>NW_024096931.1:4582500-5272500 GCF_016545835.1 Crotalus tigris | reverse complement strand
TCACAAAATCTGTGTTTGAAGACTGGGAGAGAAGTGGAAGGAATCAGTCAGAAAATTAGCAGAACGGAAATAGAGGCAATTGGATATATTTATAGTACGTTGAATGTATTTGTATAATGATTATTAAAATAATGGTGCTTGGTAGTTATCTTAGAGCCTTGGCCTTCATCATGGGGGGCAAACCTTTGGGTGACAGATTTGCATTTTACTAGAGATTCTGTTAATTAATTAATTCAATTTTTATGGCCAGCCTATTCAATCAAGTGACTTTAGAATGGTGTTTTTCAGTCTGTGCAAATTTAAGATGTGTGGACCTCAGTTCCCAGAATTCTTTAGTCTGCATGCTGTTTGGGGAATTCTGGGCATTGAAGTCCATACATCTTAAAGTTGCTGAGGTTGGAGAACTCTATTGTAGAGTTTGGTGTTAAGGTGCAGGAAGGCACATTCCAATTTGAATATTACAAAAGGCATTCTTTCAGCAAGAACAGTTTGACAATGAGAGCAATTACTGCAGGTTACCCTGGGGAGGGTTTAACCTGGATTCTTGCACAAAGCAAAGATTGGGCTTGAAGGTCTCAATAGCCTTTCCCGCCCCTGTGGTTCTTTGAGTATTTCTGTCATTTTCCCTGCATGAATTCCCAGAAATAAACACACACCTTCCTAGAGCTTTTCTCCACCAATGATCCTGAACAGTAGGCTGAGCTGATGGAAGGTAAATTTCTCAAAGTAGACCAGTAACGTTCTACAGGTGTGAGTGTTAACTTCAAGCTGGTTTTTGTCCTACATCCTCTTCCACACAATTCCTTTACATGGCAGCAAGTAAAGAAGTCTGCTTCAAAACACTGAGGAGGCATGTTTGCTAACTCCTGTATTGTTTCAATGATATCCAAAAGTTTATCTTTGAAGGAGATGAGTGGTATGGAAATGTGAAAAATATAGATAGATAAATAGGTAGGTAGATAGATAGATAGATAGATAGATGGATAATTGTATGGATAGATAATAGATGGATGGATGGATAGATAGATACAGATATTAGAGACAAGAGATGAGATGAGGATAGGTAGATATAAAGCTTGAATATGTGTAGATAGATATGATAGATTAAGATAGATAGATAGATAGATAGATAGATAGATAGATAGATGACAGATAGATAGATAGATAGATAGATAGATAGATAGATAGATAGATGATGGATGGATAAATAATAGATGGATAGATAGATAAATAGATAGATAGATAGATAGATACATGATGGATGGATAAATAAGATAAGATAAGATAGATAAGATAAGATAACCTTTATTGTCATTTTTATACTATGGGCACAATGGCACACATCAAAAATGAAATTTAATTGCCCGCTCTCAAAGTGAAACACATACATGACACACACCTAATACATACTATGAACAACATATGTATAGACCCACATTCCTACATATACGTAGCAAATAAATATTAAATACTGTCCATCTTGAATATATAACGGAAGGAGGAAGCTTGAGAGTTTGCAAGGTTAATGCTGTATGGAATGAAACTCTGGCTGAATCTGGATGTTCTGCTTCGGGTACTACGAAGCCCCCTCCTCCCATAAGGGAACAAGGAAAACAGGTCGTGAAGAGGATGTGTAGTGTCCCAGATAATCTTACGGACCCTGCTCAAGCAGCATTTCTGTGCTATGTCCTGGATGGGAGAGAGGGAACTGCCAATGATCTTTTTGGCCATTCTCACCACTCTCTGCACCACCTTCCTGTCTGAAGCAGGGATGCCTCCAAACCAGACCGTGATGCTGTATGACAGGATGCTTTCGATCGTCCCCCTGTAGAAAGTGGTCAGGACAGGGGAAGGAAGATGTGCTTTTCTCATGCGATGCAAGAAATGCAGGTGCTGCTGTGCCCGCTTCACCAGATTCTCACTGTTGAGCGACCAAGTCAGCCTACTCGTTAGCTGCACACCCAGGAATTTGATGCTGGTAACCATCTCCACAGGTGAATCATTTATGCACAGAGAAGTGTGGCTGTGCCTGCCTTTTCTGAAATCGACAATGATCTCTTTGGTTTTTCTGGTATTTAAAACTAGGCTGTTTTCCTTACACCAGTTCACCAACCCTTCAACCTCCTTGCGGTAAGCTTCCACCTTGTCATCCTGAATAAGGCCCACTACTGTTGTATCATCTGCAAACTTTACAATATGGTTGGTGGCAAGCCTAGCACAACAGTCATGGATAGATGAATAGATAGATAGATAGATAGATAGATAGATAGATAGATAGATAGATGATAGGTAGGTAGGTAGGTAGATAAATAGATAGATAGATGATAGATAATTTCTGCTACTTTCTGTTGCCCTTGCAGTCTTTTCCAGCCTATTGACAGCTGCCTTTTAGTACCATTAAAATTTTAGCAGATTTTTTTTTCTTGATCTAATTACTTTTCCTCTGGTATAATTGTGCTTTTCTTCCTATTTCAGAAACTCATCCAAAGTATTGACATTAGATAACAAGAAATGATCTCTTTCTCAGGCTGTGTGTTTGTTTTAATCTAGTGACATTGAGAAAAAAAAATTGAACCACAGAAGAGTTTTCAAGATACTTCAACATAGGCAATAATGATAGATATTTTTTTTCTTTCAATATTTTGCCTCCCCCCCTCCCTTTTTCTTTTCCCCTTTGTTCTTTTCGCCAAGAAATAAAATTGCTGCAAGACGGCACTTTGTGATCAGAATGGAAATGAGAGGTTGAGCGACCAGGAATTACCTGCCCATAGATCTTCAGCAGAGACTGTTGTTATGTTGTTGGTACTGTTATTCTGGCCCAGCAAGTCAAAGCTGCAAGCACAAATAGCTGATGGGGGCTGATTTCCTTTGCTGGACCAGAAGTAAATTTTGTCCAGAGCAATGAGAAACATCTAACATGGTCGTTTCCTTAGTAGCAGCTTTGCACCCTCATTTTGGTATAAATCAGAGGTCTTCAAACTAGGCCCTTTTGTGACTCCTGGACTTCAATTCAACAAAAGTGCATATAGTCCAGGCCATGGTTTTCCAGAAGAGTGCTCTCCTGTTACACCTAGGTCTCTTCTTCATTAGAACATTATCTAGTTCCCTCAATCGTTCATTAGATGGTTTAGCAATGTATGGCTGTGAAAGCTGGACCTTAAGAAAGGCTGAGTGCCAAAGAATTGAGGCCTTTGAACTATGGTGCTGGAGAAGACTCCTGCGAGTCCCTTGGACTGCAAGGCATTCAAACAGGTCAGTCCTAGAGGAGATCAACCCCAACTGCTCTTTAGAAGGCCAGATCCTGAAGTTGAAACTCAAATACTTTGGCCACCTAATGAGAAGGAAGGACTCACTGGAGAAGGGCCTAATGCTGGGAAAGATGGAGGGCAATAGAAGAAGGGGACGACAGAGAATGAGGTGGCTGGATGGAGTCACTGAAGCAGTAGGTGAGAACTTAAATGGACTCCAGAAGATGGTAGAGGACAGGAAGGCCTGGAGGAACGTTTTCCATGGGGTTGCGATGGGTCGGACATGACTTTGCAACTAACAACAACAGCAACTAGGTTCTGTAGCTCTCCGTGGTTTTTAAGATCACAGCATTCTGAGATATGATGAATTTCTTGCACATTTGTACTTAGGCATGATTAATATGTTGTATCTGTGCCTTTTGCATTCCAAGAAGTGTTGTTTGGGGGAAAATAGTGCGCTGACATTTCCTATTAGCCATTCCCCCCCCAATCATGGAATCCAACACTTCCCAAGTTTTCCAGGAAGTATGGACAATGAGAAGTTGCATTCATTAACTTTTTTTTTTTGTTTAGTTTGAAAAAAAAAATAGGGAAAAGCCTCAGAAAATAAATGTCAAAGTATCCTTAGAAGCAATTTCAGATACGCTTGTTTTTGGTTTGCACAAAACCTCTGGATGTATAGGGAGAAAAATCAAATGCTCACTGCAGCCTAAATTGATACTGATGAGCAGTTAAATGAAGAGAGAATTTGGAGTAGAATTGTTGAGCTGGAGTGGAGATAAACACTCCTGGACTTTAAAGAGAAAAGACCAGACTGAAATTTCAAGTGTGGTGGTAAAATGCCATCTAGTGACAATTTTCAGGAAGCAGCTGTTCATATTTATTCATTTTCGTTTTTTAAAAAGCCTCCAGCAGGACACTTAGATTTTTCCTATTTTTTTTTTTTTTTTTTTTTGAAGAAGAAGAAAAGTCCAGAGGATTTAATTTAAAATACTCCTCATTTTTCTCTCGATGATTTATTTCTTTGTTTGTTTTCAAAGAAAGATGCAGCTTTTTTTCTCCTTACAGAAAGGCAGCCAATAAATTGACCTGTTCTGTTTAAAACAACCAAGCAGCAGAAGAACCTATAGGGTGGCAGAGTCACGGGGAAAAATCAGACTGAAATGCATCGCAACAACCAGAGTGGGATATTGTGTTGTGATGTTTTCTGAAATGCAAAACAAAACAATGCCCCCCCCAAAATAATGCATTGAATTATAAATGAATTATGAAATCTCTCTCTCTTTCTCTCTCTTGGTATCTCTCTCTCTCTCCCTTCCTTCCTTCCTTCCTTCCCTCCCTCCCTTTTTTCTTTCTTTTTTTCTTCTTCCCTCCCTTCCCTCCCTCCCTCCCTCTCTCCTCTCTGTGTGTGTGGGTGAGAGAGAGAGAGGAAGGAAGGGAGGGAGGAAAGAAGAAAAAAGAAAGAAAAAGGGAGGGAGGGAAGGAAGGAAGGAAGGAAGGAAGGAAGGAAGGAAGGAAGGAGAGAGGGAGGGAGAGAATTAGACAGACAGGCAAGCAAGCAGGAAGTAAGGACAGGGAGGGAGGGAGGAAGGAAGAAAGGAAGGAAGGGAGCAATACAATGAAATTTGGGGATGAATTTGGACTGTGGACTGTGGACCATCACTCTTGCTGGAAAAAGAAACATTGCATGATAGGGCAATAAAGGAAAAAATGAGATGTGATGGTACTGCTCTGTTCTGCATAAGTGAGCCCACATCCATATTCACCACAATGAAAAAAAAAAAAAGCTTAGGCCCTGAAAGAGTGCAGAGAAGAGCAACAAAGATGATCAGGGGTCTGGAGGCTAAACCATCTAATGAACGATTGAGGGAACTAGATAATGTTCCGTCTAATGAAGAGGAGACCTAGGTGTAACAGGAGAGCACTCTTCTGGTACTTGAGGGGCTGCCTCAGAGAAGAGAGGATTGATTGATTCTCCAAAGCACTGTCAAGTCAAGTTAAGTCAATGTTTATTACGGTCAAAGACCGGAAGCACTGCAAAGCAGCACAAATAGCTATGGGTGGAAACTTGTTAAAGGGAGAATCTCAATCTAAAACTAAGGAGAAATTTTCTGACGCTGAGAACAATTGATTAACGGAACCGTTTGCCTCCTGACATTATGGGTGCTCCATTATTGGAGGTTTTCAAGAAAAGATCGGATAACCATTTATCCAGGACAGAATAAGGACTTCTGCCTTCAGCACAGTATTGAACTAGAAGACCTCCACGGTCCCTTCCTTTGATTCTATGATTTCCCAAAGAAATTGAGTGCCTCCAAGTAGATAAAGTCTAGCTTATCTAAAGTCTTATCCCAAAGCCTGACTTCCTTGTATCCTAATGATAATGACAAGGTATTTTCTATTTTCCTTTCTTTGGGGCTGGTGATAAAATGTGGTTCTTTTGGTTTAAATTTGAGGGTCAACTTGGGCTGCAGTCTGGTCTAGAAAAATCAGATTACTACCAAGAATCTCTGGCTAACATTGCGACTATTACTGTGGCGAATGAAGAAATAACTTGAGTTTTTTTTAGGGCAAACCATTGAATTAGTTGATGATGATAATGGGCAGGAAATGCTGGTTGAGGGCTAAATGTTGGGCCCATCAAGAAACAACAATCTAAGTTTGTTGTGCAAGATCTGAGGGGTGGCTTGGTAAAAATGCAAGAGACCAGAAGTTACCTTTTAAGCTTTGCATTTTTATTCAGCTGAACAAAGATGGGCCCCTCCGAAAAAGAGGAAGCCCCAACGACGAGCAATCCATGCATTTATACCTTTTTGGATTACACACATGAGCGATCCACTCAGCAAAGCTGGCACGTGTAGATAATAAGAATGCACCCAGGAAAGTCCAGGAAGTCTGGCGCACTATAGATAAGATAAGGAAGAACAGAAATAGCTAAAGATGTTCTTTTGTCTAGTTCCCGAAAGACATGGAATGTTCTCTGGTTTTCTGGGACATTGGGAGTTCCCCTGGGTGACTTCCCATGGCTTTGCTTCCGTGGTTCTGCAAGTCCCCAGAGACAATGGGGCCACAGGCAAGTATTCACGATCTATGCTTTCTTCTGATTCCTGGTCAACACGTTGGCTTGACGTTCAGGGGCGGCAAATGAATTAAATTGATGCTGGGCATCCATCTCACTATCAGCACAAGGAGGGCATGTCCTACTCCCTCTTTTAACATCTTAGTGCTTTGTATTATGATAGATTTGGTTAGCTATTTCTGTATTTATTTGATGTTTTTATCTTCTCTCTCTGTGTGTGTACACACACACACATATACTGTTCTGTATGTGGTGCATATGTATATGTGTATGTATATATGTGTATCTGTGATCACCTATGATGTCATTCCTGGGATCATCCCTATTTCCTCCCTGAGACTCTGGTCCTTCTTTAGTTTCACAACCCCCTTCCTGTTGTTGCTGTCACTTGACACCACTATATCTGTCACCAGTGCTGTCTTCTGACCCTTGTCTACCACCCCAATGTTTGGTGATTGGCTCGTATCTGCCAATAGGTTGGAATTTGAAAATCCTGTTATTCTCCGCAACCTTTTGTGGGATCTCCCAACTACCCTTAAAAGGGTCTAGCCCATATTCTGTATAGATGTTCCTGTACACAACACTAGTTGCTTGGTTGTGATGTTCAGTTTATACTGTTCTTTGAGCAACATCAGAGTTCACTTTCCAGAAAATCGAAGTGCTAGGAATAGCTAAGATCCTGTGCAGAACTCCCAAACTCCCAGGTGTCTGTCTGTCTGTCCATTCCTCCCTCGCTCCCTCCCTCCCTCCCTTGCTCCATCCATCCATCCATCCATTTCTGTCTCTGTCTGTCGCTCCTCATCTACCTACCTACCAACCTACCTACCTTTTTTTTAAAAAAAATTCTTAATTATTTTATATTTTCAAGCTTTTAACATTATTATTTGTATTCCACCCTTTTTGTGCTGACCATAATAAAGGTTTGATTGGTTGATCATTTACCAACAACACCATTTCCAGGCTGAATGTCAGACCAGACTCAACATCCTTTTATTCGCTGCCTACCTTTGCAGTAACAAGGGGGAAATGATATAAAAAGAAAACAAACTCAAAAACGTTGTCTTTCTCTTTTTTGTGACTTATATGTGAAGTGGAAATACACCTCCAGGGATGATCATGGGGGACAGGGTGGAACTTTTTTAAAATTGTCTCTCCCTTGAGTTCTTGTTTTAGTTCTCAAAGCTAGAGGATTTATTAGGCTATAAATAAGGTGACTGGGAAAGTCATGTTTTTGTGCTAATCTGGAGGACAAAAATGAAAGAAAGAAAGAAAGAAAGAAAGAAAGAAAGAAAGAAAGAAAGAAAGAAAGAAAGAAAGAAGCAACTTTGTTTCATCAGTGGGAGCTTCAAGAAAGTTGTTCTGTCCCAGCCTATGTATGTCCTTGTTACTTCACAAAGACAACCCCTCTTTGAACAGTAGACTGAGAAATAAACTCTTTTATTTGAGTTATAGACCTGATAATTGTCCCAAAGCAACAGGACACTTTTCCAACTGAGACCTTGTCCAAAAGCAAAAACGGAGCACGAGTCAAACAGGAAATAACTCACAGACAAAATAAACAGACCATGATCTCTTGACTCTGAAGTTCTTTGCAAACGGTTGCCTCCAGCAACCAGCCCTGCCCACACATTCCCTTTTTGTTACGTAGCCCCCAAGGCGTGGCTTCTCACTGCTTCCTGCTCCTCCCCTGGAGTCACCCCATTGCCTCCCTCTGTCCTACTTGTGTGACCTATCTACGTTTACGAGCGTCTCAAAGATCTTCCAGGTGTCCTTCCTCCGAGTCCGACTCATCTTCCCAGCACAGCTGGCTCTCAGCTCGATTACGAGTAGAAGGACCAGCCTCCTCATCAGTCTGTAAGTCCTGCAGCTCATCAGAGCCTTCCTCCGACTCTGATGGCTCTCCAGCTCCTCCTCTTCCTCTGATTCCCCAGACTCAACTACCGGGATCACAGGCTGGCACAGAATCACAACAAAACTGTTTGGATGTATTCCCCCTTTGGATATAGAGTCCATCTCTGTTTTAAGCATCATTCTGATTTCACTTTCAAAGAACCGGTATGGAATGAGGCTGAACACTGGGATGCTTCAAAGTTGAGTCACCAAATCAAGGTTGTCCCATGAAAAGTCAGTTCATTGGAGCCTGGAATATATTTCTCTAAATGCTGAAAGTACTGTACCCTCATTAAAAAAAAAGACGCAAACAAAAAGAAAGGGTTCTCAACGTTGTAATAGCCTTCATAGTTTCATTATGGGCAAAAATAAATACATGGAGGAACATGTAGTTGTTGCTTTATTTAAGTTCCACGACTCTGCCTGGAAGGAAGTCTCATTGATCCCAAGGGGCTTCCTTCTGAATAAACAAACTAGACTCGGAATGCTAATACTAGTTCAGACTTTGGCCCAAATAAATTCCACAGTAGGGGAGATACGTAGAAGATAATCTCTGCCTTCAGCCTGGCAGTCTACAGTAAGAGAAAGACACACAGAGAAAAATGAAAAAAGGATGGGGGGGGGGAGATGATTAGGCGACTGTAGGCTAAAATATATGAAGAATGGTTACAGGAACTGGGCATGGCTAGTCTAGTGAAGAGAAGGACCAGGGGAGACATGATAGCAGTCTTCCAATATTTGAGGGGCTGCCACAGAGAGGAGGGGATCAGCCTGTTTTCCAAAGCACCTGAAGGCCAATCAAGGAATAATGGATAGAAAAGGAGAGATTCAACCTAGAAATAAGGAGAAATTTCCTGACAGTGAGAACAATCAACCAATGGAACAGATTGCCTTCAGATGTTGTGGGAGCTTCATCACTGGAAGCTTTCAAGAAGAGGCTGGACTGCCATCTATCAGAAATGGTGTAGGGTCTCCTGCTTGGGCGGGGGTTGGACTAGATGATCTTACAAGATTCTTTCCATCTATTCTATTCTATTCTATTCTATTCTATTCTATTCTATTCTATTCTATTCTATTCTACTCTACTCTACTCTACTCTAGTCTATTCTAGTCTATTCTAGTCTATTCTATGCCATTTCATGCCATTCTACTCTACTCTACTCTACCCTACCCTACCCTACCCTACCCTACCCTACCCTACCCTACCCTACCCTACTCTACTCTACTCTACTCTACTCTACTCTACTCTACTCTACTCTACTCTACTCTACTCTATTCTATTCTATTCTATTCTATTCTATTCTATTCTATTCTATTCTATTCTATGCCATTTCATGCCATTCTACTCTACTCTACTCTACTCTACTCTATTCTATTCTAGTCTAGTCTAGTCTATTCTATGCCATTTCATGCCATTCTACTCTACTCTACCCTACCCTACCCTACCCTACCCTACCCTACCCTACTCTACTCTACTCTACTCTACTCTACTCTACTCTACTCTACTCTACTCTACTCTATTCTATTCTATTCTATTCTATTCTATTCTATTCTATTCTATTCTATTCTATTCTATTCTATTCTATTCTAAAACAGGCTCAGGTGCTAGTGTGTGTATACACGTACCTTGGTCAGTCGCAGCCCCTGGCAACTAGTGGAAGCAGTTTTTACACTTCTGTGTTTATTTCTTGGACTGATCTGCCTCTTAAGGCTGATATGCCTTCACTTCAACTTACTCTTCAGTCCAATTCACCTGAGTCACAATCAAGACCGAGTTTAATGCTGTATGTATTTTTGGGCTCCTTAGGAAAAGGAAAAACAAATCTCAAAATTTTGTCTCATTCGATTGGTCGAGAAAGAAATTTGATTCTAACACAAAACAAAACATCTTGATCTAATTTTCATGCCGAGGGTGTGACATTCGTGTGTGGGAGGCATAAAATGTTCTGTGTGTCAAAGGTTGCACTGGATGGTCCAGTCTCCTTGACTTCCCATACTCTGATGACATCAAAAGGAGGGAATGGCTGGTCAGAGGAGCGATGGAGAGATGTTGGGATAGCCATAAGCAAGTTCTGAAAACCGCAGGAAGGCGTTCTGAAGTAACTTGTGAATGAAGGCCAAAACCAGAAGCGTCATTTACAGGGATTCTGGAATTTGGGAAATAGAAGATAGATTTTGGTTCAATAATAGTATGAGTTTTCCACCTGCCTGCTCACTTTTCAAAATCTCAGCTTCCCCATCCCTGGTTTAGTAGAGTTTATGTCTGTGTGCTTTTATATGAATGACTTTAACATAGACATCCATGGATACAACTCCCTTCAACCTTGAGATGAAAAATAGTTCTCTCTTCAAGACCCATCCGAGTTCTCAAAATATGAAGCTTGGGCGAGTGGCCGCTCAAATGAGTTTCCAGAGCCCAAATCTCATTCTATTTCCATTCTCTCATTCTTGTGCCTTCCTCTGGACTGTTGCACTGGCATCAAATTCCTACAGAGCTGACCTAGCCAAAGTGGAGAAGCGAGATGTGAGCGCTTGCTGAGGAAGGTCACTCAAAGAAATGTGCTAGTCTGCAATTCTTTATTTTCAAGGTTGGAGGAGAGTGAATTATTTAATGTGCAGACTCCTGTCTTGGTGGAGAATGAATGTTATTGTACTGAAGTTTTGCAGGTGTCCTGGGAGAGCAAGATAACGTCGGTGAAGACAATTCTGTTGCCAATAATAATAATAAACAAAAATCAGTTAAAACTATTCTTTGTAAATTGTTCTGGGCATGAGGCTGCTGGGAAAGGAAATTGCTATTGGCAAATACTTTCTTTTGTTGTTGTTGTTGTTCAGTTGCTTAGTCATGTCCAACTCTTTGCAACCATTTGGACTCTAGCCCACCAGGCCCCCTTGTCCTCCACTGTCTCTATATTCCAAGTCTCCTTTTGTTCTTTAAAGTTATATTTCTTTCAGAAGCTAATCAGCTCATCCAGATATAGTTCCTAATTTCCTCTTGACCTGTTGGCTCTTCCGTCTGATATTTGTGCATGACCAAATATTTGAAGCTAGTCTTTCAAGCATCAATGGGGGAAACTGCACTCCAGAAACACCTTTGACTATATCTAAAAAAGTGAGGTTGCTGTTGCCATTTTTTCTACCCTAGAGAAATGGTGTTCTTATATCATGCCTTCAGAAATTAGGCTGGCCTCCATTTTAACTCTCTTTCATAAGGCTCTGAAGACTTGGTTTTGCCAGCGGGCCTGGGGAACCCACAGTGGGATGGAGCCCACCAAATGACTAATCCACTCTGTGTTGTCACTGGGTGAGTGGGTATTATATTATATTATATTGTATTGTATTGTATTGTATTGTATTGTATTGCATTGCATTGCATTGCATTGCATTGCATTGTATTGCATTGTATTGTATTGTATTTATTGTACTGTATTTGTTGTATTGTATTATATATCGTATCATTTCATTATCTTTTTATTTTATTTCATTTTATTTTATCATTTTATTGTTTTATCATTTTATCATTTTATTTTATGTTATTTTATTCTATTTTGTTTTGTTTTGTTTTGTTTTATTTTATTTTATTTATTATTTTACTATTTTTTATTTTATTTTATTTATTTTATTATTTTACTATTTTTTATTTTATTTTATATATTGTGCTTTTATTGCTTGTAAGCCACCCAGAGTTACTGTGAGCGAGTAGACAGCAATATGAATTTTCTAAATAAATACATAAATGTTCTGTGATTTGTGAGGCAAAGGTGTTTTCCAGCTCTTTACAGAATTTAAATATCTTGCCACAGAGAAGAACACAGACGACTGAGTCCAATTTCAATGTTTGTCCCCGTTATTTTCCCTGAAGTGTGAAGTAGAGAGAGGATTTATTTCAGTGAAGCAAGGATATGCCGGTGGTTCTTCTATCATCTTTGGCCTAAATTGGACTTAGTATTGTTTGTCTTCTCCCGTTAAAAGTCAAGAGGATGCCTAATGTAAGTCCACAGGGAAGAGAACCAGAGAACAATGAAAAAAGAAGGATATAGGAAAGCAAGTTCAGGCAGTAGTGTGGGGTAGACATGATGTACCTTTGAGCCAGTCTCAATTCCTGGCAAATACATAGAGAAGTTCATCTAATTTTCTTGGTAATGTTTTTGGAAGAGGTTTGCCCTTGATGCCTTCCTAGAGTTGAGAGAGGGAATGACTGGCCCAAGGTCACCCAGCTGACTTTGTGCTTAAGACAACACTAGAACTCACAGTCTCCTGGTTTCTAGTCTCGGGCCTTAACTGCCACACCAGACTGGTTCTGAAGTTATATTCTCACTCTGAGGAATGCTCAGATTCAAACAGAGAACTCTACAACTTCCAATGATCTTGATATGTTGTGTGATGTGTGTGACAACCCTCCATTTCTAGATGCCGTGGTAGGAGCAAACAGGCAATTTCTTCAGTCTCATTCTCCTCCTCCTCCTCCTCCTCCTCCAACTTCTTTTTGTCCTTAATTTCTGCATTTATGCACCCATTTCTTGGACGCAAAGCAGTAGTGAGATTCAGCTAGTTTGCACCACTTCGGCAAAACCGGTAGCTAATTTTTTGTTACCCAGGCCCAGAATGGACTTCTGGAAGTGGCATCCATGCAGAGAACCGGTTGCTCACATATTTGAATCCCACCACTCACTCACTCTTTCCTTCCTTCCTTCCTTCCTTCCTTCCTTCCTTCCTTCCTTCCTTCCTTCCTTCCTTCCTTCCTTCCTTCCTTCCTGTGGTGGGATTCAGCTGGTTCGCACCACTTCGTCAGAACTGGTAGCTAATTTTTGGTTGCCCAGGCCCAGGATGGACTTCCAGAAGTGGCATCCATGCAGAGAACCGGTTGCTCACATATTTGAATCCCACCACTCACTCCTTCCTTCCTTCCTTCCTTCCTTCCTTCCTTCCTTCCTTCCTTCCTTCCTTCCTTCCTTCCTTCCTTCCTTCCTTCCTCCCTCCCTCCCTCCCTCCCTCCCTCCCTCCCTCCCTCCCTCCCTTCCTTCCTTCCTTCCTTCCTGTGGTGGGATTCAGCTGGTTCGCACCACTTCGGCAGAACCGGTAGCTAATTTTTGGTTGCCCAGGCCCAGAATGGACTTCCGGAAGCGGCATCCATGCTGAGAACCAGTTGTTCACCTATTTGAATTCCGCCACTGATGCCGAGAGTTCACACCCGGACTTTAAGACTGTGAAGCTTAATTGAAATAAACGACGCCCTTCTCCCCCATCGAAACAGAAAAGAAGAAAGGAACATAGTCCAGAAGGGGAAGACAGCAGCAGCTTTCGGTTTGAAAGAGACAAAATGGACAGCCACAGAAATAAGAAAGTCTTTGCCTAACCCTCCAAGGACTATTATTTCCAAGCATGAGTTTAATATATAATATACTAGCGTAAAGGATATATTTATTCTTCTATCTCCAAGCATTAGGGAAAGATTAGGCCAAATGAGTCACACACTCGACTACAATATATATGTAAATGTTTTCTCCCGTTTTTTCCCCAGCCACCGCCTGCATTTGACACGCAATTTTTGATTATTTATAAGCTAGCAAAAAAACTTGCACGCAGGCACTTGCCAAATCAAAGCGTTTATCGTGCATTATGTCCATTGCCGGCACAGCACCCAATGTTATCTGGAATAAACAGAGAAGTCGATTAAATCTTTCCATAATAATTCCGTTAGCGCTATCGGCATCCAAAAATATGGGAAACCAATAAGGTCAGTGTGCAGCAGGTGTGTGCAGAGTCGAGCAAGGCAGTGTGGGACTTAGGTGTTAAGCCCCACTTTTGGTTCAATCTTGCTTTGTGTACCTCAAAGGAACTTCAAAAGAACTCTCCTGTCTCATTCTGATTGGATAATCCTGCATTGTTGGGCGGTGCTTTGGATTTAGAGGCCGGAAGATGCTTAGGAGGATCAACTACACGGCACTTATCTTCATGAAACCAAACAGATGTTTTCTTGGCAGCAGCAAAGAAGGAGACTTTTATGGTCTTGGGAGAAGGCACAGCACTTTTTGAATGTTTATTTTATTTATGAAATACATTTCTATCTCACCACAATCAAAAAGACCCTGGGTGGCTTACAATACATCCACAGGCACATATAAAAACCCGGTTCACAGCAAGGAGCATAAAAGCATCCCCAATCCAAAAGGCAGAAGTGAAAACAGTGAGGAGAATTATGAAAACAAAAGGCAACCTTGTCAAATAGAGAGAAGACTGAAATAACGTGGTCTTTAGCCATTTCCAGAAAGTCAAGGTGAGGGGGGAAGGTTGAAGGGTGAGCTAGCCTAATCAGTTTTGGAAGCTGCTCTGCCACTGAGAATAAGCCTCAATTTGTTTTAGCTCCTGGAAATTTAGGCATTTATAGTAGTTGATAGTAGTTTCTGCTTCTTGTGACCAGATGCTGCACCATCTTTTGACTTTCAAATCTGAAACATGACACAGCCCTACAACAAATAGGGAACCAGTTTGGTCTAGTGGTTAAAGCATTAGGCTAGAAAGTGAATTCAAGACCCACCTTAGCCATGAAAGCCATTGGGTGACTTGGGTCTAGTCCAGGGGTAGACCTTGGCTTTTATGGCTCGTGGACTTCAACTCCCAGAATTCCTGAGCCAGCTTGGCTCAGCTTGGAAACCTCTCCCTGTCCCCTCAGCATGGCTGGCTCAGGAATTCTGAGAGTTGAAGTCCACGAGTCATAAAAGAGCCAAGGTTGCCTACTCCTGGTCTAGTCCTCTTTCAGCCCAACCCACCTCATTGTTGTTATGGGGAAAACAGGAGGAGAAAGTTGTTTTGGATGCCAACTTGAGTTATTTGTAAAAATAAGGTGGAATATATATGTATGTATGTATGAATGAATGAAAAAGGGTTGAGGCAGGAGAACCTTCTTAAAAATAATGGAGCAATAGATAGTGACCATGGAAGCCATGGCCCAGAGTGGTGCTACAATGAATACTTTTTCTGTTGAGTTACACTGCTATCCATCTGGAATGCTTTACTTTGGATTTAAGGTTCTAATGTTTTACTGCCTCCCAGCACAGCAGCAAGAAATAGCCTTAAAAAAAATATCCACGAACAAACCGCTCCTGCCATCTGTTGTCGTAACAGCTGCTGAACGCAAGTTTGACATTTTGATACAGGAGCAAAAATGCAGATTTAATAGGGGAAACTTTTATTTGAAAAGGTTATATACCTCGGCAGTGCTCCCCAGTGGTTTGGGATAGGTTGGGGGAAAGGACTGCAGCTTCCCTGGGCCGTGTTGAGGAATCAAACAATTGGGTTTCTGGCTTGTAGGAGGCATACAAATTTGAGTGCATTTTGCAAATTTGAGGCCACAGTGGTTGCATTTCTACAACTAACTTAACTTAAATGTCAAATAAGGCTGTTTTCTGAAGTTGCACCAGGAAAGGAGATGCTGAGATACCATTCCACCAAAAGCTGACAATATATTGCCGCAATGTTGGAAAAGCAGCTCTTAACAATACTAGTAAAGCTACCCTCATGTTCATGAGTGTGCAAGGAAACTGATTTTCAGAAGAAGCATTGGGCAACTGACAGCCTACTTGAGTCAGCCATATTAATGTGGAACGAATCTGGCTTCACGAATGAAGGTGAATATACGTGTCCCAGGATAATGTTGCAAGATCCAATCTGGGTTGTTCGCCAGGACCAGAGGTTTAGTGTTCTGGGTTTTCAGACTTGTGCTGGAGCCCATCCTTGGGAAACTTCTCTCTGGCAGAGTGTGTGCTTTGGGCTGTTCTGTGTGTGGTATTTACTTGGTGCGTTTATATGGTATTTCTATGTAAATAGCCCAAAGCACACACCTGCTAGAGAGAAGATAGGATATGATAGGATAGGATAGGATAGGACAGGACAGGACAGGATAGGATAGGATAGGGTAGGGTAGAGTAGAGTAGGACCTTGGAGATCTTCTAGTCCAGCCCCCTGTTCAGGCAGGAGAACCTATACCATCTCAGACAAGTGACTGTCTAGCCTCTTCTTAAAAATCTCCAGTGATGGAGCGCCCACAGTTTGCTTCTCTCTTTGGTCAGTTTCCAACCATTGTTTCTTGTCCTGCCCTCCAGTGCTTTGGATAATAATTTGACCCCCTCTTCTTTGTGGCAGCCCCTCAAATACTGGAATACTGCTCTCATGCTATCAAATTCCCTGAGGATGGGCTCCAACACAAATCTGCAAACTTGGAGGACTAAGCCTCTGGTCTCGGTGACTGAGACCCAGATTGGATCCTGCAAATCTGCTTTCTTAATACAGTCAGTTACAAACATCTGCTCATATCTGGAGGTGGTCTAATATTGCTGACTGCAGCTGTCAGAGAAGAAGCAGCTTTTTGACTCCTATCATGGTCCCATGATCCACAGTCGATGTCTGAGGAGGACCTCAGATACAACACTCCTGGCAGTGTTTGTGTTTTCCATCACAAAGGGCACCTGGTAGAATAGCTTTAACTGAACTCAAGCTATTTTGATTGTCATAAATGAAGGCAAATATACATGTCCCAGGATAATGTTGCAATATCAAATCTAGGTCAGTACACCAGGACCGGAAATTTACTCTTCTGAGCTTTTGGACTCATGCTAGAGCACCATCTCAGAGAAGTTCTGCCTACTGGAAGGGTAGAATTGAAGTTCTTCTTCTAGTAGAGAGAAGTTCCCTTCAGCATGAATCCCAAAATTCGGAAAAGTAAATCTCTGGTCCTGGGGACCAACCCAGATTTGATATTTTGATTGTATTTTAATATGTTTTAAGCCACTGTAAGGCATGAAGATTTGACAAGAAATGAATCTGATAACCTTGTTGTTGAAGATAGAGTCCATGTACACACTTTTGAATAAAATAAACAGAACATTTAGTTCTTCTTAGCTGATCAATGGATAGGTAGATCTTATTTTGCTATAAGATATACTCAAGGCTGAAGACCGATGGGCACCTAGACAGAAAGTACTCAGAAATGATATTGGAGAATATACTTTCAAGTGCAAAGAGGTTTAGCCTTGCCCTGAAAATGTCTGAAGTTAAACCCAGTTTGATGCAATTCCTCCTCCTGTCAGAATCCAATTATATTTCATCTCTAGTTATCGACTATGGAAAACCCCATTTCTGCCCTCTCTGGATTCTGTCATACAGTACAACATCAAAAGGGACTGAATGTGGATACCACCAAAAGGACTAACCATAACAATGGGGCCATCAGCTTTCATCTACTCCCCTCTGAAGTCTCCCTTCCGCCGGCAGTGAGGCAAAAGGGGGTGGAAATGTAATGCCTGGGATTGTCGCTGGAAAGATGGTGGGGTGGGGTGGGGCTGCTGGGGATCCCTTAAAACCTTGAACCATAGGGCTTGGGCCCCAGGTCCTGTCTAGAACACCAGCAACCATATTCTCTTAATAAAGGATGCCTGTTGGAAGAAAGATTCCAAGAGTTCTGTCTTCTTAAGATGCAAAGTGGGGTGGGTCCTTACACCTCCCCTACAAACTAATATGACTGTGATTGTTTTTTCCCCCTTGCCCATGCAACCTTTCAAGACTTTTCCCAGACAAAGCTCAATCCTGGTGTTTTAGGCATAATCCAAGGGCTCTGTGAAAGGACCTCTTGCCGAGTTTCCTTGAGATTTCTATCCTATTTATCCATCATTCTCTATGTTGCAATAAATCAAGGAGAGACCGCTTGTTCTCTTCAGGATGCGAATCCCCGCTGTTTCAAACTGCTGGCATCTTATTGACTTGCTGAAATTGCTCTCTACTGGGAGCGCATGGGTAATGTGAGGCATTTTGCAGCTCTGTGTGGCACAAGCAATGAAATACACCAAAGATAACCGATCTCTGCCTTACAGCTGAATCTGTAGGAGACTCAATTCTGCTCTCTAATTTCTCCAATTGCGGTAGATGTTCCCACCCTCTGCCACTTGATACCAGAAGTATGTAGAAATAATGCATTAGAAATAAAAAAAACAGCTTAATTCTTTATTATTATTATTATTATTATTAAAAGGAGGAGATTGGGAGCTACTGTGAAACGGCTAATGTTTCAAGTAGCAGGGAAAAAATTGAAATTCTTGATGAAGAATTGATCAGCAACATCTTTGTTTAACACTATCAACTGGTGGATCTGGAGATAAGAGTCATGAAGACCCAACCTTGGACAGAAGATGGGTTGATGAATTTAATTTTTGCAGAAAGGGTTTACAAAGAAGATCATGGACAATTCAATGTGTTCATCCAGGCCAGGGGTAAGGAACCTTGGCTCTTTTATGACTTGTGGACTTCAACTTCCAGAATTCCTGAGCCAGCCATGCTGAGGGGAAAGGGAGAGGTTGCCATGCTGAGCCATGCTGGCTCAGGAATTCTGGGAGTTGAAGTCCATGAGTCATGAAGGGGCCAAAGTTTCCTCCATGCTGGCTCGGGAATTCTGGGAGTTGAAGTCATAAAAAAGCCAAGGTTGCCTACCCCTGGCCTAGGAGGAGAATCAGTTTTGCCTTCCTGTAACCACATTCTTGGCACAGAAAAAGAAAATTACGTAGACAGATCCATGAAGTCACTAGGAGTTAATCTTGATTCAAAGGAGACTTTATTTTAACTCCATCCATCAAATACATTTTCATCTCAGCGTTCCATAAAACTCTTCGTTAATTTTCCCCATCCTTCCCCCCCCCCAGTTCTTCTTTTCTTGAAAAATGTGTATCGCTTGAAAAAAAATATCTGTGAGACTTGAAAAATGTCTGTGAGACACAATCCTGCGGTGTCCTGAATGGCTGCTCAGTGGACAACTTGGTAATAGTCAGAGGTAATGGGCTTCTGTGCCTTCAAGGCTAAGTTACCTTTGAAGGTTAGCTGGCTTATCATCCGAGGTTTTGCCGTCTCCTGAACAATAAACTAAAAAGCTGGCTAGTCTCATTTTCCTGCCAATTCACTTGGGCGTTTAGTTCAACTGACTGATACCTAAATTTGCATTTGGACTGTTCTAAAGGAAGAGGCTTTATTCTCAGACGTAAAAAAAAATATCAAGCAGTGGGAAACAAGTATGGAAATACGGATGAATTGTGAGAATAATGATGTGGTCCTGTGGCTTCTACAAACAGAGCACAGCAGATGCAATTTATCCTTGTAAATTTGTTCAGGGGAAGTTTTTCGCTGAATTTGAGGGAGATTAAATTTTTCTCTTCTCTCCCAAGGGATTCTCAATCCATCGCTTTAATCCGGCATTTCTCAACCTCAGCAACCTTGGACAGGTTTCAGTTCCTTAGAAGGCCGTGTCCTCAACCCCATCATTCATCGGTGTGTTCCTGAAAAGGTTGCCTTTTCTTATTCAAAATTTGGGATAAATAGCACATGACTATATTTCCTCCAAGATAATCTATTGAAAGATGTGTGGAATTTGGGTCCAGGTCAGTGGGATCAGACCCCGAAATAAGTGAGAATATCTTTCCCTTCCTCTCCTAAGTGCCCCCCCTGCAAAAAATGGACTTTTCCAGAAGTCTAAATGGGTCTCTTGAAGCAGGTTTTGAAACGCTCCCTGCAGTCCTGGTACTCTCTAGTTCAGTGATGGAGAACCTTTTAGAGACCGAGTGCCCAAACTGCAACCCAAAATATTGTTGGGTGCTGAGTGGCCATGGCCCATTGGATGGGTATGGCCAATTGGGTGGGTGTGGGCAATTGGGTGGGGGTGGCTGCCGTGGTAACGGCAGATGGTGGGATTAAAAAGTTCAATCAATCAATTCCAACTTTGCGAGATCTTTTTTTTCCCCGTGAGAAGTTAAAATTGATGGATTGATTGAACCTTTTTTTTTTCACATGGTGGCGGAGGCCTAAAGCAAAAAGGTTTTATAAGAACCAGCTGAAGGCCTAGGACTGGGGCGATGGCACACGTGCCCACAGAGAGGGCTCTGCGTGCCATGTGTGGCACACGTGCCATATGTTCGCCACCACGGCTCTAGTTTGTCTTCCATTGTCCAAAATGAACTTCTGCTCTCTAGATGTATATGGAGACTCTCAATCATGTAGGTCATGGCTATCTCAAAGGAGGTTTTTTTTTTTTTTCAAAAGGCAACTGGACTATGTTTTTTTCTTTGAGGAAAGTTTCACTTCTCACCCAAGAAACCTCTTCAATTCTGAAGAATGTGCTGCATTTATATTTCAGTCTTGGATAGCCTAAAAAAGCACCTCTCCACCTTCATAGAATCAGGGCTGGAAGAGACTTCAGGAAGTATAGCAAAAGCGACAAAAATTATTAGAGGACTGGAGGCTAAAACACAGGAAGAACGGTTGCTGGAATTGGGTGTGTCTAATTACTAAAAAGCAGAGACGTCACCCTGCCAACAAAAGTATGTATAGTCAAGGCCATGGTTTTCCCAGTTGCAATGTATGGCTGTGAAAGTTGGACCAAGGCTGTGAAAGGCTGAGTGCCAAATAATTGAGGCCTTTGAACTCTGGTGCTGGAGAAGACTCCTGTGAGTCCCCTGGACTGCAAGGCGATCAAACTGGTCAGTCCTAGAGGAGATCAACCCCGACTGCTCTTTAGAAGGCCAGATCCTGAAGTTGAAACTCGAGTACTTTGGCCACCTAATGAGAAGGAAGGACTCACTGGAGAAGAGCCTAATGCTGGGGAAGATTGAGGGTAATAGAAGAATGGGATGACAGAGAAGGAGGTGGCTGGATGGAGTCACTGAAGCAGTAGGTGTGAGCTTAAATGGACTCCAGAAGATGGTAGAGGACAGGAAGGTCTAGAGGAACATTGTCCATGGGGTCGCGATGGGTCGGATATGACTTCCCAACTAATGACAACAAATTTAAGGAAAGGAAGGACTAGGGGAGACATGATAGCATCTTTCAATATTTGAGGGGCTGCCACAAAGAAGAGGGAGTCAAGCTATTCTCCAAAGCGCCTGAAGGCAGGACAAGAAGGAATGGATGGAAACTAATCAAGGAGTGAAGCAACCTGGAATTAAGGAGAAATTTCTTGACAGAACAATTAATCAGTGGAATGACTTGCCTCCAGAAATTGTGGACATTTTCAAAAAGAGACTGGACAATGAATTATCTGGAAGGGTATAGGGCAGGGGTAAGCAACCTTGGCTCTTTTATGACGCGTGGACCAACTCCCAGAATTCCTGAGCCAGCCATGCTGAGGGGAAAGGGAGAGGTTTCCAAGCTGAGCCATGCTGGCTCAGGAATTCTGGGAGTTGAAGTCCACGAGGCATAAAAGGGTCAAGTTTGTTCTTAATCTTCGTCCTAGGATAGGGATAGGCAACCTTGGCTCTTTTATGACTGGTGGACTTCAACTCCCAGAATTCCCAAGCCAGCATGACTCAGCTTGGAAACCTCTCCTTTTCCCCTCAGCATGGCTGGCTCAGGAATTCTGGGAGTTGAAGTCCACGAGTCATAAAAGAGCCAAGGTTGCCTACCCGTGATAGAGGATCTTTTGCTTGAGCAGGGGTGGTGGTGGATTAGAAGACTTCCTTTGTAGTTATCTGGTCATTAGTACTCTCTCTGAGAGCCATTGAAACCCCTTGGGGGTTTATCTGTACCCTCAGGGTCATCCTCAAGGCTCTCAGACGGAGTGCTAATGACCAGGTGACTACAAAGGAATACAATGCTTCCATTCTCTCCTCTTCCCCCCTCCCCATCCAGTCAGAACCGAAGAAGCTTCTCGGATGTGAAGCGAAAATCTTCCTCAAGGAAAAAAAATATAGTCCAGTTGCCTTTTGAAAAATCACCTGTGAGACATTCTGATCTCTTGCTGTTAAATCATCCCAAAGCGATTTTAGCAATCGGGTTTCACTAATCGAGCAGGGACACACTCTATTTTCCTTTCATTCTCTCTCGTGATACCATCTGACCCCAAACGCTGCATTACCCATAACACACATTTCCCCCCCCCCCAGCAACCCACCAAAGAATTTAAAACTATGCGCACAGGAGAGAAGTATAATTTCACCCGTAACCTTTCCTCCACCCCCTCCATCTTCTCATGCAGCCATTTGTGAGTATTTTAATGTCAGAATGATGAAGTATCTCCTCTTTTTAAATCAAGACTCCTAAAAGGCTTCAGGCTCTCTCCCTTTTGCCCTGCAAGGAAGGAGTAGAGAAAGGGAAGACTGACTTGGAGCTTAAAATAATAACTGAAGTCTGGCAAGACGGTCAGAAATGATCACTTTAATTTAGCAAGCGTCCCCGTGGTGAGCATCCCTTGTATTGGAAAGCGTGTGTTGAGTTTCCCTCTTTGCACGGATGCGAAAGCAACAGAACGGAAATGTTTTGAAGCATTTGGTCCGATGAATTTCTGGGAGGATGTTGTTTCTTGTCCCTAGAGGTCTGTGCTTTTCATTCTGCAAATTTCAATATTTACTTTTGTGCGTGAGGCATCAATTGCATTTATTGCAATTGTTTAAAATCCTAAATTATTTGGTTTTTAATGTTTTGTTATATTAATTAAATTGCATGTTGCCCAGAGCCTCTCTATGAGGGAGATGGGAGGTTAGGAAAGAAAAGAAAAGAAAAGAAGAAAAAAAGAAAGAAAGAAAGAAAGAAAGGAAGGAAGAAGGAAAGGGAAAGGGAAAATGAAAGGGAATGAAATGAAATGAATTTTTTTGTTATATTAATTAAATTGCACACCACCCAGAGCCTCTGTATGAGGAAGATGGGAGGTTAAGAAGAAAGAAAGAAAGAAAGAAAGAAAGAAAGAAAGAAAGAAAGAAGAGAGGAAAGGAAAACAAAGGAAAGGAAAGGATAGGATTTTTTTTTTGTTATATTAATTAAATTGCACACCACTCAGATGGGAGGTTAAGAAGTTATGCTTCCATTACTTCTTGTCCTACTTTCAGGTGCTTTAGACAATAGATCAACTCCCTCTTCTCCATAACAGCCCCTCAAATATTGGAAGACCACTATCACATCCAAACTAGTCCTCTAAGTTAGAAGATATATCCAGCTGGAAAACATACCCAGTTCCCACATACATTCATTTTAGCCTACAGTCCCCAAATTGTCTTTATTGTTCTTTGCAGAATCTCAACATCTTGTTTTTATTGTGATGACCAGAACTGAATGCAGTATTCCAACTTTGGTCTTCTCAGTGCAGTATAATTATAATGACATGGACTCTTTCCTATGTTCTGGTCTAAGGAGATGAAGTAACCTACATTTCTAGCACTGAAGATGGAACAATAGTTCCCGACTCTACTTGTTTTGAATACTACTCAGTGTTGCAAAGAAATCTTGGTGGAATTCTTTAATTTAAGAATGCTGTGATTCTTCAAGTGTAGATAGAGTCTTCAGCTGGAAAATTTGGATAACTTTTCCCTATGTTTTTGGAAGATTGCATATTTGTATCTCTGAACTCAGTTGCTTTACAAGGGGTGCTGCTCAGGAAACATTCCGCATAGGACATAATTACATTATGAATGGTGTTTATTGTGTGATTCCATAGCTAGCTTGGAAATATATCAAAGTAGAGGTAGATTTTTAAAAATGAGCGGTGCAACTATATTTTTTTCTGAACAATGTCGGAAGACATTTGCAGGGAAATTGTCTGGAACAGATTCTAAGATGGAACATGAGTTTTTGAGGTCTTTCACTCCCCCTCTCATATTTTTTTTTTCGATAGATACGTTGTTTTTATTTTGAAAAATGGATGTAAGGGTAAAATTCACGCATCTGTTGTAACTATGTGGGTGAAATGGTGCCCTTATTTTCTAAACTCCTGAGGACATTAATCAATCTTGTTCTTCAGTTGGGATTCTGGGGAAGTTTAAAGGTTATTTAGTTGGTTTGAGTGCCCAGGGTGATTACTTGCACCTTGCTTATTCAACACTATTTCTACGACACAACATTTTATGCACCGTAAGCTCTATTACTTCTCATTTGTTTGTGATGCTTCACTTCCCATACAGGTGCCAGGTACCTGGTATATTATTCATCTCTGGAAAAAAAAAAGTGCTTAGCCACATTCCTTCCATTGGCTACTCCTGCAAATTGCTTCTGATTAATCATACTCAAGTTGCTGGACTGAGTCGGTAAGGAGAACGGGTTGGAACAATTGAACAACGGAACGCCAGCTTCTTAGCTTAGCTCCCAGATCTTCAGAGAACCCTCTGGGGTGAGACCCGAAAATAGTTTTTCCTCCTAATTATGAGAATAACCTTTAGAAATATTGAATTAAGTTTATAGGAGAGCATAGTATATTGATGTTGATAAAGGGAATAATGAAAATTGGATGACCCAGCAGATAAACAAAAGGCGTCTTTGGCTCGGAGCACTTTCCTTGGATCAATAATATATCGGAGGGGTATTTTCATAAGATAAACACACTGTAATTCTCTTTCAGCCTACTAATTACTGAAGTCTTCTTCCAAGTTAGTGAATTTCAAAGTCCTCTGAAAGGGTAAGTGAAAGGGAGAGGATTGTATATATGGCTAGTCCTTGATTACCATCATTCATTTACTGAAGGTTCAAAGCACTGAAAAAAGTGACTTATAACCATTTTTCACACATCTGTTGCCGCATCCCCACGGTCCCTCCCGTGATCAAAATTCAGACACTTGGACCACTGGCTCATATTTACGATGCTTGCAGAGTCCTGGGGCCATGTGAATCACCTTTTGCAGCCTTCAGACAAGCAGCCAATGGGGGAAAGTCAGATTCACTGAACAACCTTGTAACTAACAATTTAACAACTGCAGGAATTCACTTAAAAACCGTGGCAGGAAAATGGGGCGAAATTCACTTAACAAGTGTCTTGCTTAGCAATGGAAACCTTGAACTCAGTTGGGATTGTAAATCAGGATTACCTGTATACATTTCTATGCTGTTAGGTACTTTTTACCTTCATCTATAGTGTTCTAACACAGCCATCCCCAACCTTTTGGGCACCTGGGACCAGTTCCGTGGAGAGAGGTTTTTCCGTGGACTGAAGGGGGCATGGTTTTGCGTGCTTTCTGCATCCCACGGATGGGGCTTTGCTTGTTTGCATGGACCAGTTTTAGGCATGCTATGGATCAGTGCCGGTCTATGGACCAGGGTGTTGGGGACCCCTATTCTAACAGGCAGGTTTTGAAATATGGTCAGCCTTCCTAGAAAGTAGATCAGCAATGCAATGTGACTTTCATACTTGGGTTTTTCAAAGAATGACTTAATAAAGGGGTTAAAATTTTCCTGGAAATTATTTTTTCTTCAAAATAAGTTTACATAAATAAGAACTTGTGTTTAACTCGGGTGTCTCATTCTTGCATTATAGAGGCAATGGCCCTGTAGACAAGAAGATCATAAGAGGGCCAAAAAAAGAAAAAAAAAACCCTGTATTTCTCTTCTCTCCACATGCCATCAATATTGAAAAAGCATCTTAGTTTATGGATTGCACTTCCCACAGTAGAAGTAACTCATATTTTTTTTAAAGCAAGCTATTAAGGAGGCTTACATGAGTGCATGCAAGTTTGTGGAGAGCCAGTTTGGTGGAGTGGTTGACCCAAGAAACTGAAAAGCAGGAGACCAGGAGATGGGCCAATTACTCACTCTAGGAAGGACGCAAGAAAATTGCAGGGTCTGTTCAGGCTTCACCAGGAACCAAGTGAATCAAAGGCATCCCTCCCACCCACTCACTTCCAAACCATCCACCATGAATTCAAGCACCTTGGTAGTTAGCAGTTCTTAGTTCAGGCATTTGTTTTCTTCCTTCAACCATCTCACCTCCACGGGAAGTGAACTTTATTTCTTTACTAAATTTCTTTGCAAACTTTAATAAAAGAGAACTTTGATATTTTATACATTTAGCATTCAGTTCATCACCTTGTTTCTTAACGTGGAGACTTCCACAGTCTTTTTGCTCATGAATCTTGTCTGGACAGCAGGGCGAGGATGGGGTTGTTGTCCTCATGGATCAAAGATGACTGGGCAGCTAATTAGGAGGTGAATCCCTCTTTGGTCTGAGCATAGCATGAAACACAACCCCCCCCCATATCTCTCACAATTGATGCTGCTGCCCAGATTCTGCAGGATCTGGAGATCACAGGTTGGCTTTATGCCATCTTGACCCCAGCTACGTTTGATGACTTGGTGACTCACAAGAACAAATGACGAAGTTTAAAGCAACCAGAAACGTAGTCCAGGAAGTTGAAGGAGACTGGAAGGACTGAAAGAAAAAAAAGTGAAATAGGCATAAAATTAACTAAATTTGATATGAATGGATGAAATACAATTCTAATTACTTTTAGATGGTATATATTAAAATGGATTAATTATGCAGTAAAAATGAAACTCACTGCAGCAACCACAGGGACGCGGGCTCTTTATGAAGTCTTGATGTTTGAGAAAGACAGGGAAATTAAGAGGAAAAGTTACATGCACTTTTTTTCCCTGAGTTCCTCTCATCTTTTTTTTTTTTTTTTTTTGAGTTTCCTCTTTATTTTCTAATGTTGAGCCAAATACTATGAGGCTTAAATTTGGCCATTGTAGTTAGTGAAATAGTAATCAAAATACCATCAGCTTTGGGGTAAATGGATGGAATTAAATGATGCTTTGAGTTGCATTAAATGGCCAATTTATCTGAAGCAATAATGTTTTTTTTCAAAGTTTGGGAATTTCTTACGGGTAGAGAAATATATATTTACAAAAGAAAAGAAAAGATTAGGGGGAAAACACAAGAAGAAAGTTGACCAATTTAGACTGAGTGTCCTGAATAGACAAGAAGAAAGTTGACCAATTTAGACTGAGTGTCCTGAATAGAGTAATTTAGAATACATGGATAGGTAGCCTTACATGTAAAGTTTTTCAAGAATTTTGGAAGAATATAGCAGGCACCTGCACAAAATGGCTGCCAAGGGAGGAAGGAATTTCCTCCTCACGTATTGGATGAGGCTACTGAAAAGACATGCATTTATCACAAAGCAACTGTGTCAACATCCAGCTCAAGAATCCAAATAAAACTCCAGTTTCATTCTGATTCCGAAAAGTTTACTGTTTATTGGATACACTGCATGGTTATGTCAAAGTAAAACTAACTCTCCAACAGCAATTCATAGACCTAAACATTATTTTTCCCAGCCAAATGCCCAACATCTTACACAATCCATATCAACAAGTCCACTTTGTATGGGAACTGTCTGCTTCAAATCCACACCTGTTCTGGTGTCCTTGATAAGGCTTCAGGCTCTCACGTTGAATCAAAGAAGTTTTGTTTCTCCTTCTTACCCACTTGAAAGTAACATCTCCCCCCTTAATCTAAAGGCAAGTTGAAACGCAGAGGCACATAGCTGCCAAAGTTTCACCCTTGACAAAATGAGTATTTCCTCCCTTTCCCTTTCAAGTTCTTCCAGATATTAGACCTTTAAGGTAGATAAGAATAGAAAACCAAAATCACACATACTAATACTCATTTTATATAAGGTTGTAGGAACAGAATCTTGCAAGACTGAATACATTTCCTCCCTACTGCCCTTTATCTTTGTGAGAATTAGGGAAGGACTTGGATGAGATGCTTTCTCAGGTGACATTTCTCCCATCTTTTATCTGACTATTATCCTGGTTGTAGCTCTTTTGTAGGAGATGACTAGGCTGAGCCTAAGGGAAGGGTCAAGTGCATCACCAGTCTGAAGTCCCTTCATGCCCATAAGAGATTTAAGTCCAGCCCACCGTGAATTCTGTTGACTCTTATCTACTGCCAATTTTGCTTGACCCTTAATAATTCAGATTCTTGTTTAGAGGTAGCCTAGAATAAACTTGTATTCATTTGAATAACCCAGGTTCCTGATTTCTTGCACTTGATGTCTTTCTTCTGTCCCTCAAAGTTATACCTTCTACTCATCATTTCTGAATTTTTTTCCTCTTTTTTTCTCCCTTTTGTTGGAAGCTGTCCAAACTCAAACACTGCAGTCATCCACCATCTTTATTTTTTTGAGAGTATCTTGTGGGGAGTGTGTACCTTCTTAGAAACACACGTATATATATGCTGGAGGCTTTACAACATGCCAACTGATCATGTATGATCTTTGAATTAACTTCCTCCTGAAACTCTTTGAGGCATTTTATGTGCTAAGGACAAACGATGCTTTGAGATTTTGTTATAAATTTATAAAATATGTTGGAATTTTAAGCCTTTGGAGTGTTTCTAAATTGGGTACACTAAATTATAATCCATTAATCCATAAAATTGAAGGTCAGTTGAAATCATGGAACTCATTAAACTTTTCCAAGGGTGAATTTCATTCCCCCAAAATAATTATACGCCCAAATTATTGTATCTTTTCAAACATAGCCAGCCTCTCTAACTAGGAGAATCTTAATTTCATGGCAAAAAGAATTGACCATAAACTAAATAGAAAGTATATTACATTTTAAAACTTTTGAGAGGGATGAGGATTTCTTAATACAATTATATAGGTTTTATGTGTGTGTGTATGCATGTATGTTTTGCAAATGAAATACGCTTTTCTATTATGATGAAATATGCATTTAAAAATAATGATTAAAAGTTAAGATTGTTCAGAACATGAATTTATAGTAAAATAATCTTATTTAACAAGAAGACTAGATATAAATTGGCCTAAAATGATTGAAATCTGGAAAACTGTCATTAAAATTCAGCCCATACCTTTCCTTATTCATACCTGTTATAAAACATAAGTCTTTTCTGGGAAATTTATAGTCACTACAGGCAAAGAAACAGAAACAGCCAAATCTTTATGAATTAAAAGATCATTCTATACATGGAGGAATGATACCTAATATGGAGATAAACCCGGAAACTAAAACTTTTGAACGAACCAAATTATGACTTGGATACATTCTGTCATTCCTTAAAGATGAAGAGATGCACAGAAGAATGATTCTTAAAGCAGAAGAGCATTTTAAAAGAGCTGTGTCCAAAATCCTGCAATGATTTAATAAAGATCCTTGAAATGCACACTCAGATATTAAAACATTTAAGGGAATGCAAGCCTTGGAAAATATGTGGGAATGACCTCAGGGTGGACAGGAGAGATACAGCCTAAAGAACGATCAGATCAGATCAGAGAGGGCTTTCACCACAACTACACACAATGGAAAAAGAAAGAGGCTCGACGGAACCATTCTTAATTTCTTAGTCTGCAAAAGAGAAAATGGGAGATTTATATTATCAATGTCAGGCGCAAGAAATCCGGGACCAGGATAAAATTCAAAAGCACTACAAGTTTATTCCATGCAACTGTCAACGCTGCAAATACTGCATATTCTTGCTTTGACAATACGCAGAACTGTCTGGTATTTTTGGGGTTAATACAGAGCAGAAGAGGGTGGGGGTAAAGCCCGGAAAAGAAAGAGGAAGGAAACCTTTGACATTCACACTAATTGGATAATGTGATATATGTCAGCTAATTTAGGGAGGGAACATGCTGATAATTTAACTGCTCAGAGGAAGAGAACTTAGATCTTAGCATAAACCTTCCGTTATGCCTGTGCCGACATTTTGAAGCAATAAAAGACTTTTAGGGAAATCAATGCCTGGAAGTTCTTTGAAGTGTTTCGTTATTCGGAACCATAACAGCATCCTATGCAAAAGAATTTGAAGTAACAGAATAACTAGAAGACCTTGGAGGTCTTCTAGTCCAACACCCTATACAAACAGGAGACTCTATACCATTTCAGACAAATGGCTGTCCAATCTCTTCTTGAAAACCTCCAGTGATGGAGCACCCACAACTTCTGGAGGCAAGCCATTCCACTGGTTAATTGTTCTCACTGTCAGGAAATTTCTCCTTAGTTCTAGCTTGCTTCTAGGTTGCTAGTACTAGTATCAGTCTAGGCAAACTGCACCAGATAAGAAACAACAGATTTCAAGAATGGCAGCTAACTTGCCACGGCCCATTCACCATGGCCCATTCACCAGAGCCAATTCACCATGGCCCATTCACCAGAGCCAATTCACCATGGCCCATTCACCATGGCCCATTCACCATGGCCCATTCACCATGGCCCATTCACCACAGCCCATTCACCATGGCCCATTCACCAGAGCCAATTCACCATGGCCCATTCACCAGAGCCAATTCACCATGGCCCATTCACCATGGCCCATTCACCACAGCCCATTCACCATGGCCCATTCACCACGGCCCATTCACCATGGCCCATTCACCAGAGCTAATTCACCATGGCCCATTCACCATGGCCCATTCACCAGAGCCAATTCACCATTGCCCATTCACCATGGCCCATTCACTATGGCCCATTCACCATGGCCCATTCACCACAGCCAATTTGCTGTGGGACAACTCACTAGAGGACAAGAGTCACACTAATATCGAAGAAACAGTGGAATAGGATGATTAAAGACGGGATGCCAAAGGAGGGACAAAATGAAATGTGAATGACAAAAATTAAAATATTTTTTTTTAAATTATGTTAAAGAATCAGATCAAACTGTTGAATCGTCCCACAGCAGGTTATCCCATGGAGAGTTTGGCTGTGATGAGTTGTCCCATTCCAACTGATGATACATTTAAGTCTACCCTCTGGCTCAGCCTACTCCTCTCTTACAATCAGATTTGCACAATTCTGTTACTGTAGCCTTGCAATAAAGCAGAATCAGCTCATATTGTCAGGTTCCCAGTCTGGCCTACCTTTGAAAGCTGTCGTTGCTGATCAAAATGGAACACATGGTGGAGATACTGTGTTCCTGAAGGAACACAGAAACTACACACTTACACACAGAGAGTATGCCGATATTTTTTAGCAAAAATATTGAAGTCTGTATCCAAGGATTGTGGGAAGGGATGCGGTAACATTGAAAACATTGGCTTATTTGATGGCATTTCCCCAAGCTACGCTTTGGGAATCAATTAATCTTTAGGGAGCTTAATAAGATCTGCTTGCCCTTTCTCTTAACAACACCAGAATAATGTCTTTCATCACTGTTCAAAAGAGAAAATTAAGGCTCATTCTAGTGGGAACAAGAATATTGATAGCTCAGAAATGGAACGGGAATAGCATTTCAGTGTTAGACCTTTGATACTTCAAACTGTTATAAAGAGTCTTAATGGAGAAACTCATGGATGCAATACATCAATTGAAGAGAAGCTGGTATAATATCCTTTTACTCTGACTCGGAAGACTTAATCTAGCTTGTTAACAACTGAGAATGAATTAAGAGGTTTCTCTCACTGATATGGATTTTGTGAGGCTAAACATTTGGGAGGGGAGAATCTAAAAAAGAAGCAACCAAGCACTTGGGGTATAGGATTTTAAAATACAATTCTCCTCAAGTCTTTGAGATGTTTTGATGGGTATATTCTGATTTGGTGAGTAAAGATGGTGTAACTGGGACAGCCAATTCTCCAAAGCTTCTGAAGGCAGAACAGGAAGCAATAAATTGAAACTAATCAAGGGGAGTTCCAATCTAGAAATAAGGAGAAATTTCCTAACAGTGAAAACAATTAATCAATGGAATGGCTTGCCTTCAGAAGTTGTGGGTGCTCCATCACTGGAGGGTTTCAAGAAGAGACTGGTCAGCCACCTGTCAATGGTATAGGGTCTCCTGATTGAGCAGGCGGTTGGATTAGAAGACCTCCAAAGTCCCTTCCAGCTCTGTTTTTCCTACAAAACGGTGTGACTTTTGTATTTCAGGATTCCCCATTGATCCAACTTGCTCTCATCCTTCCCTCTTTTAACACTGATGTCACAATGCCAGATGAATCCGTTGGACATATGGTTGGCATGGCACACATCAGCTGAGGACCATCCAGCTCTGTCCTACCTCGTGTTCTTTAGAGCAGATTCTAAATTTAGCACCGTATATTCTGGCGTATAAGACGACTTTTGAGAGCGTCGAAACAGCCTCCGAACTCGGGGGTCGTCTTATACGCCGAGTCATCTTATATGCCGGAAATAACGTAGTTTCTGGCGTATAAGACGAAATAACGTAGTTTCTGGCGTATAAGACGACTTTCTAGGCGTGCGACTCAGCGTTGATCGTCTTATACGCCAGAAATAACGTAGTTTCCGGCCTATAAGACGACTTTCTAGGCATGCGACTCGGCGTCGATCGTCTTATACGCCGGAAATACCGGTAGTTTCCGGCATATAAGATGACTTTCTAGGCATGCGACTCGGCGTCGATCATCTTGCGACTCGGCGTCGATCGTCTTGCGACCCGGCATTGAATTCAGGGGTCGTCTTATACGCCGGGTCTCCCTATACACCAGAATATACGATAGTTACCCTGCTTTTTGTTTTGTTTTTTCTCTTGTGTGTGTACCTTGGAGAGCAACTTAGTTTGGGTTTTGTATGGGCAAATAAGTAAGGGAACGACTTGCCTTCCAGGCAATAGCAAGCGATCAGGGTCATTTCCTTGTTGTGAAAGGTGTTACTTACTCTGATGGATACAGAGCAGGCTGTGGTTAAATGCAAAACAAGAAGCGAAGTCATTTTTCTAGACAATCTAGGCAATCTCACGAGAGAGACTGCAGTGGGTGATTCATGATCATCATTATTCTGCAGATGAAATTTTGAGTTATAACTAAATGATGCCTCTTGATTTGTGGATGTTAAATGGAATGGTCAAAGATGAAGGATCTTTTTACAGACCAAAGCTTTTTCATTACATGCAGAAAAATTCCCTCTTCGCTTGCATTTATTGCGACAAACAGTGCTCTCTGTTTGTCGGAGTGTGTGCAAGTGTGTTTATGTCTCTCTCTCTTTCTCTCTCTGTGTGCAAGTGTTTTGTGTGCACCGAGGGACATTTAATTTTAAATGACAACTGACTTTTATTGTTTCCTAGAAGCCTCACATTTTTTTTTTAAAAAAAGTAGAGCCAATCCTGTCTGTGAGAGAATTAAGCAAAATAATGCTTAAGAGCTTCTCATTCTGTTTAATATAGTCATTAACGGAGCAGATAGTATTTTAGCTGTCATATCAAAGGATAGAGATTCTTCATCTGTAAACGATAGTATTTGATGGGTGTTTGGCCCTGACTGGCAAACTTAGCATAACTGACATTCAGATGAATATATTCCTATATTCTAAAAGGTTTGCTTGACCCAGAGGCAACATTATAACACTCATTTGTGCAATATGATTGGCTCCTTAAATATTGTTCATTCAGAAGCACACATAGACCCACACAGACTGTCAAGCATGGGAAATCAGGAAATCCAGGTAGTTCAAATGACTATAAAGGTTTATTGCAAGCTTCAGCTCTCTACAAGAGTCTCAACTGCTAATGGTCAAAGTGAATTGGTGGTAGATAAGAGTCAATGGAATTCAAGGTGGGCTGGCCTTAGAACTCTGGTGGGATTCAAGACTGATGGCTTGTTTGACCCCTCCCTCAGACTCAGCCTGGTCATATTCTATATGGATGGATGGATGGATGGATGGACGGACAGACAGCAGACAGACAGACAGACAGACAGACAGACAGACAGACAGACAGATAGATAGATAGATAGATAGATAGATAAATAATAGATCTGTCATCTCTACACATTTCCTACAGATATACAAGTGAACTTCTGCATAGATTAGATTCACATCTTGTGTTTAAAATAATATTATTGCTTAGTTTTGGCTTGAAAATAGTAGGAACCTAAATTACTGTAGTTTACAAACCATGATTCATTTTGTATTATTGCACATTTACTTGACAAACTGCCATTGGCTGTCAATGGTTTACCAGGAAAACAAAGCATTATTTAAAATGATTTAAAATTGAATGCTAAGATTAAATAAAAGCCGAGACTGATAAGTATAGCAAACAATGTGTTTTGAGGTCTTACTAAGTGCCAACGTTTTTCTTAGTATAATAGGAAATATAATTCAGCAACCCGAAGCAGTTACAAGAAGGCTTAGCTCTGAGTTGCCAGTAGATGAGGCTGTGGCATCTCTGTGTGTGAACTCACTCAGTTGTGGCTTACTTAATAAGCCATAGGTAAGCATGGCCAAGCATGAGGTAGTCAGAGAGCTAGGGAGAAAGAAATGGAAAATAGAAAAACTCAGAGTAAATAGAGATTACAATACCTTTATAAAAATGGCAACTAAAAACACATCCCCTGATGATAGTTTTAAATTGACATATAGTTACATTATTATTGTTTTAGACTGTCATTCTGCATTATTAGGAGTTGCCCTTGAAAAATCCAGATTCCAATGAAGTGGACTGGAAAAGATTTAGAGAAGATAAGAGAAAATTTACTCTTTCGGTTGGAGTACTGCAATGCTCTGTACATGGAGTTACCCTTGAAGAATATTCGGAAGTTACAACTTGTACAGAAGGGGCGTTGTCTTACCTGAACGCTTTTTCTCAGCATGATGATGGAGAATCTGATTGGAGCAGATAGATTAAGACAACCCATCCATGGATTCTCCATCCAATCATGCTGGAGAACACAACAGCAGTGCAGATAGTTCTGGAGATCCCTCAGAGGTATATAGGACACCACTGTTACGTGAGCTGCACTGATTGCCAATGGGTCTGGGGACTGTGTGGTGATATGGAGCCATCAAGTGACATATTTGATTGTTGTTATCAGGGGGTGGAGTTTAATGGATTTTGTATTGGGTTTTTATTTCTGTAAACTGCCCAGAGTCACCATGAGTTAGGATTAGGGAATAAATTTTATAGAAACAATAGTACAGAACAGACAGAATAACAGAGTTGGAAGGGACCTTGGAGGTCTTCTAGTCCAACCCTCTGCTCGAGCAGTTGACCCTATACCATCTCAGACAAGTGACTGTCCAGCCTCTTCTTAAAAACCTCCATTGATGAAGCACCCCCAACTTCTGAAGGCAAAGCTGCTCCACTGGTTAATTGTCCTCCCTGTTAGGAAGTTTCTCCTTAATTACAGGTTGCTTCTCTCCTTGATTAGTTCCATCCATTGTTTCTTGTCTTGCCTTCTGATGTTTGGAAAAGAGGTTGACCCCTCTTCTTTATGGCAGCTCCTCAAATATTGGAAGACTACTATCATGTCACCCCTAGTCCTTCTTTGCACTAGACTAACCATATAAATATGCATAGCATTTTTCTGATCCACCAGTCTGCTAACTCTATTATTAAAGGAACTCAAGTTAGTCTGGCAGGGCTCATTTAGCAGAACTCATTGTTGGCTTCTGTCAATTAATAAATTCCTATAAATGCTCATAGAAACAATAACAATAACAACAACAAAACAACAACAACAACAATAATAATAATCATAATAATAAGCCCAAAACAACTGGAGCACCACTTGAACACCATTGGCATTGACAAATTCGCTATTAGTCAATTGCAAAAGGCGGCCTTACTAGGAACTGCTTCCATCCTGCGACGATATCTGTAATACCATCAAACATCCACATCTGCCTATCCCAGGTCCTGGGTAAGGACTCGATAGGTAGACAAGATGCCAAATCCAGTCTGAACATCTGGCTGACTGTGCGATGATCCGTAACAACAACAACAACAACAACAATAATAATAATCATAATAATAAGCCCAAAACAACTGGAGCACCACTTGAACACCATTAGCATTGACAAATTCGCTATTAGTCAATTGCAAAAGGCGGCCTTATTAGGAACTGCTTCCATCCTGTGACGATATCTGTAATACCATCAAACATCCACATCTGCCTATCCCAGGTCCTGGGTAAGGACTCGATAGGTAGACAAAATGTCAAATCCAGTCTGAACACCTGGCTGACTGTGCGATGATCCATAATAATAATAAAGTTGGAAGGGGCCTTGGAGGTCATCGAGTCCAGCCCACTGCTCAGGCAGGAAACCCTACACCATTTCAGACAAATGGCTGTCCAATCTTCTTAAAAACTTCCAGTATTGGAGCATTCACAACTTCTGGAGGCAAGTTGTTCCACTGATTAATTGTTTTAACTGTCAGAAATCTGCAGTTATTCTGCTAAAGCACCTGATATTGTTGCGAGGACATAGGCCTGTGGTTTTCTGGCTCTTGGACCTTCCCTGTTTTGAAAATCAGAGCAACACTAGGCATCACATTCTTCCAGTTAGGGTTCCATGTTGTTGCTTGGTTGTGTTTTGCTTTAATTGTTTTGACTGCTTCAGATGAATATTTACTCTTTGTTACTTCAGACTGTGTAGCACCTAGGCTGTAAATATCCAAACTAGAGAAGCCAAGACAGCTGATGAAACAGCATTTCAGTTGAAGCGAAGCTGAATGAAAACAATTTGTACCAAGCAAGTTGAAACAGGAGAAAAAAGTGTAATAAGTGATCTAAAAAAAAAAAAAAAGGTGGACACAGGGGTTGAGTAAAACAGTTAAAGCTGGGGGAAAACTAGGCTGTGAAAAATGAGCAGCTGAAAAATGAAATTACTTCTTCCAAGGGAAAATAAAAAAAGAATTGCTTCTGCAAATTCATCCGACATTCAGCCAGATTTGATTCCCAGATAATGAGTTGGAAGATTAAAATACCTCTGTTAGCACTTCCCTGACGGAAACTCTGCAAAAGCCGGGGGTCTAAATTTGGGACTGAATCCAATTTAGCTAGAAAGGAAATCTAATATTGGGAGCCAAATATATCTTTAGGAATTGAAGAAGGGGTGGGGGAGTCAATGAGAATGTAGCTCAGGAGACTTTCATTTGTTGCTGACTCATAGAATCCTATCCTTCCGAGGAACTATTTTGGTCAATTTCAATCTCCAGCTTGATATGAGGATGTAAATTAAAACACTCAAAGGCAGATGGCTGTCCGACTCTGTTTGCAGAAACCCAGCAAAAAAAATGTCAGTATTCTCTGCTTTTATGGTTAGGAAGTTTTTCCAGCATTTATTTATACTCTGCCTCCCTCTAACTTAAATTCATGATCCCATAGCTATAACTTTATTGTTTGGGACATCCTCTCCAGAATTTTAGCAGTGCTGCATGCATTCTTCTGTCTTTCTTAAAGTTGAATCTAGAAAGCAACTCTCTCTTCATAGAACTAGTCTCCTAATCCTTGATGTATTTCTCTGATGCTGTTCCCATTTCCCTGAATTACTTGAACACAATAGAGGACAAATAAGAGAAGAGTTCACCCCCCCATGGATTGTATTAATGAAATATCTCAAAAACATTTCAAATTCCTTTTTATCTCGGCATCTGTGGTGGAACATAGTCCATCTGCAGGGGGGCTGGGCTCCTTCCCAGTGGGGCTTCAAATGGCTGGTGATCCAAGGATCCATCCTCCCTAGCAATTCAGAGAATATCTATAGTTATTTATCGTTAACTAATAACTAATATCTATAGTTATTGCAGTTAATTGTTTTAGTCTGGCAAGTTTCTGTCTCTAGGTGAACAAAGGAACTACTTAGAAGAAGAAATAATAATAATAATAATAATAATAATAATAACTCGATAGGTAGACAAAATGCCAAATCCAGTCTGAACATCTGGCTGACTGTGCGATGATTGATAATAATAATAATAATAATGTTGGAAGGGACCTTGGAGGTCATCAAGTCCAAACCCCTGCTCAGGCAGGAAACCCTATACCATTTCAGACAAATGGTTGTCCAATTTCTTCTTAAAAACTTCCAGTGTTGGAGCATTCACCACTTCTGGAGGAAGGTTGTTCCACTGGTTAATTGTTCTAACTGTTAATTGTTCTAACTGTTAATTGTTCTAAAGTTTCTCCTTAGTTCTAGTTGCTTCTCTCCTTGATTAGTTTCCACCCATTGCTTCTTGTCCTGCCTTCAGGTGCTTTGCAGAATAGCTTGACTCCCTCTTCTTTGGGGCAGCCCCTGAGATATTGGAACACTGCTATCATGCCCCCCCCCTCATCCTTCTCTTCATTAAACTAGACATACCCAATTCCAGCAACTGTTCCTTATATGCTTTAGCCTCCAGTCCCCTGATCATCTTTGTTGCTCTCCTCTGTACTCTTTCTAGAGTCTCAACATCTGGACTGGTAGAAAAACGCTGAAGCCTAAGATTATATCAAATGCCTCCATATTTTCCTTCAAAATTTAAGCAACAGAAGACAGTTTTGGGTCACTCCACTCCACTCCACTCTACCTTACAATTCTGTAACTGTATCTGTAACCCTACAATTCTATTACAATCTATGTAACTCCTTCCATAAGACCAATACCCACTGAATATTTAGTATTATGAGAGAGAGAGAGAGAGAGAGAGAGAGAGAGAGAGAGAGAGAGAGAGAGAGATTCTCAACATGATGCCATAAATTTAAGTCACGTCCCCAGTTCCGCATTTAAAATTTAATGTTCCTTGAGCAATACAAAGTGATTATGGCTCCCAATTGTCATGGTCTATTGTATTATTATTATTATTTGCCATGTGTTGTAACTCATCAGGCTCCATTGAAAATCTGGAACCGCATCTAGTACACCTCTTCAGAGTTCCAAGGTAATGTAAACGCCGACTTATTTTTTAAAACTCATTTTAAATCTGCTGTTTTATATAAATCACCATTTCCCTGTCCCCTGTTGAAACAAGATTTCTTTCTATAAAAAGGGCATGGGCGATATGTAATCATCTTTTTCACCTTGGATCTAAAGATTGATAACACTGTCCATGGTGCTGAAGTGTAAAAGGATGCCAATTGCTGGATGATTAGATGGCCTTAGATGGAAAAATTGGTAGCCTCGGCAGAAGAGATCAGAGAGCAAAGCAAATGGATTTTTTTTCCCCCCAAACTCTAAAAGTTTCTTGAAGAAAGTTTCATGGGAAAAGATCAGGTAGGTAGGTTGTTCACTATCAAAGTCAGTAGTAACAATGCTCATTATACGGCTTGCCTTTCAACCCTCCTGCCAAGATTTGGTCTGCCTCTGTTGAAAATGTAATTTGACTCCAAAAGGATTTTTTTTTTTTAAATTTCTTGGACATTTTTCTAGCTTCCTGGTCAGGCTTTCAGCTCTGGAATATTTTATACGCCTTTCATGGAATTACCACGTGGGTCAGTCAAACACTTAGAAAGGGTGAAGTGAAATGCCTCAATTCCATCTCACTACTTCTAAGCCCTCTATATATACATTTGGGAAAAATGCTTTGGACATTTATTAATGCCTAGCTTTCTTACCAGTGAAAATAGATTTGAATTATTCAGTGTAAAAGAAAGGAACAAAGAGGAAGTAAAAAAAAAACCCTCTTTTCTCCATATTTTCGGTTGTCCTGTAATTTTCTGGCACATAGCGCTCTCTCTCTCTCTCTCTCTCTCTCTCTCTTTCTCTCTCTCTCTCTCTCTCTCCCTCTCTCCCCCTCTCTCTCAGAATATCATCATAATAAAGAAAAACGATTCCTTTCATTATTCTGAAAGCAAGTTAAAAAGGTTGTCTGTTCCCTTCCTTTCTTTTTCCTCAAAGTTTTTTCCCCTCATTATGCATTTCCTTTGCTGTTTGCACCAGCAAGAAAAGGCAGCACTTCTGAAAACAATTTCCATTTATTTTATTCATTCCACTTCGGAGATGAAGGCTGTTGTTAGTGGGAGCTTGGGGACTGTACAGAGAAGCAGCAGAGATAGCAAATAAAAAATTCTGTTTTAAGAACTCAAATTGGCATTGGCTTTTTCAGAGTGTCCCATCATTATGGCATTTTTTTTTTCCCCAGGAGTTTCTTTTTCCCCCTATTTTTATTGGTCAAACTTTTTTCTTCCGTTCTTTTCAATACACGAAAATGAAAGAATCAAGGCCTTCAGACTGGAGAAGGATGTTCAGTACTCAGATCTTTTATCAAAAGACAATTGCTGAAAAATTACATGGCTATAAACACTGATCCAGAATCTGGGAAGCTTTCATATGCAACTCTTTGTAATATATATAAACTGGAGTAGTGCATCCAGTTTTGGTCACCGCGATGTAAAAAAGATGCTGAGACTCTAGAAAGAGTGCAGAGAAGAGCAACAAAGATGATTAGGGCACTGGAGGCTAAAACATATAAGGAATGGTTGCTGGAATTGAGTATGTCTAGTTTAACGAAGAGAAGGACGAGGGGAAACATGATAGCAGTCTTCCAATATCTCAGGGGCTGCCCCAAAGAAGAGGGAGTCAAGCTATTCTCCAAAGCTCCTGAAGGCAGAACAAGAAGTAATGGATGGAAACTAATCAAGGAGAGAAACAACCTAGAACTAAGGAGAAACCTCCTGACAGTTAGAACAATTAACCAATGGAATAACCTGCCTCCAGAAGCTGTGAATGCTCCAACACTGGCAGTTTTTAAGAAGAAACTGGACAGCCATTTGTCCAAAATGGTGTAGGGTTCCTGCCTGAGCAGGGAGTTGGACTCGATGACCTCCAAGGTCCCTTCCAACTTTATTATTATTATTATTATTATTATTATTATTATTATTATTATTATTATTATATTAACAACTGAGGCAAGAAAGGTCATAAAATGGGGCAAAACTCACTTAAGAAATGACTCACTTAGCGACAGAAATTTTGGGCTCAATTTTGGTCGTAAGTCGAGGGCTACGTGTTGACCATCCAAGAAGACTTTGCATTTTTTTGTAAAGAAAAAAAAAACACGATTCCTTTTTGCAAAATATTCTGTTGCTGTGGTAGCGCATCTTGTGCACTGTTAAACACATGACGACGTACAGTATTTGGTATGTAATTATGCGCTTAAAGGGTTTGCCCCCCCATTCCTTTTTTAAAAAGGCTAGAATGGAGATAACTTCAGCAATAGAAACCATTATTTCTAGCTCTTCAGGCTACTTCCTCCTGCCCCCCCCCTTAGTCAACTCAAACTCAAGCCACCCGCTGAGAACTATTAATGTGAATTAATTACTCCCCCTGCCAGCTTCTTTACAACTTATTCAGATGAGGGATTCTTGAACATATTGTGGCCTTGTGCGTTTTTTATCCATTGGAAGGGGCATCATTCACATTTTCCAACATTTAAAAAGAATTCACTTGGCAAATTCAAAGTGAGGAGATTAGGAACCGAAGCTTAATTCCACCCTGAAAATGGGACTGGATGCACCATTTTTTTTTAAAAAAGAAAACCTGTGCCTATTTCATAACAACACTATTACTGGGGCCTCTTGCACTTCTGTTGCATGCATTCCCCTTTTCACCCCACAAGGGCAGCCAATAATAGCACTACAATAAAATCCCACTAACAAATCCATTCTACTAAAAACGAGTTTGTATAGCAGCAAGCTAAGTGAAGCTTCCACAATTTGCTTGCTAAGTGCCCAAAAGTCATATCAGATTAGAAAAAGTCATATAGATACTGAAGACAGAGAATTGGAAGTCAGACTGTTCAGACTATCTTGGCATGTTAAATTGGCTCCTGATATTGGGATGCTCAAATAGCTCCATGTCATTTTAGAAAGAGTGCCCATGTACGGGCGGTGAGACTGCGTAGGAGTTTAAAGGATGAAGAGCTGTGCATCCTATTTCTTTTTGCTAATATCATTTTTTTTATTAAAGATTTTTTTGAAGAAAAATAGAAGAAAGGAACCAATGCGAACTTAGAAAAAGGAAGAAAAAAGCAGAGCAAGAGAAAGACATCAAAGAGAAAGCTAAAAGTGCAAGAAAGAAGGGGGAATAAAAGAATAGGAAAAGAAGAGAGAAAAATATGCAAAGAAGTAGCTTGCAATCTTCTTTAGAACAATTGTCAATTGACCTATTATTCTGTGGTTGCAAAATAACTCTCTTCTTTCTATAATTTGTTCCTTCTAATCCTCAAAACCGTACATTGTATGTTCATTTCTTTTCTGTTTCACAGAAAAAGTTCTACAAAGGGCTTCCTGCTAGCAATAAATGCACATATGATCTTTGCTCTGAACAGTGAGGGCAATTGAGCCATCTCCCTCATTGTGCATAAAATGATCTTGCTGCAGTTATAGGCGAAAGCAAAGTTCTACCAACTTTTTCCCCAACTGTTTGTCTACCAATGGCAAAAGAAAATTCTCCATTTTACCTTTGTCTTTAATATCCTCTGAATTGGGGTATGCATTTGAATCCCGAATTTTCTAGCTTTTCTATACATCCACCAAACCTTAATAAAAGATATCCAGTTACATTGTAGATTATTTTGACAGTAATGGCACTATTGCCTTCCACAAGAAGTAATGGGTGGAAGCTTGCAGCCTGGAACTAAGGCGGAATGACTTGACAGTGAGAACAATTAATCAGTGCAGCAACTTGCCCCCAGAAGTGGTGCTCCATCACATGGAGGTCTTCAAGAAAAGAATGGACAGCCTTTTGACTGGGATGGTATAAGGCAGGGGTCTTCAAACTTGGCCCTTTTATGACTTGTGGACTTCAACTCCCAGAATTCATCACCAGGCACACTGGCTGAGGAATTCTGGGAGTTAAAGTCCACAAGTCATAAAAGGGCCAAGTTTGAAGACCCCTGGTATAAGGTCTCCTCCCTTGAGCAGGGGGCTGGACCAGAAGACCTCCAAGGTCCTTTTCAGACTTATGATTCTATTCCTTCCTTCCTTCCTTCCTTCCTTCCTTCCTTCCTTCCTTCCTTCCTTCCTTCCTTCCTTCCTTCCTTCCTTCCTTCCTTCCTTCCTTCCCCTCTACCATGATGCAAAAATATAATAAACATTCCCCATCCCCTACTTCTTCCCTGATACTAGCCTATCAAGAAAAAAGTCAGTAAAAAAGGAGAAAGATAAGAAATATAAGAACTGCCCTGTTATTATTTTGTGAGCTGGCAAGGAGATGAAAAATGTTGTTGTTGTTAGTTGTGAAGTCATGTCCGACCAATCGCGACCCTATGGACAAAGTTCCTCCAGGCCTTCTTGTCCTCTACCATCTTCTGGAGTCCTTTTAAGCTCACACCTACTGCTTCAGTGACTCCATCCAGCCACCTCATTCTCTGTCGTCTCCTTCTTCTATTGCCCTTCATCTTTCCCAGCATTAGGCTCTTCTCCAGTGAGTCCTTCCTTCTCATTAGGTGGCCAAAGTACTTGAGTTTCAACTTCAGGATCTGGCCTTCTAAAGAGCAGTCAGGGTTGATCTCCTCTAGGACTGACCGGTTTGATTGCCTTGCAGTCCAGGGGACTCACAGGAGTCTTCTCCAGCACCATAGTTCAAAGGCCTCCATTCTTTGGTGCTCGGCCTTTCTTATGGTCCAACTTTCACAGCCATACATTGCAACTGGGACAACCATGGCCTTGACTATACATATAGATGAAAAATATTGTCCTCCAAATAAACGTAGAAGAAGTTCGGCTTGCATTTCTGACTGAGTTAATATGGTTTCACCATAACTGGCTATTTTCTATGATGTGAACCTTTTCACTGTCTAGGCAATTAGAATCTAGAACTCTTATTAGCTGGTAAAGTCCAAATAGTCCAAATCTGGCTTTTGGTAGCCACAGTGACTTGGCTTGATTGCCACCAACTTCACAAAACACTCCTGTGCATTGCAAAATAGGTTGCCTGCTCCTTTTTTAAAACTTCTTCATTTGCTTAGGATAACTTAGAAACAGTCTTCCAGCCAGCTAAAAACACTTGCACGCAATAGCTTCTGTTCAGATAATCGGAGATGTGATTTGCTTCATGTCACTTTCTGTTAGCTATGAAGAAAGAGAGAGTGGAGAAGAGAGAGAGAGAAAAACAGAAGGAATAAACGTTGCATTTTGATCTGATTTCCCTTGGGTGAAAATTGTTTCTGAGCTCTTTGATGTAATAATGCTTCCTGTCACATGTGAATCTTGGAGTTTTTGTTTTTGTAGAAATTGCTTACTTTGCTTCTTGGGATAAAACCCTACATGGCTAATAAATTGATTGCAACACAGCCTCTGGTTTATTTCATTTATTTTTTGTGGAAATTCAAGCATGTGGCTTAGCTTCTAGCTATCATCAATCAGGTGGCTGTAATCAACAGATGGAACTCATAACTTGTCCCTGGGAAAAGGTGGAGTAGCGTTAAACCAAACCAAGCAATTTAGCCTTAGACATCAAAGTTGTCCACTTTAACCACCATTAAAAATAGCTAACTTCTATCCGGTACCTTGATGTATTTCAAGCTTGATTATTTTGCTGCAGATGTTTCATTACTAGGCTGGGTAACATCAGTACCTGGGAGAGTTGGAAACTAATTACACTTTATAACAGCTATTATGCCTGGCACATTTTTCCTCATAAACTGGTGGCCCCACAACTCATCACAAGCCAACAAGTGTTTATTGCACAGCAGAACTCGGCTTTGTAATGAATTAACATTTTCAGAGGATGGGCTGGTGTAAATCTTATCAGTTGCTGGAAGAGCAAAAAACGGTTTCCCGTCTCACTCATTGAAGTGCTTGCCTGGAGATTTGCATTTAATGTTTCCAAGCCAAAGGGAATTTGGTCTCTGCATATGTTTGTAAGTAATGATAGTTTGCAGTTAGAACTGGGGCAGAAGGCAACGGAGTAGGCTAATTACTATGGCTTGAAAAAAAATAAGAGCTGGTCTTCTATTAACCAGGTGGGTCTGATCTTTTCTTTTCTTTTTTTCCTTTTTCTCTTTACAAACAACAAAATACAAAGTACATTTTTTCTTTTTTTTCTTAACAGTACTATGTCCTATATCTCTTACATTTATTTACATTTATGTACATTACATTCTCATACTTCTTTATTCCACAATTCTAACCAATTATAATACATGTCCCATATCTCATGGGTCTGATCTTTTCAACTAGGAGTGTCCTGAAAACTATCCTCCAGCTTCCTAAGCAACTAGAACTAAGGAGAAACTTCCTGACAGTGAGAACAATTAACCAGTGGAACAACCTGCCTCCAGAAGCGGTGAATGCTCCAACACTGGCAGTTTTTAAGAAGAGACTGGACAGCCATTTGTCTGAAATGGTATAGGGTTTCCTGCCTGAGCAGGGGGTTGGACTTGATGACCTCCAAAGTCCCTTCCAATTCTATTATTATTATTATTACTATTATTATTATTACTACTACTACTATTATTATTATATGACTATGGAGATTCTCTGCCACCCAGATCATGGTTGTCCCAAAGGTGCTTTTTCAAAAGATAACCTAATCTTGTTTTTCTTTGAAAATGTTTCGCTTCTCCAGCTTCCTGGATGGTGGAGGATTTATAGTGTTGTTACAACACAGTCCTTTCAGCAGCTCCAAGAAAGGTCCACACCCATTTGCACTATTCAGGTCACCTGGAGGGCACAGATAAACCTCCAACAGGCCTCAACGATTCTCAGAAAGAGTGCTAACAACCAGATGACCATAAAGAATTAAAATGCTTCCATCCTCTACCATTCAGTCAGAACTGAAGAAACCTCTTGGATGAGAAGAAAAAATATCTTCAAGGAAAAGCAAAGCACACTTGCCCTTTTGAAAGCACCTTTGGGATGTAATATTTACATCATGGGAGTTTCTGTATTTCAAATCAACTTCTGACGATTTCCGCTCATCTCATTATTTTTTCCTCTTTATTTCTCTAGTAGTAACAGGTATTGTTATAGCTATTCTATTCTTTAGAATCATTAAGATCCCTTGATTTGGGGCTGTAAGTCTTCCAGGTACTTGATCCTATTTTTGTCTTTGTAAAGACTGCTATTTGAAGAATTAGCTTACATTTACGTATGAAGCAACACAGTAGTAGAGAAATGAATGGATGAGATTTATTTGCATTGATGTTAACCATGAAACTATGCAGTATCTTTTAGAAATGTGCAAGTTGATACCATTTCTTAAGGAGTAACTAGCAGGAAAGAATTGTGACATTTGCACCCAGAATGAATGAATGAACGAACGAACGAATGCATGAACGAATGAACAAATGCATGTATACACACACACACACACACACACACACACACACACAATGTATAGACCAATGAAACCTATCCTGACTCCAGGTGTCTGTGCATTTAATGAATAAATATCTTTGGCTTCTTTAGGAAGTAAAATATTGGACTGAATAGATTTATGGACAGGGTTTGTCAAATCTCTTCTGATGGCTCCATTTAGCATTAGATATTAGTTTTTTTTTTTAAAAAATCATTTATTAAATTTGTTTACCACTAGGTAACTTTTAATTTGTATTAGGTAGTGTGCATCACAAGAATTACAGCCAAAATAGGTTGGTGCACTGCACTAGGTCTTGAGACAGGAATAAAGATTAAGGAAGACTAAGCATGATCAGTTGTTACAAAACATAGATTTTCAGTATTAAAAAAAAATATCAGAAGAAAAATGACAGATTTGAAAGGAATGATTCTCACCCTAAACAAGAGCATTTCTGTTAAGTAAAAAAGGAGAAGATTCACCATATAATTGACCGTATAAACCTATTTTGTTATAACATTTCTTGTGTGCATAGATGCAAATCACATCTTTTCAAGTCTTGGGCTGGCAAAAGTGAAGTCCTTTGCTTCTTGTGAAGAAGTACTTTTATTTGCCCGAGTTGGTCCTATTATCGTGACTTAACCCTGCACGCCCAACTTGTTGAAAGGTGTGAACATTTCTTGTTGCTGTTCACTCCACGCGCAAAGCAAGAAGACCCCTTTAGTAATCACCTCTGCTTGCCCTTCCTGGCTCTGATGGTTTCTGCAGTTTCCATCTTTTTTCACTTTTTCTTTTTGCCCTATAACGGTACTTTGGTGCTAAATGTATCCTGTCGTTTTTCCAAGAAGGGGTTGTGACAGATGGCACCATGATTAGGAAGCTGGTAGCGACATCGGATGCAGCCAACAGCTGGCTGTTTGGCTTCAGTTTGAGGGCTGACGTATATGGCAGATGCTCCGTCTGTTTAATAGACTAGCTTGTTTTCATAAGTAGCTGCCGGGCCATTTTCTAAGAAGCTTGGCCCTGCTCATATAGGGGGTGAGGGGTGGGGGGAAGAGAAACAGCTCATCTCTCTGAAGCTGAAAACAAGGACTCCAGTTGTATAGCTTCAGCTGCTTACTGTCCGGCTAATAATATTTGGATTCATTGAAATATTGTAAAGTTGAAAGGACGTATCCATCTCTTGTAACAATTCAGAATACAGAATAATAGAGTTAGGAGTAGCCTCGGAGGCCTTCTTGTCCAACCTCTGGTCAAGCAGGAGACCCTAAACCATTGAGACAAATGGCTGTCCATGTCTTCTTAAAAGCCTCCTCTAGTGAGGAAGTGCCCACAATTTCTGAAGGGAAGCCATTCCCCTAGTTAATTGTTCTCACCGTTAGGAAATTTCTCCTTAGTTCTAGGTTGTTTCTCTCCTTGATTAGTTTCCATCCATTGCTTCTTGTCCTGTCTTCAGGTGCTTTGGAGGACAGGTTGACCCCCTCTTCTTTGTGGCAGCCTCTCAAATATTGGAACACTGCTAACATGTCCCCCCTCGTCCTTCTCTTCATTAAATAGATATACTCAATTCTTGCAACCATTCATCATATGTTTTAGTCTCCATGCCCTTAATCTTCTATTACTCTTCTCTAGACTTTTGCCGAAATCTCAGGTGACCAAAACTGGATGCAGTATTCCAGCTGTTGTCTTGCTAAGGTTTTATAAAACGGTACTAAGACTTCATGTGATCTTGACTCTATCCCGCTATTTTTGCAACTATTTTTCCTTCGCCAGGGAATCTGGGGACAATAGTGAGGAGCAAGTGAGTTATTGCTTGGCCAAAATAATGCCTACCTTCTGTAGAAGGATGATGAGTAAAATGTGAGAATCCACCAAGACTGCCTTGCGATTGCCTTCAAAAGCAAACTCAAAACACCGACTCTTTCCAACTGCTTTCACAGGCAGTCTTCAACGTGTCCTTCCAGGACATACAAAGTTAGATACCTGGGAGATAAATGGGCTGTATCAGAAAGATGCCCAAAGGACAGATACATATTACCAGGTTTGTACATGACATTCTTGAATCCTGGCCCTTTGGATCAGGGCAATAGAACATAGAAGGGACCTTGGATGCCATCTAGTCCAACTCTTGCTCAAGCAGGAGATCTTATATACTTTGGTCCAGTTTCCATTTTATTTTTATTGAAGATTTTAAACACAAAGACAAATTACACTTGGAAAAAGAAAAAGAGATAAAGAGAAAGAATAAAACGTGCAAGGAAAGAAAAATAGAGAAAAAGGGAAGAAAATAGAATAAGCAAAAAGAAAAGGAATATGAAAGAAGTGACTTCTAATTTTCATCACAACAAATAGAAACAAAATTGAAAACACTTCACACCTTAAAAAGTTATGAACAAATGTTTCTTCTTCCCACAATGTACCTGATCTATATGCAAAACGATAAATCATAAATTTTTCAGTCCTGGTATCAGCAAAAAGTCTGCAAAGGATTACTAGAGTTTTATAATAATGTATCTTGTTTAAGTTTGATCAAACAAGACAACTTTATATTCTCTCTTTTTAGTTCTAAGAATCTTGATCTTTAATTTATTCATAAGTTGACTTCTGTTTTCTTATTTCAGAAGTTTCTTTGAGGTTTTAACAGATCTCTTTTGCAAATCTAGTGGAAACTTGTTAACCAGGTCATTCATTTTTTTTGTATTTACCCTTTAATTTTCAAAACTTTAACCAACGTTAACTTTAATTTAAAAGAACTTTAACAACTTCTTTTGTGTATCCAGTAAAAAACTATGCACCTGTTCCCATATTTAAATCATAATATACCTTTTACGTTTTCATATTTTGAAAATGTAAACCTGCCTATCGTGCTGCAGATAAGTGTGACTTTACCATAAATAATTTCTGCAAATCAAAGTCAATGTCAAAAAATATTCTTCAGTTTTCTATTGCATTATTGACTTTAGATAATCTTACTGTGCTGTTCTGGCTGCTCTTAATCTTGTTAAAATAAAAATCTTATACTGAAGCTCAAATAAAGCAGACCCCCAAAAAATCTGTTTCTTTTTCTCTGAGAAGCTGTTTGAAAAAGTTTCTTTTCCTTAAATAACCTTAGGATGGAAAAATGGGCATTTTGCAGAAATTTATTTGACTATTGTAACTAGTAATTAAGATTTGAATTCAGTTTGCACTAGATGGCATTGTATTCCTCTTCAAAGAAAGCCTCTGCCACCTAGAATCCTTGATCCTCAGCTGTCACTGCATTCCCAGGTAGAAGCTGTGTCACTGAGCACAAAGGCACAATTACAACTTGAATGCAGACTGTTGTTATTGCTGAGCTACCTTGCTAGCTGAAGGGCACTCGATATAAGGTGAGCGTGGCCATGTCTGAAAATTTTCATGGGTACGAAATGCTGGATCCAAAATCATATGGGACAAAATCATACGGATCAGGAATTGGATATAGTTAGTCTACAGAAAAGAAGGACTAGGGGGGACATGATAGCAGTGTTCCAATATTTGAGGGGCTACCACAAAGAAGAGGGAATCAAGCTATTCTCCAAAGCACCTGAAGGCAGGACAAGAAGCAATGGATGGAAACTAATCAAGGAGAGAAGCAACCTAGAACTACGGAGAAACTTCCTGACAGTGAGAACAATTCACCAGTGGAACAGCTTGCCTATTTTATCTGTTTTAAGTAGCAGATAAACATATATATCTTTTGAATAAATCACAGTAGAATTGGCTGATCTTCTCTTCTCTTTGGCAGCCCCTAAAATACAGCAGTCTTCCAATATTTGAGGGCCTGTCATAGAGAAGAGAGGATCAACCTGTTCTCCAAAGCAGCTGAAAGCAGGACAAGAAGCAAGAGATGGAAACTAATTCTGGAGAGAAGCAACCTAGAACTAAGGAGAACAGTGAGAACAATTAACCAGTGAAACAAACTGCCTTCAGAAGTTGTGGGTGCTCCATCTCTAGCTAGAAACCAGGAGATTGTGAGTTCTAAGTCCTGTCTTAGGCACAAAGCCAGTAGGTTGACCTTGAACCAGTCATTCTTTCACAGCCCTAAGAAGCAGGCAATGGCACACCATTTCTGAAATCTTACCCAAAAAAATCCATGCAGTCGCCAGAAGTCAACACTGACTCGAAGGGACACACAGACAAAATCTATTATCGCAAGAGAGCAGAAGGCCGCTGCCTGGGCTGAACTTACTGACATGGCAGGTTGGGTTTTTTTGGAGGAAGCTGAGGGAGCCAGCTTTTGGGTTCAGGCCAACTAAATCTGCATTTCTAGACAGACAGAGAACGTGTTTAGATGTAGGTTCTTTAAAAAAATTCCTCTTTTCCCAGGACCAATTCCTCAGGTCGTAGACAGTCAACCTTCAGGTTAGACCAGTGGTTCTCAACCTTTTTAATGCCGCGACCCCCAACCGGTCATAAGTCAAGGACTACTCAACCGGTCGTAAGTCAAGGACTACTCAACTGGTGCAGCACCATTTGCAGAATGGGACTTTCGGTGGGCTCAGCAGGGCAGAGACAGCCTGGACAATTCCTATTGGCTTTTGAAAGCCAATAGAATTAGACTCTATTCAAGAGAGTCTATTCTATTGGCTTTCAAAAGCCAATAGAATAAAAGGGAGTAGCACAGCTAAGGAAAAGGGGGAAAAAATGGCGGACTGCGTTGTTTGGCGACCCCCGTGAAATGGTCGTTCGACCCCAAATGGGGTTCCGAGCCACAGGTTGAGAACCACTGAGTTAAATGGAAGTACAAGAACATGGATCATGGAACTATGAGATGCTTTAATACAGCAGTTGGGAAAAACAGCTGGTTAATGTTAGATGAAGATAATACAAATGTTGGGGCCATTTCAGATAGTCCTCGACTTGCAACAGTTCATTTTTAGTGACCTTCCGAAGATACAACGACACTGGAAAAAAAAGTGACTTGTGAGCATTTTTCACACTTAAGACCATTTCAGCATCCCCATGGTCACATGATCAAAATTCAGACGCTTGGGCATTGGTTCATACTTATGACCATTGCAGCACCCCAGGGTCACGTGATCCCCTTCTGCGACCTTCCGACAAGCAAAGTCAACGGGGGAACCACCGTGTTACTAACTTAACAATTGCAGAGATTCACATAACAACGGTGACAAGAGAGTTCGTCCAATGGGGCAAAATTCACTTCACAAATGTTCCACACCCAACAACAGAAGATTTGGGCTCCACTGTAGTTGTAAGTCGAGGGTTACCTATCCTCTGTGTTCAAAAGAGGACAGGTTGTGGGGGCAAACTCACAGAAAAGCTCAGCTGGGCCAGGATGAATTGGCGAATTTCATGTTTGGGAAGAAAATCCACAGGATCCTCTCGATAATTTGAAGGCAAACAGTAGATGGCAGGTTGCACATTAATTCTTTCTTCCTGGAGCCTCCAAGTCAAATTTCCAAGAACTAGTGGACTGGAACATGAGTTCTGTTAGAAGTGATTTACGTCAATAAAATTATCTGTGGGAATGGGGGGTGGGGGTGGACAGGGTTGTCTCCCCCTGCCTAGCTGGGTGACATTTAAACATTCAAGAGGTGACACTCAGGAACCCATTGGGCGATCATTTTGAGTGACACCTCAGAGAATGCCTTCTGACAATCCTTGTGTCCCCTCCCCTCCCCATCCTGGTACAAGGACGCGGAACGTACTGTTAGGAGAAAATCTAAGTGCTTCTTGTAGAAGGGCAGGAGGAAGGCTATTTCCTGATAGGAATTAAGAGAACAATGCAATATACTGGAGTGGCTGCTGTCTGCTTGTGGGAGAGAGAGAGGCTTTCTTTTTACAAACCCCATTTGTGTGTCTGACGATAACCATCAGGCTGAAGGGATAACGGCTGGAACTGACGTTCATGGCGGCTATCTCCAGAGGGTTCTGATGGAACAACTTGATTTCGTGCGCAAATATGATTGTGCGTCGGCGTGTGTGCAGCCCTTCCACTTCTCTGAACGGTGAAATGAAAGGACTGCATTTCTTTCCAGACGCGAGAGACTTGGCATGAACATCGAACGTAGGATAACAGAGTTGTAAGGGGCCTTGCAGGTCTTCTAGTCCAACCCCCCCCCCCGCCCAAAGCAGGAGACCTTAGACCAGGGGTAGGCAACCTTGGCTCTTTTATGACTCATGGACTTCAACTCCCAGAGTTCCTGAGCCAGCCACGCTGAGGGGAAAGGGAGAGGTTTCCAAGCTGAGCCATGCTGGGTCAAGAATTCTGGGAGTTGAAGTCCACAAGTCATAAAAGAGCCAAGGTTGCCTACCCTTGCCTTAGACCATCCTGGTCAAATGGTTGTTCAATCTTTATGTATATATACAGTATATGCATATACATACATACATATATTAATTTTTACACTGCTTATCTCTCCTGTAAGATGACTCTGGGCATCTTTTCCTGAAAACCTCCAGTGATGGAGCACCCACAACTCCAGGAGGCCAGCTGTTCCATTGATTAGTTGTTCTCACTGTCAGGAAGGTGAGAACGGTCCAAACTAAGTTGGATGTCTCTTTAACAAGATTCCATCGATTACTTCTTGTCCTGCCCTCAGGTGCTTTGGAGAACAAGTCAACCTCCTCTTCTCTATGACCGCTTCTTGGTAAGATTTCAGAAGTAGTTTGCCATTGGCTGCTTCTTAGGACTGAGAGGGAATGACTGGTTCAAGGTCATCCTGCTGGCTAAGGCTGAACTAGAACTCCCAGTCTCCCAGTGTCTAGGCAAATGCCTTCACCACTACATCAAAACAGTGGTGGGATTCAAATAGGTAAACAACCAGTTCTCTGTGTGGATACTAACAATTCACTACCGGTTCTGCTGAAGTGGTGCCAACCAACTGAATCCCACCACTGCATCGAACTCCACCTATTACTTATCAGAGAAGTGTTAAGAGAAGCTTACTTTCCAAAGATAGGCAGAGCTGCAATGGCTTTGGTGTCTGGAACAAACCATGTTGCTGAAGGAGGAATATTGCTGGTTTTCCTGCTTCATGGTGGTTTTTCCTGCTTCACCACATGCCTGCTGAAAGAATGGAAATGTCAACAAACAGTCACAGTTGCTGCCATTTCTTGCTCTTCCTGGCCGTAGAGCAGTTTATGGAGAAGTTTGGCCCTGTGTCCCTGTTTATGTATCGCATGAAACCAATGTTTTCAAAGTTGGCAACTTTACATTATTTGGACATCAGTTCCCAGAATTCTCCTGCTAGCATCTTAAAAGTGCCAAGTTTGAAAAATACGGCACTAAATTATATTGTGGTTTATCTCTGCAGGTGATAGCACCTGGCCAATCGTTTCTGCACTTGGAAGTGGAAGAATATTTAACCTAGTTCGCAGAAGACTTCATCAGGAATTTCTGAGTTGTAGACTAAACTGAAGACACTCAAAGGAGAAAATAATGGCCAACTGTTGCCATGTTGTTAACAAGGAAACATGCTGGATGCATCCATGGTATCAGCAGGAGCCAAGTTCTTAGCTTGACAATTGGTTATCTTGGCTTTGTTTAACGCAGCCTAATTCAGGGTAAATCGTGCATATTTTTCATCATTTGCACAGGGACGATGAATCCCAACCAAGGAGTCATGAATGAGAATAATGTGAAGTCAAAGCAGGAGGCCATTCATCTTTATCTTATTTTCTTTGACAGGAAGTTGCTCTCTCGAGTTTCAGAAAGAGATGCTTTTTTCCCCTTCAGTCTAATATTGGGCAGAGCAATTTTCCTGTCTTCTCCCCCACCTTCTGATGCAATTGGACGAAGGAGACTTTGTTTTAAAAATCCTTCCAACTTCTCCATGAAATCTTAAGGGAAGACCCCAGAAGGGAGTTATTTATCCACAGCTATGCTCCTGTCATTACAGAGATGGAGCCTTGCCTCTGAAAAAGAGTTGGAGAGTCTGTTTGAGAAATGTCAATATATTCTCTATTCTGTATCTCTGCTCCCCAGTTTGATAGAGAAGTTTGAAAGAGGCATATGTCCAACTATCCTTTAGCCGTTTGTGGAGAAACAGAGGTTTCTTAATAGATGCCCAGAACATATGGATCCTAGAAGGTCAAAAATGAGATTAAAAAGGCATCTCCAAGGACAGCCATATGGCACTGTCAGTTTGGAGCAATCTTAAGCACATTTTATGTTGCCAATAGATTGTTCCTCGATCAGCTATTTCACCAGAGCTTAGCCATTCATGGTCCCTGTAGCCATTGCATTCCAGCCACCACTCATGTAGGGATATTTTCCGAGTCAGATGCCCATCTGAGGAACAGCAAAAAATAAAAATAAAATGTATGCCCAATGTAGGGTGGCAATCTGAATAGAATATAACATTACCTTGAACTTAATACTAACCATACCTTTTGAAGAATCCTTTCGAAAGCATCCAATTAATTGCAAACAAGAGAAAGCGGACCTGTTCAACCTCAGATGAACTATAAAGAATAAAAAGTTAATATTCTCTTAAAGTTGATGTTTCTAAATATGAATATTTTTTATTGGCAACTTATGAAAAAGAGATTGGTCAACCAGTCTGGAATGGTATAAGGCAGGGGTAGGCAACCTTGGCTCTTTTATGACTCGTGGACTTTGACTCCCAGAATTCCTGAGCTAGCATGGCTGGCTCAGGAATTCTGGGAGTCAAAGTCTACGAGTCATAAAAAAGCCATGGTTGCCTACCCCTGGTATAAGGTCACCTGCTTGAGCAGGGGGTTGCACTAGAAGACCTCTTAAGGTTCCTTCCAACCCTTTTATGTTCTCCAAATGTTGTATGCATAATTGCAACCTCCAAAAAAATCGTGACTCTCAGTCCAAAGTACAGGATATTGGTGCATCCAATGGAGTTTTATCAACTTTTGATAAAGGTTCTAAAATCTAAAATGAGCCCCGAATACATTTGAGAAGTATAATAGCTAAATATATAGGCGATCCTAAAATAGCCTGAAAATGGAAGCAGAGATGGATGTTGGGATCACTTTATGATGATGTGAGATGGTCATCCTATTTTTATCCCTATTCTTGTATCCTATTGATTCTTCTTCAGCAGTTACTTAGAGACAGCCGTTTTAGCTGGCTCTCTGTACTGTTTTTCTCAGCTGGCGATTTTACTAATATAATTGCACGAGAAAAAAATAATCTTAAGTTTTCCTGTCCCCACCCCAACCCCATGTTTTCCTTTTAGTTTGGCAAGACTTATGTTTAGAGGTGAGAACAATGAAGGAATGATTAGAAGCAACCTGGAATTCAGGAGAAACTTCCTGACAGTGGGGACAATTAACCAGTGGAATAGCTTGCCCCCAGAAATCATGGGCGCTCCATCACTGGAGATTTTTAAAAAGAGGCTAGACAGTCACCTATCTGAGATGATTTAGGTTGTCCTGCTTGAGCTGGGGGCTGGACTAGAAGACCTCCAAGGTCCCTTCCAGCTCTATTCAATTCTAATGTCTTTCTTGGTTTTGGAAGCCTCCATTCTTTTGGAATATGTGTGATAGGCAACATTGGAGGAAGTTGTCCCACAAATAAACTGGTTCTGTTGCAGGTAGGGCATTTGTAAGAGAGAGACTGGTAGAGCCAGGTGGAGGAGGAGTCAAATGAGGCATCAGTTTAGAGTCCCTATGTAGCCACAGGAGGATGAAGTCCAACCTCCACCCCCTTGAATGCCACTGAACCTTATTGAGTTTTACCCAGGTACAAACTGTTTGTCTGAGAAGACTTCTGTGCATAGATTTGAGCAATAAATCAGTAACTTTGAACCTTCACACGTGGACTGGTTGTTTGTGCCTAATATCTTCTCAGATTGATGGTTTGCACCTTGATGAAACTTCAGCAACATTCAAGGAGGGTTGGACTTTGTCTCTTGTGGCTATGTAGAAATTCTAAACTGCTGCCTCACTTGACTTCTCCCCCTGGTCTCTCTCCTCCAGCACTGTAGGTGATAATCAGCACATTGAATTGGGAGCCAGCGCAGTTTGTTAAGTAGTAGTATTAAAATGCATGCAGACATGTTCCCATAGCTACTACTAATTCTGTACTCCATACTAAATGATTTTCAAGACCATGTAGATGGCATGTAGGAATCCAGCTAGGATGTGACTGTAGCATGAGTGAAAGTAATCAGGGCCACTCAATCTAGCAATGCAATTGGCACATAAAAGAATGTTGCCAAAACCTTCCTTGGTCACAGCTTCCGCCTGTTCCTTGAGCAGAAGCTGTGTCTCCAAGAGAATCTCCAAACTGCACACTAGTTTTGAGTCAAGGAGTGCTACATCTCTAGAGCCAAGAGCAGAAAATATCAAATTCCACAACCACAACTGAGTCTTCCAAGGGTTGATACAGCATTCCATGGCAATAGATGACCTTTCAAACTAGCTGTATTAGTTGTTAAAGAAAAAAAGGGGGTAGGGGGAGAATAGGGCTCTGAGGCACCCCTCAGAGAAGGGGGGCTTACACTACCCCCAAAATCATCTAGATCAGTGGTTCTCAACCTTTTTAATGCCGCGACCCCCAACCGGTCGTAAGTCGAGGACTACTCAACCGGTCGTGAGTCGAGGACTACTCAACTGGTGCAGCACCATTTGCAGAATGGGACTTTTGGCGGACTCAGCAGGGCAGAGACAGCCTGCACAATTCCTATTGGCTTTTGAAAGCCAATCGAATTAGACTCTATTCAAGAGAGTCTCTTCTATTGGCTTTCAAAAGCCAATAGAATAAAAGGGAGTAGCACAGCTAAGGAAAAGGGGGGGAAAATGGCGGACTGCGTTGTTTGGCGACCCCTGTGAAATGGTCGTTCGACCCCAAATGGAGTCCCGACCCACAGGTTGAGAATCGCTGATCTAGATGAAGGAGGAGAAATACATAACACAGTGCCTCCCACTTCTAAATCTTTAGGTGGTCCAGAACAATATCAGGGTTGATGGTGTTGAAGGCTGCAGACAAGTCAAAGAGGGGCTAAAAGGAAGTCGTATTTTTCCCATCCAAAACTGTCCCACTGCCCTAAAAATGAATTAGGGTTTGGGTTGAAAGTGACAGGCATAGGGTAGGATGTGGAGATGTCCTGGAAAAAATCATCTTTGTCTTCTACTGCCCATTTTATAGATATACAGTGCTACAAATTGCTAAGGCCAGTGAAGCCAGTGGCATGTCATCAGAAAACACACTAGAAACACAGCTCAGAAGTAAACAGGACTAGGAGGTCCTTCATCCCACTCAGAGTGCTCTGGTGGTGAATTGTTTGAGTCAGTTCAGGGCTTGAAGGCACTTTGTGAAGATTGTCACCTGGAGTTCAGCGGTTCACTCTCTTGACACAGTGCTGAACTGACTGTTAGCAAGCGCAGGAAAGGCAGAAAAAAATTCAGCATAAAACTTCCCAGGTTTTCATTAGGTTGTGTTATTGAAAGAATTAGCTGGAAGTAGTCATCCTTGACCTCCAACCAAAATTGGGACTGGAACCCTCATCCTTAGGCAATGCAGTTGTTTAGTGGGCCGCACCCAATTTTATATCCTTTTTGCTGAAGTCATTGAGCAAACCACACAGCTATTAAGTGAATCTGAGTTTCATCATTGACTTTGCCTGTTGGAAACTCTCTGGAAAGGTCACAAATGGCGAACATCTGTAGCTCGGGTGTAGGATGAGGGTGAAGTTTTGTTCTCTGAGCTTGGTTTCTGAATGTTACATTATCAGGGGTAGGTAACATATTCAGTGAGGTTCAGGGGATGTCAGTGTTCTTCTGCTTATAAGGACTTTGTGTGGAATAGTTGGCACTCCACAAGCAATTCCATCAACAGACACGTTAACCCACAACAAGCCTATGAACCTCAGAATCCAAATCAACTGCACAGTCAAGCAGAGACATCACTGACCCTCAGTCAACCCACCAAGCCCCCTCCCACCAGCATACCTCCCAATGACCCTGACCTGATGTAACCTCCCCATCAGAAGACCCATCAGAAGACTCCCATGATGACTCACACCTGACCCATCAGAAGACCCATCAGAAGACCCATCAGAAGACCCTCACTTGACACACCCACACCTGACCCATCACAAGACCCATCAGAAGACCCTCACTTGACACACCTACACCTGACCCATCACAAGACCCATCAGAAGACCCTCACTTGACACACCTACACCTGACCCATCATAAGATCCATCATAAGATCCTCACATCCAGACCTGACCATTACAAGACCTACTGACCACATGAAGTCCTTCTAAGCAGAAGAACACTGACACTGACATCCCCTACCCTCCATTAAAGATGTTACCTAGCCTGATAACAAAATGTTCGGAACAACAACCTACAAGCTCAGAGAACAAACCTTCACCTCAAGGTCACAAATGATGATCGTGACTCTGGGATGCTGCAACTATCATATATACATGCTGCTTGCCAAGCATTTGAATTTTGATTACGTGACGGTAAGGATGCTGCAACAGTCATAAATACGAGGACCATTGTAAGTCACTTTTTTCAGTGCTGTTTTTTCAATAGTCATTAAAACAAATGGCCATAAATTCAGGACTAGCATGTAGGTGAAAGTTTTTTAAACCATGGAAACGGTCAAATGGTAAGTAGAGATTTCTTGCACGTCATGTATTTTCCTGTTGAGGCTGTGCTTGTATCTTGTTATGCAAGTAGACCAAAAAAGTTCAATTTGTTTTCTTTTCCGTGGTTTAAAAAATTGCAAGTCTGCACTGAACAGATCTGGAGAAACCTCATTTCCTTCAGAAACTGCAAAATGTTTGCAGCCCTACCTTCTTGTTTCCTTCCTTGGTGAATTTTAATACCTCTTGGTGACTCACCGCCATTTTTTAAAATAACCGTAACGTTTGAAAGAGCTGCACTTTGAAAAACTCACTACAAAGCACAAACATCTCATTTCAGAATCTAATTCAATTATGAATACCTCATCATTCATGGATGATTAGGGTGCAAATTGCGGGTGTCTGTCAAGCGAGCACATGAGTTAAACGTGTTTGCTGCTAGAATGCAGCTTTCCACCCTGCCATATATTTTCCTAGCCCACTCAAGGATGTAGCTGCCTGCCCAAGGTATAACAAGTTGCTTAGTATTTATGGTGCATCTGATAGAGCAAATATCTCCTTCAAGGAGACACACATATATCACTTGAACTTTAGCACATATTACACTGTCCTAATGGAAAACTGTTATAGCTGAACGATTTTTCTTTTTGCTTTTCCTCTCCTACTCCCTCATATTGGAACATGTTTTTTTTTTAAATGTGCTCATTTATGTTTTATTGGAACATGAACTTTGGGTTTATTTCTCACCAACATTCTGCCCTTACAAAAGAAATCTCATTTTCTCCGGAAAGAGACAGAGCAAGGGGATGACATCAATAAAGTCAGTTTTGAAATAAGAACAAAATTCCTATTTGGGAGGGGGGGGTTCCGTTTTAAAATGCACCATGACAAAATAAAACATCACTCTCTTCCATCTCATGGTTGGCAAGACAGATGAAGGCCTCAGCAGCCAAGGTTGGTCTGAGGCAAGGCCTGGAGGATGCTCCTATTGCAAAAGAAGACAGAGAACTTTATTGTCCAGGATTATTATGACAAAATAAATGGCCGATGAAATTGAGATAACAGCAAGTCTGAAATTAAAGCATTTGATGACCCAACCCAAGAGGTTTAGGGCTAATAACTACATTTGCTACCTGTTGTCAGTGTGAGTAACAGTTGTCTTATTTGTCTAAAAAGACGACGTGAAGAGTTTTGTTTCATGTGGTCTATATACTGGATAGGAATGGGTCAGGTGCTCTATAGGGAGAACTTTCACACTAGTACAAAATACAGAATAAAAGAGTTGGAAGGTATCATGGAGGTCTTCTAGTCCAGCTTTCTGCTCAAGCAGGAAACCCTATACCATTCCAGAAAAATGGGTGTCCAGTCTCTTAAAAATCTCCAGTGATGGAGCATCCACAACTTCTGAGGCAAGCTCTTCCACTGATTATTTGTTCTCGCTGTCAAGAAATTGTTTCTTATTTCTAGATTGGATCTCCTTCTGATGAGCTTCTACCCATTGCTTCTTCTCTTTGGAGAATAGGTTGACCCCTTCTTCTCTGTGAGAACCCCTCAAATATGCCATCATGTCACCCCTAGTCCTTTGCATCATTAGAGCCAACATACCCAGTTCCTTCAGCCGTTCTTCATATGGTTTAGCCTCCAGTCCCCTAATCATCTTTGCTGCTCCTCTGCACTGTTTCCAGAGACTCAACATCTTTTTTTTTTTTTTTACATCAGGGTGATTGAAACTGAATTCTGTATTCCAAATGTGGTCTTATCAATGGAGTATAAAGCAGTAGTAGTCAGCCGTGTCGCTACAATGCAAAACTGGAACTTTTATACTACATTAGATAATCAAGAAATATTCCTAGAGATGGACACTTCCCAATGATTGATTTCAAGGAATTTGATAGGACAGTGCTGTCTTTGTGAAGCTAACAGACTTGAGCCATCCAAAAGGAATCATGGATTTTCAGGGCAGCAGGGAACCATGGATTGTCATGGACATCTGGACAAGAGTAATATCTTGATGTTCATTGTGGTCAAAGATATCTTTACTATAGTCTTTGACCAACCTTTGTAACAGCAATAGCACTTAGATTTATATACCTCTATGCAGTGCTTTACAGCCCTCTTTAACAGTCAACATATTGCCCCCCCAGCAATCTGGGTCCTCATTTTACTGACCTTGGAAGGATGGAAGGCTGAGTCAACCTTGAGCCAGTCAGGATCAAACTGCTGGCAGTCAGCAGAGTTAGCCTACAATACCACAATCCAATCACACTGCCACCAAAGCTCTATAAATATAATAAAAAGAGTTCAATTAAAAAAGTGAAATAATTTAGCACAACAATTTGTTATTGGCCAAGGGGGAAAAATAGGATACTAAAACAACATTGTCTAGTTAAAAGTTTTGTGCAGTTATATAACTTGGTGAAGGTCTCTGGCCACTTGATAGGTGAGTGTGGGGGTGAGCATCCCTTAAAAAAAACAATAAACATAAAAATTATCTGTGTGGCTCTCAAGAGTATGTCTTGGGGCATCATAGAAATGATTAGTGACAATTTCCACCTTCTTGGATCTACAAGGACAAAGTCTCTGCAAATAAGATCAATACAGTATCAGCTCTCATGAAAAACAGGTTACAGAACAAACTGTAAAATTAACTTGGCTTATCTATCAGTTGGCTTGTATGTTGCCTATAATGTAGCAGAATTTAAACATTTAAGCTAGCAAAATCAGGGATATCTCTGACTAAACAATGCAAGTAAATTTTGACCAGAATCACCAGGACGTGAACTTAAACGTGGGGATATCAGCTCTGACTTGTAAGCAAGCCTGAAACAGGCAATGTGATGAAACATGTTGAGTTGTTTCACTAGAGTCTTTAAGACATGGGCAAAACTTCAGCCCAAATGGGATTTCTTTGTATTTCTCTATAAGGCTATAGTAGTGCTGGTGGGGGTCAAGTCAAGCCAAGGAGAACTTATATTTAGGCAATATAAGAGGCTAAATCAAAAAGTTGATTCAAGGATCAAACCCAGTTAAGCCAGTCATTGCACAAGGATGATCCAGCTTGAGACAAATAATTGTATTGAGGGAAAGACGTAGACCTGGAAGGATGACTCATTGCATAGCAAGCTTTTTAATGTATTAAAAGATACCCTTAACCTCCTGGATTTGGTAATCCATCATAGCGAATGGCATGGCTCAAATTGCAGCTTTCTGGCTTGTATCAGAACACAGTGATCACATAAAGCAGGGCTTAGTATTTCTGTGGATGTTCCCTCAAATAAAATGGCTGATGTATCCTAAGGTGTTTTATAAATAATGTTTGAGGTCTCTCCATTCCATCAAGGACCATCATGCCATTGAGGTATCACAAATACCTGAGGAGTTAGGCAAAGACAGCCTTGAAGAAAATGTGCTGCAACTGTTAGGAAAACATTATTATGGTTTGTCGCGCAGCCAGCCAGATGTCTGACCTTTTTATCCATCCGATGAATCCTTACTGAGGACCAGGGATAGGCAGATGTTACTGTTTGATGGGGTTAAAGATATCTTCACAGGATGTAAGCTGTTGCAAGTAAAGCTGCCTTTTGCAATTGACCGATTTTGTCAATGCCGACAGTGTTCAAGTGGTGCTCCAGATGTTTTGGGATTACATTCAAGGAACCAATCACTATGGGTACAATCTTTGCTTCACCCCCCCCCCACAGTTTTTCTACTTCTATTTTCAGATCTTTGTATTTTGTCATTTTCTCCGGTTCTTTCTCTTCCATTTTGCTGCCTCTAGGTACTGCCACATTCACCATTTAGACTTTTCTTTCTTTCTTTCTTTCTTTCTTTCTTTCTTTCTTTCTTTCTTTCTTTCTTTCTTTCTTTCTTTCTTTCTTTCTTTCTTTCTTTCTAGTGTTATTTGGCAGGTGCTTGTCTACTTGAATTCTAAAGTCCCAGAGCACTTTAGCTTCATGAGAGTCGCCTGGACAGCGAGGCGATCAAACCGATCAGTCCTAGAGGAGATCAACCCTGACTGCTCTTTAGAAAGCCAGATCCTGAAGTTGACACTCAAGTATTTTGGCCACCTAATGAGAAGGAAGGATTCACTGGAGAAGAGCCTCATGCTGGGAAAGATGGAGGGCAAGAGAAGAAGGGGACGACAGAGAATGAGGTGGCTGGATGAAGTCACTGAAGCAGTAGGCGTGAGCTTAAATGGGCTCCAGAAGATGGTAGCGGACAGGAAGTCCTGGAGGAACATTCTCCATGGGGTCGCGATGGGTCGGACACAGCTTCGCAACTAACAACAACAAAGAAAGCCCCACACCCTGACAAATCTCCTTGTGGTCTCAAGGATTCTCTCAAAGAATGCAAATGTCCAGCGGCCTGCAAGGAATATAAATCCTTCCGTTTCCCACCACCCAGTCAGAGCTGAAGAAATTCCTGGATGAGAAGCGAAACATCTTCAAAGGAAAACAAAGTCCAGTTGCCTCATGAAAAAAGCCCCTTTGGAACAACCAGTCATTTAGTGACGGCTCAATCTTGCAACAGCACTGAAAAAAGTGACTTACAACCAATTCTCCCACTCACAGAATCCCCATGATCGCGTGATCAAAATTCAGGTACTTGGGCATATATTTATGACGGTTGCCACATCCTGGGGTCATGTGATCACCATTTGTGACATTTCCAGACAGCTTCCCACAAGCAAAGACAATAGTGGAAGCCGTATTTGCTTAATGTCCATGTGATTCACTTAACACCTGCAGGGATTCACTTAACAATCCTGGAGAAAAAAAGGTCATAAAGTCGGGCACAACTCAGTTAACAACCAACTTGTTTAGCCTCAGAAATTCTGGTCCCTGTATTTAGAGTTCTTCAGAGAGCTTCACCTTTGTTTCCTCTTTTCTGGTTTGGTTTTATTTATTGTTGTTTGTAATTTTTCATAATTGTGCTAGGTAATCTTGCAAAGTCACATAAAATGAAAATCAATTTTGAAGTAAGGTTTGTTGTGGTTATTGTTTCCTAGGAGATTAATGAGATGAATTATTGTAATACAATTAGGCTATCGTATATCTAATCTCTTACATGCCCTTGTGGTTTTCTGTTATTCAAGTATCACTTGAAGGTTAATTTCACTTAGCTAGTATACATTTGACTTTGGTAAAAACACTTTCCACTGAAATATGTTTATAATTATATTTGAAAGTCATTAGTGGCAGCTTTGCCGGAATTACCATAAGCCTCACCAGTAGAGATATTATAAATTATTTAATCTAGACACGCTCAAAACCCGCCCATCAAACTTGGAAGAGACATATGTTCTTCCTTGTATTGCAGTGAGGTTGGTGAACGCACCAAGGATGGAGAACTGCAGAACTTGGTTTTGATTGTCCATCAAGATGATATACGGCAATTACTCAAAGAAACCAGCTTGGGAAATCTGCGAATTCCATTAGACAACTGCAAACGATATAATTTTGTGTTCTAAATGACAAATCCAATAATCCCTTTGGCCATTTTCAAACCCTTTTTAATTTCACCTTTAAAAGGGGGAAGGAAAAATACTCTTGCGCACCAGGAGTTAAACAATTCCTTTTTTTTCACAACCAGAGGCAAAGAACTTGAGCTATTAGAATGGATGAGCTCAATTACGTATCGTGTGTGTGTGTGTGTGTGTGTGTGTGTGTGTGCGTGCCTGAGGTTTTTTCAAAAAATTATTTTTCCTCCTTTTGAACAGATATATATATATATATATATATATATATATATATATATATATATATATATATATATATATATATATATATATGTTATTAATGCCACAAGGCAGGATGAAACTATATATTCATCACGGTCTACCTTCCTCTTTCTCAAAGCATCCAATCAACTATTGATGGCATTATATTAATTCTTCTCAATTCTCTTCTTATTTCTGTTTTTTGGTTTGTTTGTTTGTTTGTTTGTAAATCTTTCATCTTCCTGTTGAATCCATTCTTGGTTCTTTGTAGCATGATTTTATTGATACAAAACACTATACCTCTTCTGTATCCCATTTGGGGAATGATGTATTAAAATGTTATGTGTCAGCCCTTCTCCAAGCTTGGGTGTTTAGGGTGTTTCCTCTCCATTTGAAGAGAAAAGGTATACTTTTACTAAAGCCAAGTGACTACAGTGCAAGCAAAGCCAGATCTGAATATTCCTGTGTAAACTCAGTGATTTTTCCTTCTCCCAGGTCCTCCCCCCTTGGTCATCTTGTTAATGTCCAATGTCATTCAAACTAGGTGTTTTAATAACAGTTCTAAAGTTTGGCACATCTTTTGGTGAGTGCTTATATCCTGTTCTCATGCCTATGTCCTTGGATCTGTCAATGTTTGCTTTTGGTTGACCCATCTGGTTCCTATCATCTCCCTCCTAGCATTCTCCCCCCACATTCTCCTCTCCCCCTGAAGAGAATGGCAGATCTGACAGTTATGTTTTGAATTTTAAACATGTTTTAAGAGGGTCTAGAACAACTCGCCATGGCCAAATTGCAGTAGGACAACTCTCTGTGGCCAGTTCGCTTCCCTGCGGGACAATTCAATGCTGTATTAATCATCTCATTCCAGTGCTTTTCTTATTGGTCATCATGTTTTCATCAAAAATATTGTATTTCTGGATTGGCTTTCTTTCTTTTTATTATTATTCGCCAAGGTTCCATCGGAATTAATGTAACTTTTGTATTTGTTGAATTCTCCCATGGCGAGTTGTCCCATTCCAGTTTTAAGTAGCCATACTTCCACTGTTTCTAAGAATTTAAATATGGGTGTTAGATGCATACATAAAGATGAACATGGAGCAAGCGAGCATGGTAAAGTGAGGAACAAGTAAGATATTCCATTATTTAACACGATAGGCAGAGACGTTTTCTCTCTCTCTTTTTTTTTTCACTCATCAGTTCTTGTTCAGTCTATGAAAGACAACTAATGGTGGAAATTTCTTTCAAGGAATAAGAGATAGATAAGGGCCATGCTACACTTACTTATTAGAATCAGGTCAAGGGATGTGTTTGTCTTTCTTTTTCCTGAAGTTTGCAAATTTCTTTAGAACAAAAATAGAGCCAGGCACGAACAGCTGGAGTGCAGACCATTTCTGGCTGGCAATTCCAGGGTCATTAAGCCTCTGCACCACCATGTTCCCCCATGCTGTACTAACATGCACGGAATGATGATGGACGTTTGGATAGCTGTTATCTGTTTTCTATCCGACAGCCTTTCCCCCACATTGCAAGCAATGTGCTCATTTTATCAGATTAAATACAAAAGAATAAAACAGGCTTAAACAGCCTGGGTGTTTCACGAGAACTGGAATAATGTTCTTAAACTTAGTATCTCTGCAAAAATTACAGTGCAGATTACACATGGATAACATTCTCTATTTCTGCCGATCCACATGGACAGAGAATACTCTGCACATGAAATATTACTCTATTGGCCCTGAGAATTGCTTTTTTAAGTGGCCTCCTTTGTTTAGATGATCTGAAATGGAAAAGAGATGGAGTAGATTTCCTCCAGGGTGAATAATTCAGTTTCAAATTTCACTAGAGAGCGGCAATAACTTCCTGAAAAGCTGTGTGTCTCACAAATATTGCCGCGCTTGCCGAAGGAAAGGAAAGAACCCATTCAAGAGACAAGTCCACAGAGTCAGGCTCATATAAAAAGAATTTACAATGCTTTAATAGAATTAGACTCTGAAACAGAATTGGTTAAAGACTGTATGATTAAATGGGCTCAGAATATCCAGGATCCGATCCCATTGGATTTATGGGAGACAATTTGGATTAGAAATGTTAAATTTACACAAGCTCAAAATTTGAGGGAAAATTTTTATAAAATGTTTTACAGATGGCATTTAGATCCTAAAAAATTATCTTGTATGTATCCAAATTTACAACCCAAATGTTGGAGATGTGGTAATATGGATGCGACATATTTTCATGTTTGGTGGAATTGTAAAAAGGTAAAGGCTTTTTGGATTATGATTTGGTGGAACATTCAAAAGGTTTTCAAAAGGAAGATAAAGTTCACCCCTCAATTATTCCTATTGGGTATCTTTGTGGATTTAAATGACAAAGAAACTACTTTAATGTTGAATTTATTAACTGCAGCAAGGTTATTAGTAGGCTCATATTGGAAGAAAGACTCGTTGCCTACTTTAGAAGAATGGATATTTAAAGTTTCTAACTTTGCAGAAATGGCAAAAATTTCTGCTTATCTGAAGGATCCTACACAAGAAAGATATATTATTGTATGGAGAAGATGGATAGATTATATTTAGAAAAAATATGGTACTTTAAAGTTTCATTTATTTTATGAGTAAATTTTATAGTAATTGTTGTAGAGATTTGTTTATATGTCTTAATTTAAGGGGAGTTAAAGGTTAAGTATGATGTTTTTTTTCTTTTTTCTTTCTTTTCTTTCTTTTTTTTCCTTTTTTTATTATTGTTAACCTTCTTATTAATAACCCTGTACTCTGCTCTGGGAAGCGAGGGGGGGAGGGTTGAGGGTGGGTGGGTGGGTGAGTGGGTGGGTGAGTAATGATAATATAGTTATGGCAAATGCTTGGGCATTTCCCCTATGCTGCGTTCATGTGTGTGAGAGAGATGAGAGGGGAGGAAGGAGTAGGGAGGAAGTAGGATGGTTAGAGGAGATGGGGAGGGGAAGAGAGTAGGAGGGGAGGAGAGAAAGTAGGGAAGGTTTAGAGAGGGTGGACGCAGCCTGGGGGGAATGGGCAGGCGGTACCAATGGTTAATTGTATTTTGTATGAATAAATGGAAAATAAAAACTTTTTTAATAAAAAAAAGAGACAAGTCTACAGAATATGCTTTAACACTGTGACACCCCCTGAATCGTGTTGTCCATCTGCCTGGAAACCTCCTCAAACTAAACCTAGATGGTATGATTTTCTGCACTTTTGAAGCAAGAAAATAGCAATAGCAATTGCACTTAGACCAGGAGTGTCAGACTGAATTTCATTGAGGGATGCATCAGCATTGCGGTTGCCCTTAGGGGGGTGAGTGGGTGTGGCCAGGGTGGGTGCAGCCTACTGGGTGGGTATGGCCTACTGGGTGGGCATGGCCAGCTCTACATCATTTGTGTCAAGGGTGCCTGTGGGGACCTGGGCAAGAGTGGGACAATCTGAGGGTCTCTGGCAGAAGGGGGTGGGACTGGGGCAAGCACCAAGGCGTGGTCCATTTCTTCATTCCTCACAAAGGGTTACACCTCCCCGGCATGCACCCAGGGGGGAGGGGCCGACACAGCAGGGGCTGGTTCCTCGCTGTTTCCAGACAGGCTTGTGGAGCTAAGACTGAGTGCGTCTCAGTATAGATGGCCACCACAAAATTGTACATTGGCTCCAGGCTGGCCTGGGCCAGGGCCAAGGCAGTGGGGGCCGTTCCCTCACTGTTTCCAGGATGGCTTTGCAGGTCACATGAAACCACTTCGAGGGCCACATCCGGCCCCCGGCCCTTGTGTTTGACATATCTGACTTAGACCTAAAAACTGCTTTATAGGGCTTTACAGCCCTCTCTAAGCAGTTAACAGAGCCAGCCTATTGCCCCCTCCCCCAGCAATCTGGGTCCTAATTTTACTAACCTTGGAAGGATGGAAGGATGAGTCAACCTTGAGCTGGTGAGAACTGAACTGCTGACAGTTGGCAGAATTAGCCTGCAATACTGCATTCTAACCACTGTGTCACCACAGCTCCCACGAAAACCTGAAATTACTGAAAAACAGGACAATTACCCAGCCAATGAGTCTAAAATCCATCTTATCATCTATTTTTTTCTTGTCATGAGCAAAATATATGCCTCTTGGGAGCTTATGAGGAGGCAATGTGGACACACACTTCTCTTGTCCTTGTGTCCCTGAAACTGGAATTTGGATAACCCTGCTCAACCTCTGACAGACCCATTTTCCACAATCACATTCACTTATCCTTGGATGCCATCCAGATTAATGGCCATCACTATGTGTTGGGTGATTGAATTCCCTGATTTAATTATGTGCTCTGTTAATGTTATTGAGCTTTATTGGATGATCCAAGATCCTAATGCTTTAGGAGAGGAAGAAAGCCATTTCTCATCCCTTTTCTCCCTGTCGTTACAATTTTTAATTTGTCATTACAAGTTTTCCAGAAGAGAGTGGACAACCATTTGTCAGGAATAGTGTAGGGTCTCCTCCTCAAGCAGGGAGCTGGGCAATAAGACCTCCAAGATCCCTTTCAAATCTGTTATTCTGTCATTCTGTTATATACCTAGAATTCTGGGAGTTGAAGTCCACAAATCATTCCAATATCTCAGGGGCTGCCCCAAAGAAGAGGGCTATTCTCCAAAACGCTGGAAGGCAGGACAAGAAACTAATCAAGGAGAGAAGCAACCTAGAACTAAGGAGAAATTTCCTGATAGTGAGAACAATTAACCAGTGGAACAACCTCCCTCCAGAAGCAGTAAATGCTCCAATACTGGAAGTTTTTAAGAAGAGACTGGACAGCCATTTGTCTGAAATGGTATAGGGTTTCCTGCCTGAGCAGGGGGTCGGACTAGATGACCTCCAAGGTCCCTTCCAAATTTATTATTATTATTATTATTATTATTATTATTCTTGTTGTTATTGTTAATAATAATAATAATAATAATAATAATAATAATAATAATATGTTTTCCAAGATAAAGTGTCCCAAATAGTGTTGGAGCACCCATAACTCCAGGAGGCAATCCTTTTCATTGAACATATTGTTCTTCCTCCTCCCCCCTTCCTCCTCCTCTTCTCCTCCTCCTCCTCCTCCTCTTTTCCTCCTCCTCCTCCCCTCCTCCTCCTCTTCCTCCTCCCCTTCTGCTCCTCCCCCTCCCCTCCTCCTCCCCCTCCTCTTGAGTTTGTCCAAGTACACAGATAATGATCCTCGGTCTTATAAGTATGCCTTTCCCATCATTTATATTTCAAAGGGAATATATTTAATATCTAGAAGGGTGTTGAATTAAACACTGGTCATCATAAATTTAAGGCTTAGGATATACCACCAAACCTCAGTTTTTTTAATTCGGCCAGCGTGAAACATTAGGGTACAAACCAGGTTTGCCCCTTTAGCTTTGAAACAGATGATTGAGTGGAAAAGAATCAAAGCCCGCGGGTGGAAAAGAACCAATATGCTGTTTATCAAATCATTTCTGAAGGTTAATTTCATTTGGCTGGTGTGCATTTGACTTTGGCAGGATGACTTATATTGGAATATGGTTTTTAATTACATTTGAAATTCATTAAGCAGCATCTCTGCCAAAGTGATTGTGCGGCTCTGCCATTCTTGGGTTTTTTTTTTTCCCTTGCAAAAATAAAGCAGGAACATTGAAATCGTGGATTATCAGGGACCTCCGAAATAGCAGACCACACACACAAGCAGAGGCAAGAACTAAAACTAATTTTAGAAGTTAAAAACTAATTTTTCTTCTCTTGAAATGGTCTTTAATGAAGGGATAAGAAACTCTCCAGTCATAATCATTTTGCAAGCTGACCAGAGTCACTTTCACAGCGAGATGGGTGGCATATAAATTTAGCATAAATAAATAAGGCTGAGTCCTACCAAAATATACCCTGGGATATGGATTAAAGTAAACATTGATCCTGCTGTTTCTGAACATCTTGGATCCATTCTATCTCTAAGTAAGTCTGTGATTAAAAATAAATCAATTCACATCCCACATTAAGCACTGAAATGTGTCTGTTTCCATTGACTTTCCCACTAATTACCTATTTGTAAATACTTGATGGTAGATTCATTTGGGTCAAGAACGACATGAGGGAAAGTGAAAGCTACTCAATTAACACATTTCAAGGGACCCATTAGTTCCAAAACTATGGAGCATACCCAGATTGTCCCAAAGAGAGGTTCATGCCCAGATTGTCCCAAAGAGACATAGAGTAAGAGTTGTGCTGGCACAGTGGTTAGAAGGCAGTATTGCAGGCTGATTCTGCCCACTGCCAGCAGTTCAATCCTGATGGAGCTCAAGGTTAACTCAGCCTTCCATCTTTCTGAGGTCAGTAAAATGAGGATCCAGATTGTTGGGGGCAATAGGCAGATGCTGTAAACCGCTTAGAGAGGGCTATAAAGCACTGAAGCGGTATATAAGTCTAAGTGCTATTGCTAATTATCATCTATCTATCATCATCTATCTTCTGTAGATCTATAATATCTATCTATCCATCTATCTGTCTCTGTCTCTCTCTTTCTCTCTCTATCTCAATGGCACAATGATTAGAATGCAGTATTGCAGGCTGACTTTGCCCACAGCCAGGAGTTCAATCCTGACCAGCTCAAGGTTGACTTCTATCCTTCTGCGGTCGGTAAAATGAGGACCCAGATTGTTGGGGGCAACAGGCTGATTCTGTAAACCACTTAGAGAGGGCTGTAAAGCACTGTAAAGTGAGTCTAAGTGCGATTGCTATTGCTACTAATCCATGTTCTCACAAAGGTCAATCTTTTTTATACAGAGAGTTGACCTATCCATCTCTGAAGCTTTCTTCATGGACTCCCTTGCCATGCTGACCCAAATGCCTGTATTACTGCCTGTTCCGATATAGATAATTTGGGATGATCGTGCATAATGTGTAGAATTTGAAAAGAATAACGATTTTCCTCCCGTAGAGACAGAACTATTGAAAGTACTCTTGGCCAAGGATTGCCAAGGAAACAGATATTATTCAGTCTACGCAGAACTGAAATTAAGAGAGAGAGAAATTAATTTTGTCGCAGCCCCAGGCTGATCCAGTGAAAGCTATATAATTATCAGGCCTGTGAACTTCAGACTGATTTATAGAGTCAAATATGACTTTAGGTTTTAGCTGGTGGTGGACAGACAGATGATGGATGGATGGATGGATGGATGGATAGATGATAGATAGATAGATAGATAGATAGATAGATAGATAGATCTGATGTTGCATCCAGTTCTGTTCCTAAAGCCTTTTCTCGACATTTATTAAAATATCACAAAAGCTGTCAAAAGCTTTTCATTTTCTATCCTAACACATTTCTTGGTTGCAATTCATCCAGCCTGAAGCTTTGTTGGCTTCTGTTGGCTTCTAATTGTCTAATTAAAGTATCAACTGTGGTACAATTCTGCAGCCTTTCAAAGACAAGAGTTTCCACACTGTGTTTTGGCTGGATGTTTTTTTTTTTTTTTAATTTGCCTGGCTCTATCTTTTGTGTACTTGGTGCCACTTGTAGTTAATATTATTATATCTCATAATCATCCTCTTCCTCTTTGTCCTCCTCCTTGCCCCCCCCCCTCCTCCTCCTCCTCCTTCTTTTTGTTGGGATCTCTGGAAAGGTGTTATTGACAAGGCTTAATTTGAACTGAAACATGTACTTTAGGGAAAAAACTCCAGTTTATCCTGAATGCCCTAACTCTTGAAAAAGTAGCATGGATGGCCACATATCTAAAGAGCTTCTCTGAGTTTCAGAGGTCCAGATGCAGTGCGTACTTTGTTCTCCTATCATTTGCACTATCCTTCAAGGTATTCTTCTGTTTCCAATATTGCAAACTGTGTTACAGCTTCTACCCTAACATTTCCCATTTCCAGCTCTTTCTTTTCCCTTCAATCTCCAACTTTTATCTTCTTAGAACAACCTCACTCATTGTGTTGAATGCTTTCTTCTATCAAGATGGATCTCCTCTGCATTCATCCTCAGGGTAATCCGGTTCACTCTTACCGGTTTTGTGGTTCAATCTTTAGCGCTTTTGATTCGATTGTCTCTAGACACAGTAGACAGAGCTTATTTCAAGCAGTTTCTGTTGCAATAAATGGGCAGCTGAATTTGCAAAGTCTGCTTCACTAGTGTACCTAATATAGTCTATAATTTCTTTAGTGGTTTGGAAGGCAAACCACTAAAGAATCAAAAGGCAAGACAAGAAACAATGGATAGAAACTAATCATGGAGAGAAGCATCCTGGAATTAAGGAGAAATTTCCTAACAGTGAGAACAATCAGTGGAATGGCTTGCCTTCTTAAGTTGTGTGTGCTCCATCACTGGAGGTTTTTAAGAAGAAACTGGACAATGATTTGTCCTGAATGGAATAGGGTCTCCAGCTTGGACAGGGGGCTGGACTAGAACACCTGTAAGGTCCCTTCCAACTCTGTTCTGTAACTGTAGCTGGAAACTGTCATTTATTTTAACACAGACATGTCAAACACAAGGCCCGGGAGCCAGATGCAGCCTGTGAAGTGGTTTCACGTGGCCCGTGAAGCCATCCTGGAAACAGTGAGGGAACGGCCCCCACTGTCTTGGCCCTGGCCCAGGCCGGCTGGGAGCCAGCGTACAATTTTGTGGTGGCCATCTATGCTGAAACACATTCAGTCTTAGCTCCACAAGGCCGTCTAGAAACAGCAAGGAACCAGCCCCTGCTGCCCCCTGAATTAATGCTGGGGAAATGTCACCCTTTGTGAGGAATGAAGAAATGGACCATGCCTTGGCACTTGCCCTGGTCCCACCCCCTTCTGCCAAAGACCCTCAGATCTGTCCCACTCCTGCCCAGGCACCCACAGGCACCCTTGACGTGAACGATGTAGAGCTGGCCATGCCCACCCAGTAGGCCACACCCACTCCATCCATGCCCACCCAATAGGCCACATCCACCCTGGCCACATCCACCTGGCCCCCTGAGGGCAACCACAATGCTGATGCGGCCCTCAATGAAATTGAGTTTGACATCTCTGTTTTAACAGAACTACATTCAGAAAGCCAGAAGGAATATTATTTATTTGAAAGAGTAAAATATCAAAAACTTTGTAAAATGCTTTCCATCTCCTTCTTTTGGGGTTTTCTCATCGGGAAAACTCATACTGAAGCAGTTTCTCAAAAGATACAATTAATTCAAGAGACAATTGTACCTCCATCAGCTGCACACACAAACACCCTTAAATGGAGGAAGAGTTATTTACTCATTGTTACCTCACATATAACAAGTTTGCTAAAAGTTAACGATTTGAAAATTCTAGATAACAGGGAGTACCAGCTTCAGAGCTGATTTTTGTGGCTAGATGTGGTTAGGGATGAAGTTTTAACATGTGGATGCTTCACCACATCTTCTGGTCTCTGAGGATAGAGAAATGTAGACTGTTTGGAAGAAAATTACATTAGCACAAGATATATCATTATTCTAGCAATGGTATAAGATAATTGTGCTCTTAACATTCCATCTTTTTTTTTTTAAAAAAATGGACAGCAAGTGTGGACTTGCTTAGTTTTTATAAATTACTTTGTATGTACACTGAGATCTTATGTACCGAAAACAAATTCTTTGTGTGTCCAATCAAACTTGGCCAATAAAGCTATTCTGTTCTGTTCTGTTCTATTTCATCCTATCCCATATTCCCATCCTATCCTATATTCTATTCTATTCTATTCTATTCTATTCTATTCTGTTCTGTTCTGTTCTGTTCTGTTCTGTTCCGTTCCGTTCCATTCCCTTCCAGTCCAGTGCAGTCCAGTCCAGTGCAGTCCAGTCCAGTCTAGTCTAGTCTAGTCTAGTCTAGTCTAGTCTCCATATTCCATATTCCCATCCTATCCTATATTCTATTCTATTCTGTTCCGTTCCATTCCATTCTATTCCATTCCATATTCTGTTCTGTTCTAACATATTTAATTTGGTATGCAATTCTTTCTATCTTACAGAGTCTATTGTTCTCCTCTCCCCCGCCCACCTATCCTGTGGCATATTTCTGAAAAACACAACTCCAACATACAGCTTTCCTGCCCACAACAATCCCCAATATGCCTTCTTCTGTGGCTACATCTTTCATTGTAATTGTTGAACCCAAAATGGCTGATATCAGCAGATGTTATTCCTTGATGCCCATCTGTGCTGTAGCAGAATGTGTTCTGGCAGACTGCTGCCTAGTGCTTCCATAAAAATGTGTAGCAGTTTTGAGTATTTTTTGTTTGTTTGGAGTATATTTTAATGTCACTAATTCTACCTGGACAGCCAGACCATGTGTCCAGAAATCTACCCTGCAGAAGAAAAAACAAAGCAAAACAAAACAGTGCAGTGCTATGGAATCTGCTTTGCCATCCTATTTTCTTTTTGTCTTGAGAAAAAAAAAAAGAATAGCCAGCTTCTTTAAATGCCCTCTTCCATATTTCTTTTAATCACAGTGAAATGAGGGAATCAAAGTGATATGAGAGAACATTACACTAGCCATGCTATCAAGTCATGCAATAGATCCCTGGGGTCATGATCACCTTGACAGTAAACTGATGGTGATAAATTATGGCAGGTTGAACTTTATACTCCAGTGTGCAGGTATGCTGTTGTGCTGCTTCCCATCCTAAATCTGATCTGCATACAGCTTCTGAAGAAGCCAGAATGCCTGAGTTTCCAAAACTCAAATCTTTTTGAATCCATAGCCATGACCATCCCTTCATCATCGTTCTCACTTGAGAATTGATCTGTAAAGTTTGCTATGTTGTGTTGGCCATTCAGAAGTGCACTTAATAAGGCTTGCGCATCTGGTAGCTACACAAAGAAGCTATCACTAACCCCAAATGTCCCTTTTTAATATTAGGAGGAAAAATATGCTGTGGCTTCCATCAAGGAATAATAGCAGATTTCTATCTTCCTCTTCTTGTTTCAATGAATAATTTATTTTCCTGTTTGTTATTTATCTCCTTTAAAAGTTTCCACCAAGTCCTTCCTTCTATTCATAATTATGGCAATTCATGATTTTTGGGGAAGACTAGCACCTGCTGCAAAGAGGATAATAACATAATTCAAAATTTCTACAATAGAAAGAATAGAAGGCTTGCTAATTTCTGTCTGGAAATAGTTGCATTTCTAGCAAGGCTGCCTGTTACAATTAATAAGAATTGGATACCAAATAGATATAGGAGTCTCTCTCTCTCTCTCTCTCTCTCTCTCTCTCTCTCTCTCTCTCTCTCTCTCTCTCTCTCTCTCTCTCTTTGTCTCTCTCTTTCTGTCTCTCTCTCTGTGTCTCTCTCTTTGTGTCTCTTTCTGTCTCTCTCTCTCTGTCTCTCTCTTTGTCTCTCTCTCTCTCTCTCTCTCTCGTCTCTCTCTCTTTCACTCTCTCTGTCTCTCTGTCTCTCTCATTCTCTCTCTTTGTCTCTCTGTCTCTGTCTCTCTCGTCTCTGTCTCTTTCACACTCTCTCTGTCTCTCTCTTTGTCTCTCTTTCTGTCTCTCTCTCTCTGTCTTTCTGTCTCTCTCTGTCTCTCTCTGTCTCTCTCATTCTCTCTCTTTCTCTCTCTCTCTCTCTGTCTTTCTCGTCTCTCTCTCTCTCTCTCTCTCTCTCTCTCTCTCTCTGTGTGTGTGTGTGTATGTGTGTTAATATTCATGAATCCAACTATATAAGCAGCTGGTTTTCTACCTTACTAGGGCAGGGTTGTTGAATATAATTTTGTTGCATTTTGTTTTGCAGGAAGAGAAAAACAGATTATTGTTATTATTCCCTAGTTTATATTTTCAAATCCTCCAGGTTTCTTTCTCCAAAGTATTTTTCACAAATACTGTTTCCAAGTCAAGTATCCTTCCCCTTGAACCAAACCTTTTGTTTTTCTTTCCCAAATGAAATCTTTGCAATTGTGTCTGTTTAAATTCTTTCGATTATTTTGTGCCTATTTCTTTAAACCTATGGAGATCATTTGAAATACTACTATGTCTTCCAGGATATTAAAAAGCCCAACCAATTTCTGTTAGACATCCCCTCCAATTCCTCATCCAAATAATTAATAATCATTGAACTGAGGGATGCCCAATTGATGAGTCCTTCAAGTTGGAGGAAAAGAATTCTGCTGAAAATTCTATGTATTTAAATAGCCATACCACCCAATGCACATTTAACTACAGCAGTGTTTCTCAACCTTGACAATTTTAAGGCATGTGGACTTCAACTCCCAGAATTCCACAGCCAGCATTGCTTAAAATCCACATCGCATTGCTGGCTGTGAAATTCTGGGAGTTGAAGTCCACATGCCTTAAAATTGTCAAGGTTGAGAAACACTGAACTACAGGAAATCCTTGACTTATATTCATTCATTTAAAATTACAAGGGCACTGACTGCCCTTGCACTTATGACCATCGCAGCATCCCCCGAGACCATATGATCAAATTTGGGCACTTGGCAACTAGTATTTATAATGGCGGCAGGATCCTGAGGTCATGTGATTCCCCCTGTGATCATCCCAGCCATTTTCTGACAAGAAAAGACAATGGGGAAGCTAGATTTGCTTAATGCAGGGGTCTTCAAAGTTGGCCCTTTTATGACTTGTGGACTTCAACTTCCAGAATTCCTCAGCCAAGCATGCCTGGCTGAGGAATTCTGGGTGTTGAAGTCCACGAGTCATAAAAGGGCCAAGTCTGAAGACCCCTGGCTTAATGATTGCATGATTCATTTAACAGCTGCAGTGATTCACTTAGCGACCCTGGTAGAAATGGGCCATATCATTGGATGTGCTCACTTAACAACTCTTTGCTTAGCAATGGAAAGTCTGGTCCAAACTGTAGTCATGAGTCAAAGGTTACCTGCAATCTATTCAAAGGAGAATGTCAAAGGATATGGAATGGATTGTTGAAGCTTGCATGGTAGAAGGATGGAGATCTCAAACCACTTTATTTCAGAGCCCTCTGAGTGTTCACACCATAATTCCAGCTCCTTCTTTGGGTTAGTTGCTTGGTAGTTTCTTCTCCCCCCCAGGTATGTTGCAACAGGTACTATTAACTTGGCTATGATGGAGCACTTACATTCTGTGTGGCCCTCCTGGCGATATCCAGGTTGAAATGTCAGTTTATGGAAACAACTTTAATGGTGCCACCTCTTGGTCATGCTATGGAGTATGAATGTATAAACTCACATCACAAACAAACCCAGAAAGAAAAAAAAATAAAATTTAACACACACCCCACCCACACCCTAAGTGTAAATGTCCATGGAGATTCTCAATCATCCAGATCATGGTTATCCCAAAGGTATTTTTTTCCCAAAAGGCAACTGGACTTCCTTGGTGTTTTTGTTTTTTTTAAATGTTTTGCTTCTCGTCCAAGCACTGAATAAGCATAGATGATAAGATAAGATAAGATAAGATAAGATATAAGATAAGATGTAAGATAAGATATAAGATAAGATAAGATAAGATAATATAGATAAGATACAAGATAAGATAAGATACAAGATAAGATAAGATACAAGATACAAGATAAGATATAAGATAAGATATAAGATAAGATAAGATAAGATAAGATATAAGATAAGATAAGATAAGATAAGATAAGATAACCTTTATTGTCATTTTTATACTGTGGGCACAATGGCACACATCAAAAAAGAGATTTAGTTGCCCGCTCTCAAAGTGAAACACATACATGACACACACCTAAACATACTGTGAACAACATATGTATAGACCCACATCCCTACATATATGTGGCAAATAAATATTAAATACTGTCCATCTTGAATATATAATGGAAGGAGGAAGCTTGAGAGTTCACAAGGTTAATGCTGTATGGAACGAAACTCTGGCTGAATCTGGATATTCTGCTTCGGGTACCACGAAACCTCCTCCCAGAAGGGAACAAGGAAAACAGGTCGTGAAGAGGGTGTGTAGTGTCCCAGATAATCTTACGGACCCTGCTCAAGCAACGCTTCTGTGCCACGTCCTGGATGGGAGGGAGGGAGCTGCCAATGATCTTTTTGGCCATTCTCACCACTCTCTGCACCGCCTTCCTATCTGAAGCAGGGATGCTTCTTGGATGAGAAGCAAAACATTTTCAAAGAAAACACCAAGAAAGTCCAGTTGTCTTTTGGAGAAAATACTTTTGGGACCTAGATGTAAACATCTGTCAGGGCCCCCAAACCAAGAAAGACACACAGAGTTACTACTAAGCAATCTATTTTATTGCTTCCCAAATTAAAGCACCTATTTGCATCATTAAAGATATCCTCTGGCAATTGCTAGGGAGGATCCTTCTTAGCTCTCTTCCTCCCAACCAAATATCCAATCTTTGTTGTCTCTTTGCCCTCTGGAATGCAGCCCCTCCCTCCTGGGTATCCAGGCTACATTCCACTACAACACCCTCAAATATTAAAGTGCAGACATTCAATAAAGAAGAGAAGAAATTACAGAGCTGTCCAGATCACAACATATGGCAACTATAAAGAAGTTAAATTCCCACATCAAATATAGTTTCCCAGAAATACTTCCATCCAAGTATTAATCGGTCTTGGGCTTGTGTACTTTCCAGAATCAGCCAAGGTCAGCTGTTGTTGTCATCTAGTTTTAAGGTACTTCAGAACATAAGTCTGAATGGAAAGAGTTGAATAAAAACATTTTAAAGTGCATGCATTATGGAAGGTTCCGCTTAAAACAGATACGGCAACTGCAGGCTATTTATTTATTTGAAATAATTTGACGAAACTGAGCAGTGTGTATGTATGTAAATGAGTCCCTCGCATCGGCTGGCTTTAGACGGATCTGAACAGCCTTGATCACCACTTTACATTTGTGATGGTTAATGTTGTTATTTACAACATCTGCTTTATTTTTATATAGTTTGGGGATTTTTGTGTGCAGCTTTTTAAAAAACACATGCCTGAAGTTCTCTGACATTCATAGATTTGCTTCTCGGAGGCCTTGGCATTATTCCATTTGTCAAGTCCCTGCTTTGAAAGCACTCTACTCAAAAAAGAGCCCAGCATCTCAAACATTGCAGAAAGCTTGTCTCTTAAATGAGACATTTGTCTTGGCAGCTGCAGATCTCTTTTAAACGAGATGCCTGTCATCCTTCAGTCATCATCTGGTTTAGAGAATGTCCTGCAAAGGATGGTTGAGGCACGTTGGAATTCCTCAGCCTTGGAAATCCTCTGTCAAGATGAGTTACAGTGAATAGAATAGAATAGAACAGAATAGAATAGAATAGAATAGAATAGAATAGAATAGAATAGAATAGAATAGAATAGAATAGAATAGAGCAGAGCAGAGCAAAGCAGAGCAGAGCAGAGTAGAGGAATAGAATAGAATAGAATAGAATAGAATAGAATAGAATAGAATAGAATAGAATAGAGCCAGAAGGGACCTTGGAGGTCTTCTAGTCCAGTCCCCTGCTCAAACAAGAGAACCTATGCCATCTCAGACAGGTAAATGTGCAGTCTCTTCTTTAAAATCTCCAGTGATGGAGCACCCACAATTTTGGGGGGTAAGCTGTTCCACTATTTGATTGTCCTCACTGTCATGAAGTTTCCCCTTAGTTCCAGGTTGCTTGTCTCCTTGATCAGTTTTCAACCATTGTTTCTTGTCCTTCCCTCTGTTGTTTTGAAGAATAATGTGACTCCCTCTGCCTTGTGGCAGCCCCTCAGATACTGGAACACTGTTATCATGTCTCCCCTATTGCTTCTTTTCTTTAGACTAGCCAAACCCAAGATAGATAGATGATAGATAGATAGATAGATAGATAGATAGATAGATAGATAGATAGATAGATAGATATGATAGGTAGGTAGGTAGGTAGGTAGGTAGGTAGGTAGGTAGGTAGGTAGGTAGATAGATAGATAGATAGATAGATAGATAGATAGATAGACAGACAGGCAGACAGACAGGTAGATATGTGTGTGTGTGTGTGTGAGAGAGAAAGAGAGAGAGAGAGAGAGAGAGAGAGAGATTCTGGCCCACTTCTGAAGATATTTCTGGGCCCATTCTGTGTCTTGCTCTCTGCCATAAGATCTCTTCCAAGCAGTGCTGGAATGAGTAGCTTCACAGCCCTTACTATCAGCACAATGTGCTAAGGTCCCACATAGGTCATACTGTTGCAAAATTTGCCTTTGAGATTTGCACGTGCACGAAGCAAACAAATAAGTCTGAAAGGGCCATTAGTTTAAACGTTGGGTGGAAGATCATTTTTCAGGGACGAGGAACCTCTATGCAAAACAATATCTGGGCTGTGCAATTAAATTGCCCTGCCCGTTAGATAGATTTGAGTCTCAACACCATCAAAGTAGGAGGCCTCTCTGCATATTACTCAAGCCTTAAATGCCTTTTTAACACCTTGGCTCTGGGAAGCAAACAGAGTGCTGCAGATATGCAAGGATCATTATGATGCTAGATCTATCTCTATTTTGTCTCCCACAAAACTTGACAAATTATTTCTGAAACACCCACTCAGTTAAAAATTTTGTGCCTGTTTCTGTATATTGTGTAATTGGTGCAAAAGCTCAGAGAAGCAGCAGTATTACACAGAAACAATTAGAAGTTTGTTTCTACAGTAAGTCAAATTCCTGTCTCACCAAAACGGGAAAAAAAACCTTCTAAATCTATAGAATATCAGTATTTTGTTAAGCGAAACTACTGAAATGTATTTGGGATTAACACCTTGGGATTCATATCTATATTCCATTTTTCCCAACCTTCATCAAAAATACAATGGAGAACATATCAGGATTTAATGATTTGGCTGTCCAGCAAAACCTGCTTTACATACATTTACTAAAAGCCAAGTGGATTACAGTATAACAAAGCCAGAACTGATGTTCGGATGCCAAAATTATCCGGTTAACTTTCCCTGTCCAGTTCCTTTCCTGCCCTGGTCCCTTATTGTCCATTTATATTTGAATAAATTGTTTTGGAAACTCTCTCTTCAATGGCAGGTTGGTTGGTGAGCCATTGCATTCAGTTCCCAAGCCTTGACCTTGAGATGGTGTCTCTGAAAGATACAATGAGTAGTTGGAGTTCCCCCCTCCCATCCGGCTCCCTCCCCCATGGTCCATGGCAGACTGACAGCTAGCAAATGGGAAGCTCAATGATATGATGGCAGCTCTGACAAATGAAGATTACAAGCTTTGAAAGCTGCTGGTTCTGGTTTCACCCTCAAAATCTCTGCTGGTAGACAGTTCCTGTAGAGAGCCAATCCAATGGATAGCCAAATGTCTATGTCCGTGGTGGCAAGCCTATGGCACATGTGCCACAGGTGGCACGCAGAGCCCTCTCTGTGGGCACACGCACCGTCGCCCCAGTCCTAGGTCTTCAGCTGGGTTTTATAAAACCTTTTCTCTTTAGGCCTCCGCTGCCATGTGCAAAAAAAGGAGAAAAGGTTCAATCAATCAATCAATTTCAACTTCTTGCGGGGAAAAAAAAAAGATCTCACAAAGTTTGATTGATTGATTGAACTTTTTAGTCCCACCTAGTCTGCTGTTACCACAGTGGCCACGCCCATCCAATGAGCCATGCCCACCCAATGGGCCACACCCACCCAGAACCCAATGATACATAAGTGGGTTTTGGGTTGCAGTTTGGGCACTCGGTCTCTAAAAGGTTCGCCATCACTGGTCTATGTCATCCAGGTCACAGTTATCCCAAAGGTACTTTTCTTTCACGAGGCAACTGGACTTTTTCATTTTTCTTTGAAGATGTTTCGCTTCTTATCCAAGAAGCTTCTTCAGCTTTGACCGCATGGTGGGGAATAGCCAAAATGGGTTGAATTCCTGCTGACTAGGGAATCTTGCAACTGATCCCAAATTCTGTGTTGTTAGCTTTCCTGCTCTGGGCAGCTGGTATACCTGACAACAAAGTCAATGAAAACTGAAAACTTGGATGGAATGCATGGGGTAAGATGAGAGAGCTGTGAGATGCTCTAACTGGGAGAGCACAGGTTTTGGACACTACTTTGGAGTTGTCAATGCCCAACACCCCTTGTCTAGAGCCAACTCCTCCTGGTTCCATTCTAGTTTCTGGGAAGGCTATCATGAACCCATGAAGTATTGCCAAGTTGAAATGTTTTAAGTTAAAAGTTTTAACCTTTGCTCCTGGGAAGCTTAAAAATAGAATAAGCTTAATCTAGTCGGGATTTTTTTTTGTTAGAATGGAAGAAATTGATTTTTGTCCTAAAGTATTTTTCTTCCTTCCTTCCTTCCTTCCTTCCTTCCTTCCTTCCTTCCTTCCTTCCTTCCTTCCTTCCTTCCTTCCTTCCTTCCTTCCTTCCTTCCTCCCTTCCTTCTCTTGTCCTCTCTCTCTCTCCCTCTCTTTCTCTCTCTCTGCTCCTCTCTCTGGTGCCTTTTCCTATCAATCCAGCAAAGTGCATTTTGCTAGTAGAGAGGGCCCTTGAAACACAAATAAAAGAGCCCAGTGGACACAGTAAAGCTTGCCTCTTTCTTCAGCGTGCCCATTGTAGCTTCTGGCAGGAGGCTAAAGCTGGCTGGTGACCTCACAGCTACAGGTCATCCTTTCTTTTTCCTGGGCTTCATTACTCCAATCCCTGCAGACAACCAAACTTGACATTCTGAGCGCCTCTGGCAGAATGAGCGCCTCTGGTGCCTCTGTTTCTCTAATGAAACAGTCAGGGAGAGAGGTGCGCCGTATTAAGTAATTACTGTGAAGGAACCAGGCGCCTCGCGAGAAACACAGCCCTGAGCATCAAACTAATAGCCCTGATTTCCCAATTAATATGTTTGGTGGAAATTGGGAAGGCTGAGAGGGCAACGGGTTTGATTTATTCAGCACCAGCACTTACCCTTTGATCTACCTCTCCCCCCTTTTCCCCTGCAGGATATCTTCCTCCTTCAGGGACAATTTGGTTACTTTCTGGGGAAGAAAGGACAGACCTGCTAGCCAAGTCATGAATAAACACAATGGCTTAGCACAGTGGTTCTCAACCTTTTTATTGCCACGACCCCCAACCGGTCGTAAGTCCAGGACTACTCAACTGGTGCAGCACCGTTTGCAGAATGGGACTTTTGGCGGGCTCAGCAGGGCAGAGACAGCCTGGACAATTCCTATTGGCTTTTGAAAGCCAATAGAATTAGAGTCTATTCAAGAGAGTCTATTCTATTGGCTTTCAAAAGCCAATAGAATAAAAGGGAGTAGCACAGCTAAGGAAAAGGGGAAAAAAATGGCGGACTGCGTTGTTTGGCGACCCCCGTGAAATGGTCGTTCGACCCCAAATGGGGTCCCGACCCACAGGTGGAGAACCACTGGCTTAGCATAATGTGTGTTTTGAATTACTATAGAGAACCAGGTGCTTCATGATTGTTTTGGCTTTCCTGGCTTTCGTACAACAGTCTAACTCCTACGGCATTTTCCCTTTGAATCTGAAGAATTGGGCCAGGTAAATGTACAGCTGGTCCTTGACTTACAACAGTTCACGTAGTGACCGTTACAACAGCACTGAAAAAACGTGACTTATGACTGTTTCTCACACTTAAGACCATTGCAGCATCCCCAGGGTCCTGTGATTAAAATTTAGACCCTTGGCAACTGGTTCATATTTACGATGGTTGCAGTGTCCCGGGGTCACGTGATCCCCTTTTGCGCCCTTCTGACAAGCAAAATCAAGCCAGGTTCACTTAACAACTATAAGTTGTTGACAACTTAACAACCCATTATCCTAAGAACTGCAGTGATTCACCTAACAACTGAGGCAAGAAAGGTTGTAAAAACCAGCAAAACCCACTTAACAATTTGGGGCTCCAAATTTCTTACCAAAGCAAATGGAACAAAATCCTCCTGTATATGATTTTACCCCTAAGTGTGGGTGGCAGTAAAAGTTGTGGGTTAGTAGAGCAAAACAAAAGTTGTTTAACGCTTTTGTTGGTGTTTGTGCAGAGAAGAAATTCTGTTCAAAACGTGCACCTTAAATGATGCCGTTCTGGTCTCTAGTGTGATCTGGGGGCTCCCTTGGGACCTTGCCAGCTGTTGCAGAATTGACATGAGAGTTGCTTCTGTGAGCGAACCACACTCAGAACAGCACAAATCAACACTCCTGGTGAGTCTCCTGGAAGCCCTTGGCAGATACTGGAATGCTGCTATCATGTCCCCCCTCATCCTTCTCTTCGTTAAACTAGACATCCCCAATTCCAGCAGCGTTCCTTATATGTTTTAGCCTCCAGTCCTCTGATCATCTTTGTTGCTCTTCTCTGTACTCTTTCCAGAGTCTTCAAACAGTTGCTAAATGAATGGCTGTAAGCAACAAGTACCTGCACACCATGTTGTGCCATTTGCTCCCACACGTTTTTATGTGGTTCTTGAGAAATATTACTACTGTATTTTCCGGCGTGTAAGACAACTCGGCATATAAGATGACCCCTGACTTCAGAGATGATTTGCATGCTTTAGAAAGTCGTCTTATACGCTGGAAAATACGGTACATTAAAAACATCATTGGGATCATGTCAGAATTTTGTCTCTTCGTGTAATACGTTGATGGAATGATACAAGAGCTTTGAGCAACATGCCCTATATAATTATGATAGGGTAGGAAATAAATATTTACCAGCATATGCAAAACATGTTTTTCCCCATGTAACTGGTCACAATAAAAAAATGTTCTTAACCAATTTGTATTTGCTCAGCTTTTGCTATGTACAATATTCTACTGAGTTGTATAAATTTGCCAGTTTTAGAAGGATGAGAATTAAAATACAATTTCTGTGGCATGAAGTACTTCTAGGAGAAAAATAATTTAGGGTGCTTCTGAGGCCACTAAGTATATTCTCACTTTGATCTGCAAAGAATTTACATGTATGATTTCATCGGCTAGTAGTAAGTTGAATTTGCAAATACTTTAATACAGAGGAGAGTACTCTATCTAAGCAGGTAAAGTTAAATGCTAAATTGGTGTAATCCTTTTAGGATACCATATCAAATGATGATTGTGGGCTTTATGCCATGGATATTCCTGGTAGTAAACATCCCCCAATAAAATACTTTACTTTGCTAATGTTTTTTATAAGTGATACCATTGATTGATTTGTATAAATTTATGTTTTCAATCCACTACTAGTTTTAGCCCATTTTCAAAATTTTGTATTGTCTCAAATTAAAATGAGATGTATCTTTTTCTGTTATCTTTCATAACATTTTTGATGTTGGCCCATTTTGTAAGTTAAAATAGCAGTAGGGGGAAGTACATTTTTTTCCATTTAGCTGTGAAGTATAACATGGGGTATTCCAACAACCTCTGATTTGATAAAATATAGATTGCTTTGAAAACCAAAGTTGTTTTTTTTTTTGCATTTTCAATAAAAATGCTGGCAGTTATGAACTCGGCAGAATAATCTGGGGATTGATTGAGAATTCTGTAGTTATGAAATAATGGTGCCAGTGTTTTAAAAAATAGCATTCTTGTAATTTTACACACTTTTTTTGATGGAGTATTGTTTTGTTATACAATTTTGACTTTTAAGATTCTTACTTCAATTTTGCATTTGTTTATGTATAACCTCAGGAGAATATTGAACATCTGATTTCCTGGTTGATACGAATAAAATAATAATTACAGGGGTTTTAAAAAAAACATCATTCTGTCAGAGAAATTGAGCGGGGCAGCAGAGAAAGAATATCTGAGCACTTTACACAATTGTTTTCCCATAACAGCAGCTTCCGAAGGGGGGGGGGAGGGGAAGAAGAAACAACAACAACAAAATACACACACACACACACAAATCCTGCATTGTTAAATTACCATTTCTGTTCATTCACATTTGAAGCATGACATTTTGCTGTCTCACTGTACTCTGTAGACTCTTGTCAGAAAGAAACATTATGTGTCTGTACAAGACCTAAATTCTCAGCACTGACACATTCACACAGAATTGGTGTGCCGTATGAATTTATCTGCTCAGAGCAGACTTTTTTAAAAAAATTATTGGCTGAGCCAGTAAAAAGATGAATCAGAATAGAGCTGGAAGGGACCTTGGAGGTCTTCTAGTCCAACCCCCTGCTGAAGCAGGAGACCCTATACCATTTCAGACAGGTGGCTGTCCAGTCTCTTCTTAAAAACCTCCAATGATGAAGCACCCACAGTGTCTGAAGGCAAGCCGTTCCACTGGTTAATTATCCTCACTGTTAGGAAGTTTCTCCTTAATTCAATTTCTTCTTTGTTCTAGGTTGCTTCTCTCCTTGAGTAGTTTCCATCCATTGCTTCTTGTCTTGCCTTCTGGTGCTTTGGAAAATAAGTTGACCCCCTCTTCTTTGTGGGGTCAAATACTGGAATACTGCTCAAATACTGGAATACTGCTATCATGTCACCCCTGAGTCCTTCTTTTCACAAGACTAGCCATACCCAATTCCTGTAACCATTCTTCATATGTTTTTGCCTCCAGGCCTTTAATAATCGTAGCTGCTCTTCTTTGCACTTTTTCCAAATTCTCAATAACTTTTTTTGTAACCTGGTGACCAAAACTGGATGCAGTATCCCAGGTGTGGCTCTACTAAGGCTTTATAAAGCGGTACTAATACCTCACGTGATTTTGATTCTATTCCTCTATTTATACAACCAAGAATTGTATTAGCTTTTTTGACTGCTGCTGCACACTGCTGGCTCATGTTTAAGTGAGCGTCCACTAGAACTAGTTGGAAATAGCTCTGGGCTATTGGCTCACCCAAAATCTAAAGTTTTACTTCTGAATCATTTTCAAAGCATGCAGAACCCTATTTAATATCTATCAGTTTTTTCCTCCTCCCCTTCTTCTCCAGTCTGGGTCTTGGCATAGTACAGAGGTTGAGGATCTTCATATCCAGTTCAAATCTGCATTGACTCCACGGTTGTCCATTTGCATGTTATGCATGGTTGTCTATTTGCATAAACCATAATCGAGGTTGTGTGCACTAGATTAATGTGAGAGAAAAGATGCACGCTTGCTAGTTCTGTGGTGTGGACTGGAGCATTCTTCAGTTGGTACCAAACATGTTGTGAAAGCAGTAAGTTCTCTTTTGATGGGAATCTTCAAGGATACATGAATGTATGTCACATATGCTTTAACTTTGATTCCTGTTCTGAAGGGACCTCATAGCCTAATGATCCCATCTATCAATCAAATCAATCTTTATTTAGTCATAGACTAGCAAATAAAACCTCAAAGTCCTCAAGATAAAAGGAGAACTATAACCCTAACCCTAATCCTAACCACAATAAAGTTTTGTCTAAGTACAGATTAGAACCATACTTGGCTGTAATCAAGGAAATAAAACCAGATTGATCTGGTAATATCTTGAGATAAAACAAATTTGAATAATCAGGATATTTAGTCAAGAGTGGAAATAATAATTCTTGTTGAGCACCTAAACGGAAAGGGCAAGAGACGATAATATGTCCCATCAATTTAATTACAGGTAGTCCTCAATTTACAAACACAATGGGTCGATTTGTTTTGCGGGTTTTGAAGTTACTTGCATGCCAAGTTATGAAAGATTTTATAGGTTAAAAACAGCACAAGAACAGGAGCTACTAAGGATTATTAACTGTTTGCATGTAAACTGCAAACAATTGTCTTTGTTGAGCCATATCGGTTCTTATTTTGCTTCTTCTTTTCAACTTCTCATAGCTATATGTCAAATCTGTTCTTGTAGGGGATTTAAAGATCATTTCAGTAAGTTGGGCACGTATAAATCAATTCATTTCTTTCACATGAATTGAACACAGCCTTCTGCCTCAGAAAGGAAGATTATAAACTGGATCTTTCAGCAATGGGGCAAATTGCCAAAAGGATACTAACAGGATACTTTGATGTCATTTACATGCCCAGTGCTTTACACAGCTGGGACAATGTAAGCAGCCTTGCTCGAGCTATTTAATCTGGTCTAATCCCTTTTCTAAACAACCAGAAGTCCATGGACTCCTTACCGGATGGATTTAAATATAACAAACTGGTAATCCAATTTGGACTATCCATTTCATGTCAAAAAAGCACCCTTTGCTGGGATTAGCATGGATTGTGTGGTTAGAAATGAGCTGTAGGACCAGGTTTTTTTTTTTTTTTTTTTTTGGTGTGTGTGTGTGGCTTCATTGTTTTCACTCTTACCATTCCTATAAGGCAAATCCCATGGATGCAGCCATCTCAAATATGAATGTTCCCTTATGGAATATCTAATGTCTAATGTATGGTCTTCAAGGACAGGACCACTTCTGTATAATACATGGACACCACAATCACATCCTTCTCTTCCACCTCAATTTCCTATCTACCACACAATGCTCCTTAAGAAAAACAAAACCCAGCAAGAATTAGTTCTAAAGAATGCTATAATTATTTCATAAATAATAGACATCAACATTTATTAATTGCTTCTGAATATGTGGCAGAATCCAGGTAAAATTCAGCAAAATGTACTCAGATGAAAAATAAAAAGCAAAGAGCAAGAGAAAGAGATTTAGTGACACGGCCCAGCACAATAAGGGTAGGCTTAAAAGAAATAAACTGTGTATTACATGGGGTATGCAAAGCATACCAGGATAGGCAATCTTCCTTGCTAACTTTAGCATCATCATTAGCATTGGAGAAGCCATTGTAGGAGATGACCAGGCTGAATCTGAAGGAGGGATCAAATGTGTCATCAGTCTTGAATCCTTCGTGTTCACAAGAGATCAAAGTCCAGCCCACCTTGAATTCTACCACCAATTTTCTTTGACCATTAGTAGTTTAGATTCTTACATTCTTATATGTTCTTATAAGGGTATAGGTCTATACATATGTTGCATATAGTATGTTTAAATGTGTGTTATGTATGTGTACACTTTGAGACCAAGCAACTAAATTTCATTTTTTTAATAATATATTTTATTATTTTTAACAAGCATGCATCACTCAATAACTGATAAACAGTGTGTTGTCTGGGTTACATTTGTAAAGACACTCCTTAACAATTGATTTCTATAGTCTGTATTCCATATATTAATTAAATTTCATTTTTAATGTGTGCCATTATGTGCCACTGTCTGTCTGTCTGTCTGTCTGTCTTCTGTCTGTCTGTCTGTCTGTCTGTCTGTCTGTCTGTCTGTCTATCTATCTATCTATCTATCTATCTATCTATCTATCTATCTATTCTTGCAGAGAGCCTAAGCTTGCAATAAACGTATATATTCATTGAACTGCCTGGATTCCTGATTTTCTGCAAAACTAAGCTGTGCTCATCTCTGCTTTGTACTTTGAAAGGGGCTAGAAGGACCAGGAGAGAGCCTGAAGGTGTAGACTGGTAAGATTTATCTGGATAAGTGAACAGTGTTGAAGAGAGAGGCCCTTCTAACAGAGTGCTACAAACAAAGGATTAGTTTTAGATTTAACTGTGACTGGCAGAGATGATCAGCAGATGGATGGGTCTTAAATAATCTGTCATTCAACTTGCCCTGAGGGACCTTGGCTTGTACAAAGCCATTAGAATTCATGCAATGTATTCTCCATATTCAGGAATGGTCTCTGCCATACTGTTGACTAGGATCAGTTACGGAATGCACATATCCCAATATTACAGCAACAACCATGTCTGCTACTAAGCTTCAAGTAATCGGTAATGATCCCTGAAGACCTGGAGCAGAAGTAGTCAAACATTTTTGTAGTGTTATCTTCATTTGATTTTTCAGACCTCTGACTCTGCTAGAGATGCAGTCAATAATCTGTCATGGTTTTGGCTAAGGATCCCAGTGAAGAAAATACACCAGAGTCATTTAGAACTCTAATGCAAAACTTTATTGGATACAGCATACCGGCACTAAAGAGTTGAAAACCAGCTCTGGCAATATGGCAGGAAAAAGAGAATTAAAAGAATAAAACTTTCTCTCCCCTCTCTGACAGTTCAGGTCACATTGTCCAATTAATCCTTAAGCAGTTGTTATGAGAAGAACATCTCTGTCTGCCACAACATCTCTTCATCCGGATAGAATCCACTTGTGCATTCCAAACCTACACACACACACACACACACCACGCAATTGTAGGCAAGCTAGAAGCAGCATGGCAGTCCTAATGCAAGCAATCTTCATAGTGTGACACAATCATTATTAGTTGCTCTCAACATCTGTTCTTGTTTGTTTTCAAACTAATTGACATGGTTGAAATTGACTTGAATTTGGTTCTATCCACATCCTTTAGTATCAGATTGTACTAGTTCTTAATATGATAGATCCGGATTATTATGAAAGGGTTATAGTCACATTAACTTTATTTCATACTAACAGAATACCATCTGCACATCTTTGATCCCAGCTGATCATTTGGTTACATTTCTTCAGGGCAGAACAACAGAATTACAGAATAATAGAATTGGAAGGGACCTTGAAGGTCTTCTAGTCCAACACCTAGCTCAAGCAGGAGACCCTATATCATTCTAGACAAATGACTGTCTAACATTTTCTTGAAAACTTCCAGCAATGGATCACTTAAAACTTCCAGAGGCAAGCCGTTCCACTGATTAATTGTTTGCGCTGTCAGGAATTGTCTCCTTAATTCTAGGTTGAATTTCTCTTTGATGATCTGTTACTTCTAGTCTTACCTTGGGATGCTTTGGAGAATAGGTCAACCCCTTCTTCTTTGTGAGAGTCTCTCAAAAATGGGAAGACTGCTATCATGTCACCCCTAATCCTCATCCTCATTAGACTAGATATTCCCAGTTCCCACAGCCATTCATCATACAGTTCAGCCTCCCTTGGTCCCTTGCATCCATTAAATGAACATGGTCAAGAAAACTGGGGAAAATCTTGCAAAGAAGTAGAACATTGGGCTACATTAACCCAGGTTTAGTTCAGGGATTTTTGTAAATGGATTATCACTTTTTCAAGGGAGCCTCGGAAAGTCATTGCTGCTACTGTGTTTTCCCAAAAATAAGACCTAACCTGAAAATAAGCCCTAGCAATATTTTTCAGGATGCTTGTAATATAAGCCTACCATGTTTCTCCAAAAATAAGTCCCAGTTAAGATCGTCAGCCAGATGGATGCATTTAGTACTGTATTTTCCCAAAATTAAGACCTAACTGAAAAATAACCTCTAATGCAGGGGTCTTCAAACTTGGCCCTTTTATGACTTGTGGACTTCAACTCCCAGGATTCCTCAGCCAGGCACACTGGCTGAGGAATTCTGGGAGTTGAAGTCCATAAGTCGTAAAAGGGCCAAGTTTGAAGACCCCTGCTCTAATGTGTCTTTTGGAGCAAAAATTAATATAAGACCCGGTCTTATTTTTGGAGAAACATGGTAGATAAATCTTAGGATGGCAAACAAGAAGTCCTTGAGAAGGAACAAGTCCACAGACAAGGCAGAACGTCAGTGCATAGAAGAATGGGCATAGGACGTGAAATCTTGGTTCGGCAAGTCAGGCTGTGACGATTACTCCACTTTTCAAGAAAAAAAAAATTAGAGGAGTCATAATCGGCATTCACCTACAAACAATTTTAAATACAGCTCTTAGCCGCCATTAAACTCTTAATCATGTCACAGTCCCTAGAATTAGCATTCTGTGTGTTCTTAGGGGGGCTGTGTATGCCAGAATAATTACATTCTAATCTAGGTATCATTAAACCCCTGAGTTTGCTCCCATGTGTATTGTTAGTGAACTTTATATTTCAATAATGGCTCCAAGAAAAGCAAGAGAGAAATCCCGTTCGTTAAAGCTCACCTGATGGAAGCTATTTAAAGTCGAGTAATTTCCAGCCAATGAAAAGTATGTAGCAAAAAAAAAAAAATGGGCGGGGGTGAGGAGAAGGATTATGCCATTAAGTTAATAATTCATATGCTGCCGAACATAAAAATGAAGAAAAAAAAATACCGTGCTCACCGCAGTGAATTAACATACAATGTGTCAACAGAGGTCAGGCTGACTAAAATACAAATACTTGTGACAAATATTTTCCCAGCAGGATTCTCCCTACGGTTGGGGAGAAAAAAAGCATGATAAATTCATAGTGCATTTTATAGGAGGCTTACTTGCAAACAGGTTAGAGAGAAACAAAGCCTGTTGTGTACAGTAACTTAAGAATTTAAGTATTGGCTTTGGACCAATATTTGGCTGGTTCCCATTTTGTCCCCAGTCTGTCAAAAACCATCTTTTAGAAACCAATATATGAAACTGGTCAAGGTTAGCCTTTAGAACGGACAGTTTTCCAGAATTCTGCAGATGAAAATCTTTAGTTATTAATAGGAAAATGACCATGTTGTTAGTTGCGAAGTCGTGTTTGACCCATTGTGATCCCATGGACAATGTTCCTCCAGGCCTTCCTGTCCTTTACCATCTTCTGGAGTCCATTGAAGCTCACGCCTGCTGCTTCAGTGACTCCATCCAGCCACCTCCTTCTCTGTCGTCCCCTTCTTCTCTTGCCTTCCATCTTTCCCAGCATTAGGCTCTTCTCCAGTGAGTCCTTCCTTCTCATTAGGTGGCCAAAGTACTTGAGTTTCAACTTCAGGATCTGGCCTTCTAAAGAGCAGTCAGGGTTGATCTCCTCTAGGACTGACCAGTTTGATCGCCTTGCAGTCCAGGGGACTCGCAGGAGTCTTCTCCAGCACTACAGTTCAAAGGCCTCAATTCTTTGGCACTCAGCCTTTCTTATTGTCCAACTTTCACAGCCATTCATTGCAACTGGGAAAATGACCATACAAACTTGTATTTCAGTGAAAATATTTTTTTAAAAAAATATCAAGGAAGAAATATCCCCCCCCACTGTTAAGATCTATAAATTGGGCAAAGGTTTGTTTGTTATTATTGTTAGTCTTTTAATTACTCCAGAGCAGTATCTACCATAAGTATGGATATGGGGGCCAATTTTGGGGGGAAAGCTGCAAATTGATGCAAATTTCTACAGAATGGAACAAACTTATGAAGGAGGGGGGAAAAAACTGAAAGAGCCTATTTTCATCCATTTCTTCTCCTAATTCTTGCGTTTAACATGAAGGGAAAATATATATATATTGATCATCTCAAAGTGTAATCCAAACCAGAAATTTGGATTGAAGAATATGCAGTTCTCTGTATATTAATAGGATACTTGGAGTTCAGGGCCGAAATGAGGGGTTTTTAGTACTCACTAAGTTTGGCTGTTATCTTGCAGACATTTCATGACTCAACTAAGTAACATCATCAGTGCTAGAAGGGAAGAGGGGATGTCTTTCTTGATGTGCAAGGTTGCTCTGTCAATGTTGGTGAGACTGTTGTTTGCTTCTTGGTGGTTCCTTGAGTAGGTTGTTGTTTACTGTTTGATTGTTGGTTTGGTATTAATTCTGGGGTCAACTAAGGATGGTCTCTTCATTGTTTAAGAAGAGATTGACACCAGGATTAATACCAGGCCAACAACCAAGCAGTAAACAACACTGTCAGGACCCCAAAACCTTGCATATATATTCTACTTTTGGAGCCTCTCCTGCCTCTATCCTTGAGAAAACGATGTGTCTGCCTTATCAGGGAGATGGTTACAGAGAAACAAAAGCTGGGGAAGATCTTGAGATGCACGCCAACTGTGCCAGTTACCTGCATGTCATACCATCTATGGATCGGCTGAATTTAAAATGGACATTACGACTTTGGCGGGAGGAGGAATATTGCTAGCTTTATATACCATTTAAGTGGGATTTTCCCCAGATCTCACCTTGACTTCCCTACTGTCACCGACCCTTAATAAAAGTATCAAGAGTTTCAAGAGTTCTGCTTTCTTGGGTGGTTGCAGTGGTTGAAGTGGGTCCTTACAAACACCCCAATCAAGGAACTATCAACTCAGACAAACAAACAGTAAACAATAGCCTAATCAAGGGACTACTAAGACCACTCCCACCAACACTGACAGGGCAAGTCACTTGTATATAAAATGAGTGCAACCCTTACAGGCACTAGCACTTATGGTGTTACCTACTTTGGATAATGAAGCATCTGCAAGAAAACCACCAAGCGCAGAGAAACACCAAGGACCCCACAGTTCTCTCCTCCTCCTCCTCCTCCTCCTCCTCCTCCTCCTCCTCCTCCTCCTCCTCCTCCTCCTCCTTCTCCTCCTCCTCCCCTTCCTTCTAGCACTGATGAGGTTACCTAGTTGGGTAATGAAATGTCTGCAAGAAAACAATCAAGCTCAGAGAGCACCAAGGACCCCACAATTCTCCCCCCTCCTCCTCCTCTTCCCCTCCCTTCTAGCACTGATGATGTTACCTAGTTGGGTAATGAAATGTCTGCAAGAAACCAACCAAGCTCAGAGAGCACTAAAGACCCCACGGTCATCGTCGTCATCCTCCTCCTCCTCCTCTTTCCCCTCCTCCCCTTCCTCTCCTTCTGCTCCCTCTCCTCCTCTCTACAAACCCCACCCCCTTCTAGCACTGATGATGTTACCTAGTTGGTAATGAAATGTCTGCAAGAAAACAATCAAGCTCAGAGAGCGCCAAGGACCCCACAGTCCTCCTCCCCCCTCCTCCTCCTCCTCCTCCTCCTCCTCCTCCATTCCACACAGCCTGTCTAGTACTGATGATGCTATCTAGTTTGGGTAATGAAACATCTGCAAGAAAACCACCCAGCTCAGAGAACACCAAGGACCCCACACTTCCATATATTGCTAGAACCTGATGGGTGACACCAAGCTACCACAGTTAAAGGTCATGGGTGATGGGAACTGTAGTCCAGTTACATTTGGGGTGTTGGTTGCCTCTCACCAAATTAATGCATCTTTTTTTTTAGCTCTTTCTCCTTTGTAGTCAATCAGATCTTTCCTTCATCCAATGTTGTTATTTTTTCCCAGTCAAATAAATGTTGACATTAGAAAGAGATGACTCCGGCAATACTGCCTGAATTAAACACAATGAACTGTGTAATTTAGCAAACCTTTTTGGGGGGGAAACGTTTTTGATTCTACTGTACTGGAAGTGGCAGCTGGTAGAGCCATTTCTAATGTGATGTGACACGAACAACAACCAAAATAAGCCATCTCTATTTCTAAAGGAGCCATTGAAATTTTGAGAGGGGTAGCTTTTGCATATGGGGAGGGGATTAGTGCAAGGAAGCTGGGCATTTTCACTTAGAAAGAAAGAAAAAAGCTCGTATTAAAATGACAACTACATCGATTTCTTATTCTTCTGCAGATCTTTCTAGGTGCTGCTAGAGAATGAATCAGAGACCTTACATATAGTGTTTAACACTGAGCTATAAACTGGAACATTAGCTCCTCTGCCAATATTAAAATGGATAATACCCATAATGATCCTAAATTATACAAAGGAATGGATTCTACAGAGCACTGGAAATGTGAACCTTGATAGGCATTCAGCTAAATAATAATAAGCAATTATTATCTTCAAGTTCCAGCCACTGAGAACAAAGCATACAGCTCAATTTTTCTTTCGGCATGTCATTCTGAAATATTGAGATCTGGGGCTGTCTTGGTAGGCTGCAGCTATCAATTGCACACCTTTCCCAGATATGAATTCTTGTAATTTAATTTGCTATTATTGTAGCACTTTCCAAAACCTCAAAGGCAAAAGTGGGAGCTTTGCACTGGGTTGTGCCCTATATTTGCTTAGGAAAAAAAGTTAAACTAAGGACTTTGTGAATGAGGAGAGGTAATTGAATCATATAATTTTTGTTTTCTGCTTTTATTTTTCCAGGGAAAGCAACAACAAACAAAGGGCATTTATTAAACTTGACATTTAATCTCAGAGAGGTGTTATTTCAGGTGGCATAAGCCTCTAGAGAGAAATGGAGAGAAAATTATCCTTTTTAAACATTCATAATTTGAAGTCTAATGAGTAAATGTTTTATCACATTAAAGGCACATTGGGAGGAGAAGATTGGTTGAGTCCACAATATGAGAAAAAGAAAGAAAGAAAGAAAGAAAGAAAGAGGAAGGAAGGAGAAAGGAAGAAAGGAAGAAAGAAAGAAAGAAGAAAGAAAGAGAAAGAGAGAGAGAGAGAGAGAGAAGGAAGGAAGGAAGAGGAAGAAGCAGAAGGAGAAGCAGGAGGAGGAGGAGGAGGAGGAGGAGAAGAAGAAGATGAAGAAGAAGAAGAGGAGGAGGAGGAAGAGGAGGAGGAGGAGGAGAAGAAAAAGAAGAAGAAGAAGAAGAAGAAGAAGAAGAAGAAGAAGAAGAAGAAGAAGAAGAAGAAGAAGAAGAAGAAGAAGAAGAAGGAGAAGAAGAAGAAGAAGAGGAGGAGGAGGAGGAGGAGGAGGAGAAGAAGAAGAAGAAGAAGAAGAGGAGGAGGAGGAAGAGGAGGAGGAGGAGGAGGAGGAAGAGGAGGAGGAGAAGGAGGAGGAGGAGGAGGAGGAGAAGAAGAAGAAGATCAAAAATATATCAGCTTGATAATGACAACACCAGTTTTGTTATTATTTCTTCCCATTCAATTCTACACAAGAATAAATCCATTTTTTCCCCTTTCCATCTTGGTTTCCATTCCTTCTTCAGTGTTGAAGGCACATCTGGGAGATACCTGTGATCTTCTTCTTCTTTGCTTCTATTAATACTGAACCTTGATGTGAGAACTGTGACTAGAATGGAGATTTCTGTGGAGATGGAAAATTGACATCTAAATCAGATCTTTAGTTATGAAAGAAGATCTCTCTCTCTGTCTCTCTCTCTTTCTCTCTGCTTCCTCAAAGGAGGAATTTCAAAATATTCCAAAATACCCAGAACATCTTCTCAGGGACTATAGGATCAGAACTCAAAAAACTTGAAACACAGAACTTATGTGATTATTTTTTTTTTAAAAAAAATCATTATTAAAGTCAATGTAAAACATATTTTACCCACTGTCTTTTTATCTCACATTTATTTTTATATTTCTTCATAGCAATTTATTGCAGTAGATATATCACCATTACTACAGACGTTTATGGGGCTATTAAAATTCAATGCCACCATAAATTTAGGCTGCTTAAAGTGTTGACATTTGTAACAGCTTCCACAAGGACATATTTTATAATGAAAGTGAAACTTGAAACAGAAACTTTTGTTTAAGAAGAGAAATAAGATAGAGCGGAAAACAAGTTAATGTCGGAGATGGAAGGAATTGTCCTGATTCACATGTGGAAAATTAGCAAGTAGTTGATGTTAATATGTTGATGTTAATATTTTTCCTGTAACAGAATAATAGAAGTAGAGTTGAGAGGGACCTTGGAGGTCTTCAAGTCCAACTCCCTGCTCAAGTAGAAGACCCTACGCCATTTTAGACAAATGCCTGTTCAGTCTCTTTGTAAAAGCCTCTAGTGATGGAGCACCCACAACTTCTGAAGGCAACCTCTTCCACTGGTTGATTGTTCTTACTGTCAGGAAATTTCTCCTTAATTCTAGGTTGCTTCTCTCCTTGATTAGTTTCCATCCGTTGCTTCTTGTCCTGCCTTCTGGTACTTTGGAAAATACGTTGAGCTTTCTTATTTGTGGCAGCCCCTCAAATATTGGAAGACTGGTATCATGTCACCCCTAGTCCTTCGTTGCACTAGTCTAGACAAACCCAATTCCTGTTCTTCATATGTTTTATCTTTCAGCCCCTCCAATCACCTTTGTCGCTCTTCTCTGCACTCTTTTGGGTGCAGTGTTCCAAGAACCAAAACATTATAAAACAGTATTACTACTTCTTATAGTCTTAATCACAAGAAGTGATACTACTGCTTTATAATGAATCAAGAATTGATTGGGACAGTTGGGTAGAATGTTGTCCAGTTCATTTTCTTTAAGAATCTTCACTTTTTCAGTCTTTCTTTCTTTCTTTCTTTCTTTCTTTCTTTCTTTCTTTCTTTCTTTCTTTCTTTCTTCTTTCTTTCTTTCTTTCTTTCTCTTTCATTCTCTCTCTCTCTCCTCTTTCTTTCTTTCAGCTGACAACTGTGTGAGGTAACTCTCTGGGTCTTGTGTTTTATGTGTAGATTTTGCAGTTTGATTTCTTTTTTATTAGAGGAGATTAGAGCTGGATTTCTAAGATGGAAGCATGGCATGCTGCAATAGCATAATGAAATTCATTACTCAGAAGGAATTGGACTGATCAGATTTATGTTGGTGAAAATGTGAACATGGCCAGGAGGGTGGGTATACTAATCAAGACATCTTCAAATTTTATAGTTGAACAAGACATTTTGCATATTGATGATTGCTATATAATTATGGTTGTTAATAATATGGATATCTGGATGTCTCTGATCAATTTTATGGCTCAATCAGAAATAAACCAGATATCGCACATAGTAATTTTGTCAATATTTTACTTTATGAATGGATAACATAATAGTCCAGGGGATTTTAATTTAATTTGGCCAAAATAAAGCTTCCAAGAAAAATTATTTATGTTGCTTCAGTGTCTTCTGCACTTATATTCAGGAATTTAAGTTGGTTGATATAGAATGCAGCTTAGTTTGATTAAGCAAGATATATTTTCTTTTCAATTCTCCATGATGTGTATTCCTATGTAAATTCATTTTTAATGTTTCAATCTATAATTAATTGAATGAAAATTATTCTATATCTCTATATCATTCTCTGGTGGTAATGTTAATGAATGGTGTGTAAGTCAGATAGTATTCTAATATGTTGTTATTATAGATTCCTACAACAAATATAGTAAAAGATGTTGATCTTTCAGGAAATTGTCAAAGAACTGGTAGTTCTTCCACACCTTGGAGACAGGTTGATTGTGAACCCCTCTTTTTGACTTACATTTTTATGGAAGGATGAATTATCCTGAAACAAAAAAAAAGATACAGAATAGAATAGAATAGAATAGAATAGAATAGAATAGAATAGAATAGAATAGAATAGAATAGAATAGAATAGAACTGGAAGGGACCTTGGAGGTCTTCTAGTCCAGCCCCCTGCTCAAGCAGGAGAACCTATACCATCTCAGACAAGTGGCTGTCTAGCCTGTTCTTGAAAATCTCCAGTGATGGAGCACCCACGATTTCTGGAGGCAAGCTGTTCCACTGATTGATTCTCATCACTGTCAGAAAGTTTCTCCTTAATTCCAGGTTGCTTCTCTCTTTGATCAGTTTCCAACCATTGTTTCTCATCCTTCTTTCTTGTGCTCTGGTGAACAACCTGCCCCCCTCTTCCTTGCGGCAGCCCCTCAAATATGGAACACTGCTAACATGTCTCCCCTATTTCTTCTTTTCTTTAGACTAGTCAAACCCAAGTCCCGTAGCCGTTCTTCATATGTTTTAGTCTCCAGATGATATGATAAGACATTATCAAATTTATACAACAATTTATGAAAAAAAATATTTTGTAAACAAAACTGTATTATTTTAAAGCTTCTATTTAAATGATTATTATTGAATTTATCTTTTTTTAATTAGAATACATCATGGAACTCATCAAGGATGTTCTTCCCCTCCTGTTATGTTTAATTTGGTGTGGACATTTTTAGCTTCTCTTATTAAACTACTTCATGATATTCAAGAACTCCAGGTAGTTGGAACAAAACATCTGTTCCTGTATCCTGATGATATTTCTAATTAATTAATTCTTCTTAATAATGATCAAAGCTTCCTACCTGATAGTGAGTAGACGGTATGTCAACTATTTTGGTTATAAGATAAATTGGAATACATCTAACATTTTGACAGCAGGCAGCAATGTTTCTATGGCAATTGGGCCATGTTTTTTGCTCTGATTCTGTAAAATATATGGGAATATTTATTCTTAGGAACACACATTTATTTGATAGATGTAAATATTTCAAACTATATAATGCAGAATAATTATGATGCTATTACAGTAGATAGTTGAAAAGACCTTTGAGCCTATGGAGAATAAATGTGGTAAAAATGAATACAGTCCCATAGCTGATATATATTTTAAGTGGGATACTTGCATTAATTTAGCTCTTTTGAACAAATTGACCAGTTAGTGATGATGATTATTTATTTTTTTAGAACGGTCAGATTCTCTTTATTTTAAAACGTAAGAAAACTCTTTTTCTGGAAAATATGGGCTGAAAATGCTGTTGTTATTCTTGATTGCTTAATTATGAATGATACTTTGGCAATCTTTTGAAGGATTAAAACAAGTGCACACTTTGCTGAAAAGTGATACTTTCAGATAAAGTATATTGTGTTCTTTGTTTAGCCCAGAAGAATGATAAACTTCTACAACCTTGGAGAGATGGAGGTGGAGATGTTGATGGAGATGTTGATGGAGGTGGAGAATGGAGAATGGAGAATGGAGATGGAGATGGAGAGGAGATGGAGATGGAGATGGAGATGGAGGTGGAGATGGACATGGACGTGGAGATGAACATGGAGTTGGAGGTGGAGATTGAGGTGGAGTTGGACATGAAGAGAGAGAGAGAGAGAGAGAGAGAGAGAGAGAGAGAGAGAGAGAAGACAGAGGAAGGGAGAATAGATAGACAGACAAATGGATGGATGGATAGATGGATGGATAATAAATATGAGAGAGAGATCTCCATGTAATTCTTATACTACAGTAACTACATTGGCCTCTGAGAGAATTCAGATTTTAAACATCTATACACCTCTTCATGGCTTACCTCCTATATATCTCTTTGATCATCTCCTCCATATGGAAGTGATTCATCATGTACAGGATCAGGGTTAAAGAGTACTCAAGATCTGCCACAGACATAAAATGGAAGGCCAGAAATAGTCTCTATGGTGGCTCCCTTCTGATATAGCAGTATCCCAAACCTAGCTTTGGTTGGTAAACCACCTTTACAAGCTTATGGAAGCTGTAACAATAAGAAATTTCCATAAAGATTTTATGCCTAGTTAATTTGTTGCTGACGTTGAGACTGGAGTTGTAAACAAATGGTGGCTTGCTTCTTTTTTATAAATTTGGGGGTTTTGTTGTATGTTTTTAGAGTTTTCATTTTATATTGTAAACCAGTGGGAACAATTCTTTTGATGATAGCATAAAAACAACAATGAATTCTCAATCATATGTATCCGTTTTCTAATAAACAGGAAGAAGACAATGGCAAGCTACTTTGGAAATCTTGCCAAGAAAACTGCAGGGATTGGTCCAGGCAGTTGCCAGGAGTCAACAATGACTCAAAGGCACAAAATGAACAAACAAACAAATAAGATAGAATTTCTTTTTTTTAAAAAAAAGCAATCGGATGTGGGAGAAACTGATATTACCAGCTTTATCCATCAGTGTTTTAAATGTCTTGCTAAAGTTTTCTTACTTTACAGCTACAGGGTAAAAAAAATAACAGTTCTTTCCTATGTTTAATAGTTTGGCGAGATAGAAAATTGAGATCCCTGCCCAACTATGTGTTGAAATGTCTTGGTAGTCTTGACTATAACTCCAATAATCATCATTCAAATTGAGGCACTTGTGATAACATCTTACAAGGTTTGAAATTCCTTACTAGTAGCCGCTCAGCCCCAAAACTGGGCTAGTTGTTGGTTGTGTCTAGTGCAGTGGTTCTCAACCTTTTTAATGCCGTGACCCCCCCAACCGGTTGTAAGTTGAGGACTACTCAACCGGTTGTAAGTCGAGGACTACTCAACTGGTGCAGCACCATTTGCAGAATGGGAATTTGGTGGCTCAGCAGGGCAGAGACAGCCTGGACAATTCCTATTGGCTTTTGAAAGCCAATAGAATTAGACTGTATTCAAGAGAGTCTATTCTATTGGCTTTCAAAAGCCAATAGAATAAAAGGGAGTAGCACAGCTAAGGAAAAGGGGAAAAAAAATGGCGGACTGCGTTGTTTGGCGACCCCCGTGAAATGGTCGTTCGACCCCAAATGGGGTCCCGACCCACAGGTTGAGAACCACTGGTCTAGTGGTATGTGGGCAAGCATTATCATGAACCAACCCCACACCAGAAGTGGTGCTATAGAAAATCCCGCCAAATGTGAAGATGCCAAAGGAGTACGGCTAGTGAAGTTCATGGAGCATGGTTCAACCATCAATTCTGAAGTCTACTGTGATACGTTATGGAAACTCAGACGAGCCATCCATAACAAGTGTCGGGGCAGGCTGACTTCCGGTGTGGTGTTGGTTCATGATAATGTTCACCCGCACACCGCTAGATGCACCCAAGAACTTTTGAAGCAGTTCCGTTGGGATGTTTTTGATCACACAAACACACCTCCATAGCCCAGATTTGGTATTGAGCGATGACTACTAAAGAATTTCAAACCTTGTAAGACATTATGATAAATGCCTCAATTTGAATGGCGATTATGTCGAAAAGTAATGTAATGTTGTAGTTTTCTAATGTGTATAATAAAAGTTCTGTATCTGCAAGTGTCTGTCATTGATAACCAAACGGAGGTTTATTTCCTCATAGATAGATAGGTAATAGAGAATTACATAGATATATGGATGGACAGACAGACAGACAGATAGACAGACAGACAGATAGAAATTTGTTGGGGAGACACTAAAGATGCTAATCATTCATTTTTCCCTTTGCTGTGGGTTTCCCAGTTCAGAGATAGATGTCTGAAGTGGCTTGATCAGAGCTAAAGAGCACTTTCCAAGTGCAGAGAACCTTCAGTTTAGTATGACAACAGGCGTGGCATATGTTTTTCATGTTCTTGTATGATTTTCCCCTTCATGACGTACTTACAAGTTTCCTTGAAGCATCTAACCATTGTCGAATGGTAGGGAAAATATAGAAAAAGATGGAGCTTTGTCTGATTCAGTTCTCAATATTCGTAAATTATATGCCATTTTCTTAACCCCATTGGATTTTGTTTACCACAGAGATGAAGTGAAAATATTGAACGGTGTTTTGAAATCTTTGCCAGCACTCAGCTTCCAAGGTATAAGATCTCTGTAGCATTAAATGAGAAATGAATACTATTCTTATCCCCTGCCTTTGTTAATTTTTTTTTGGGGGGGGGGGGGAAATCAGAACAATTAAGATTCATGATGCTACTTTCTTTTGGAACTTTAAAACACAGTGTTGAGGATGCTCTCCGAAACTGCCATTATCCTTCCTAGTGCACTTGGATTACTTTTAAATTACTTTTTCTACATTTCCTCTACTATTTGCTAGTAGGGGGTCAGGCATTCTGGGTGGAATTTTGACCTTCCGTTACAAACCTGAATTGAAAGGTGCTGACACTGTTGCAAGGAGACTTTAACCCATTTATTTTTATGATTAAAAAAAATGAAGAGCAGATGACACGGCACCCTATGTTTGTATTGTGAAATTGAAAGACAGGAAATGAATGATTAGGTTGAGGGGTGAGGGAGGCTGTAAGGGATACTACAATAAGCGATTGCATTCTCCAGGCACTTCTGCCTGGGATTCCTGAGTAATAACATACGGTATGCTTTCGAGGATAGTCTTTTATTTGTTTATAAATCAAATGTGTTAGACCACTCGATTCATAATGACTCTTGATGGCGTACTAGTTAAAAATGAAAGCCAAAATAAAACATTTTTGCTTTGGGAAAAAAAAAAAAAACTTTGCCAATAAAACTGCACAGACTTTTCTGGGCAATCTCTGAGAATTATACAAGCAGAATACAGAATAACAGAATTGGAAGGGATCTTGGAGGTCTTCTAGTCCACCCCTTTGCTCAAGTAGGAGACCCTATACCATTTTAGGCAAATGGCTGTCCAGTTTGTTTTTTGAAAGCCTACAGGGATGGAGCACTCACAACCTCTGGAGGCAAGCCGTTCCACCGATGGATGGTTCTCAGAGTCAGGATTTTTTTTCCTTAGTTCTAGGTTGCATCTCTCCTTGATAAGTTTCCATTGATAGCCTCTTGTCCTAAGCTCAGGTGCTTTGGAGAATAGGTTGACCCCTTTTCTCTATGACAATTCCTCAAGTATTGGAAGACTGCTCTCATGTCACTGTCTAATCCTACTGTTCGTTAGACTAGATCAGTGGTTCTCAACCTTTTTAATGCCGCGACCCCCAACCGGTCGTAAGTCAAGGACTACTCAACTGGTGCAGCACCGTTTGCAGAATGGGACTTTTGGCGGGCTCAGCAGGGCAGAGACAGCCTGGACAATTCCTATTGGCTTTTGAAAGCCAATAGAATTAGACTCTATTCAAGAGAGTCTATTCTATTGGCTTTCAAAAGCCAATAGAATAAAAGGGAATAGCACAGCTAAGGAAAAGGGGGAAAAAATGGCGGACTGCGTTGTTTGGCGACCCCCGTGAAATGGTCGTTCGACCCCACATGGGGTCCCGACCCACAGGTTGAGAACCACTGGACTAGATATTCTGAGTTCCTGCAACCATTCATCATACGCTTTAGCCTTCAGTCTTCTAATCTTCTACGTTGCTCTTCTCTGCACGCTTTCTATTTGTTTTTCCTTTTATTATTTGATGATGGAACACATTTCATGATTGAATGGAACGATTTTCACCACAGCTTTTTATTTCAGCTTTACTGCAGGGGGGTATCAAGGGTAGGCTTTCACTCTCACCATTGGGTCTGCCATCTTGACTTTCTGGCACCTGCTGATTGCAGTCCAGACTGCCATATTTTGGAGCAAGTTACCACTCCAATCTTTCCAGCTTTCAAAAAAGTGGAAAGATGTATTTGATGCAGAGGACCCTGTCAGGCCCAAAGATCCAGAACGACTTGAGGAATTAGTTCAGAGTGGTTTATTGCTGCTCACCTATAGAAAGAAATCTTGCCTGATTGAGGCACTAATCTGCATAATTATTAGATATATTATTATTTTTTAAATGTGTATGCCGCGTATCTCAATGCTGGGGAGGCCCAGTGGTTCAGTGGTTATGACACTGGGCTTGTCAGCTGGAAACCTAACAGTCCAGGTTTGAGAGCTGAGCGCCATGTGACAGGGTGAGTGCCCGTTACTTGCCTCAGCTCCTGTGAACCTAGCAGTTTGAAAGGATGCAAATGAGAGTAGATAAATAGGTACCTCTTTGGTGGGAAGGTAACAGCGATCCGTGATGTCATCCTGACCACATGACTGTGGAAATGTCATTGGACAGTGCTGACTCAATGGCCTTGAAACGGAGATGAGCACCACTCCCTAAAGTTGGCAACGAGTAGCAGAATAAAATCCACAAGGACTCCTTTTACCTTACCACCTCAGTGTCAATTGACTTTGTGTGGCTTCTAACAACATAAAAGCACAACATTAAGCAGCAAAGCATTCAGGATTAAGGATTGAAATATTAAAAATTAGCAAAAGAACTAGATAAAAGGGACCAATATGTAAACATCTACTAACTACCTCCAAAGTGGGACACCCTGTGAATTTCTAGGAGGACATTGCCAGCACCCTCTTCCCACATGCCAAAGATTCCATGCTATTTTCTCTCTGCTTCCTGGGAAAGGGCCCCTTTGTCAGATCTGCCCCATCTTAGACATTTAGGAAAGAAAGACCCTCAATGTTTGGTTGAGGACCCTTTTGGTTGAAGTGAAAGTTTCTTTTACTAAAGTTAAGTGATTGCAGTGAAAGTAAAGCTAGATCTGGGGTTACACTTCCCTCCCTTTCCCTGGCCTTGACCAGTCCATCAATGTCCAATAGTATACCTTTCTGATGTTTTGGAAACTGCTTAGATGTTTGGCACCTCTCGATGCAGATCTGCATTCTGTTCCCCGGCCAGGTGTCCTTGGCAGCTGGTTTATTCCAGTTTAGCACCTCTGGTTCGTGTCATTGTGTCTCCCCTCCTACCATTTGTCTTCTTACTCCCAAGCCCAAACTTTACTTCTCCAAATTCCTTCCTCCCCCCCCCTTGCGTTTTATGGCAGGATGCCAGCAAAGTGCTGAAGATGGCAGACTTGACCTCCTCCCTTCTGAGACTCTGGGTCCCATTCTTTCACGTCGCCCAACTGGAAGAGGTTCAGGAAGCCTACGAAAACTGGGCTGTGTATCCCAGAATGCCAGCTTATGTCCCCATCCCATTGTAATGCTTAATGTGGTGAAAAATACTTCAACGCAGGATGAAGAATCTTCATGAATAATTTCTATTTGGAATATTGCTGATAGTGGGTCTGTGACTGTAATAAATCATTTTTCTTTGACAAGTAAACATGTCTGTACGAGAATACTGGATTCTATTGTGGCGTAATTCTTCTGTTTATCTTACTCTAATGTTCTTTATTTTTTCTTTCCCCAAAGGAAGCCTTTATTGTTTTAAATAACTCTGTAAACCACCTAGGGAGGTTGGTTCTTGGATGTATTCAGAGTCCAATAAGTAAAGGACAATTGTCTTTAATTAAAACGTAATGTTAATGGATAGTAATTTTAATGTAATGTCAGTTTGGAATATGGCCTCAGGAAATATATTCAGGGGTGAAGCACCATTGCTGGAAGCAAAGGGGGGGGGAAGCGAGCCTGATTTAATAAGATGTATTCAGGGAAAGAGATATTTTGCCACTGTTCCCCAGTTTTAATTCTATCCATTAACCTTGTTAATGAAACATCTGTGTGGTGGAATGTGCACCTGGAGTAGCAGTGGGGGAGGCTTGTGGCAGGGGAGAGAAGCCCAGATTAAGAGACTACACAGTACCAAGCTGGATAGGGGAGAACAGAAAGGGTTCAGAGTAGCCACACCCTAGAATCTTTCAGAATATATCTAGTAGATTAGACTATTATAGTTTTAGTCTGGCAAGATTCTGTCCATTAGGTATAAGCAAATAAAGGATTGAACTCAAGCAGATTTCACCATGTGGTCTTTGAGCTTAGGCCTGACAACCTGGGACCAGGACTCACAAATCTTCAATAAAGATAGCCTTAATAATGATAGGCTGCTGGGTGTGGAATTCTGGGAGCTGGAGTCCACACATCTTCAAATGGCCCAGGTTGAGAAAAGCTGCTTTGGAATATGAATGCACTGTTATCTTTTCTGTCACTTTCAAGGGCTTTACCTACCTAAAGATCTAATAAAGGATATGGAACGCTGGCATTCCTCATCCAATGGTATTTTCTGTCTCTGAATTATCAAATAAATTGCCTAATTGCCTATTGATTTCATCTCTAGTCATTGTTCATTGATAGATAGATTATATTTGTTTATCGTTAAATAAATAATAGGCATACGGAGAGATAATCAGACACACAAAGACACATATCTGTATATGCCTTTCATCCACTTGATGAAGAATTTGGTAGTTTTAGGAATTTTATGGAGGATTGTTAAAAAGAGAGAGACACAGAGAGAGAATCAAAGGAATATTTCTAGCACAGCAAGAAAAGACATTGCTAAGGATGGAGAAAGAGGAGGGGGGGGGAGGAGGAGGAGAAGGAGGGGGAGGAGGAGGAGGAATGATATGTTTAATGACCAGTGAAAGTATGTAAGGCTTGAACTGAAAAATTCAGCATGAACCTCATTCCTCATACACCTTTAATTGTCATTTCTATCTTCACATTTCACTAATGCCAAGGTCTGCTTGCAGTACTGTTTTCACCATAATGAAAGGAAGCCATAATTGTTTAAGCTGTTCCTCATAATTAATTATAAATGCCAAACTAAAATAGCTTCTAGCATTTACTCTGAGAGATCTGTTGTGCCACTTAATTAATGCTCTTTAAAAGAAGCGGAGAAGAATTCTGTTAATATTTTTTTTTTTAAAAAAGCAGAAATGCATCTGTGCTTCAGTACATTATATTTTAATTAATCATCCATTTGAACTGACCATGAGAATTATGAGATTACTGAAGTTATTTCTCTGCCTCAAATGATAAAATAATGTTTACTGGAAAATAAAGTGTGATTCACACCATTCATAGGGTCAAAGATGTACAGATCTGTGAAGTTACCCTTCCAAAATGGAGATTGTCAAAGCGGTCTGTAGGAACTTCATGGTGCCATAGAATCTCAGCTGGGTTTCTCCAGGCTCTTTGCCCATTTCACTTTAAAATAAGACAAATAAAAAGGAAGCTGACAATGCTACAAAACAACTTCTAGCATTATCCTGGGTGTTCATAGACACTCTTGTAGAATAAAATGGGTGGGCGGCTTCAGTTCCATGTGTGTGTGTGCATGTGTGAAAGAATCAAACCTACGTAGTAAACAACTGAAAATTTGAGCAAAGGAGAGTGACAATTGGGGACCAAAGAAATGTCAAGGAGAGACTGTAACCTTTAGCCTTCAAATAATAGGTGTTTTGTGAGTAGCTTGGAGTCCCATAATGGCAATCATTCTGGGACAGCAGCCATCAGAATCCAGTATGTGTTCATCATCTTCTGAAATGGTTCTCAAACACCATTCTAAAACAGTCTGGCTTAAGCTACTTATTTAGCACACATACATGTGCATAGACACACAGATATGGAAGGAAGGAAGGAAGGAAGGAAGGAAGGAAGGAAGGAAGGAAGGAAGGAAGGAAGGAAGGAAGGAAGGAAGGAAGGAAGGGAGGGAGGGAGGGAGGGAGGGAGGGAGGGAGAAAAATCCAAACAAAAACTAAAGAAACAAATATTGAAGTACCAGGACATTTATCATATGTCCGCTCTTACAGCTAGAAGCTGTAACTTTTGACCCGGCATGCAAATAAAAGTTCAGATTTCTTATAAAAGTGCTATTACAAAACATCTTTATGGATGCATCCAACAATCCTATAGAAAAATGTAAGAAGTAATAAAAACAACATACCCCAATCCAGTATATTTGGCTTTCTCCAAATTCTGTGTTAAGGCTTTTGTAAATCAGTCTGAAAGACCCAAAAGTATGACAAACCAAAGCTGGCATAGAGAAACTAACATTCTTGGTGTTCTCCGAGTTTAGTTGTTTTCTTGCAGATGTTTCATTACCCAAACTAGGTAACATCACTAGTGCTAGTACCTAGTTTTGTAATGAAATATCTGCAAGAAAACCATCAAGCTCAGAGAGCACCAAGGACCCCTCATTTCAATCCTGAGCTACAAATATTCTCCATTATTGGAAGCTAACATCACTGGATTTGCATACTTAGAATCAGAATCAGAATAGAGCTGGAAGGGACCTTGGAGGTCTTCTAATCCAGCCCCTGCTCAAGCAAGAGACCCAAACCATTCCAGACAAGTGGCTGTCCAATCTCTTCTTAAAAACCTCCAGTGATGAAGCATCCACATCTTCTGGAGGCAAGTTGTTCCACTGGTTAATCATCCTCACTGTTAGGAATTTTTTCTTTAATTCGATTTCTCCTTAATTCCAGATTGCTTCTCTCCTTTTTTTTTGTATAATTTTTTTTTATTTTCAATTTTACACTACATTCATAAAAAATACTTCAGATAAAAAATAAAATAAATTTATACACACAACTTTCGGTATTGCTCACCCATTTCCCCCCAAACCGCACCCTCTTCTCTCACTTCCCTCTTTCCCTCTTCTTCCTCACTCTCCCCCTCTCCTCCTTCTCCTCAACCTTCCTACTTACTTCTCCCCTTCCTCTTATCTTCTCACTCCGGATGCAGTCCAGGGGAAATGCCCGAGCAATTCCTCTCTCCAAATTAAAACATCAATATTATATACAGTAAAACTATTTCTACTTATCTGAGCTATTTAACCTCCAACCCATCCTCCCCCCTCCCCCACCTCTCCCCCCCACTTCCCAGAGCTAAGTACAGGGTTATACAAACATATTAAACATAATCTGTTTAAGTTTACTAATTATACTATAACCAAAATCATACTAACCCTTAACTCTCTTCAAACTTTAACATCATAATTTTATAAACAAATCCATTACTCATAAAATAAATGAAACTTTGTAGTTCCATATTTCTTCTGAACATATTCTATCCATCTTCTCCATACAATAACATATCTCTCTTGTGAATGATCCTTTAAATAAGCAGAAATTTTAGCCATTTCTGCTAAATTAGAAACCTTAAATACCCATTCTTCTAAAGAAGGCAGAGAGTCTTTCTTCCAATATTGACCCATCAATAATCTTGCTGCTGTTATTAAATTCAACATTAAAATAGTTTCTTTAGCATCAAAATCCACAAAAATACCCAAAAGAAATAACTGGGGAGTAAACTTAATCTTCCTTTTAAAAACCTTTTGGATGTTCCACCAAATCATAATCCAAAAGGCTTTAATATTTTTGCAGGTCCACCAAACATGAAAATAGGTTGCATCCAAGCAACCACATCTCCAACATTTAGGTTGCAGGTTCGCGTACATACAAGACAACTTTTTAGGATCCAGATGCCATCTATAAAACTATTGCTTCTCTCCTTGATTAGTTCCCATCTATTGCTTTTTGTCCTGCCTTCAGCTGCTTTGGAAAATAAGCTGACCCCCTTCTTTGTGGCAGCCCCTCAAATACTGGAATATTATTATCATGTCACCCCTGATCCTTCTTTTCTCTAGACTGGAAATACCCAATTCCTGCAACCATTCTTCATAGGTTTTTTGTCTCCAGGACTTTGATCATCTTAGTTGCTCTTCCTTGTACTTTTTCCAAAGTCTCAACATCTTGTTTGTAATGTGGTGACCAAAACTGGATGCAGCATTCCAAGTGTGGCCTTACTATATACTACTTTATAAAGCGGTACTAATACTCCACGTTGTTTTGATTCTATGCCTCCGTTTATACAACCAAGGATTGTATTAGCTTTTTGGGCTGCTGCTGCACACTACATAATACTGTATTAATATGAATACATATGTGAGTAGTTGGATGCAACCCACTGATCAACACTGTGGATGTAAACATTTCCAGATCAAAGTATGATGGCTTAAAAAAAATCTGAACCTTGCCATTTCTCCAGAAATTAACCTCCATATTGCACAAATGGCCTTTTAAAATTCTCCAGCAAGCTTGGGCCAAGAGAAATGAGATAGAGAGACTTTTCTGAATTTATCCAGAGGGACCAGAGGTTTCCCCATATTCTTCAAGGTCAAGATTACCTCTGTAGTGATAGTAGCAACACTCTTATCAGAAAAAACAACCATTGCTAGGGAAAATATCCTTCTAATGTCTTCCTTTGGGATTTAACAGAATTATAGAAAGACAAGGAAACTGCTGTAAAAGGCAAGATATGGCATTAAACATCAACACATGCTTGGGCTGTTCACCTCTAAAGAAGTGCAAGAACACCAGAGATAGAATTTCTCTGAAATTCTCCTTTTTCTTTGAGAAAGGATCAAAACCCAGTTCTCTTTCAGGAAATTGATTGAGAACTGGAAGGGGGAAAAGGCAGAATAATTTCTCTATATGTACTCAGACGTCCAATTCCCTACAATGCTCTAAGAGGTGAATGGCAACGGTGCTGAAAATGTAGCCTAGGGCACTTGTGATAGGTTGGCAGTGTGAAAAATCCCAAGCGTGATCCTCTTGCTGCCGACTTCATTTTGAGTCCTATCCATTGTGCTCCTAGCAAATGAGGTGTGCCACATACTTTCCAGTTTTCCTCTTCATTGTTATGATTTTGTAGGTTTGAGTTTCTTTTCACATAAGTATACAAGGTGTGAAAATGCCAAATGTTACAATTGACTGACTGCACGGCTTACAAGAGGAATAGAAGAACGGTGTGTGTTCTATTTCTGTCCACAAGATTCATTATTTCTAAAATTCTCATCAGTGGTTGAAGATTTTCCAGGTAGATGCTCTAGAGGGATGTACATAGATAAAACATAATGTGTCTTCTCTTCTCTCTTCTCTTCTCTTCTCTTCTCTTCTCTTCTCCTCCCCTCTCCTCCCCTCCCCTCCCCTCCTCTCCTCTCCTCTTCTCTTCTCTTCTCCTGCCCTGCATGCTCATCTAGAAAAGCCAATCATTGCAGCTCAAGAGAATGTATGAACCTATCATTGCTTCTCCTCAGTAATTTTGCCGAGACTTGCAAAGTATGTAAGAAGTACATCTGTACGAAGCACAGCTAATTGTAGGAAAGTAAGAACAAGCTTTTCTGCAAAGGAATGATGTTGCTTGTGATTCAGCTGGTCTGCTGCCATTGATAGAAAAAAATGTCTGCTTTTTAAGCATCTGAAGATTAATTGATAACTAATTCCTTCAATTCATGGTTCATTTCTCTTTTCTTCACCCCACAAAAGATGCTTGCACCTGGCTATGTAAATCAAAAAGTCATTATGGTCAGTAAATGCATTATGTCCATGAACTTGCCGAGAGACTAATTGGATGCTAATGTGTTTGCATTTTCCCTAGCTGATTAACTCGGGTTCCTTGGAATGAGCTGGAGTCCAGGAGGATGGCAAGAAGAACAATTTAAAAATGATAGGAATGGATTAAGGGGGCTCTGCTTGCCTTTCAAATGTGCAGTGCATACATTTTTTTCCCCTCCTGCTTCCTACAGATCTAGAAATAATGGTCCAATATATTTCTGGAATGTTATGCAATTATTGGAACTGAAACAGTCAACTCTTTTGTAGCTTATTAACTTCTGCCATTGAGGTTGCCATCACCTCTCTTCACCTGCAAATTCCCAGGCCTATTTTGCAAAACTATTTTATATATTTGTAATTTTAGGTCAATCTCTAAATGGCACCCATTTCAGAGAGGATGCTAGGCATATCACCTTCCTATTAAAAATCCACATACTGATCCAGGATTTGGCTGGATGCCATGACAATTTGGAAGTCACACATCATCCAGCAATGGATGGACACTAATCAAGGAGAGAACCAACCTAGAACTAAGGAGAAACTTCCTTACAGTGAGAACAATTAACCAGTGGAACAGCTTGCTTATGGAAGTTGTGCGGTGCTCCATAACTGGAGTGGCTTTGCTCCTGGAAGAAATGTCACCGTTTTTCATATGAGAAGTTACTGTCAGGCTTCACATCAAACAGATGTGATGATGTATGCAAATGTACCACAAGTAAAATGTGCCAGATGCAAATGTGTCAGATGTAAAAGACACTGGACAGGTCTTCTAGTCCAGCCCCCTGCTCAAGCAGGAGAACCTGTACCATTTCAGACAAGTGACTGTCTGGCCTTTTTCTTAAAAATCTCCAGTGATGGAACGCCCACAATTTCTGGAGGCAAGCTGTTCCACTGGTTAATTGTCCTCACTGTTAGGAAGTTTCTCCTTAGTTCTAGGTTGCTTCTCTCTTTGCTCAGTTTCCAACCATTGTTTCTTGTCCTGCCCTCTGGTGCTTTGGAGAATAGTTTGATGCCCTCTTTGTGGCAGCACCTCAAATACTGGAATACTGCTATCATGTCACCTCTATTTCTTTTTTCTTTAGACTAGCCAAACCCAAGTCCTGCAGGCGTTCTTCATATGTTTTAGACTCCAGGCCTTGGATCATCTTAGTTGCTCTTCTCTGAACTTTTTCCAAAGCCTCAACATCTTTTTTGTGACCAAAATTGGTTGCAGTGTTCCAGATGTGGTCTTACTAAGATTTTATAAAGTGGTTTCTATTCTCAGTACTTTAGGATACATCCTTGTGGTTTGCTAAATTCCTTGACTTGCCTCCAGAAGTGCTCCATCACTGGAGGCTTTTAAGAAGAGATTGGACAACCATTTGTCTGAAACAGTATAGGGTTTCCTGCCTAAGCAGGGGGGTTGGACTAGAGGACCTCCAAAATCCCTTCCAACTCTGTTATTCTGTTATTCTGAATCTTGAGTCCAAATCATCTCTTCTGTTGGTCTCCTGCCTCAGCTAGACTTTCTGCTTAGCTGAGCTACTGTAGTCTTTTCCATGCAGGCTCATTAAGATGGGATATATTATCTCCATAACCTAACTCAGTTGGTGCCTGCTAAGCTGTATGGATGAACTGAGATGAAAAAGCGAAGGAAAATATATTGGTGCCTGCAGGATTATTCCCTGTAAAAAAGAGAAAATTTACCCAATACTTAGCATTGCCAATGGCTGGAGACAAATGAGGTCAAACACCAAATTCCTACTGTTTTTGGTTCCCCCCTCCCTTTAAGCAAATATGTTATTTATTAGCTGCTGCTCTAATTGTTGAGCAAAGACTGAACAATAGACATTATCCAGGTAGCTGTTTGGAATATAAATAAACACTCGGTGACAATTTTTAAATAAATCATGCCATTAATCCTGAGAATGGGTGCTACTCTCTCTTGCCTTCTTTCCCCTTACAATTGTATTTGTTGGAGGGAGTTGGGCACAGGATTGTGATTTTGTGTGTGTAGGTTTTTTTTATTATTATTATTCTTGGCATAATGTCACCATGACAACCTATTCTGCCTACTCTTCCTCCCTTAGCCAGATGTGGTAGTTATAAATTTACTCAAGGATGGTGATGGAGGTGCGGGGGGGGGGGGGGGGAGGGGGAGAAGAGGCAAAATTATTGAGGAATTTGACAAGTAAATAGATCTTAAAAGGAAGAGTTCGCTTTGCGATAGAGGGAAATATTTCTAGAGAACAAGGTGGAAGGGAAAGCGAGGAATAAGTGTGTTATCCAGCAATTGTTCCGTAATGATTCATTTCACATCGCTGTCTGATTTATTTTATTTTATTTTTTGTCATTGTTTTACTGTGACAGTTTTGGGGAAAGCAGGGATGTGGGCATCACCATGGCAACAAAAAAACCCCAATAAATTAGACACACCCCCCCCCGGCAACATATTGTGCCATGAGATTTTTGACAAGCAATTCTGTTGGCGGGATGCAAGGGGTATGTTTTATGACTTAAAGAGGTCTAGAGTGGACTTGGAACGCAGTTAGAATATGGAGCTGTTTGAGCAGAGGTTCTGGATCTGAGACATTTGCTTTTGAAAGCTACCACTAAGACAGGGGTTCTCAACCTTGGCAACTTTAAGACTTGTGGACTTCAACTCCCAGAATTCCTCAGCCAGCAAAGCTAGCTGAGGAATTCTGGGAATTGAAGTCCACAAGACTTAAAGTTGCCAAGGTTGAGAACCCCTGCACTAAGAGCTGTTTAGTCTAGTGATGTAGGCAGCAGGCTAGAAATCAGGAGACCATGAGTTCTAGATCCATGTTGGGTATGAAGACCGGCTGGGTAACTTTGGGCAATCACCAGGAGACAGTGAATTATAGTCCTGCATTAGGCATGAAAGCCAACTGGGTGACTCTGGACTGAGACGGTGAATTCTAGACCTACCTTAGGCATTAAAACCAGCTGGGTGACTTTGGGCCAATCACCAGGAGACAGTGAGTTCTAGTCCTGCCTTAGGCATGAAAGCCAGCTGGGTGACTCTGGACCAATGACCAAGAGACAGTGAGTTCTAGACCTACCTTAGGCATGAAAACCAGCTGGGTGACTTTGGGCTGGTCAGGAGACTGTGACTTCTAGACCCACCTTAGATGTAAAAGCCGACTAGATGATATCAGTCTCATGAAACAAGTCAGTCAGTCAATTCTTGTTGCAACCAATGGATCAATTCTCTGCCAATCTGAAAAAAAAAATGAACTGTGCATTTATAGGAAAATACTAGGAAGACTTTAAAAATTTGCATCTGAAAACAGTTTGCTAAACTTGTACTCTCAGTTTTCTCTCAGAATTAGATCTAGTTTAGCCTACTTAAAAGCAGAGCTGAGATGTTTGGTTCCTTTCTTCCTTTTAGAAGAAGCATTTTCATTTTTGCCTCACCTTTACACATGATTACCCTGACCTATTTCCAGTTTTCTGTATGTTAATTTTTAAGGATGCCACATTCAAATATGCATCACCGGTACAGATGCTCACCTGCAAATGGAGAATAGCAATAGCAATAGCACTTACACTTATATATTGCTTCACAGTGCTTTACAGCCCCCTCTAAATGGTTTACAGATTGTCCCCCCCAACAATCTGAGTCCTCATTTTACCGACATCGGAAGGACGGAAGGCTGAGTCAACCTTGAGCAGGTGAGAATCGAACTGTCGAATTGCTGGCAGCTGGCAGTCAGCAGACGTAGCCTGCAGTGCTGTATTCTAACCACTGTGCCACCAGGGCTCTTAGAATGACCCCATGGTGGGGGAAATGCTTTAATGCGTGGCTGTATTAACTGGACTATAATATGTAAATATTATTAAATGCAGTGCTTTTTTTTCTAAACAAAAAAAAAAGGTGCCGGAACTCACACACTTCATAAAACCCGCCTTGCCTACTTTACAAGTTTCCATCCAAAAAAGTGGCCAGAACTCCATTCTGGGTGTATGAGAAAAAAAGCCCTGATTAAATGTATGGGAATATCAATATCAGATGCTGTTAATTCCAATTAAATTACATTTAAATCAATGAGGAAAGATTTCACTTTTCTGCTAGTCCTGTGCACAGCTCTCTCCTGGTCTTGTCTCCATTTATGGGGAGGTGATAGGCCCGTCAAAAGCCCAATTCATCTTATCTCATTCATCCCTCACTAAAAATTCTGCATTTCTTTACTGAGTCATAATATAGATGTAGAAAATGTTTGGTTCTAACTGAAGCCAGTCAAATTGCCCGGAGCCTGAAGCAAGATCATTGCAACTTGAATGTCTAAGGAGCAAATTAAAAGGGAAGTTACAGAAGTTAGAACTCAATCCAGTGTGACAGAAATGAAGTAAACAACACAATCTCATTTTTAAATCAATCGGAATATAGTACAAGCATCATTCAGAAATGGTCCAGGTAGTTTTATGAAGCCACATTTCTGGAGTCAGGGTGTACAGCCAGGGATGAGGCTGAACAAGCCAAAGTTTTGTTGTTTCCAGCAGGGAGATATCTGTAAGACATCATCATTACCACTTACGAAGGGAAGACACCTCCTTCCTCATTTATCTACCAATCCAGTCAGATTGAACAGGGTCATCTCCATCCAGATTCTGTGTTTTTAAAAATATAATCTCATAGAACCTGAAAAACTAGCATTTTTCATGGTTGCTAACAAACATGAAACTCATTTTCTGCAGAGAGTCACCTTTTTCCCTTCTGGGTTATGACCTCCATCAAGAAGGCATGCTTTGAGTGTTGGGATGCATTGGCAAATACGTCATATTCTCTCTCTCTCTCTCCTTCCCCCTCCCTCCCTCCCTCCCTCCCTCCCTCTCTCTCTCTCCTTCCCCCTCCCTCCCTCCCTCCCTCCCTCTCTTCTTCTCCTCTCTCTCTCTCTCTCTCTCTCTCTCTAAATGCATCACTTATGAAGTTGTTTTCTCAGGGAGACTGTTATATATTTTTATAGAAGGTTTTTTCATAATAGGAAAAAACTATTTCTGATTGTCAACTATTCAGAACCTTTGGGAATGAGCAGGAAAGAGGAAGGGGAAGAAGGAAAGGGAAGGAAAGGAAAGGAAAGGAAAGGAAAGGAAAGGAAAGGAAAGGAGGAGGGAGGGAGCAAGGAAGGGAGGAAGGAACCATATTGCCCTGCTTGATCCAATTTGGCAGTTAGCAGTAGTGTGTATTATAAATAAAAAAATCAGGAGCAATTAATGTATCAAAGATTTGTCAATTCTTCGTTTCCTGCTTATTATTTCTGGTTACAGTCGATGAGCTGCAATACCCTCGATGGCCATTATAAGAGGTGGTGCTGCTGCTAAAGGATAATCGACCCAGTAACTTCTTCAGCTTACAAAAACAACAACAACAACAAAGTTGCTTGTATCTTGTATTTTGGTACCTCAAGGACTTTTAATTTGTTACAAAATACTTACATCTCAAGATTTCTTTCTCAAGACTGTACTTCCTAGATGTATAGGACTATAATGGTCAATAAATCCAGCCACAGTGCTCAAAATACTTATAGTAAGTGCTAAATATAATCCCAATAAATTAAGACAGTTGACCTGAGCCTTGCACATCACCTGTTCAGTCACCAAGGCCTGGGTGAAAAATTAATCTTTGGCTACCTTAATATAATAAGTTCAGAAAACCACCAAAAAGACATTTTAAAGCTCACTAAGAATGAAGGAGAAAATCAGAAACCCATTTCACAAGGGAAATAAACTTTGAGGAAGTTGAAAAACAGTATTAATGCCATTACTTCCAAGCTGTCTATGATGTGATTTTTGGAAGGGGTTTTTTCTCCAATTTATTTTATGGCTAAGGAAACTGTAAGGCAGATGGACACAACCTTTCACAATATCAGAATTTCACATCCGTGAACAAAGATATGAATTTCTGTATTTGGAAAGGTTGAGGAGAGTTTGGGTGCAGCTCTTTTTATTTACTTATTTCATTTACAACCTGCCAACATTATGTCACGCTTTGTTGTTGTTGTTAGTTGCAAAGTCGTGTCCGACCCACTGCAGCCCCATGGAGAATGTTCCTGCAGGACTTCCTGTCCTCTACCATCTTCTGGAGTCCATTTAAGCTCATGCCTACTGCTTCAGTGCCTCCATCCAGCCACCTCCTTCTCTGTCATCCCCTTCTTCTATTGCTCTCCATCTTTCCCAGCATCAGGCTCTTCTCCAGTGAGTCCTTCCTTCTCATTAGGTGGCCAAAGTACTTGAGTTTCAGCTTCAGGATCTGGCCTTCTAAGGAGCAGTCAGGGTTGATCTCCTCTAGGACCGACCAGTTTGATCACCTTGCAGTCCAAGGGACTCGCAGGAGTCTTCTCAAGCACCAGAGTTCAAAGGCCTCCATTTTTTGGCGCTCAGCCTTTCTTATGGTCCAACTTTCACAGCCATACATTGCCACTGGGAAAACCATGGCCTGGACTATACACACTTTTGTTGGCAGGGTGATGTCTCTGCTTTTTAGTATGCTGTCTAGATTTGCTATAGCTTTCCTCCCCAGGAGCAAGCGTCTTTTAATTTCTTGGCTGCAGTCTGTGCCCTCAAGTGGGGGAGCCTGAAGAAAAGGGAAGGTTTTGAGTCCCCACTAATCATACATCTCATAGGTTAGGATTCCCAACTTCCCATCCAAGATGAAGAAAGTGGACAGTTTGATTCTACCTTGTGGGTTTGGTTCTGAAAATGTCTAGGAATCAGTTCTACTGGAAGCAGCTTTTTATTCCTAAAGAGTCACTGTACTTATTTGGGGTGTGCCAATTCTCCACTTTGATGAAGAACCACCAACTGGAAGGCTAGAAGCTGGAAGACCTAGTCTTGCTTTAGGCACAAAGCCAGCTGGTGACCTTGGGCCAGTCCTTCTCTCTCAGCCCTAAGAAGAACAAGTCAAGAGAAAACTATAGTAACATAGTTGAAAGGGACCTTGGAGCTCTTCTAGTCCAACCCCCTGCTTGAGCAGGAGACAGACAAATGACTGTCCAATCTCTTCCTGACAGCCTCCAATGATGAAGCACCCACAACTTCTGAAGGCAAGCCATTCCATGGATTAATTGTTCTCACTGTTAGGAAGTGTCTCCTTATTTCTAGGTTGCTCCTCTCCTTGATTAGTTTCCACCCATTATTTTTTCTCCTGCTCTCGGGTGTTTTGGAGAATTGGGTCAATCCCCTCTTCTCTGTGACAAATTAAAGATTTAGATTAAATAAAAGCCATCTTGCTGGATGTCTTCTGGCTTGCCTTCCTGTTAAGACACAGCATCGGCCATCTTCTGAAGTCCCTGTGCTATGATCTACCTCACAGGGCAACTATTGTCCTCTGCTTAACCCTGCCAGTGAGGCTAATGGCTGCAGAAGGAGCCCCATGTATCTTAATAAAAAATGGAAATGGATTTGCCCCTTCATTTTAATTAGCATTATGTCCGCATTTCAATGATAATGGATAATTAAGGAAGTTACCTTGACATTGGAATGCTCTTGGAAATAATTTACGGTGTAATTTCATTACTGGAAAAAGAAACAAAACATTTGTCTATTTTATTTTCATACCGAGAGTTAGGCATAAATATTTTTCAATATCGTTTGCTCATATGCTTATTTATATTTATAGAGCTAGCCTTCTACAAATCTTAGAAAGCATTGTTTGGTTTAGTTAATGTTCACCCGGTATACTTCTGATTTTTACACAGCAATTAATCTGCTACTTCTCCACACAAAAAACATTGTTGTCTTTTTTTCTTATCTTTTCCTGTGAGATAATAACAATCCAAACATATGCCTTATACCTTTCAGATTAAAAAAAAAATCTGCTGGGCCTTCTAGTCAATAACTCTGTACATCAACAAAAATAAATACAAAGATACAACAAAGAAATATATTAATGTATGCACAGAAAATTTTATAGTTAGTCCTCAATCTACGGCCGGTTGCTTAGCAACCATTCTAAGTGATGATGAAGCCTATGAAATGGTACCTATGATCCAGTTCCAAAGTTCTTTTTTTAATATTTTTTTTTAATTTTCCATTTATCCAACATAGTTATACAACAAAATTCACTTTACAAAATAAAATAAATTCATAATCATAACCATAATCATAGGTGCCGCTTGCTCCTTCCCCCCCAAGCTGTATCCACCCTCCCTAATACCTTCCTTACTTCCCTCCTCTTTCTCTCCTCCCCTCACTACTCGCTTCCCCTCCCCTTCTCCTCTTACCATCCTACTTCCTCCCTTTACCTTCCTCCCCTCTCATCCCTGTAGGGGAAACGCCCAAGCAGCACCTCTCTGATAAATTACCATATCTATATTATCCTATTCTACCTATTTACCCACCCACTCACCCACCCACCCACCCTCAACCCCCCCCCTCACTTCCCAGAGCAGAGTACAGGGTTATTAATAACAAAATTAACAATATACAATAAAAAAGAAAAAAGAAAGAGAGAAAAAAAATCATACTTAGCCCTTAACTCCCCTTAAATTACAGTTCCAAAGTTCTGATAGCCCCCCTGCCCATTATCACGTGACCAGATTCTGGTGCTTCGTAACTGACCTACATTTATGACCATTTGCCTACATTTATCCCGTGGTCACATGACCATGATTTTTGATGTTTTTTGCAAAAAAAGACTTTTTTAAAAAATAGCAAGCATATTTAGAATGTTGGAAATATATGTATTGTATTGTAAAGAGATCTCATTCTTGAGTAGACTTCATTTTGTCTTACATCGCTTTAGAGTAGACCCTGCAGGAGTTCATTCACTTTTATATATTTAGTCCTTTGGTTTTATATTGGTTTGTGCTGCAGCTGCAGCTGGGAAAAAAAAAGGCCATAAAAATGTTGATCGTATAGACATCAGACACAGCAGGCAAACTCTGGGCAGAGGGTTTCGTGTAGACAAAAGGAAAAAGGCAGCTGGATCAGTACCTTGGATAGCTCAAACTGTTGGGTTGGTTGTTGCAGATTTCCTCAGATTTCTTGGCTTTCTGATTATGGATTTGAAATGATCAGGATTCTTAGGCTCAGGAGCACTAAGAGTTGAAGTCTCCATCACAGACAGGATCCAGAGTCCTGCTCGATTGAATGGCATATATTGTAAGTCTTATCAAGTCAGTTACTAAATCCATGGTCTCAAACTGATTTTGCAAAAATGACTGAGGGTTCAACTTCTGAGTCAGATGATGACAGGACTTTACACCATGATAAAAGGTGTTCTGCTTCATCCTAAAAGACCCTGGAGTGTGAGGGGGTCATAACAGATATACACAAGATGCATCCGTTGGGCAAGCTAAGCAATAATGTTGAAATGTTGCAAAATCTACATTTTGGGACAGATTCTGCAAATATGTTTCTTATTTGTTTGAGGAATGCTTTGGAACATCTTCAGGCAATGTTGACAAGGTTTATTATCATTTTCTAAAGCAACAGTACCAATGGAGCCACTGTCTTCATAGTATGAGTATCAAAGTTGTTGATAATAAATAGATGATAGGTAGGTAGGTAGAAAGGTAGGTAGATAGATAGATGATAGATTAGATAGATGGATAGATAGATAGATAGATAGATAGATAGATAAACAAGATGATAAGAGATGAGAGATGAGAGATGACCAGAGATCAGAGATGACCAGAGATCAGAGATGATAAGAGATAAGAGATCAGAAACCAGAGATCTCTCTTCCATTTCCAACCCTTTTTTACTTGTCTCTTTCACTGAGGTCAATCAACCCCATTGAATGAGGATGAATGAGTGAGAGGATATGCCTATTGTTTACTTAAAGCAGACATACTGTATGAAAGGAGGAATCAGATAGTTAGAACATACTGAAGATAGATCAGGGGCAGCAGGGACTGGCCCAAAGTCAGTTTATTGGTTTTCATGCTGAAAGGAAGCCTCCTGTTTTGCAGATCTGCTCCTTAACCACTGCACCATACTGGGTCTCCACCTCCTCCTCCTCTCCTCCTCTCCTCCTCTCCTCCTCCTCCTCCTCCTCCTCCTCCCTATATTGTATAAGATGAAGAGGCCCACTCTGTTGCAATGAATAGGAATTACCTTAAAGTACTTTCATGCTCCACTAAGCCTCCTGATCATTTCAATGGGGCATCAGAAGAGACATTCTCTAAAGATTTTAGGGCCCTTGGTATTTGAGAATAATGCATTAAGTGAGACGATTTTTTAAAAAGTGCTGAAAACAGCTACACACACACACACACACACAAACACACACACACATTGTTATCTTTGGTCTTTTCTGACCTTTCTTTAGAAAGTTATCAGGTAACCAGCCTGATTGCATAGAGAAATGGTTGGCAATTTTCAAGGCTTAAATAAAATGGGGGGCTTTCATAACAAAATCACCAAAATGGTTATTTGGTTTACCTGCTGAGCATGAGACGGGAAATAGATTGAGGGGAAGAATCAGAAGAATACAGTCTGTTCTTTCTTTGGGCTAGAGGCAAATATTTTCTCATATTACCCCTCTGTTAAGTTTAAATAGGTTCTATTAAAAGTTAGCTCGAAATTTCTGGGTAATTTTCAGGACTAAGATAGTGGTCTGGAGTTATTATTTTTCTTCTTCTTCTGTTCACTTCATACTGAGATCAAAATATCACCTTGCAGTTTTTTGCAACCATATTACTATTATTAGAGCAAACAAAGAATAAGTGTGTCAGAAAATTAAGTAACAAAATCAGTCCCTAAACCACGCCTCCTCCGTTTAGTGTTTTGCAAATCTGCAAAAGTTCTAAAACTGCTACAGGTTGGTATTCTGGAACTAACCTCTGACTAGGGCAGGAGTAGGCAACCTTGGCTCTTTTATGACTCGTGGACTTCAACTCCCAGAATTCCTGAGCCAGCACAGGGGAACTATGGCTCCCTTGATGACTCGTGGACTTCAACTCCCAGAATTCCTGAGCCAGCATGGCTCAGCTTGGAAACCTCTCCCTTTCCCCTCAGCATGGCTGGCTCAGGAATTCTGGGAGTTGAAGTCCACGAGTCATAAAAGAGCCAAGGTTGCCTATCCCTGGACTAGGGGGAAATGTCCACCTCCCCCAGCACCAGTGGGAGAATGGAGTCTGCAAGATAACGTAAGATCTATGAATGTTGGAAGCAATGCCATCATTTATGATACTATCTACTCATGAGAAACCTACTACTGATGCAGTCACTGAGGCAGCAGTGGTCTGTTTCTTGACATTTTTCCAGTGCAAAAGAGAGGGGTCTTGGGAATAGAATAGAATAACAGAGTTGGAAGGGATCTTGGAGGTCTTCTAGTCCTACCCCTGCGCAGGCAGGTAGCCCGATGCCATTTCAGACAAATAGTTGTCTAATCTCTTCTTAAAAACTTCCAGTGTTGGAGCATTCACAACTACTGGAGGCAAGTTGTTCCACTGATCAATTGTTCAAAGTGTCAGGAAATTTCTTCTTAGTTCTAGGTTGCTTTTCTCCTTGATTAGTTTCCATCCGTTGCTTCTTGTCCCACCTTCAGTTGCTTTGGAGAATAGCTTGACTCCCTCTTCTTTGTGGCAACCTCTGAGATATTGGAACACTGCTATCATGTCACCCTTAGTCCTTCTTTTCATTAAACTAGACATCCCCAATTCCAGCAACCGTTCCTTATATGTTTTAGCCTCCAGTCCCCAATCATCTTTGTTGCTCTTCTCTGTACTCTTTCTAGAGTCTCAGCATCTTTTTACATCATGGTGACCAAAACTGGATGCAGTATTCTAAGTGTGATCTTACTAAGCTTTGACAAAGTGATACTAACATTTCACGTGATCTAGATTCTATCCCTCTGTTAATGCCACCTAGCACTCTGTTGGCTTTTTTGGCAGCTGCAGCACACTGCTGGATTTTATGGGCATGCAGGGGGTAGCTTACATCTGCTGTGTGTTTCTGTGACTGCTTCTGGACTTTTTATTGTGAAAAACTATTCTTATCCTATACTTAATATTAAGTACAGTCAGTGGTGGGATTCAAATATGTGAACAACCGGTTCTCTATGTGGATGCCACTTCCAAAAGTCCATTCTGGGCCTGGCCAACAAAAAATTAGCTACGGGTTCTGCTGAACTGATGTGAACTGGCTGAATCCCACCACTGAGTACAGTACATCTCCAAACTGACCTGGACTGAAAGTAGAAGGATCTCTCTTTGTCAGAAGTAAATGATCAACCATTTTCTAATAAATCTTTTCAGTTCTTCCAGATTTTGGTCTTCCACAGCATGCTTTCTAGTTCTGATGATGGAAAGCCTAGTTTAAAGCATTGAGAGACAGTGTAGAACACAAATCTACCCGTGTCAGACCCAAAAGATCAGGTCCACCAGTGAAGTTTCAAGTAAGCTGATTTATTGTTATAAAAATCTATGCGCAGGAATCTTCTCAGCTAAGGTTTGTTACCTGCTTAGAGTTAGATAAGGGACAATAGGATACAAATGTGGTTGGACTTGGTTTGCTTGTGACTATGTAAGGATTCTAGACTGATCCCTCTTTTCACTCCCCCCCCCAGGTTCTGACATCCCTTCTCTTACACCAGGCTAGTTTTACTCCATCTGAAGACATTTTCTTATGCAGCAAGAATTTGATCCCACTGTTAAAGACTTAATGGATATTATTTATCTATTTGTTTGATGTATTCGTGGAAGCTGCTTGTATTTGGTTAATGTGATTTATGCCATTTTTCTCTTTCGATGTGTTTGGTAAGTCATTCCAATAAATAACCAAAGCACTTTATACAATTCTATTTTATTTTATGCACATAAGAGCACATTAAACCACAGACCAGTACTCCCGATGCTCACCTATCCACCTGCTGTTTGAGATGCGACGTGGGAACAATTATTTTTTTTAAAAAATCTGGCTGATTCTGCTGAATGTATAAGGCAGTCCCTTCAATGCATTTCAAAGAGATCTTTCTTTATCATCTCCATCTCTTTCCTCCTATCAGTAGCTGCCATTAGTTGGGGTGTATCAAGGTCCTGGAAACATTATTAATTCATATTTTGGACTCTTAGGATTATGAAGTATTAGAGAATGGAAGTGCTGAGACAAAATGCTCTCATCCGCCAGCTGTCATGTATTTAATTAGAGATTTTGATGAATCCTCCCTTACTTAGAAATGCTGGATTAAGAGGATGGGAGGGGTGGAAGATTCCCTGCCTGCAAAGGCTCAAGGACTCTAGCTTCTTTATAGCCAGGGCTGCTGACTTGCCTGTCTTACAAGTATTAGACCTTGCAAAGAGTTGGCTTCTGACACTGCATTTTTAGACAGAGTAGAATGTGTGCTTATACTGCAGAGAGGTGAGGAAAGAGCAGAGGTAGGTGGAAAATTTATTGGCCTAAAGTGAATTTTCCTGCTTAAAGATAAATCCAACATGAGTGTTAGAGAGGGAGAGTAGCATGAAGTCTTTGGTCCTTTTTTCTGAACCATAAATATGAAGGAGGGGTAGAGCACCCTGAATAAGCATCTTCTTATTTATTTATTTATTCGAGGCATGTCATGTGTCTGCTTCATTTTTCAGAATGAATTAGAAGAATCCCACATATATGCTCATTGGTTCAGGCATCTTGTCATCTTGTCATCTTTAAGCTGCTAGGAAGCCTGACAGAAGGACACAGAACAATTATTGTCTTCCATGATGGCTTGTTAGAAATTCATTCTAACAAAGAAGGGTGCCTTAAAATGAATTCAGTCTACAGTTTTGGCTAGTCCCAAACTGGTGCCACTAAACTGGAGTGTTTTGTTGAAGGGAGGGGAAATGCGTAAAAATTGAGACAGGGCTTTATGAAGTCCTCAAGTTGACCATCCCTGAATCATCAGGTCATAAGGAGAGGTGTATCACTTTAACCTCAGTATGAGTGTGGCTCCCAGCAATGTTTTGGGATCATAGAGAGAGAGCTATGCTGATTGGTATAGAAAAGGAGATACAATTTGCTTTGGAAAGGTTGTAGAGATCAAGGAGTAAGGTGGATCTCACCAGAACTACAAGGGCACCTCAGGGTTGTTGGCACTGTTTATTTTCTTATTTCAATCTTCAATGCTATAGTATGGAAGGACCCCATGGCTACAAATATTCTTCTCCATTGGATCTTTCTGTAAATTGGAGTTTTTATCACCTCATTAAAGTCTGAGTCATAACCATTTTGGAATGGCCCAGATTTGTTACTTTGGGCTTCATTCACTTTCTCTCTGCTTCTTGGTGTCAAACATCCATCTAGCAAACTCCAAATCAAGGAATCTTCAAGGCTTTGAAGTGCCACAAAAGATAAACTTTATTGAATACACATCTCGGAACTGAAGAACCAAAACCAGCTCTGGTTTTCCAGTGTGATTGGCTTAAAATCACTCAGCTGGCTTTCATACCTAAGGCAGGACTAGAATTCCCAGTCTCTTAGTGATTGGCATAAAATCACTAAGCTGGCTATCATGCCTAAGGCGGGACTAGAACTCCCAGTCTCCCAGTGATTGGCATAAAATCACTCAGCTGGCTTTCATGCCTAAGGCGGGACTAGAACTCCCAGTCTCCTAATGATTGGCTTAAAATCACTCAGCTGGCTGTCATGCCTAAGGTGGGACTAGAACTCCCGGTCTCCCAGTAATTGGCATAAAATCACTCAGCTGGCTTTCATGCCTAAGGCGGGACTAGAACTCCCAGTCTCCTAATGATTGGCTTAAAATCACTCAGCTGGCTGTCATGCCTAAGGTGGGACTAGAACTCCCAGTCTCCCAGTAATTGGCATAAAATCACTCAGCTGGCTTTCATGCCTAAGGCGGGACTAGAACTCCCAGTCTCCTAATGATTGGCTTAAAATCACTCAGCTGGCTGTCATGCCTAAGGTGGGACTAGAACTCCTGGTCTCCCAGTGATTGGCATAAAATCACTCAGCTGGCTTTCATGCCTAAGGCGGGACTAGAACTCCCAGTCTCCCAGTGATTGGCATAAAATCACTCAGCTGGCTTTCATGCCTAAGGCGGGACTAGAACTCCCAGTCTCCCAGTGATTGGCTTAAAATCACTCAGCTGGCTTTCATGCCTAAGGCGGGACTAGAACTCCCAGTCTCCCAGTGATTGGCTTAAAATCACTCAGCTGGCTTTCATGCCTAAGGCGGGACTAGAACTCCCAGTCTCCCAGTGATTGGCATAAAATCACTCAGTTGGCTTTCATGCCTAAGAAGGGACTAGAAATCATTCTTTCCTGATTTCTATGGATCATCTTAACTGCTACACAAAAACGGTTTCATTGGGTCCATTGGGTCAATGCAGAGAAGAGAGTAAAGGAGATTACTTCTCGGCTAAGTTGCCCTGTTCTGTTTCTCCAATCCCAAATCAAGCAGCAATTGAACAAGTTTGAAGTCATGCACCCTTCTTTCTATTCCTCCCTTATTTTGTGACTTGTCTCATGTCTTTGTTTCTCCCATTCTTCACTGGTCCCATTCAACGTATGGGACAAGAAGAAAGGCAGCATTCATATAGCTAGCCACACAGCCTACTTTACACCCTACACCAGGGGTAGTCAACCTTGGCTCTTTTATCACTCATGGACTTCAACTCCCAGAATTCCTGAGCCAGCACAGCTACCCCTGCCCTACACCCTGGAGGAATGCACATTTCTCTGCGTACTGAAGACTATCTCCAAATCCTTAATTCAAATTCCACTCTGAGCTAATTAAAGAGAGATGTTTCATCCCCTGGCTCTGATTCAGCATCATTCAGCAGAACTAGCTTGGCAGGTCTTCATGGCACTTTGTTAGCTAATCAAAGACAGATTTTGCTGAGGGAAAACAAAATCCCATCTCTAAATTTATTAAGAGAATTAACAGACCATTTCCATTTTACGAGACTTAAGCACAAAGATGTAGTATGATTGCTTATCACTTTGAACCAGAGTCAGCGTGTAATGAAAAATTGACATCGGGATTAGAAGTGTGAGAATAACACGCATAATGATATAATGATATAATTCGGGATCGTTAGGGAAATCAGGCCAATTGTGATACTGTGGTCCATATCCATTTTTCTGATTACTTTTTTTTTAGTTGATTATACGCTGACACCATGGTCGTGTCCTCATCCATAAGCACATTGATCCTGCTCCCATGATACAAGCAATCCAGTCAGTTAAGGAGAAACTTCCTGACAGTTAGAACAATTAACCAGTGGAACAACCTGCCTCCAGAAGCGATGAATACTCCAACATTGGAAGTTTTTAAGAAGAGACTGGACAGCCATTTGTCTGAAATGGTATAGGGTTTCCTGCCTGAGCAGGGGGTTGGACTAGATGACCTCCAAGGTCCCTTCCAACTCTGTTATTCTGTTATTCCCAGACAGAACCAGCTATTATCAAAAGAACATCCATGGAGAAGTCAAGTCCATAACCACAAAAAACATTTTTGAACCATGGAGTAAAATTCCGCAATGCACATTTAATGGGATTATTTTGGGGTCTATGAAGTGGCTGTCAGCAATAATAGAATGGAGCAAATGCAGACAAATTTACCACCTCCTCCTCCTCCTCCTCCTCCTCCTCCTCCCTCTTCCTCTTCCTCTTCCTATTCTTCTTCTTCTTCTTCTTCTTCTTCTTCTTCTTCTTCTTCTTCTTCTTCTTCTTCTTCTTCTTCTTCTTCTTCTTCTTCTTATTATTATTATTATTATTATTATTATTATTATTATTATTATTATTATTATTATTATTATTATTATTATTATTATTATGGATCATCGCACAGACAGCCAGATGTTCAGACTGGATTTGGCATTTTATCTACCTATCGAGTCCTTACCCAGGACCTGGGATAGGCAGATGTGGATGTTGGATGGTATTACAGGTATCGTCGCAGGATGGAAGCAGTTCCTAGTAAGGCCGCCTTTTGTCAATGCCAATGGTGTTCAAGTGGTGCTCCAGTTGTTTTGGGATTGCACCCAAGGCGCCTATGACTATTGGTACTATCCTTGCTTGCTTTTGCCACAGTCTTTCAATTTCTATTTGTAGGTCTTTGTATTTTGTTATCTTCTCCAGTTCTTTCTCTTCTATTCTGCTGTCTCCAGGCACTGCCACGTCCACTATCCAGACTTTTTTGTCTTTCTTATCGACAATTGTTAAGTCTGGGGTGTTATGTTGCAGGTGCTTGTCTGTTTGAATTCTGAAGTCCCAGAGCAGTTTAATTTTATCATTTTCTATGACTTTCTCTATTTTATGATCCCACCAGTTTTTGCTTACAGGCAAATGATATTTTTTGCAGATCTTCCAATGCACCATTGTTGCTACTTTGTCATGCCGCTGCTTGTAGTCAGTCTGTGCAATCTTCTTGCAACAGCTTACCAGGTGGTCCACTGTTTCTTCATTATTATTATTATTCCAGTTAGAGATCTGGGAATAACCACCTTCTAAGGAAATGTGGGAAGTTAGCATGACTGCAATTTTGTTGAACGTCAATGGAGAGAAGCCAAAAATGAAACAGTCATAGACTGGAGTGGTTTACTTATTTGTTTTATTTATGCATTAGATTTTCAAAATCCCATCTTTATAACCTTTATTGGAATGCAACAAATATACATAATACTCTTTCCTTCTCCTATTTTCCTCATAACAACAACTCTACGAGGTGGGAAGGTAAGAAAGCCTGGCTGGCTTTCATACCCAAGGCAAGACTAGAACTCACCGTCTCCTGGTGATTGGTCCAAAGACACCCAGAGAGCTTTCGTGCCTAAGGTGGGTCTAGAACTCACCGTCTCCTGGTGATTGGTCCAAAGACACCCAGACAGCTTTCGTGCCTAAGGCGGGACTAGAACTCACAAACTCCTAATTGTCCAGACAAACCGAGCCCAAGCTGTCTCCCTCTGTGTGAGCGACATGAGTGGGGAGACATGAAGAAGACACATAAAGCCATGCAAGTTATGAAAAAATTGGACGGAGAAAAGCTTTTCTCTCTTCCATTCAACATCACTACACGGTAGTCCTTGACTTATAACAATTCATTTAGTGACCGTTCAAACTTAGAACAGCACTGAAAAAAGATACTTATGGCCATTTTTCACAGTTACGACCTTTGCAGCATCACCCAGGGTCATGTGATCAAAATTCAGATGCTTGGCAACTGGCTCGTATTTATGATGGTTGCCGTGTCCCAAAGTCATGGGATCCCCTTTTGCGACCTTATGACAAGCAAAGTCAATGGGGGAAGCCAGATTCAATTAACAAACGGGTTACTGACTTATCAACTGCAGCGATTTACTTAACAACCGAGGCAATAAAAGGTCATAAAATGGAGCAAAACTCACTTAACAAATGTCTCTCTTAACAACATAAATTTGCGGTTGAATTGGGGTTGTATGTCAAGGATTACCTGGACTGACTCATGCATCAGAAATTAATCCATGGTTATTTCAGAACAGATAAAGGGAAATCCATCTTTGCAAAATGTAAATGGTGTCAACTGAAGCCACCAATTTAAATGGTGTTGAAAGAGGACCTGGATACTTTGCTGAGGTGGCTATTTACAGTCTTCTGGATCCTGGAGAGCAGCAATGGATGTCCTTGTTGGTGAACTTCCACCATGTATCTGGACAGGTTTCCCTATCTAACCCTAAACTAGATGGCATCACAGCTTTATCCAGGTCTTTTACCAACTAGGTTAGTAAGGACGGACACTTTGCTTGCACGGTGTAAACAAAAATATTTCTGCTTCTGGTTCATCTGGAAAGTCTCAAGGTTATTCCATATATATATATAACTTACATATAGCATAGCATTTAAACAACCCTCAAAACATCCTTCCAACTCTGCCCCAAAGCACATTAATGTCCTTTGCTAATGAATACATGCAATTAAAGAAGGATGAAATAAATGTAGGAGGCACTATCTCATTTACATTCAACATTATACAGATTTCCAAGATGTTTCTTGCCATCTTGCCCTTTGTCTCCCAGCCTTTGGTTTTATGGCTTCAGAAGAACATTGTCTCTACTAAAAACAGCTGGAAAACAGCCTTACAAGAAAACTAATTTGCTTCTTTTTCCTGTGATTACACACGGTATGCAAATTAGTTTGTGGGGAGCAGTAAGACGGTGCAATCATTAAGGAAGAGTGGTTCCTAAAGTCACTTGGATGAGGTCGCCTTCCCTGGAACTGCTAAATTTTACGGCTTTATGACTTTATGAGTTCCAGGCATATGGCAGGATTCATTTAGGCTGCTGAATCCAACCTCTTTAGATACTTGGGAAGAGCTGTCCTATTCCCTAAGGAGGATAGCAAAGGAAGTAGGCATCTTAAAAAATCATGCTCTTTTTTTAAAAAATCATGATCTTCTCTCAGAAGCTCCACACAGAGTGACAAGTGATGGGATCATCGTTACTACTCAGAGCAATGGCAGTAGGAGCAATGGAATACCAGTCCTAGCAATTCCTTCTTTTTACATTTCTTTGGATTGACTGATTGTGTGCTATCAAATCATTTTCAACTCCTAGCATTCACCTAGATTTTCTCCCTAATCATCAGGTGTGAAGGATCAGGGTTGTACAAAAGTTCCAGTTAGGAACAATTATTGTTCAACCTTATGCGCCAGAATCTAAACCAGTGGTGGCGAACCTATGCATGCGTGCCAGAGGCGGCACTCAGAGCCCTCTCTGTTGGCACGGGTGCCACCGCCGCCAGCAGCAGGTCCATCAGGCTGCCACTGCCGCCCGGAGCAGGAGCCCTGCCCAGCACAAAGGAGGCGAAGCGGCCGACTAGCAAGCTTGAGTAGAGGTGGTAGAGCAGAGGTCACCAACCATTGTTGATTGGTGGACTGGAAAAAAAAGGGAGGGGGAAGCATTTTACATGCGTGCATGCGCACACGGGGCCGTGAGCATGCACACGCTGCAAATGGGGTGGGGCTAGTGCCTGCATGATACTCAGTAGCCCTGCCCTATTCTTGCGTGTTGCAGCGACTTGTATGTGCACCCCACGGTGTGGCAGTGACCGTTTTTGCACGTTGCAGCACGGTGGCCCATTTTTGCGCCCCCGGTTTTTGCGTGCCAGAGGCGGCACTCAGAGGCACCTCAGTGCCTCCCTGAGGACACAACGCTGATGCAGCCCTGACACTTTGCAATAAATAAATGGGTTTTGGGTTGCGGTTTGGGCACTTGGTCTCTAAAAGGTTCGCCATCACTGATCTAAACTAATGTACAATATTAAAGTGGTGCCAGATAAAGGTCAATGGAATTCAAGAGGAGTTGGACTATTTATGGGAATATAAAGACTCCAGGCTAATGACTGTCTTAACTTGACTTCCTAGTCTCCCTATTCTTCTCCTACACTAACCTGTTCTTTGAAGCCTTCCAATGGTGCACTTGTCACCCCTGTAACTGAATCCATCCCCTTGTCCTCTTCTTCTCTTCCCTTCCATTTTTCCCAGCAGTAGAACATTTTTCAGACAGCTGGGTCTTTTCATAACATGTCCAAAGTAAGGTCCTTGGAACCTGGTCATTTAAACCTGGATTGGTTTATTCAATGACCTATTGCTTTGTTTTCTGGGTTGACCACAGCCTTCTCAGGATTCTTCTGCAACACCAAGGTTGAAAGGTATCAACACTCTTCCCCTCTTGATTCTTCAAAGTCCAACTTTTGCTTCCACCCGGCATCACAGGGAATACTTCAGCGTGCCTGATTTGGATTTTTGTAGGTTTAGCCCTCGTGGTATTTGAATTTTTCCCCCAAGGCCTGTGTCACTGCTCTACCAAGTGTTAGTCTGTGAGGTATTCCTTTTTAAAAATAATTTTTATTAAAGACATTTTTAACAAAGTAGAAAACCATAAAAGAAAATAAGGAAAAATAGTAAACAGTGGAAAAAAAGAAAAGAAAAAAGGCTGTTGGGGCCACTGATAAGTGAGAATAGCAGTGAAGGCACGCAGGTAGAAGAGATAAATTTTAGGCACAGTGAATTGGGGATTGGCAACAGATGAAAGACAAACATTTCCCTTTTTCTTTCTTTCTCCCCATGCATTTCCTATGTGGCTGCTCATCCTGTAGTAATCATCTTAAAAGCAGAGAAAGTCAAGCACTAGAGTTCCTTCAATAGCAAGTATGGACCCAGGAGATGGTGATGGAGATGGAAAACAGAGACAGGAAGGAACAAAACCAAGAATTTATCTTTGGCTTGGATCTTATTTGAAGCCAATAATATGGAAATGAGGGGTTTACAAAACCAATCTTTATTTTTGGACTGAGATTTATAAACACCAATATTTCTGAATCTAGCTTGGAAGAAAATTAACACACCCCCAGATTTCAACATTAGATGTATACATCATGCTAACTAACCTATGCTTTGCTCAATTACGTTTTTCTGAATAATTCACACTTGGTTGGGTTTTACAGTATGTTGAGTCATAAACCCCAGTTTATAAATCGAAATGACTGGGTTGGCACAACACACCAGACCAAAACCAAACAAATTATATGAAATACATTATGAGTTATGTCCTGTGTGATCCTCCTCCGAATATGATTGTTGATAGAAAATTCCTTAAAAATTTCACAGGCTTGAATTTTGTTTTTGTTTTTGCTTGACTTTTCTTCCCTTCTGACCTGCAATCCATCTTGACACATTCTATTCCATTTACCAAGTGCATCAGTAGATCCAGATTTATGGTTTAATTTGGGATAAAATATTTCTAAATTCCCAGCTGTATTTCCCGCTTTGTCTAAACTTAACAAGTGCGTAGTTAATGTCCTGTTGGTAAGCAGATTTAATATCTTCCACGTGACGTCTTCCTGAATGCTCAAAATACTGATGAATATATGACAAACAATGATGATGTTAAGGAGGAGGAGGAGGATTTGGCTGATGTGTTAGGAATGTTCTTGTAAGAACTTAACACACATCCCCACCCTCACCCTCAAATGGAAGCTGGCAAGTGAAGTCAATAATGTCGTCAAGATTTGGGGTGGGAGGGGAGTGTGAAATTAGGCTCTGGAGAATCCTTGACATTTGTTCATAAGCTGTAACTGGCACCTAACCCATAAATTGATTTCACCTGCTTGCAGAGGCTACATCCATCCAACACATTGGAAGTTTCTGAGGTTCCCGCTCTTATTATTGTATTGTTTGGTTTCTTTAGAAAGAATATTCAGTTTGGTCTCGTGAAAACCTGGAATGCTGTTCATGGATATTGCTGAAGTTCTCTTATGCCCAGGTAGACTGCAGTTTGGGAGAACCCCCTTGATCGCCAGATGTCAACTGACTCACAAATTGGGATTATGGAAAGGATGGTTGTCATCTCCTTATGATTGATGCTGAGATACTCTGTTTCCTGGGTGGCCTGAGTTTACAGTAGTTATGCATATTTTAGTTGCGTCGTGTCTGGTCTATCGCAATATGTTCTGTGTAGAGTTGCTTTTGGTGGAAAACACAATGGCTAGGGAGCTACTTGGTAAAAGCGACAATGATGACTTGAGATATTGAAAAAGTATACTCTAGTTGCCAGCTTCTTAGGGGGCACGACTGAAGTTTTTGGTTTGTTGTTGTTGTTTAGCGGCTAAGTGGTGTCCAACTCTTTGTTACCCCATGGACAATAGCATGCCAGGCTTCCCTATCCTCCACTGTCTTCCAAAGTTTGCCCAAATTCATGTTCATTGGGTCAATAACACTATCGAACCGTCTCATCTTTCCCCATCCCCTTCTCCTTTTGCTGTCCATCTCTCCCACATCCAGGTCTTTTCCAAGGGGTTCTCCTCATTAGATGGCCAAAGGATTTGAGCTTCAGCTTCAACATCTGTCTCTCAATCTCTCTCCCTCCCTCCCTCCCTTTCTCTCTCTCTCCCTCTCTCTCTCTCTCTCTCCTTCCTTTCCTCTCCCTCCCTCCTTCTGTTCTTTAAAAGCAAAAGAGAAAATCATCCAATCGTTTTCTTAATACTTTGAAGAATACTGTGAGGATGTGAATCACATGCACCAATCTCTTAAGAATCTCACATTAAAACAGGAGAAATTTTATACCAATTTGTGAGACGCTCTCCAATTTGAAAAAAAAAAAGGTGGGGTGGCTTTCATATATTGCAATGAACCATGGCTTGTTTAGGAAACAAGTCACAAAATTCATTAAGTCAAAACTAAAGAAACACACATTATACAATTTGGTGCAATGTAAACCAGGATGTTGGCTCGGCACAAGATTGAGGAAAATTTCACTGGCCAAAAATTTCTGGATTACAGATCTCGTTATCCATGACCTTTGGTTTTGATGGCTGTGTTTATGGCAGGTATGATCCAGAAATCTCTAAAGGAGCATGGAAGGTTTCTCTGGGCTTCATACCAAGCCTTTTATCCCTTATTTCCTGAGTCTTCTTTCAGTGATAAATTATTTAATGAAATTTGGGGCATGTACAGACTTCCTTAGATAAGTATTTTCTCCTTTGGCTTGGCTACCATCTTTATATTTGTTGCTGCTGAAGTATTTATCTTAGATTTAAAGACTTTCCTACCTGTTAGATATTTCATCAAAAGACAGATGTGTTTACTTTTCTTTAAGCCGTGGCTGTGATGCATTGAGGGCAGTGTTAAATCATCTTCAGATTCTTATTTGCAGCCAGTTCAGAACCAACCAAAGCTGAGACATAAATTTATTTAGTATTTCACAGTTTCAGTTTTATTACCTTGCTTTTTCTGGTTATTTTCTCCACTGGGTTTCAGCGGTACCTCACAGATGAACACTGTGGTGGGATCGCTCTGCATTAGTCCCAAGGACTTCATAAAATTGCTTTTTTTTTCAAAAAAGGGGGGGGGAGAATGGGAATTTCTTTCTAGCTCTTATTCTCTTTGATAAATCTAATACTCTTACTGGAGAGAACCTTGGCATTATCTACTCTAAGACCATAGTCTCGGGACTAGAGCGTGAGATTTAAAAGGAGAGCAATTCCTTCCTATTTGTGCAATCATCAAAATTTTGATTGGAGAAAAATTTCCAGCCAGTGATAGATGAAGATAGCAAAAGGAATTTTCACAAGATTGGCCTATATGAGATAGAATATATTCTAAATTTCAGAGGTGCAAAAAGCTACCTGTAAACCCAACAAGACCCTTCTACTCCAGAAGGATGGATATGAATGGAACACAAATTCTCACTGGGTTTTTGAAGGAAGCAAGTTTACGTTTAGCAAAGCTGATTTTCCTATATATGCCTATATCGTGCATGCCCATCAGAAATTGATCCACTGATTCTTTAAGAAAAATGGGAGCTTCTGCTATTGGGGTGGCTGAAAAATAGAATATATATTCAGGTATATCTATCTATCTATCTATCTATCTATCTATCTATCTATCTATCTATCTATCTATCTATATATCAGGCTTGATATCTATTGCTTATTCATATCTGCATCTGCATCTATATCTATATCTAATCTATCTATCTATCTATCTATCTATCTATCTATCTATCTATCTATCTATCTATCTATCTATCTATCTAGAAATAAGTAATAGATATCAAGCCTGATATGCATCATACTGAATCCCATCCTCCAAAATCTAATTTTGGCAGCTTTACAGAACATATTAATGTGGGTTTATTATTATTATTATTATTATTATTATTATTATTATTATTATTATTATTAGTAGTAGTAGTAGTAGTAGTAGTAGTAATATGTTATACCCAAAAATAACATCTGGTTGTGTTTGTGCAATAAGATGAGATTGTTACTACTTTCTTTACTTTTTTAAAAAAATAAAGTCTCTTTCAAGTCCATCTCAAGTCCTAGTGGCTTCGTGGACACTTTCAAATAGAATTTGAAAGAATGAAGGATGGAATTTACTTTTGTCTTCTTCTGGGAAGTTTTCTTAATCAAACAAACCGCCCCGGAAACTCCTAATAGTCCTTCATTCAAATACTGTTCAAGATGGTGTATTATTCAGTAACGATATGCCCAAGTTGTATCTGTGTCGTATTACTTATCGCTTTACACCCTGCAGTGATTCAATGGGAAGTGAAGGAATTCTCCAGTGGAGGAAGAAAACACAATTACTGCTGACATCTGGAACCACTGGATAAGGGTGCAACCTGTGGTTCCATGCATAACATTCCAGATTGTTCGGTTTCATGCTATTAAGATATTATGGCCTCCAGGATCTGTAGAAAACTCAATTAAGCAGGCCCTTTTATGAATCCTGTAACTCAGGGAAATTGCAACTGACTTTACAGAGATTGTCATTGATATCAGATAGGTAGAAATGCACGGATCTCATCTTGCAAAATCTTCTGCAAGACTTTGAAGACCTGTCTCAGTTCCTAAACCTGAGGTTAGGGTATTTGGGGAGATCTTGGCAATTTGGGGGGGGGCTTGTGTGGTTTTGTCTGAGTGTTCACGTTTTCCTTTGTATATTAAAAATTCTCTTATTGTTACAAGTCAGAATAACCACAAAATAAAAGAGTTGGAAGGAACCTTGGAGGTCTTCTAGTCTAACCCCCTGCACAAGCAGGAGATCCTATAGCATTCCAGACAAGTCACACAGAGTCATACAGAGTCATTTTAGAGTTTTAGAGTTGGGTCATCTCAATATTAAATCTTATTCTAATCGGGGAGAAAGAGCTAATGGGGTAAACATTTGGAGCTATCCACAATCCTATTATTCTAATGCTGACTATGACAGTTGCGTGGTTTCATATTCCTGTAAATGGCCAGTTCTGTAGAATTGCAAGGGGAGAGGGGTTGGGGGTGTCCATAAAATAAATAAACAAGTCCATGACTTAACAAGCATTCCAGGAAAGCCCATATTTATAACTAAAATAAAATGTAATGATGCTTCTTTAAAGGAACAGTGTATATAGTGCAATGTTTCCCAAACTTGACAATTTTAAGGCATGTGGACTTCAACTCCCAGAATTCCACAGCCAACGTTGCTGGCTGTGGAATTCTGGGAGTTGAAGTCCTCATGCCTTAAAATTGTCAAGTTTGGGAAACACTGATATAGTGCAAAGGGGGAGTACATGCATACAGCATGTACAGCAATCTTCCATTACTTGAGGGGCTGTCACAGGGAAGAGGGGGTCTACCTATTCTCTAAAGCAGCTGAGGGTACAACAGGTGGAAGATCATAAAGAGAGATCAAACCTAGATTGTCTACCCATTACACCTTGTCCTGCCTTCAGATGCTTTGGAGAATAGGTTGACCCCATCTTCTCTGTGACAGCTGCTCAAAGAGGGCCACCATGCCACCCCTAGTGCTTCTCTTCATAGATTAGACATACCCAGTTCCTGCAATTGCTCAATCCTATGTTTTAACCTCCAGTCATAACATCCTTTGAAAAGGGAGGAGGGAGGGAGAAGAGAAGGAGTATTAATTCCTACCAGCTGTTGATCAAAAGTAAAATCACTTTTCATTCTAGTATTCACCGTACAGTTAAGCCTCCAGTCCCCTAATCATCTTCGCTGCTTTTCTCTGCACTCTTTCTAGATTTCAACCTCTCTTTTTTTTTGGGTACCAAATGGGTAACAGAAAGATGAACCTGCCCAGAAAAATGCAGGGGACGTTGCAAGGACAAACAAGAGCAAAGCGATTTTGGGGAAATAGGAACGTGCAAGCTAAGGAACTTTTGGCATGCAGAAATCTTCTGCAGACCACCATGGACTGGCTACGGATTTTGGAACTGCAGTCGGGCTACGATCACAGATGTTCAAGCATATTGGAGGCCATAAAAGTGCATGTGGCTTGGGAAGCCCTCCCATTTTGTCTGCTTGATTTTTGCTTGATTGCTCTTGCTTCCCACCAAACCAAGATCTCTCTTAAACTGAAGGTATTTGATATGAAAGGGCAGTGCCTTTTTTTTCCTTTGTAATTCAATCAGCTTCTTTCTGCCCTGTTCAGAGGCAGAGCTCTGATCCTAATCAACTCATAGTTTGGAGGAACATGTTCAACGTTCAGAGGCCCGATCTTCTTTGGACGCTACTCTTGATAGAGTGGAAGGTAGAGACAAAGAAACCCTGGAAAGGCACATCAAATACCTTCAATTTAAGAACAATCTTGGTTCGGTGTGAAGGAAGAGCATTCAAGCAAAAATCAAGTGGCCACATGCTCTCCACTGTTGATACTTTTATTAAGGCACCAGAATGGAGGCTGGCCGATTAAACACATATAAACACTCAGCCTTAAAGCTTTATTGTGCTCTGTAAATTGTACAAGTTTATTTCTCCTGTGAGATTTGTTTGCTACCACACCTGAACTGTTTTCAATTGTTGCCTTGTCGTCGTAGGGAAAGACGAGTCAATGCTTTGGGGCTTTGCAGCCTCAAAACATCCTGCTTTCTCTCTAATGTAACTTCATTTTTATTTTGAAGCTGAACTTTGGCAGATCCAGTGCTATTTAGTGTGCTTGAAGTTTAGTGCAGGTTGTCCTTGGCTTACAACTACAACTTGTCAGAAGGTCGCAAAAGGGGATCACATGACCCTTGGACACAGGAACCGTCATAAATATGTGTCAGTTGCCAAGCGTCTGCATTTGAGTCACATGACCATGAGGATCGTGCAATGGTGTGGTGTGTGAATGCAGCCTAGGAGTGAAGGACCTCTTTCTATGGGGGATTGGGGACAACCACTATCACTAGTCCTCGACTTACAACAATTTGTTTAGTTCAAAGTTACAACGACACTGAAAAAGTGTCTTGTGACTATTTTCACACTAGTGACCGTTGAAGAAACCCCATGATCACGTGATCAAAATTCAGACGCTTGGCAACTGACTCAGATTTATGATCGTTGTTGTCCCCTTTTGCGATCTTCTCACAAGCAAAGTCAAGGGGGGAGGGAAGCCAGATTCACTTAACAACTGTGTAACTAACTTAACTACTGCAGTGATTCACTTAAGAACAGTGGCAAGAAAGGTCGTAAAATGGGGCACTTAACAACTGTCACTTAACAACTGTCTCGCTGAACAGCAGAAATTTTGGGCTCAGTTGTGGTTGTCAGTCAAGGACTATCTGTAGTCCCTCACAATAGCTCCCGTCCCCCTAGACCAGGGGTAGGCAACCTTGGCTCTTTTATGACTTGTGGACTTCAACTCCCAGAATTCCTGAGCCAGCATGAGGGAAACTTTGGCCCCTTCATGACTCGTGAACTTCCAATTCCCAGAATTCCCTCTGCCAGCATGGCTCAGCTTGGAAACCTCTCAATTTCTCTTCAGCATGGCTGGCTCAGGAATTCTGGGAGTTGAAGTCCACGAGTCATAAAAGAGCCAGGGTTGCCTACCCCTGCCCTAGTCAGCATCTCTCTCAGTAATGCCTTATTCACTCCACATCAGGAAAACACAGTGGAAAGTTTTTCTTTCTTCTGTGCTTTCAACCTGTAGTCTCCAGTGATTACTTCATTCTAGCCAAGGACAGGCTCAGAGGAGTAACTTTTATGGACTTTGGGTTGATGGAAACTCACATTTCGTTCCCTAATCTTCTGATAGTTAAACCACTACATCACCCTAGTGTGGCCTTGTGGGTATTTTAGCACTAATTGCATTTCCAATACTTTTAAGCAAGTTCGTTTCACAATTTAGAGCAACTCTCCAAACACCATCAGAATAATAAAAAAAAAAAATCTCTTTCTCTCTCTCTCTCTTTTTTTTTTATAGTAACTCATCATCATTTAAGACCCAGAGGTACCCAGAAATCAATATTCCATATTCTGAATTATATGAGAGTTACATATAGGAAGCGTTTGAGATGTTTTGCTGGAAATTGTAATCCATTCTATTTTAGAGGTGCAATCAAAACAAATTCAAGTTAAAAATGACCTTCCAAAGCTTTTCTTACTGCTTTACCTAATTGCTGAAAAAAGAAATTGAGATTTAAAGGAAGACAAAGTATAATTTTCAGATATAGAATTAAAATCGCATTTTGACCTCTTTCCTCTTCCGGTTCATTTGACATGACAACTTTTGAGTAAACAGGAACAAAGGTTCTATTGTGCTAAACCAAAAGTTAATTTTATGTGATAATTGAAGCAGAAATGATGAGTCGGTGAAGATACCTTCGCTGTGATATTAACTTTATCATATTCGCATCCAGATTCAAGAATAAAGAGGCAGTCCTATGTTATATAAATTCGATTCAGGATTTATTTTGCCATTAAACAAATGGTGTGATTCTTATCAAATGAGCTAATAATATAGCTTAAAAAACTGGGCATGGCTAGTCTAGAGAAAAGAAGGACCAGAGGAGACACGATATCTGTGTTCCAATATTTGAGGAGGTCTAATGGAGAGAAGAGAGTCAACCTATTTTCCAAAGCACCTGAAGGCCAGACAAGGAATAACAGATGGAAACTGATCAAGGACAAATTCAACTTAGAAATCAGGAGAATTTTTCTGACAGTGAGAACAATCAACCAATGGAACAGAAGTTGCCTTCAGAAGTTGTGAGAGCTTCAAGAAGAGACTGGACTGTCATTTTTCAGAAATGGTGTAGGGTCTTCTGCTGGGGCAGGGGGATGGGACTGTCACTAGAGGACTTACAAGGTCTCTTCCAACTCTGTTACCCTATCCTATCCTATCCTATCCTATCCTATCCTATCCTATCCTATCCTATCCTATCCTATCCCATCCCATCCCATCCCATCCATCTCATCCCATTCCGTCCCATCCCATCCCATTCCATTCCGTTCTATTCCATTCTATTCCGTTCTATTCCATTCTCTTCTCTTCTCCTCCTCTCTCCTCCTCTCTCCTCCTTTCTTCTCTTCTCTTCTCTTCTCTTCTCTTCTCTTCTCTTCTCTTCTCTTCTCTTCTCTTCTCTTCTCTTCTCTTCTCTTTATTCCTTCTCTTTACAATTGACGTCCAATACAACCGGAGACCAGTTAGGATTAGGGTTAGCTGTAGCCACAGGATTTCAACACTACATAGTCTATTGTGGTTTATATCCCTATTAATTATTTACCAAACTTGTATGCTGTCCGCCTCACCAAAGGAGATTGTAGGTGACTAACAGACATTGAATAAAATGCAGTAGAAAACATTAAAAGATGTAAAATTCAATTCAAATGATGGCTTATACCAATCCTATCTCTGATTGACAGAGTCAGCCAGGAATATTTTGCTTTGCCTTGCCTTGTCTTCCCTCCTTTCCCCTCCCTTCCCCTCCTTTTCCCTTCTCTTTCCTTCTCTTTCCCTTCCTTCCTTCCTTCCTTCCTTCCTTCCTTCCTTCCTTCCTTCCTGCCTGCCTGCCTGCCTGCCATTCCTCCAGTCATAAGCGTGAAAACCACCGGTCATAACGTCACTTCTTTCAAAGCCCTTGTAACACCAAACATCACCAAACAAGTGGTTGTAACTCTAACCCTGTAATAAATAGTGCCCAACGGATGTCTAGTTGAAGATGGCTTAGAAACGTCTCTTCTGAAGTGATGTTGAGATGCTGTCCCATTAATTATTACCAGATGAGTCCTTAGTAAGAAGCTGCAGTGCTGCAGTTCAGCACAGAAAGCACACTGGATGCTACTTATTATCATATTTGGTGGTCATGTAAAAATATAAAAGCTTTTTGGATTAAGATATGGTGGAATATTCAAAGAATTTTTAGAAGGAGGGTAAAATTTACTCCACAATTGTTTTTGTTAGGTATCGTTACTGATTGTGATACTAAGGAGGTTATACTGATGTTAAATTTAATTACAGCCGCAAGGTTGTTAGTAGGGCAATATTGGAAGAAGGAATCTCTGCCTACCTTGCAAGAGTGGTTTTTTAAAGTTTCTTATCTGGCGGAAATGGCAAAGATTTCGGCTTTCTTAAAGGACCAATCGCAAGAGAAGTTTTTTGCGGTATGGGAAAAATGGATAGATTTTATACAACATAAGTTGGATATAAAAAAATATTACTTAGTTTTTCAATAACTTATATATAAATTTTAATATTTTATAGATTGTATCTTTTTTTTCTTTTTTCTCTTTCCCTATATTTCCCATTTTTATTTTATCTTTTTATATCTCTTTTCTTCTTTCTTTTCTTTTTTATTCTTTTTCCTTTTAAGTTTTTTCTTTCTTTTAATATTTATGTTTTTTTTACTTATATATTATTGTTAATTATTTTATAAGTTGTTTATGTAATGTATTTTGATTTATCTATGGTCTATACTTTTTTTAAAATTTTTTTTTTAAGATTTGTAGAAATTCTAATTAAGCCTATATTCAGCTCTGGGAAGGTTGGGGGGATGGAGTGGGAGGGTTGGGGTGGGTTGGGTAGGGTTGTTTTTTTTTTTCCTTTTTCTTTATTTGTAAAAATTTCAAAAATTTTCAATAAAAAAAAAAGAAAGAAAGCACACATAAGCTGATCTCTTTGTTGTGGTCCCTCATGCATGGCAGTCTAAGAGAATCAGAGGTCTCAGTTTCCCAGCATGTGTCTTTTGCAGAGCGTGAGTGGGCATGTCACCTCCTCCACACCGTGTATGGAGCTGGTAGGCCACCTTGTCATATTTTGGCAATTCCTTCCCTATTGTGTTCCTCAGACAAAATGTGAAAATGTGTAGGTACGGTGTCAGAATCCAATTATATTTCATCTCTAGTTATCAAATATAGAAAACCCCAATTCTGCCTTCTCTGGATTCTGCCATAAGGGGAAGAGAAGGGGGTGAACAAAGGGGCTTTATGGCACTCACATCCTTCAGTATACTTCAAAGGAACTGAATGTGTGTATTGCAAAAGAACTAACCATAAGAATGGGGCCGTTTTCCTTTCATGTAGTTTCTTTGAAGTCTCCATCCAACCGGGCAGTAATGAAAAGGGGGTGGAAGTGTAATGCCTGAGACTGTCGCTGAAAGAGGGGGTTGATTGGGTGGGGCTACTGGGGAACCCCTTAAAACCTTGAATGGGAGAGCTTGGACCCCAAGTCCTGTCTAGAACGCCTCCAACCATTTTCTCTTAATAAAGGATTCCTGTTGGAAGAATTATTCCAAGAGTTCTGTCTTCTTAAGATGCAAAGTGGGGTGGGTCCTTACATACGGACTCCTGTCTCCTAAGAGAAGGATGATCAAGCCAGATAAATAAGTGAGTCAGTCTTTTCTGTAGCATGAATCTAGTCAGTCTCCATATGGCCATGATTATGAAAAGAGGAGGGGGGAAATTAAAGCACAAGCAGGCCTGATTTTTTTTCTGTTTCTCATAGCTTGTAAATTCAAGTTTCAATTCATTCAATCTCTAGTTGATGTGCAACGGCCAAGCCCTTCCCCAGCAATTCTGGAAGTTTCTTATAGAAAGTCCAACTTGTCCTTCCTCTGCTCTCCTTCACAAGTGCTGATTAGAACATTGTTGGAGGCGGTGGGGGCTGCCGAGAATTGAGGGGAAAGGTCTTTTGTCCACAATCATACTCATCAGCCGGATTGTACACTGGAGATTAGAGTTCTTGGCCATCTCTGTCAGAGTTCAGATTTGTCCGGAAGATATATTTATTATGGCTGGCATAGCTCAATTTGTAAAATCATTTTGAGTTGACCAAGGTGAGAAGATTTGGATGTTCTGCTGTAATTTACATGGGGTGGGCGTGTTTGTTTTAGAAAGATTTTTTTTTTATCAGAACGTGGCTCCTGGGGATTTAGGAATAATTTGAACATCTATTATGTTCTTCTTCATCCTTCAGTGGCTGGTTCACACATTATGCTAAGCCACAGATGCAGCAGTAAGCCCCATAAGGAGGTGTGATTCATCCGTTCCTAGTATACATACCCTAACTCCTCCCCTTTCCTTAATGTGAAGGAATTGTCTTCTATGGAATATCTCTTCTAGTATCTTAGAACATGGAATAACAGAGTTGGAAGGGACCTTGGAGGTCTTCTAGTCCAACTCCCAGCTCGAGCAGAAGACCTTATACCAGTGGTGGTGAACCTATGGCACAGGTGCCAGAGGCGGAACTCAGAGCCCTCTCTGTGAGCACACGCACCGTCGCCCCAATCCTAGGCCTTCAGCTGGGTTTTATAAAACCTTTTTGCTTTAGGCCTCCGCTGCCATGTGCAAAAAAAGAAAAGGTCCAATCAATCAGTCAATTTCAACTTCTCGTGGGAAAAAAAGAGATCTTGCAAAGTTGGAATTGATTAATTGAACTTTTTAGTCCCACCCAGTCTGCTGTTATCACGGCAGCCATGCCCAGCCAATAGGCCACACCCACCCAATGGGCCACACCCACCCAATGGGCCACACCCACCCAGCACCCGACAATTCATAAGTGGGTTTTGGGTTGCAGTTTGGGCACTCGGTCTCTAAAAGGTTCGCCATCACTGCCCTATACCATTTCAGACAAATATCCAATCTCTTCTTGAAGACCTCCAATAATGTAGCACTCACAACCTCTGGAGGCAAGCTGTTCCACTGATCAATTGCTCTCATCCTCAGGAAATTTCTCCCTAGTTCTAGGTTGCTTCTCTCCTTGATTATTTTCCATCCATTGCTTTTTGTCCTGCCCTAGGTGCCACTTTTCTGTGAGAGCCCCTCAAACATTGGAAGATTGCTATCATACCTTCTTCCCAACTTCACTGTGTGAGAATGATAGAGCTCCATCAGCTTTGTTCTTTCTGGGCAAATTAGAAGGAAAAACTGAAATAAATTCTATAACCACTCACTAGCATGGAGGCATCTGGCTTGTGGAATCAATCCTTCTTCCTCTTCACCATTTTTGGGAAACAGACCTGAGAGATAAAATTAAACACCATTAAAAGAAAATATAATGGTTCTGTTGAAAGAAAGGTCTTCATCATGGTTCATCCAAGCTGGGAATAAACATGGCAATTGCTTTGGGAAGAAGGTTGTAGTTTATTGGAGAGGAGAGCCAGACAGGAAGATGGTTCTGGCAGTAAGAAAAGTGGAAAAAAAGGGCTGAACACATGTAGGGAGTAGGTTTTTATACCCTCTGGAGCCTTTTGTTTGGAGTTGTTCCTGTGGCATGAACTTTGACCTGAGTCTGAATATGCTTTTCTGGTATTCTGATGGTGATGGGTCAATCTTATTATGTCCAAAGGTCATATCCTGCTTCCCTGTGGCTGATGCCTCTTAGAGTTTGGATGGGATATGTAGTTTTTAGCTCTTTGTCTTCTTAATCTCCTAGCTCCCTGGTTTTACATCTGCATCTCTATAGAGCTGGCTTCTGCTTGGGGGAGGGAGACCTGGGGCCATTAAGAAAACTGGGCATGCTTTCCTGCCTCTTTAAGATCCTTGGAGGAAACATATTTTTCTACCCTTTTAATATTTCCTTCTCTGGGGGGCCGACTTCCCACAGTTCTTTGGCTTTAAGGAACCTTCAGTGCTAAGGAAGATAGACAGATATGTCACATCACATCACAGCAAGATTCTCCCCTAGAAATATAGGAAGGAGAATATAAAAATCAGCTCTAGCAGTTTCAACGATAAAGTTGACTTGAGCTAGTAGAGAAACAATTAATGCAAGAGACAAAACATTTCACTTAAAGACACATTACCGTTTCCCTCCCCCAAATTAACTCTCTTATACAAGGGTGGGCAGCAGTGGCCCCTTTACGACTTGTGGACTTCAACTCCCAGAATTCCAGCCAGGCTCTTGGGAATGGTTCGAGAATTCTGGGAGTTGAAGTCCATTGGTTGTAAAGAGTCCATAATTACCCACCCCTTGTCTTAAATAGTAGTCTTTCCTGACTTATAATTGTTTTCCTAGATTGCCCAACATTTAAAACTTAAATCTTGGGGTTGTTTTCTTTTTTCCAGCCTCTTGCAGATGAAGAACTTTTAGGAATAATCTGATTCTGAACTTTTCTTCTGGCTTGTTTTCTTCCCAGGGAAATGTCTGCAATTTCTCAATGAATAAAAACTCTTCCATTGAAGAGGAGCAGGTAAAAGAAGTGATGAGAACATGGGCCCAAAATTTTGGATATAATATTGATTTAGACAAATGGCAAATGTTATGGGAAAGAAATAGAAAGTTAACCTTGGCTACCTCATATAAAGAGAATCTGTACAAAATGTTTTACAGATGGCATTTCTCCCCAACAATATTGGCAAAGATGAGAAAAGATATATCACCACAATAGAAAATCTTAGGCACTTATTATCATATGTGGTGGATTTGTTCCAAAGCCAAAGAATTTTGGCGGCTAATAAAGACTTGGTTGGAGGAAATGTTGGGACTGAAGATAGATTCCAGACCAGAATTGTTTTTACTGGGAATGAGAAATGGGAAGTTTAACAAAGGAGAGACATATCTACTGTTGCATATCATAACAGCAGCAAGGTTGGTGTATGCCCAGAACTGGAAAAATGGGAATTCTCTGGTGGAGAGTGAACTAATTAAAAAAATTGATATGTGCAGAGATGGATAGATTATCCTTAGAAATTAAAGACAAGGATGAAATAGAGTATTACAAAATTTGGATGTACTATTGGTTAGACTTGAGGAGAAAAAGTCAGAACAGAGGAAGCTCGTCTAGAAGAGAGAAAGTGTAGATTTTTAACCTCAAAGTGAGCGTAAGATAGAGATCAGAAAGAATATGAAATAAGAATGGAAATGAAAGTTGGAGTTAAAGTGCATTATGGACTTGGTTATTTATATAGTTGGTTAATGTTATCTAGATTATGATTATTATATTAGTAACCCTGTATTCAGCTCTGGGAAGTGGGGGAGGGAGGGGGGGTTGGGGTGGGTTGATACTGTAATTTTTGTAAAACTTTTTAATAAAATAATAATAATAATAAAAGAATGGAAATGAAAGTTATGTTATAAATAGACGTAAATATGTATGTAAATATGTATGTAGGCAAATATGTATGTAAATATATAAATATGTAAATAGTATAAAATGCAATATGCAAATGGTATAAAAGATCAATGACTAGGAAGATATATGGTATATGGTATAGTATGTATGGCAAAATAACAGCCAGAAAAATCACACTGTGTTCAACCTGTTTTTAAATGTTTACTTAATAAAAATTAAAAAAAAAAAAAACCTCTTCCATTGAGTTTGGAAAGAATCTGCCTGTTACTACACCCCAAAATTAATTCCTTTTCTCAGGAAGATGCTGGCTGGGAAAACTTGCTGAGAAGATTGTTTTGGGGAATGCCCCTTGCAAGGAAACCCCATTCATAGCCTACGGAACTTAGCTTAATCAGTTGTGTGACTCAACTATTGCAATTTACAAATAATAGTCTATGACTCAGGGTGTTTTCTGAATGGAGCCAACTGTGTCTTATTCAACAAATTACAAATAGTCCTTGACTGACAGTCATAACTGAACCTGGGATTACATTCATAAGTCATGCCGATCATTAACGGGGTCGTTAGATGACTGACCTGATTTTATGATATTTTTGCAGTCATTGTTAATAATAATAACAATAATAACAATAATAATAATAATAATAGTAGTAGTAGTAGTAGTAGTAGTAGTAGTAGTAGTAGTAGTAGTAGTAAAGTTGGAAGGAACCTTGGAGGTCTTCTAGTCCAACCCCCTGCTCAGGCAGGAAACCCTACACCATTTCGGACAAATGGCTGTCCAATCTCTTCTTTAAAACTTCCAGTGTTGGAGCATTCACTGCTTCTGGAGGCAGGCTGTTCCACTGATTAATTGTTCTCACTGTCAGGAAGTTTCTCCTTAGTTCTAGATTGTTTCTCTCCTTGATGAGTTTCCATCCACTGCTTCTTGTCCTGCCTTCAGGTGCTTTGGAAAATAGCTTAATTCCCTCTTCTTTATGGCAGCCCCTGAGATATTGGAATACTGCTATCATGTCCCCCCTTGTCCTTCTCTTCATTAAACTAGACATACCCAAAACAAATTAAACAAATGCTTAACCAGGATTTTTCTCACTAAGCAAAATCATTGTCTGCCATGGGTGTTTTTTGGCTGGAAACTGGAAAATAAATGCCGGTTTCTAGCAAAGAAAAAAAAAAAGTTTTCCAGTCTTTTCTTAAAAACTTCCAGTGTTGGAGCATTTGGGAAGCAAACAGAAATATAAACATATAAACAGGAAGGAAATCCCACACTTACTTACACTAATAATATTACCTAGTTAGCTTTCTAAGTTACCTACCACCCCCACCCTGTCCCACGCACAACCACACATCAAATTGCTTAGTTTAGTCACCAGCTAGGAAAGGTTACCCATTAATGAGGATTAAATGTCTGGAAGGTATTGGGTGCTGCTAAAACAAAAGAAGAAACAGAAGGAACTAATTGGGGTTAGAGCAAGAAATTTGTTATCTCACAACATGCTTAAAGGATGCGCAGGGTGAACTCAAGGAAAAAAACAAAACAAAAAACTTGAGTTTCTTCTGCATAATGTGTGAAACAACCTTTTGACATTTCACTTCACCTGGATCATTCCCTTAATTGGGAGGAAGAAAGAACAGGGTTGGAAAGAGCACACAAATTATATATTTAAACTGTACTCCAGCTGCTGTGGAGCCTTTAAATTAACACGGCTGCTTGCGGGTTCAGACAACTTTTGTGATCAAGGGCAACAGAAAGAAAAAAAAAAAAAAAGAAGAAGAACCTATTACTTGCGGTTTGAGGCAGAGCTGTCAGAATAAAGTCACGGGAAAGCAAAATAATTGTTTTTGAAGAGAGATACTGTACGGTATGTATTTCTGCAGCACAACTTATTTACACGGGGACTTTTTAAAGAAAAAAGCTATTTACCTTCAGTTATCTTATTGTCTTATTTTTTTTTCTTTCCATTTCTTAGGACACAGTTTAACATACTGTGATTCCATCTATTTTTTTGTTTAATGCAACGATAACGTTAGGTCTCATGGTTCTCCACATTTCTGAATTGGAGAGGTGCTTTGATCAGACTTCTAAATCAGTGGTTCTTAACCTTTTTAATGCTGCTACCCCCAACCGGTCATAAGTTGAGGACTACTCAACCGGTCGTAAGTCGAGGACTATTCAACTGGTGCAGCACCGTTTGCAGAATGGGACTTTTGGCGCGCTCAGCAGGGCAGAGACAGCCTGGACAATTCCTATTGGCTTTTGAAAGCCAATAGAATTAGACTCTATTCAAGAGAGTCTCTTCTATTGGCTTTCAAAAGCCAACAGAATAAAAGGGAGTAGCACAGCTAAGGAAAAGGGAGAAAAATGGCGGACTGCGTTGTTTGGCGACCCCCGTGAAATGGTCGTTCGACCCCAAATGGGGTCCCGACCCACAGGTTGAGAACCACTGTTCTAGTTCAAGCCAAGGGTGATTAGGTGGATAATGGTTTGCTTGTTTGCTTGGTTTTCTTAAAACCTGGCTTGCAGTGCATTCCAGCCAGTGACCTTAGATGGCAAGCACTGTGACTTATTATTCAGCCCCTTGAAAAACTCCAATGAGGAGCATTCTAATTTTAGCCAACTCTTGGCTGACAAGCTCTAAATAATTACACAATGGCAGGAAAAGAGGACCTTTCAGAAAACCCTATTCCAACTGCTGGAAATCATGTCATTATGTTGCTGAATTTCTAAATGTTCTCATTTGTTGGCATCACCAACTAGTGGGAGATGAAAGCTGCATTGTCATTTTCTTTCTCTGTCTTTAATACAGTTTTATTATAAGATACTGTAGGTGTGAAAATCATTGCTCCTCCCCACCAGGAGAATAATAGCTCTGACCTTCCAAATCATTGTTTGACTATCTCAGAAAGCATTTTTTTATATAATATCCTTGCTCCTTTTCTTGGTCTCAGAGAGATATTAAGTGGATAAGATAGCTGGCTGAGAGGTGCATTTTAAAAAGAAAAAAGAAATCTGATGGATTTTTTTTTTCCTGCGAACAATGATGGGGGATGCTTTGATCTTATTTATGGAGAGATTTGGAAATTTTTCCCCCTCTGAGTGACAGGTCAATAGGAGTTTGAAACTGTGATTGCATAATCCCCACAGATAAAAGAGATTCCCACTGAATTTAGTGAGGCTTATTGTACTTCCCTCCATCTCTAGACATGGGAAGTAGCACTCAACCATGATAATTATAAGTTCCTTAAAACTGGAACAAATGTGCAAAGATTGTTCTGATAGGTAGCTACCGATTATAGTTCGAATCTGGGGTGGCGTTAATGGGAGACTAATGCTATTATTATGGTTCATCTCCCAGTCAGTCAAATGTTTAGACTAGGTTTGGCATTTTTATCAACATATCCCAAGGACTTGGGAGAGGCAGATGCTGTTGTGTGGAGGAGGAGGAAGAAGAGGATGATGATGATTATTATGAGAAGAAGGAGAAGGAGGAGAAGGAGGAGAGGGAAGAGGAAGAAGAAGAAGGAGAAGGAGAAGGAGGAGAAGGAGAAAAGAAGAAAAAAAGAAGAAGAAGAAGAAGAAGAAGAAGAAGAAGAAGAAGAAGAAGAAGAAGAAGAAGAAGAAGAAGAAGAAGAAGAAGAAGAAGAAGAAGAAGAAGAAGAAGAATAAGAAGAAGAATAAGAAGAAGAAGAAGAATAAGAAGAAGAAGAAGAAGAAGAAGAAGAAGAAGAAGAAGAAGAAGAAGAAGAAGGAAAGAAATAATATTCTTGTATGATCTTACCTAAAGGTTAAAATTATATTTGGGATCTTTTGGTGTAGGGTTTTCTGCCTGAGCAGGGGATTGAACTAGAAGACCTCAAGAAGTCCCTTCCAACTGTGTTATTTGGTAAAGCCAAATACAGATCCAGTTTACTACTGTCCTTGTTTTTGGTTTGGACAAGGACATTGGCCATTTCTATGTCATACAGTGGAATTAATAGATTTTAAAAAAATGGTTGAATGTGAAAGCCCTCCTTCCTGACAGTTTTAAACAACTTTTTTAAAATATATTTTCTGCTGCTTTTTTTTTCTTTTGGCCTAGATTCTATTGCTTTGCCTAAGAAACAACACTTGGTGAATTTCTTGCAAGATGTGAATTTCAAAGCAATTTGAAGAGAGGTCATTTTAAAGAGGAGTCAGTCCTATTTGTTCAGCTGGCCTTCTCTCACGTGTCCTCTTCATCCTGCGGTCCTATCTGAATTTTCCAAGGCTTCTGCTTGTATGATTTAGCTTGAAGAACGGTTACAGGAATTGGATATGTCTAGTCTAATGAAAAGAATGACTGGGGGGGGGGGAGAGAGATAATAGCACAGTTCCAATATTTGAGAGGCTCCTACAAAGATAAAGGGTCAAACTATTCTCCAAAGTACCAAAAGGCAAGACAAGAAACAATGGATGGAAACTAACCAAGGAGAGAAACAACCTAGAACTAAGGAAAAAAATTCCTAATGTTGAGAGCAATTAACCAACAGAACGCCTTGGCTTCAGAAGTTATGGTTGCTCCATCCCTGGAAGATTTCAAAAAGAGACTGGACAGCCATTTGTCTGAAATGATATAGGGTCTCCTGCACAAGCAGGGGGGTTGGACTAGAAGACCTTCCTTCCAACTTTATTATTCTATGTTCTAATGTTTTCCCAATTCTCCACCATTAAGGAAAACATCCCATTGTTTTGGGGGTGGATTCCTCAAAGAAATTCAAATGTTACAACTGCACTCACTAGAGGGGCTGTGACTTTGTCCCATCTTGTAATTATTCAAAATTATTGGCTGAATCGAATGGGATGCTTTCCTCCATCGTTTGTACTAGTACATAGGAGACTTTTGGATACTGAAAACTATGAAGTGGTCTGATTAGTCATTGTTAATTAAATAGCACAGCCTGCAAAACCGTATTGCAGGTGTGGCTCGCAACTTCATTACAAATTCAAATGTGGCTTCTCGGGATCTTTACTGGTATTTGAAATATTTCTTCACATTTTTTTGTTGCTGTCACTTTCTAGCAACTTCACAAACAAAAACTCAACCCGTTCGAGCTATCTTATAACTGAAAATGCAAATTTTCAGAAAGCAAATGATGCTACCTCTGCTTCTAAACACATCCCATTTCAAAGTATTTATGCAATGAGATAGGTTGGGAAGAAAATTATTCACATAATTGGTTTGTTTACTTCATGGCAGTTGTACAATCTGCCTGAGACTGGTTTCATGTTTATCCTTGGCAGATAATCACATTCCGTAGATCATGCTAAGCCATAATGGCAAACTATGTTTTTTTGCTTCACAAATTGCACGAATCTGGCCATGGTAAATTGCGGTCTAGGATTTAGGGCTTAGCCTATTGTGTTAAACCCACATATGTTGACTTATTTGAGAATCCATGCTTATGCAAAGCATGAATTATCTTATCCCAATCATTTTTAATGGGCCAGGAATATCCATGGAAAGCAACAGATTTTACAGAGGCAAAAACAATGGCAATTTCTTAATAATATTGTTACTGTTCAACATGCGACTTTGTTAACTTATCTTCTTGCTGCCAAGTACAATCAATCAGTATAGAGCTAGCTTGGTATAGTGGTTAAGGCACCTGGTTAGAAACCAGGAGACTGTGAGTTCTAGTCTCACCTTAAGCATGAAAGCCAGTTAGCAGGAGACAGTGAATTCTAGTGCTGCCTTAGGCAGGAAAGCTGATTGGGTGACTTTGGGCCAGTCATGAGGAGACAGTGAGTTTTAGTGCTACCTTAAGGCAGGAAAGCTGGCTGGGTGACTTTGGGCCAATCACCAGGAGACAGTGAATTCTAGTGCTGCCTTAAGGTAGGAAAGCTGGCTGGGTGACTTTGGGCCAATCACCAGGAGACAGTGAATTCTAGTGCTGCCTTCAGGCAGGAAAGCTGGCTGGGTGACTTTGGGCCAATCACCAGGAGACAGTGAATTCTAGTGCTGCCTTCAGGCAGGAAAGCTGGCTGGGTGACTTTGGGCCAATCACCAGGAGACAGTGAATTCTAGTGCTGCCTTAGTCAGGAAAGCCCGCTGTGTGACACTGAGCCAATTTCTCTCTCTCCGCCCAAACCACCTCACAGGATTGCTGTTATGGGGAAACTAGGAGAAGGAAGGGGTATTAGGTAACTCACTGCCTTTAGTTATTTATAAAAGTAACAAAGGCAGGATAAAAAAAATCTAAATTAAAAAAAATTAAATCACGAGAAGGTATACACGTGTTTTGTTGTCAAGATTCCACCACACACACCCCAATCACATTTAAATCATATAGTCATGCGTATGGATAAAGAAATAAGTCCATTAATGATATGAATGCTTTAATCCCCTACTAGCTGGTGTTGGCAGGAGCATGCATTTTGATTCCGTGCAGCTCAGAAGGGACTCCTGCCTGCATGATTGATGCAAGGGATAGTCTAGAATTGGGAGCTTCTATAGTTCCCAAGCACCAAATTTAGCGATTTGCTAGCAGCTTGAAATCAACTCAGTGGGAAGGAGATTTGGCTGAGCGGGACTGCATTGTGTTTGCTAAACACACAACTCCACTGCAGAAAGACAGTGACAAAAGCACTTGACTTGGTGATGCAAAAAGAAAAAAAAGAAAGAAAAGAAAAAAGCAGAGGTTTCAAAAATGATGGGCAAGTCTTGGGTCTGCCTGCAGGGCTGAGTGTGGTAGAATGCACCCAGCGTGAAAAGGCATTTTGAGAAGAGCATTTATGGCCCCATTATGTGTCAAGTTTTATATTCATCTGATGGAGCCTTCCTGTGCTATTCTTCTCTTTGAAACAAACACTTTCCTGTAAGTTCAGGCTTCCATAGAATTGTCAAATATTCTTTAGTTTTAATTGCTCTAATTCATTTCCCTTCATGTGTTATGATTAAACAAGCTGGGGAAAGAGGGGAAGGGAGCCAATGACTGCCCAACCTTTTGATTAGCTGCTGGTTTGATGGATTACACGAATAACAGAACAACGGAGCTGGAAGGGACCCTGGAGGTCTTCTAGTCGAACCCCCTGCTCAGACAGGAGAACCTATACCATTTCAGACAAATGGCTGTCCAATCTCTTCTTAAAAACTTCCAGTGTTGGAGCATTCACAACTTCTGGAGACAAGTTGTTCCCTTGATTAAATTCAGAATATGAGTTAATCTAGTAACCTAGTTAAATGTGTTGTAAAACTGGAGATTATCCTCTTATAAACGGAGGTCAATGTCAGACATTCTGCAGCATCCAATAATAGCCACCAAAAAATAAATCAGGATAACATCGGATTGAGGTTTCCTTTTTCCTTTCGTTTTGTTTTTTCTATACTGATGGTTAACAGGACAGAATAATAGATTTGTAATGGACCTTGGAGGTCTTCTAGTCCAACCCCCTGCTCAAGCAGGAGAGCCTATACCATTCCAGACAAATAGATGTCTTCTTAAAAACCTCCAGTGATGGAACATCTTCAATTTCTGAAGGCAAGTCGTTTCATTGATTAATTGTTCTGTCTGTCAGGAATCTTCTCCTTATTTCTAGGTTGCTTCTCTCTTTGTTAATCTTTCATCCCTTACTTATCTTGCCTTCTAGTGCTTTGCAGAATACGTTGACCCCTTCTTTTTTGTGGCAGCCCCTTAGATATTGGAACAGTGCTATCATGTCACCCCTAGTCCTTCTCTTCATTAGACATACCCAATTCCTGCAACCGTACTACGTTTTAGCCTCCAACCCCTTCATTATCTTTGGTTCAGGAAGTTTTAGAAAACCCAACCAAGATTGGGCTTGACATGCTAACCCTACCAATTGACATCAACATATAAAAATGCAAACAGAACTGAATTATGTTTTAGGAATCCACATTTAAGGTTAAGTTGTGTTGTATAAACCCAGTTACTGAAGATGTTACCTAGCCTGGTAACACAATGTTCGGAAACCTTCACCCTCATCCTACACCCAAATTACAGATATTCGCCACTGTTGCAAACCCAATTCTGTTGTCTAATTATAGATAGGCTTAATTGACTCAACAACTCTGTGAAAGAATGCAAATGACCAGCTGTCTGCAAGGAATAAAAATCCTTCCAAATTCCTAGTGCAAGGAGAAAGACCAGAAGCTGAGTAAAGAGCTGAAAGTATAGTTCAATAAGGCCAGAATCCAGGACCGAGATCTTGAGGGAACTATAGACAATTACTCTTTAATTCCTCAACCCTGGTCTCTAACCAGACAAGGGAATGACACTGTTGACATGGAGAATGCAGGGGTAATCTTTCCACAGTGTGAATTTTAACAGTAATCTTATTATAATCATTGTGAATCGATTGCGGTCTTCCTCAATCCTGGACAAGGGCGAAGGGTCCAGATGGGTGGAAATTTTGATAGCCAGGACCATCAAATGCCCCCAACTGCAATTCAACAGAGAGCATCCACTGTGAAATAAACTGTGGTCTGCCCAGAGCTTGTCTACTTATTAAACTCAAGATCAGCTACTCTTGCGTGCTTGAAATCAGTCCCATTTGTAACCTGTTGGCATACCTACTCAACTTCCTGCAAAAGCAAACCCCCGTGCCAAATTATTTTTATTTTTCTCTTTCTCTGTCCTTTGCTGGCAGCTTTTCAGAGACTTTTTGATCCTTACGTTTGACACTAAAATAGCCCCTGCAGATGCCTGCTTGATACATTGACAGCATGGTTTAATTTTTCTTATATAATTCATGTTCGGTGTTTGGTTCAGTCCAGAGTAGTGTCCTCTGTTCTCTTTTGACATAGTTTTGTTTTGTGCCATGGAAATTCAGATTCTGCAGCAAGTAAACTTATAATGCAATTTTTTTCGCTTTAGCATTGGTGGCTGACGAACCATCACTTATGGTTGCTTATCCGTGGCTTATGGGCTGGGTTGGTTTGTTGTTTGGTTAGCCATAGCTTATGGTCTAGGGTGGAAGGCACCCAACTGTGGTTTATTCTGTGATTTAGAGTTAAACAAGCCATGGTTTGGTATGATGCATTCTCTCAGCCATTGTGATTTATTAGTGGTTTGTAGATTCTTATTATTCAGCAACGACATTGGATAGTGTGCTCAGGACTGTAAAAGCAAGCAAACAAAACACGGACCATGGAGAATAGCTTTGTGATCACTAGCAATCAACAATGACTTGTCAGTATATAATCCATAAAAAATAAAATTAGTTCCATTGATTTCCTAGTCTGCCTTAAATGATCAGAATAAAAGAGTTTTTAGGGCCATTAGAGGTCTTATAGTCCAGTGATGGCAAATCTTTTAGAGACCGAGTGCCCAAACTGCAACCCAAAACCCACTTATTTATCACTGGGTGCCAAGTAGGCGTGGACCACTGGGTGGGCGTGGCTGTGGTGGTCATGGCAGACTGGGTAGGTGTGGCCAAGGTGGGCGTGATCACCTCGATGTTGCTCATGGGGAGGGACGCATGTGGGTGCCGGGCAGGGTTGGAGGAGATCCAAGGGATCTCTGGCAGGTGGGGCGGTGGGCAGGAGGCTTGTCCTGTGGGGTGAGGCGAGGCAAGGCAAGGCAGGGTGCCATTGTCACAGGGCAAGGTGAGGCAAGAGCCGGGGCGGCTGCTGCCTGACACCATCGGCCCCCGCACACAGAGGGCAGCGAGCGCATGGGTGCTGGGATGCATCAGGCCACATGGGACCTCAGCGAGTTAGCGGGTGGCTGGTTGAAGAGGGACAATTGCCATCTCTGGGGCATGGCATGCATGCCCACAGAGAGGGCTCTGAGTGCCTCCTCTGGCATGCGTGCCATAGGTTCGCTACCATTGTTCTAGTCCAAACCCCTGCTCAAGCAGGAGACCCTATACCATTTCAGATAAATTGTTGTCCAGTCTCTTCTTCAAAACCTTCAGTGATGGGGCGCCCACAATTTCTGGAGGCAAGCCGTTCCACTGGTTATTCCAAAGGGGCTTTTTCAAGGGGCTTTTTTGAAGACATTTCGCTTCTCATCCAAGAAGCTTCTTCAGCACTGACTGAAGTCCCCAACTTCATCCCCATGAAGTTGCCCCCAGAAGTTGTACCCTTTTATCTACTTGCAGTCACTCTCTTTCAAACAGCTAGGTCAACAGATGCTGCAGTGTGTGGTGGGAGCTCAGCCCCCCCCCCCGCCCGCGGCAGTAACATATCCCGAACGCGAGGCTACCAATCCTCAGCCACGAGTTCTAATCTCATGAGCCACCACACTCCCACTCTTCCCAAGACCTGAAAGACAGGGAAGGAATGAGGCTGGTGTCCACTGAATTTAGCTATGTTATCTTTTATCTTTTTTAAAATTTTCTTATCTCATGCCTTCAATGTCTTTGGCAAACTTTTTCTTTTATTCCTTTCCTGTATTTTCCATCACTTACCCCAAAAGGGAGCAATAATGGTGGGTATCCAGGTCTTTATGATTAATTCCTAAATTAATGGTCATGCTGTTCAGCATCGGAAAGCTGTTTGGGCTCCTCATGTAAAAATGTGGCCAGCATATAGATGGCTTCAATTTCAAGACCTAGTTACAGGTTCTTTTACACATCAACGTCTTTTATTAGGAAGGGCCAAGTTGCATTAGTCAAACTGTTTAATCATATTCCACGGGGATTAAAAACAGCCACAAAATCCCAGTCTTTCACATTTTAGTTTCCTATTAAAGCACACACTGGCTTCATGTTTTATTTCCCGTAGTTCTTTTCTCTCCCTCCCTCTCTCTCTCTCTCCCTCTCTTTCTCTAACAATTTGCTTTTATCCCATGTTTTTGCAGCAGTTTGCTTAAAGTCTTATTCTTTCCCTAAGCCAGGAACAAGAAGCTCAAGGTCAGCAACAGTGTTGGCAGTGTTATTCATAGGAACAATACAGGCTCTTTGCGCAATAGATGCATTGATTGGCCATTATTTTCCAGACACAGTTCGGATTGGGGGGTGGTTATTTTTAAAACTCTGAGTGGTTTTAACCCAGTTGCCTACTGAACGAACTGCACAATTCTTTAGATCTGTGAAAAGGGTCTTCTTCCGTTCTTCTGCTGAGACTTGGGCCAACATGATGCAGGCGAGCCTACTCTATTCTTACTTTAAGAGGTCCCTGTGACCCTCTCTGTCTGTCTGTCTGTCTGTCTCCCTTCTGGCCAAAGCATGAGATACACAGAGTTAGGTTTGTGCAAGTTTGAGGCAGAATCACCAGGACTGACTTTTGTAATCTTTTAGAATCAACAAGGTGTTCTAAGTTACTAAAGGGCAATCTCTCTCTCTCTCTCTCTCTCTCTCTCTCTCTCTCTCTCTCTCTCTCTCTCTCTCTCTCTCCCTCCCTCCCTCCCTCCCTCCCTCCCTCCCTCTCCCCCCCTCCCTCCTCCCTGTATCTCTCTGAGTTGATGCCCTTGAGTCACTGTTGATTTCTGGTGGCTTCTTGAACTAGTCCCTGTAGTTTTCTTGGCAGGATTTTCAGAAGTAGATTGCCATTGCTCCCTTCCCAGGGCTGAGAGAGAGGGACTGGCCCAAAGTCACCCAGCTGGCTTCAGATCTAAGGCAGAACTAGAACTCATAGCCTCCCAGTTTCTAGACTGGTGCCTTAACCACTATAGCAAAGTGACTCTCATATGTATAGCTTGCCTGCACATTATTTGAGTGGTATAGATAAACCCTATGGATTGTACCTCTTTCCTTTCCTTTCCTTTCCTTTCCTTTCCTTTCCTTTCCTTTCCTTTCCTTTCCTTTCCTTTCCTTTCCTTCCCTTCCCTTCCCTTCCCTCTCTTCCTCTCCTTTCCTTTCCTTTCCTTTCCTTTCCTTTCCTTTCCTTTCCTTTCCTTTCCTTTCCTTTCCTTCCCTTCCCTTCCCTTCCCTCTCCTCCTCTCCTCCCCTCCCCCTTTCCTTTTCTTTTCCTTTTTTCCATTTTTCTTTTTATTATTTTCTCTGCTCGATCACTTTACCTTTGAGATAGACAGGGTCGAGCACCTGACCCCTCAGGGATTCCATAAAAGCTATTTCATTGTTCTAGGATCTGTTCAGGATCTTGAAACCTTGTCAACCCCAAGCCCTCATTCCCCCCCCCCATTTTAAGGATAAGAAGATCAAGGAGGGATTGTTCTGAGACTCTTTGTGTAACTTTCTAACTTCCCAAGCCGAGCAATTCTTTCCCCTCTCTTCCCCCTTCTCAAAGACAGAGCTAAATGCTTCTACCATTCTAGAGAGTTGTACTTAAAATGCTTGCAAGCCATTCTTAATACAGCACATTCAGGGGAATGGTGAAAAATAAATGCCACACTAAATAGAATTATGCAATATTTCCCCACTGTACATACCTGTGAGAAATTTGTAGTGGTTGTTTGGAGGGTTAGTGGATGTATTCATTCAATAAACAGGTCAACGGAGCATAGTTTAACCTAGCATGAACCAAGCCCACATGATTAGTTTATGATTCAGATATCATCTCAGAGAAAAATAACCATGGGTAACCATTTGGCATGCAGCCAGTGTCAGACATACTGTTCAAATGTGGAGTATCCAGAAGATTTAGCTAAGGTTTCCCAGCAATTAACTCTAGAAAGAGTGCAGAGAAGAGCAACACAGATCATTAGGGGACTGGAGGACAAAACATATGATGAATAGTTGAAGGGGTTTGGTATGCCTAATTTAGTAAAGAGAAGGACTAGAATTAGAATAGAACAGAACAGAATAGGAATGGAATAGAATAGAATAGAATAGAATAGACCTTGGAGGTCTTCTAGTCCAGCCCCCTGCTCAAGCAGGAGAACCTATACTATTTCAGACAAGTGACTATCTAGTCTCTTCTTAAAAACCTCCAGTGATGGAGCGACCACGATTTCTGGAGGCAAGCTGTTCCACTGGTTAATTGTCCTCGCTGTCAGGAAGTTTCTCCTTAATTCCAGGTTGCTTCTCCCTTTGGTCAGTTTCCAACCATTGTTTCTCGTCCTTCCCTCTGGTGCTTTGGAGAATAGTTTGATGCTTTGTGGCAGCCCCTCAAATACTAGGGGAGTCATGATAGCAGTCTTCCAATATTTGAGGTGTTGCCACAGAAAAGAGAGAGTCTGCCTATTCTCCAAAGCATCTGAGGGCCAGACAAGGAATAATGAGTGGAAGCTCATCAAAGACAGAAGCAACCTAGAACTAAGGGCCAGGCTATTTGCGAGACTGCCTACTGCCTCATAGTTCCCTTTGTCCGGTTAGATCCCTCAGGCTGGGCCTCCTTCAGGTCCCGTCGGCCAAGCAGTGCCATTTGGCAGGGCTGTGGGGGAGGGCTTTCTCTGTGATGGCACCCACATCTTGGAACCAGCTCCCCCCGGAGATTAGGACCGCTCCCACCCTGTTGGTTTTCCGTAAGCTGCTTAAGACCTGGCTTTTCCGGCAGGCCTGGGGTTTATAAAATCTGACCCCTGGATGACTGTTATTGTACTGTTTGTTTTGTCATGTTATATGGTGCTTTCATTGTTAGCCGCCCAGAGTCCTGCGGGAGTGGGGCGGCTTATAAATTTTAAAAATAAAAATAAATAAATAAACTAAGCAGAAATGTCTTGACAGTGAGAACAATTAATCAGTGGAACGACTTGCCTCCAGAAGTTGTGGATAGAGAGGACAGCCATTTGACCGGGATGGTGTAAGGCTCCTGGTTGAGCACGGAGTTGGACTAGAAGACCTCTAAGCTCCCTCCCAACTCTGTGATCCTGTTATCCCAAGAATCGATTGCAGTACATGGAGTTTTCTGAACAGATGGGTTATTGTGAACAAGATCCCCTTGAGAATGGTGAGTTTTAAACCATGCAGTTAATAGAAGGTCACCTTTTTGGAGGCTGAGAGCGCCTATCACAGACTCCTTGGTGACCTCCGGCTGGAGGAACTGCAAGGGCTGCTTGGAAAATAGCAAATCAGTTGCCGTACAAGGAAAGAAAAAAGAAGGAGGGTACACACCATGCATGCTAATGTCGTTCTGCTTCTCTGTTTTGCTCTTTTGAGAAGCATCGGAGGTGGTTTACTTCTATTACTATAAGCGAAGACTTTTTCTACTCACTACAAGATTATGCAGGCTGAGTGCGAGAGAATCCTGATCAAGGGAGCCGAGCAGCTGAGAAGACGGAGGAGGAAATAAATCAAATGAAGGGCTGACAGCCCTTAAATGAAAGCATTGCTATCAGAAACAACAACATGCCACGAAATTGATAGAAGAGCAAGATGCTGAACTGGTTGGAAGGGGGGGGGGAATCTATGCACACACAGACACACACAATGCAATGGGAACACATTTTGCTTACTTAATATACAGGTTGATTATCTGCAGGAGCGCCAAGCAGCTTAGGGAGAAGTTAAGAGAGGATGTGTTAAGAATCCATAAGTGGAAGACCTGATCTCTGGGCTTGTGTTTCTAAATTCTGACACATATCCATGTTGTGACCTTTCACCATTCGTCTGGATAGTTTGTCTTCCATTTGCAGGAAATTTCATTCACCTTCAGGTTTACTCCCCCCCCCCTCTGAGAATCTGCCAGTAGATCTTCCACAAAGCCTTCTTTAAGGGTGCACTGTTTGACATCTGGCATTATATATATCATTATAATCCAACTGTATACTTGCAAAAAATTCCAATTATTCCTGATAATGTGGCTATACCTCATTGTCCTGAAGCCTACTTTGGTTAGGAACGCTTCTAAAAGGTCTTCTAGTACCAAGTCATCCCTGTATTTAGAGTTCAAAATATACCATTTGTTTTTACTTATTTTTAACCTGCCTTTATTATGTTTATAAATAATTCAAGCTGGCAAACATACATGATATTCTTTCTTCCTCCTATCTTCCCTGCTCTAACAACCCAGTGAGGTGAGTTGGGCTGAGAAAGAGTGACTGGCTCAAGGTCACCCAATTTATTCATTGTTATTTTTATAATTTATTATTAGCAATTAGGTGTTCACTATTGCTCTCATTTACACTAAAGATAGAATTATGCACAAATTATTGCACTGTATTTTGCTGCAGTTTGTGACTTCCTTCCTTTATTAGGGCTCCACACCTGAGTGCTGATAAATTAGAATGAAAAGGGATTTTGATGTTGATCAAGAGCTTGCAGTGCTTTGCAATAGCAATAGCACTTAGACTTATATGCCGCTTCACAGTGCTTTGCAGCCTTCTCTAAGTGGTTTACAGAGTCAGCCTATATCCCCAACAATCTGGGTCCTTATTTTACTGACCTCAGAAGGATGGAAGGCTGAGTCAACCTTGAGCCAGTCAGGATCGAACTTCTGACTGTGAGCAGAGTCAGCTTGTAATGCCGTATTCAAACTACTGGGAGGGAAGGAAGGAAGGAAGGAAGGAAGGAAGGAAGGAAGGAAGAGGCAGGAAGGAAGGAAGGAAGGAAGGAAGGAAGGAAGGAAGGAAGGAAGGAAGGAAGGAAGGAAGGAAGATAGCAATAGCAGACATATATCACTTCACAGTGATATATAGAATAGAACAGAACAGAATAGAATAGAACAGAAATATGAATGAATGGAATAGAACAGAACAGAACAGAATAGAATAGAATAGAATAGAATAGAATAGAAATAGGAATGAATGGAATAGAACAGAACAGAACGGAACGGAACAGAACAGAACAGAATAGAATAGAATAGAATAGAAATAGGAATGAATGGAATAGAACAGAACAGAACAGAATAGAATAGAATAGAATAGAATAGAATAGAATAGAATAGAATAGAATAGAATAGAATAGAATAGAATAGAATAGACCTTAGAGGTCTTCTAGTCCAGTCCCCTGCTCAAGCAGGAGAACTTATACCATCTCAGACAGGTGATTGTCTAGTCTCTTCTTGAAAATCTCCAGTGATGGAGCACCCATGATTTCTGGTGGCAAGCTGTTCCACTGGTGGATTGGCCTCACTGTCAGGAAATTTCTCCTTAATTCCAGGTTGGTTCTGTCTTTGATCAGCTCCCAACCATTGTTTTTCATCTTTCCCTCTGGTGCTCTGGTGAACAATTGTAATCATAAGTCAAGGACTACCTCTCCAGCAGTTGTGGAGATCCTTTAGTCACAGCTACCCATTAAAAATAAACTGCAATTTTTGGATTCCTCGTGAGCTTGGGACCGAAGAAATGAAATGCCACGGTCTTTCTGGCATCTGACATTGGCTGATGGATTGCGGGGAACTGAAATTTAGGTTTTATGCTTCTGTGTTACTGCAGTTACTTATAGCCCATCTAAAATCATTAGATCAGAAAGGAGAACATTGACTGTGCAAACAAACCACAGTTGAAGAAACAGAAGCTTCTTTGTCTGTGTGAAGAAAACCAAAATGGTGACTTTGACTGCACAATTGCAGCAATCATTCTGAATTTCTTGACCCCCCTCGGGGTGGAAACCCTTGAACACAAAGGCTATCTTGGTTCCCTTTTGTGTAGTATTTCTATAGGAAATTACTTGGAATACAAGGGTTGGCAATCAAAAAATATCGTAGGGGAGGAAAAAGCAGTGGTAAACTTTTTCTATATTGCTGGCAAAAAAAAAATCCTGTGTGGATTTTTCTTCATGAATTCAACAGGAGTCAAACTTAACTAGAAGGAGATTTTACCTTTATCTGTGCAGGGGATGGCTATATATTGGCCTAAAACCTTATCTAAACAGAAGCTTGATGCAATGTGAACAGTGTTCATCAGTACTGGAATAGCTTCATGCACATAAGCACATCAGTAACATAGAGGCATAAAAAAGGTAAAGAAAGGACTAAAGGATGTTAATTTCTGAAGTGCCACATTGGGTTCATTCTTGATAATTTTGATACAAACAGCTAATTCTGGATTCATTTTTATGCAACATTAATAAAAATGGATAGAACGTGAATCACACTGTCACAGCCACCACCTACCTACCTACCTACCTTCCTTCCTTCCTTCCTTCCTTCCTTCCTTCCTTCCTTCCTTCCTTCCTTCCTTCCTTCCTTCCTTCCTTCCTTCCTCTTTCCCTCCTCTTTCTTTCTTTCTTTCTTTCTTTCTTTCTTTCTTTCTTTCTTTCTTTCTTTTCTTTCTCTTTCTTCTCTCTCTCTCTCTCTCATCTATCTATCTATCTATCTATCTATCTATCTATCTATCTATCTATCTATCTATCTATCTATCTGTCCATCCATCCATCTCTTTCTAATTTCTATAGCCACCTATTTCAATCAATGACTGGGTGGCTTACAATAAAAAGCCCAACAATTCTAACAATAAAACATTTTTAAACAATAAAAACCATACCATCAAATTCATTTGTATTATTATAGATTTAATTAGCCATATGTTAACATTTATTTAATGTTTTAACCTGTTTTGTAGGTTTTTAAAGATTTTATATATTTTAGCGTTAAAAATGTTTTTAATTGTCTATATTTTATACTTTTTATAGCTTTAAAAATTATTAATTGTTGGTATCCCACCCTTCTTATTGTGGTCTATGGCCATAATACAGATTTGATTTCATTTTTACCATACTTGTGGATACAGTTATCGGGATTAATCCCCCATTTTATTTTTATTTTTTGCAGTTTCCCATGTCCCATTTTTTTTTCTCAGCCTAGAATCCATGTGCTAAATGGAAAATGTTATTCGAAGATGATGGTAAATACCATTTTTTCAGTGTGGATGAAAAACAAAACAAACAACAGCAAAGAACATTGCAGAACCAGGATGAAGTAGCTTGAAGGGTAAAGCGGCATGGGAAGCCAACAGTTCCTGATTCAGTTACCGTTGTTATCAAATTAGGGTTTTATTTTTGATAGCATAAGCAAGGGAAATCTACTCAGCTCCTCGGTGTGCTTCGCTGAATATTGGAAAGCTTTCTCGTTCCCCCCTTTGTACCTGTCAACCCCAGACTGTAAATAGATATTGATGCTTAATATGAGTTTCTCAGCTCATGTAATTGTATTTGAGGGAGGAGTGATACAAGGAACCGCAATCAAACCTTTAGAGCGAGCCAAACAATTGTTTGCAATTGGAAAAGGCACAAGAGAATTTCTTTCACTTAACATAGCTCTCTTCTTCTTCCATTTATAAGGCAATAATGAAAAAGGCTTGCCATTGTGAAGATAATAAAGAAGAGGAAGGAGGTAGAGGGGAAAAAAAAACTTATTAAGCAATCGGTTGTCCCCATGGTGCTTTTTCAAGAGGCAACTGGACTTTCTGGTTTTTCCTTGAAGATGTTTTGGTTCTCATACAAGAAGCTTCTTCAGCTCTGACTGGGTGGTGAGGAAGGATTTATACTCCTTGCAGACAGCTGGTCATTTGTCTTCTTTTAGAGCAGTGTTTCTCAACCTTGACAATTTTAAGGCATGTGGACTTCAACTCCCATAATTCCACAGCCAGCATTGCTGGCTGTGGAATTATGGGAGCTGAAGTCCACATGCCTTAAAATTGTCAAGGTTGAGAAACACTGTTTTAGAGAGCTTGAAGGCTTATCTGTGTCCTCAAGGTCACCTCCAAGTGGCCTCAATGACTCTCTAAAAACAATGCAAATGACCAGCTGTCTGCAAGGAGTATAAATCCTTCCATTCCCCACCATCCAGTCAGAGCTGAAGAAGCTGCTTGGATGAGAAGTGAAATGTCTTCAAAGAAAAAACAAGAAAGTCCAGTTGCCTCCTGAAAAAGTAGTTTTGAGACAACCCTGACCTGGATGACTGAGAATCTCCATAGACAAGCAGTCGGTTGTCATTATGGGTTCTTATATGCAACAACTGCCCAAAATTGGGAGAAACATATGCAAGAAGCTTTGGTAATGTTGAATCAGAAATACTTCATTTCAAACCATAATATATCTGATTTGTTTGAAGCAAACCATGTCCTACAGGCTACCTTCTTGAAAATAATAGAAGTTGGGCTGCAGAATGTGGAATGGCTTTATTGCCATTTGGCTGCCTTCTACTCTGTCTTGTTCTTTTGCACTTGTCTCCTGTTGCTATTTTTTAAAAAGCTGTTACAGTATCTTCATATAAATTCATATTTAACTAGCATTTTCAAGGTATGGATTTGTAAATGGATTTGTTCCCCATGCAGTCCTTTAAAAAATATTTTATTTATGACAGATACACTGAAAAATACATCTCTTTTCAGGGCCCTCACTCCAAACTGATGAAATAAAAGGAGAGGGAGCCCATAGCTCCATAACAGAGAAAGAAACTCAGAAAGGATTCTTTCTAATGTATCAGACTGTAAAAAGAGACAGTGGGAGATTTATAATTTGCAAGATTCAGTTAATGTAGCCTTACAATAAAATATAATTAGTTCATCTGTTCATGTTTCTTGTCTGGTTGACCTTGGAAGGCTGACAGATCCTTTCAAAATTAAGATCTGTTTATGAATCTATTGATCGGCATTTCAGCTAGATGTGAATAGAAGCTGTTTATGATATCCTCAGAACTTGACTACTTGAACTGCTTGAGAATTGCTCCCTTCCCAATGGACAGCATTTTTTCAAACTTTATTATCATTGTTTGACTTGTGGGGAAAAATGCAGGTCCTAAAGGTGTGTCTAAAATTAAATCAGGTCAGACTGAGTTGACATATTCCAAAATACCTGTTCTCTTTTGGAACCAAACTCAAATCCACGAAACAAGATTTATTTCATGAAGCACGTTTCTTGGGCAACAGATCTCCTGTTAAAAACAGGTTTAGAACAGTTTAGAACAAGTCCCAAAGGCACTTTTTCCAAAATACAGCTGGACTTTCATGATTTTCTTTTCTTTGAAAACATTTCACTTCTCATCCAAGAAGCTTCTTTAGTTCTGAACTGAAGAAACTTCTTGGATGAGAAGTAAAACATTTTCAAGGGGAAAAAAAACCAAGAAAATCCAGTTGCCTTTTGGAAAAACATCTTTGGGACAACCAGGACCTGGATTATTGAGAATCTCCATAGACAGTTCACTTTGAGGTTGTTTTGGGATGAGAACTCCTGAATGGACACACTCAAAATTGCCACCTTGAGTCAGCCTTGACACCCAACCGATTGATTCCTTGCTCAGAACAAACAAAATGGCTGCTTAAAATCTGCACATTTTGAAGATTCCAAGCAGCCTCTCATGCTCAGTCAAAAACATCCAGGGTAAACATCCAGTTGCTAAATATCAGCACCAACGTCAATATTATTGTGTAAAAAAAGAATCATGTAAGCTTTAGCTTGTATTGCTCTTGTCGTTCCAGTTTTAAAAGAATGGCTTATGGGCAAAACTTAATTTTATGAAAGCTTAAGGTGGTAATAACATGTATTAGACTTTAAAACACCATGCTACTCTTTGTTGTCATCATCTACAAGAAAGCAATCTTTTATCCTCCCAAAAAAGTACATTTGCTCATTTTATAGATTAAGGTTTTACCTTGACATACCTGTAGTCTACACTTCAATGGTTTGATTGTTTGGAGTTTATCATGTGTGGAAGCAATTTTTGTGAATCACAGTTTATAATTTAATGTAGATCAAGCTACTGTTGGTTGATCAATAAACCATGGCTAAACAAGCTATTCATTCACTCAAAACAGGAAACCAGCCCTTTTCTAAGCTATTTCATTGCTTTCCGTAAGAAGTCAGTTGATGGGATTCTATAAACAACCATTCTCGTTCATTCTCTTTGCCTGTATGGCTGAGTGATAAGAGCTGTTGGACATGGACACTAATGAAGAGATTAATGAAGGTTTCCCTTCATTAGATGTTTTCAATGAGTTGGGTGAAGTTTTCCTGCACCTGTCAGAATCCAATTATATTTCATCTCTAGTTATCGACTATGGAAAACCCCATTTCTGCCCTCTCTGGATTCTGTCATACGATGAAGGAGAAGGGGTGTGTGTGTGAACAAAGGGGTTTTCGGGCCCTCACTTCCTTCATTACAACTTCAAAGGGATTGAATGTGGATACCACCAAAAGGACTAACCATAACAATGGGGCCATCAGCTTTCATCTACTCCTCTCTGAAGTCTCCCTTCCACCGGCAGTGAGGAAAAAGGGGGTGGAAATGTAATGCCTGGGATTGTCGCTGTAAAGATGGTGGGATAGGGTGGGGCTGCTGGGGACCCCTTAAAACCTTGAACCGTAGGGCTTGGGCCCCAGGTCCTGTCTAGAATGCCTGCAACCATTTTCTCTTAATAAAGGATGCCTGTTGGAAGAAATATTCCAAGAGTTCTGTCTTCTTAAGATACAAAGTGGGGTGGGTCCTTACAGCACCAGCCCTTTGAAAATAAGTATGTAAGAAGAAAAAGGTCTTCTATCAGTTATTAACTTTGTTATGGGAGAGGTATGTTGCAAAACTATGTTACAACAAAAGTGTCCTTGAAAAACTTTTCATTAAGCGCTGACAGAATTGCACAGATAATAAAGCACAGGATCTCAACCCTGAGCCAGACAATCCAACTCTTATGAATGACTTTGCATTCTGTTGCTTCCACTGTCTATTCCTCCTCCTCCTCCTCCTCCTCCTCCTCCTCCTCCTCCCATTCAGCAAATTTAAGTGAAAGGTACTGACCTCGGATAGGAAGAGCGGAGCTATAGAAAATAATTGGTTGCAAAATATTGATAAATGCTTGGCATGATCATCGCAATATGCTATCTATCATCCAGGCATGGGGCAAACCAATTTGAAAGTGGGTGTCCTATGTTTTAACCTTGGACATTCCAGCAACTTAGATGGGAGAAAAGTAATAAGCCTTCATTACCTCCTATGCATGACACAAGCTAGAAGAGGAAGTGGGTGACGGGTGGGGGTGTAGAAATGCACATAGCCGTGATATATTAGGACATAAATTACAGTCCTATTCTGATCAGAAATCCCAACCCATTCAATTTTCTGAGTTTAGAAGCCTCTCGGATCCTCCTGCTTTTAAATAAATAAATAAGCTTGGAAAGAGTTTGTAGGGTTCCTTCACCAATGGGATGTGTGCAAAGTTTTGTATGGATGGGGCTCACAACTCACTGGGTATTTGAATGGGCAGGAGTAAAAGTTTAAAGTAAGGATTTTCTATGATTCCCCCCCCCCAAGTTTGGGAGATATAGGGCATTGGGAAGGATTGATATGGTACATTGCTATATCTTGAACCATTTTAGGATTTATGTGACATTCTAGTATTCATGTTCTTCTCATGTATAAATGGTGTGAAATTTTGCTTTTTGACAAACTGCTATTGAAATTTGGGCCAGAGAGATAAAGATGGTCTTTAGTAGCTTCCTTTAACCCTGGATTTTCAGACTGACTTGAATAGCTTTTAGGAGGAATAGAGGGTAATGTGTAGAAAGTAAATAAAAATGCCTTTTTTTTGGTCTTTATATAAATAACCATTATTTCCTCACACAAGGCACACAACTCATGTAGATGGGTGAACCTACACAAAAGATCGAGGACTTTATGATAGCTTGAAATTGTTTCATAATGGAAAGTTGTTCAGAAACGCTTCAAGCTTATTGATTCATTCATTTCACAATATTTATAACCTTTCCCGATACTAATAGACTTGGCAATTAATAAAAGCAATAAAGGGAAACAGAGAATTGGAAGAGGCTATTTCAAGCCAGGAATCCAAATTAAAACATCCATAACAGATGGCAGTCCACCTCTGCCGGAGCATCCCCAGTGAAGGGAGACTCAACACTTTGTGATTACTTCCATTATGGAATTGTTCTCCCTACAAAGAAGAATATTATTTTTCTTCAATAAGCTTTCTAAACTTTTATTTTTTGTGTGTGTTTGCCTTGCAGAAAGTGGACGAATGTAGTGGAGGACATCTACCCCCTCCCAAAAAAACCCCTCCATTTTTTAAAGTAGAATTTTATTGAGTTTTATTGGGCTGGGAATAGAATAGGGTCAGGATAAGGATTAAGGTTTAGGGTGGAGTTGGAATCAGGATTGGTGTTGGGGGGGGGTTTGAGGTCGACCTTAGGGTTATCCCCCAATAGCATTTTCAATCTTTAGCAAACAGACTATTGTCTGGGTACATATGTTCAGTTAACAATAGTTGATATTGTAGTAAGGACCAAGGACCCCCCCAAATCTACATCTGAAGGTCTAGATCAGAGGTTCTCAACCTTGGCAACTTTAAGACTTGTGGACTTCAACTCCCAGAATTCCAGTCCCAAGGTTGAGAACCCCTGGTCTAGATTCTGAAGGAGAACTAAAATTCAGGTATTCCTCAACTTACGACCACAAATGAGCCCAGAATTTCTGTTAACTCACTTAACATTTGTTAAGTGAGTTTTGCCCCACTTTACGACTTTCTGGCCACACTTGTTAAGTGAATCACTGCAGTTGTTAAGTTAGTAACATGGTTGTTAAGTGAATCTGGCTTCCCCAATGACTTTGTTGTCAGAAGGTCACAAAAGGTGATCACATGACCCCAGGACACTGCAACGGTCATAAATACGAGTCAGTTGCCAAGTGTGTGAATTTCACAATCATGGGGACGCTGCAATGGTCATAAGTGTGAAAAACAGACTACAATAAGTCACTTCTTTCAGTGCCATTGTAACTTTGAACAGCCACTAAACAAACCTTTGTAAATCTAGGACTACCCATAGAGGCAGGCTAGGATGTATAGTGTCACTTAGTGACACTATAGTTAGTGTTAGTTTTAGTTAGACACTTGCAGTAGTTTCGGTTGTGAAGGCCGCCATAAAAAAGATGTTGAGACTCTGGAAAGAGTGCAGAAAAGAGCAACAAAGATGATTAGGAGGCTGCAGGCTGAAACACAGGAAGAATGGTTGCAGGAATTGGGTTTGTCTATTGAATGAAAAGAAGGACCAGGGGGTGACATGATATCAGTCTTCCAATATTTGAGGGGCTGCCACAAAGAAGAGGGAGTCAAGGTATTCTCCAAAGCACCTGAAGGCCAGACAAGAAGCAATGGATGGAAACTAAAGAATGAGAGAAGCAACCTAGAACTAACGAGAAAATTTCCTGACAGGGAGAACAATCAACTAGTGGAATGACTTTGCCTCCAGAAGTTATGGGTGCTCCAACACTGGAGGTTTTTAAGAAGAGATTTGTCTGAAACGCTATAGAGCAGTGATGGCGAACCTTTTAGAGACCGAGTGCCCAAACTGCAACCTAAAACCCAGTTATTTATTGCCGGGTGCCAGGTGGGCGTGGCCCACTGGGTGGGCGTGGGTGTGGCCAAGGTGGGCATGATTACCTCGATGTTGCTCGTGGGGAGGGACACCTGTGGGGGCCGGGCAGGGTTGAGGGAGATCCAGGAGGTCTCTGGCAGGTGGGGTGGTGAGCAAGAGGCTTGTCCTGCGAGGTGAGGTGAGACAAGGTGAGGCAGGGCGTGGGTGCCATTGTCACAGGACAAGGTGAGGCAGGGGCCGGGGCAGCTGCTGCCTGACACCATCGGCCCCCACATACAGAGGCCAGTGAGCGCATGAGTGCTAGGATGCATCCAGCCATGTGGGACCTCAGCAAGTTAGTGGGCAGCTGGTTGAAGAGGGACAGTTGCCATCTCCGGGGCATGGCACGTGTGCCCACAGAGAGGGCTCTGAGTGCCACCTTTGGCACGCGTGCCATAGGTTCGCCACCACTGTTATAGAGTTTCCTACCTAAGCAGGGGGTTGGACTAGAAGACCTCCAAAGTTCCTTCCAACTCTGTTATTCTGTTACTTCTCCCATCCTCGGACCCCTTTTCAAGGACCCGTCTCCCCTCTAAACTCCTTGTTCCACCATACAGTAAATATTTGTCTCATGCCCTTTCCAAAATGTCTCTCATGTTTCTGTCTCAAGGGCAGATCATTGATTTTGCTACTGCTTTCCTTCGAAGAAAGCTGCGCGGGGTAGCATGTTGCATTATGCATGAAGAAGATGCTGGTAATTAGGCAATTGTCATAATGGCCCCATTCTCCGATGGAAGAGCTCTCTTCCTTATTTCCTATTAAGGCTGCAAGAGAGTTTATTTGCAGAGCATTGAGTTTAATTCAATTAACAGGAATTGTGAGCCATTTGCAACACAAGGTATATTAGCATAGTACTTTGTTTGCAATGAGAGCCAAACAGCATTTAGGGGAAGAGCTAATTATCTGACAGCACTTTCCCTCTTTCCTTTCATTCATATAATAAGGAGTGCTTATTCCAATATCAAAATCCCTTAAGCTTTAATTAATGGCTAACGGTGAAAGCTGAGGGGCTTGTCTCAAAGTCACATATTGAGTGAAAGCCCACCGACTTTTATTTCACACATGAAAGGGAAACTTGATTCCACACCGGAAAAAAATGTCCATGCTATTGACGTTTCTTCTGTGGGTCTTGAATATTGCTCTAATAATGGAAGCAACTTTTCACTCGGAGCATTTGAAATCCAATCAAATGGATTTTTTTATTTTATTTTTATGTGTTTGGGTTTTTCTTGGCAGAAGCTTGGCTTGAAGAGAAGGCAGTTACCAAGCTAAATTGTATTGTAATGCTGCTTTCAGTGGGAGAAAGATTAAAATATGATTTTGCAAGGAAGGAAGCAGAATTTTAAAAGTTATAGGTCATGGTGTCAAAGCCGCTGAGTCTGGAGCCAGTTGGTGTTCAGAGAAAAATCCTTCTTGAAGTTTTTGTTATTGACTGCCTTAGAGTAGAAGCATTTTGCTCTACTGAGATTTTTTTTTTTTTTAAAAAAAATGCATTTTCAACAACAAATATCGATAGCAAAAATGCCAGACTGGTTTAGGAATTTACACTTAGTTTAAGGGATTTACAAAGGGGCTGGGATATTTTTTAACGATGTGAAATTCTTCAGTGAGATTCTTCTCCATGCAGTGATGGAGCTAGCAGAAATGGCAAAATTGCCTGCTTTAATTAGAGAAAAAATAACATATCCAGCTTTGTTTCTACTTGGAAACTGCTTCTGGACCTGTGCTCAAGACAGAAAAAAAAATGAACATTTGACAATGAGTTTTACTGATTAACACAGTTCGTTGTTATAGAAATGGCCAGTATTTGTTAAATAAAAAGTTGAGCCTGTAATTCTACTCTGTACTAATTTACTACACTGAAAAAAGTTGGAAGGTGATACTTTTTCTTTCCTTTCTTCTTGTACCCCCTTTCTTCTTCTTCCTATCATTTTCCTATCATCTTTATTTTCATTTGCAATTTATATTATTATACTTTTATTTTTTTAAAAAAAATAAAAGATCCTTCTTCATTCCAGAAGGCGGAAGCATCCATGAAGCATTACAGGATATAGAGATATTCTGGAAAGTGGTGCTGTTCAAAAGACACAGTAAGCAAGCATGTTGCTTTATTCCAATCCTTTTCCATATTGCAAATTACAGTAACGAAATAGGAAAGGTGCAGCTTGCATAAAAGCAGCTGAAATAATTTACAGAAGATAATAGCATGGACTGCTGTTAAGGAAAGGCCACTGATTTCTCTCATTCTGAAAGCATCCTTCTTCTCCGTGGTGCTAGTTTTTGGCAAATGGACAAGTAGGTATTTGCCCTTTGGTTTCAAATCCTCTTGTCTGCTTTCATAAAAGTCACCTGGAATTTTTTTGCTTTAAGGTGCCTAGAAAATTGTTATGGATGTCCCTGTGGAGGAGGCAGTGCCCAAGGGGTCGGTCAATGTTTCCATCACACCTTCCTCTTTCCCTGAGCAAAACCCAAGAAGGGTTGAAGGACACATGATAAATAAGCAATAGAAAGCACATTAGGAGAGTAACCCGTTTGCCTGAGGATTATTTAACAATATCTGAGCTACAACACATAAAGAAATTACCCTTCAGTCTTCCTGCATGTCAGTATTGGTAAGGTTGTTTGAAATTACCTGGACATGTATCAAAGAGAGATACAACCTGGAACGAAGGAGAAATTTCCTGACAGTGAGAACAATTAACCAATGAAACAGCTTGCCTGTCAGAATCCAATTATATTTCATCTCCAGTTATCAACTATAGAAAACCCCATTTCTGCCCTCTCTGGATTCTGCCATACGGTGAAGGGAAGGGGGTGAACAAAGGGGCTTTATGGCCCTCACTTCCTTCGGTACACTTCAAAGGGACTGGATGTGGATATCGCCAAAAGGACTAAACATAACAATGGGGCTATTACCCTTCATGTAGTTTTCTCTGAAGTCTCCATCCAGCCGGCAGTAAGGAAAAGGGGGTGGGAGTGTAATGCCTGAGACTGTTGCTGGAAGAAGGGAGTGATTGGGTGGGGCTACTGGGGAACCCCTTAAAACCTTGAATGGGAGAGCTTGGACCCCAAGTCCTGTCTAGAACGCCTGCAACCATTTTCTCTTAATAAAGGATGCCTGTTGGAAGAACTATTCCAAGAGTTCTGTCTTCTTAAGATGCAAAGTGGGGTGGGTCCTTACATTGCCTTCAGAAGTTGTGGGTGCTCCATCACTGAAGGTTTTCAAGAAGAGATTGGACAACCATTTGTCCAGATTAGTACAGGATCTCTTGCTTGGGCAGGGAATTGTACGAGAAGACCTCCATGATCCCTCCCAACTCATTATTCTGTTAACTTCTTTCTGGCTTGATCGCTGTCCCAGCATCTAGGGATAAAGTCTACTGTGTAGGATATTTTGTTTTACCTTCAGCTTCTAGGATTTAATATTAATGGAGGTCAAGACTTGGGGTGAAAATTCAGCTTTAATGCATCTGGGCTCTAGATTCAATCTAGTCACATCTACCATGCAACATGCAAGTTGGAATGTTCTCCTAAGCAATTCAGATGAAGGTGTTTTACTTCCTAAAGCAATTCACATTCTACATTTGCATCTGGAAGCTTGTTTCCTGGCAAGCAATAACTGTACTTTTTTGCAATACTATTCTCAGACCAATCAATAATCATAATCAATCAGTCAGAGTCATCAACCTTTCTCAAGTGAAAAATTGCATATAAAAGCTGGGAACGAGGCATACAGCATGAGAATAACCACCAACACCATCTGAATGATTCAGAAACTGGATGAAGTTATGATTGAATATATCTGAATACTCATCTATTTTCTCCAGAGAGATGTCACTTACCTTATTCGAGTTAGAATAATATTGATGAAATACTTTTTATATTGCTATGCTATCCATTAATACAGTATTGCCCTCTTGTTGTTCCTGGTTTGTTTGTAAACTCACTTTTGGAGTTTACCTAGTTCATTTTATTTCCATTTCTCTTACTGCTATTGTAGATCTGATCTTCTTTAAGAATTTCTTTAATTCTTCTTTTCTCTTTCTCTCAACCAAAATAACTTGCCTTTTCTCTCAATTCTTCTTCTTGAGTTCACTCTTATGCAGGATAAAATAATCTCTAATAAAAGCTTTACTTGCACCTTAACTTATGCTTACGTCAATACTTTTATACAATTATTTTTTTAAAAAAAATTAATTTCCATTTACTACCCTGCCCTATTGCTTCTTTCTGTAGAAATATTTAATTCTGGTCTGCATCTAGTCTGCATTTAAAAGAATTTGATTTCTTTTTATAAACCAAATTCACAGGATTATCATCAGAAAAAGTCTGTGGTAGCATTTTTACCTTAGAAATCTTCGTAGCCAAATTCTTTGAAATCCAAATCAAGTCTGTTTCTAAAAAGAAAATGTCTTTCAGAAAAGGAGATGTACTGTCTTTTTTTATTAAAAGTTTTAAAGATTTTATACAATATATATCCCAAATCCCTCCCCCCTCCCCCCCTCACTTCCCAGAGCTGATTACAGGGTTACAAATAAACAATCATAATCTAACTAACATTACCCAACTATACTAACAATCAAATCCATAACATACTTTAACTCCTTTTCAAGATAAATATTAACAAATTAAAAACGAAAATAATAATATAATTAAACCATAATACTATAACTATATATAAATACATCCATATTAAACTATTAATAATAATCTAAAATTTACTCATAAGCTAGATAATACTTTTTAGTCTCATATTTGTTCTGAATATAATCTATCCATCTTCTCCAAACCGAGATATATCTTTCTTGTGAATAGTCCTTCAAATAAGCGGAGATTTTTTGCCATTTCTGCTAAATTAGACACCTTGAGTATCCATTCTTCCATAGTAGGCAAAGAATCTTTCTTCCAATATTGCCCCACCAATAATCTTGCAGCTGTTATGTACTGTCTTGAATTATCATTTTTCATTTCTATAAATCAACCATCAAATCAAAGAAAACTTTTGCCTTGAGTGATTTTCATATTTTCGCAGAAGTTATATTCTGTTGTGGAATGATCATTCCATTTCAATCCTCCATCAAACACTAATTTTCATAAGAGAAAACTATGTCTCTCCATAAGTCCTTTATACTATAGAACAGTACTTTATCCCTCGTTTGCAATATAAACTCCCAATATTGTTCTTTTGCAAATTCATATCCACCCGAACAAATCTACCAGGGTCATCAGTCAAAATACAAGTTGTGGTTTTAGTTTGGAAATTTATATACAAAACAACTCAATTTCTTTCTTTTTTTTTTTTTTTAGTTCTTGCTGAAAAAATCCCTTCACTCAGTTTTTTTTGTAAAAAGATAAAATTATATTTTATGTCCCTTTCTTTTAATCCATGTCTGTTGTAAGTAATTTTATTTATCTATTTGTATCCCCCAACTTTTTTACTCATTACTATAATTTTGTAAAATCCACCAATATTTATTTATTTATTTATTTATTTATTTATTTATTTATTTATTTATTTATTTATTTATTTATTGGATTACTATGCTGCCCATCTCATTAATATAGCAACTCTGGCCAGCTTAAAGTTTAATAAAGTATCTGTATTGTCTAATAATATAGTAAAAACCCACAAAAGTTTCAATTTGTTCAAAATCATTTTCACCCCAAAATATTTTTTTCAAAATAACTATCGCCTTCATACATTTTAAGTAAATCTAGTGTAATTCCTTTCTGCGTAGGTTGCTCTGACAATCCTTTCCTCCCCTCTGCTGTTTTACTACTTCTTTGGTGATTCCCATTGTAATCTTTTTTTTTATTTAAAAAGTTTTATTAACAATTAACAGAATAAACCCACTAACCCACCCATCCCCACCTTCCTACCCCCCCCCCACTTCCCAGAGCCGAGTACAGGGTTATAACAAACATATTAAACATAATCTAATTAAATTTAACAAATATGTTAAACATAATCTAATTAAATTTAACAATTTATACAACAACTAAGTTCATAATTAACCCTTAACTCCCTTTAAACCTTAATAACATATTATAAACAAATCCATTTTTAAACAATTACTATAAAAACCATAATAACAATCCAATTATAAAATAGTATTAATAATAATTATATTAAAATTTAATCATAAAATAAATGGAACTTTTTAGTTCCATATTTAATCTGAACATAATCTAGCCATCTTCTCCATACCATAATATATCTTTCTTGTGTATGATCCTTTAAATAAGCAGACATTTTAGCCATTTCTGCTAAATTAGAAACCTTAAGTGTCCATTCTTCTATTGTGGGCAACGACTCTTTCTTCCAATATTGACCTATCAATAGCCTTGCTGCAGTAACTAAATTCAACATTAAAATAGTTTCTTTGACATCAAAATCCTTAAAAATCCCTAATAAAAATAGTTGAGGAGTAAACTTTATCTTCCTTTTAAAAATATTTTGAATGTTCCACCAAATCATAATCCAAAAAGCCTTAATATTTTTACAAGTCCAGATTCCCATTGTAATCTTGTAACCCAGTGTGAAAGTGTTTCAGTTCCAAGAGGAAAACGCAAATCCTTTCCTCTTTTTTTCTATTTTTGTCTGCTTGGGACCTTAATACTTTGATCTCAAGTGGTACTCTATAATACCAATCACCATCACAATCTGGCTCCTATTACTTTTATTTTTTATTTTGTAAAATCCACCAATTATCGGCACTCTTTAATAATAAAGAAAAAAAAAACCACAAAAGGTTTCAGTTTGTTTGCCTGTTTTAATCCCAATGTGTTCAAAATCACTTTCATACACACACACAAAATCTTTCCAAATAACTATCTCCTTTATCCGTTTAAACTTTCTTACACTCCTTGTTAAGCTTTTCGCCAAATGTTTTTAAAACCCTTTCCCCCTTTTTTTAATCCAGAAAGAATGTTGACTTACCAAGTGGAATTCTCTCATCCAGCTGCTCAGAAAAGCTCTTTTTAGCTGTAAATTAAGTAAAGTGGTTAAGAAAGTGAAGCTTGTGCAAATCTTATTCCATATAGGTTGCGCTATGGAGGTGAGTTTGATAGGAATACCTCAATTCCCAGCCACTCAACTCATGAGTCAACCGCAAAATGTTCAGTTCCTGCAGTCTTCTCATGAAGATCAGCTATCCAGGCTACAAGTGGGTGATCAGACGATCTCTCCTTTACTTGGAAAAACTGCCAGCTAGAAGTTACCAATTTCTCTGCAGTGCTATTCCCCACTCTTCAGAGACATCTCGTCCACAATAGCTCCTCACCCAGAAGCAAAACTGATCTGAGTCTTTTCAGGTAGCCCAGATCAGGAATGAAATTCTATGGAGTACAGAAACTCTACTTTATCATTGTAGGCTATAATAACACAGTGCCTCATGTGGTTAGGATGCTGGCTTGACAATTTGCAAGCCTACGTTTGAAGCCTACATGCTGCTGTGTGATGGGGTGAGCTCCTGTCATTCACTCCAGCTACTGCCTTCATAGCTTTTTGAAAGCAGGCAAATGCAAGTAGATAAAGAGGTACCACTTTGGTGGGGCCATTATCAGAGCCCCCAACTGGGCATCCCCAGACAGTTAATCTTTTTAACAGAGAAGCACTTTGGTGCTTCCAACAAAAAAGTAATAGTATAACATAATCTTGAAAGCCTGGACAAAAATTCTCTCTTCTTCCTCTTATAGCAAAGAGAATCATGGCAGAGTTTCTTGACTTCCTTTGGCATATCTTTTCAGTCCTAGGGCTATATTGATGATTGTAAACATGTCTAAATGCTAGCATTATCATGACCGGTTTGGGTAAATCTCAAGGTGTATATGTGTATAACTTCACAATTATATTTTCTAGACGTTTTCTAGCTCTGCCTCCAATATTATTTCAATACTTAATGTAGGCAGTGTTGTAGAAAGAATAAAGAGCTAACGGAAGAAGGAATGCAGGGATGCAAGAAGGGTTAAACAATCTGTGCTCCTGCAATTTTAATGAACATTCCAAAAGGGAATTCAGATTTAATTATCCTTATTACCAAGGAACAATAAGATCTCAGCAAGCAACGGTCAAGCCCAGGAAGTCAGCATTTGTTGTCTTCACCTACAACTACACAGACTGCAATCCAGCAGTCAGTTCTCGGGAGGAAATCATTTACTATCATGATTATAAATTTGCAAGTATTAAGAATTCCAGCCAGAAATTTGGTGGTTTTGAAGAAGAGACTGGACAGCCATTTGTCTGGAATGTTGTAGGGTTTCCTGCTTAAGCAGAAGGTTAGAGTAGAAAACCTCCAAGGCCCCTTCCAATTCTTTTATTCTATAATCTGTATATTTTAGAAGTTATTATTACACCAGGTTCTATATTTGTCCCATAGGATTGTTATCATCATCATCATAGTGTTCGTGGTCATCTTCATCATCACCACTAACTGTTTCAGTTCCCAATCTATTCCCAAACTGAGATTAAATGAATACCATTAAATAATACCATGAAATGCGTATTATAATTCTTTTTTTATTATTTTTATTTTATTTTTAATCAACAAAACAAAACAAAGCAAAACATAACACACATACACACACAGTATATACTCCCCCCTTTTTTAACAGTGATTACGTAACGGTAATCTTCTATTATTTACATTTCCCCCCTTATTCTTTAGAATATTTGTCCTTATTGCCCCATTGGTTCTTATTTACATTTTTCTTCCTTCATATTCTACTTTTTACTAAGAATAATTCATATTATTATTATTATACATTATTATACACATATTTTCACTTTTGACCTTTCCATATTTATTCTCCTCTATTATTTGTAGTCTCCAACCAGTCATACCACTTGTTCCATGTTATATAGTACTCTGTGTCTTCCTTTTCTTTGATCTCTTTTGTTAATTTGTCCATCTCAGCACAGTCCAGGATTTTTCTTATCACTTCTTCCTCTGATGGTATATTCTCATTTTTCCAGCACTGTGCATATGCTGTTCTTGGCACCGTTATTGCGTATTATAATTCTAATAGTAACACTGCCTCTGTTTATCAAATGAAGTTCTATTTTCTGTATATTTCCCGGGTGAGATTGTTAGGGTACATGAAGATTTGCAATGTTGGCTTGCTATCTTACTATTATCCGTGTGTCAATTGCTGTGTGATCCTTTGGTGTTTTCCCTCGTTTCCCTTTTCCACACTGTGATTGGGACCAGATTCTTTGACTTACATTTCATTCATGCCATTTGGATGTGAAAAGCTTTTCATTAGAACAGTGCAAATATTGCATGTACACAAAAGCTGTTGTGGATGGTAGTTAAGAAATGTTTAGAGCAATATGTTTCGACAGTATGGGTGTGTGCACACCTGTTCAGTGTTTGCCTACCACAAATATTTTAACAGATGACTATACAAGATGAGCTTACCAGAGATCCAGGCTAAACAAACACATCTACATTTTATTTTAGTTTCGCTTTTACTTTATTTGCAATGCAAGTGTTTCAGATTTGTTGACTGGTAGCCACTTAGCACTGTCAATTTTCCTTCTTGGCTTATTAGCCCATTTTCTAGATGGAAAAGGAAGAAATGCAATGTTATAAGATATTTCATCCTCCTGTGAATTGTGAGAATTTTCCATGACTACCTGACTTTGCTCAGCCGCTTTTCAGCAAAGATTCCTGGGGCCTTACTTGCTTTAAAAAAAAATATTATTTTTTTTTAAAAAAACCCATCTTGCGTCTAAATTTGCAGTCAGGGAAAAAGCTGCAGGGGGAAAAAAATCAATGAGATTTATTTATGAGGTCTACATAGCTCAGGGCACCCCAGGTTGAAAGCTGAGTGAGGGTGAAGGACCAGTGTAAGAATCAGAGAATGGATGAAGTTGGAGGTTAGAAGGAGTTGAGTAGGAGATTTCAGCAGATCCGGCCAGCATTTAGTCTCTGGGTAGGTTCCAGGTTGGGATGAGTAAAGTATAATTAAGACATAATAGGGGGGGAGAGGGGGTTCATGATATAGTAAAAACAGAGGCCAAGGGAAGGCAATCCAGTCTCACAGTTCTGACTAATGTCTGTAGTAGTAGGACTCACTGGAGAAGGGCCTAATGCTGGGAAAGATTGAGGGCAAGAGAAGAAGGGGACGACAGAGAATGAGATGGCTGGATGGAGTCACTGAAGCAGTAGGTGTGAACTTCAATGGACTCCAGAAGATGATAGAGGACAGGAAGACCTGGAGGAACGTTGTCCATGGGGTCGCGATGGGTCGGACACGACTTCGCAATTAACAACAACAACAATTATTATTTACCTTTCTTACAATCTTCTTTACTTCCTCCTTTTGTTGACATTATGGTTTGTCACAGAGTCAGCCACATGTTCAGACTGGACTTGACATTTGGCCTAGCTGTTGACTCCTTTCCAAAGACCTGGGATAGGCAAATATTGACGTTTGATGATATTACAGATATTGTCCACAGGATGCAAGCTGTTCCCCCTTTTGCAATTGACTGATGGTGTATTTGTCAATACCGATATTATTGTGGTTGTTGTTATTGTTTATTCTCTATGCTGCTTTGCAGGTACACTGAGTGCTTCTGCACCAGAGACAAATTCCTTGGGTGTCTAATCGCACTTGGCCAAAGAAAGTATTTAATTCAGTTCAATTCAAACACATTTTAAATAAATAAATAAATACCTGCAGTTAAAAACAACTAACGTGATTGTCTGAAGTCTGCATAACAAAACCATCTCAGTTTAATAAAGCTTAGAAGCAAAGAAACAAAATAGGAGGCAGCAGTTTTCTTTGCATATTGTTTTGTGGCTTTTAAGACTTATCCAGTTTTGGAGCTTTTTAATTAAGATTTATGTGCAGACTTCTGCTAAAGCAGCAGTTCTCAATCTTTGTGACGGCGACCCCCCCGCCACATGGACGCACCGCGCATGCGTGGCGTGGTGCGCATGCACGGCACCACCCCCATGCGTGGCAGATCAAGCTCTGACCAGCTGTTGGTTCATAGATGTTTAACACTGCCTGATAACGATGATGAGATGCTGGAAGACACAAGAGAGCGGCGGGCTGAATTGGAAAACTGTAAGACAATTAAACAGAAAGTCCCTGAAGTTCAAAATGACCTTGATAAATTCTGGAAAAAGGGACATGCCCAACACTTGCCAGAACCTCTTAGATGTGAAAATGATTTGAACAGAGTTGAGGAACTTATCGAGACAATCATTCTGCTGCTTCATCCACGTTCTCCTTCTGCGTGTTCCGAGCATTTGGCTCTCTTCAAATTCCTGGGGCTTATACAGCTGCTGGTCTCAGACAGACTTCCAAATCCTCATGTACTGATATTGTAGCTTAATATTTCTCAGTTCTTGGGACAGGCTGATAAATCCTAATTACAGACCAATTCACACACCCTTTTCCTTCCTACACCGATTGTAACTTTAGGACCTCAACCTGATTTATATTTAATTCACACTGAACATCTCCTTTGGATACAATATTTTGGACCAAACTCAGTAGTAATGTCACTTTGGGGACTTCTAAAGCGGTACTTTCTTCATTAACGTAGAAACAGTTTGAAGACCTACAGCAAGAGTCTTCAAGGGCACCTCTTATGTATTCTGGAGGAATTTGTAAAAATGGCCTGCTTACTAAATATATAGAACCCCTAACTATCTACCTGCTTCCTGGCCTCTAGTGTTTTCTGATCTAATCTGTAAAATGTGGGCTGAATAGCAGGTCTTCTTGTTCTAAGTATTAGAATAAATTATGTTATGGAAACTGCTGGTAGCAAATTTAAGGGTTTCCACCGTGGTGAAGTCCTACTAGCATTTTTTTATCCCAGGATTAAAAAAAAAAAAAAGATAGTGGTTTGCAGAGAGATTGTGTTTTTCTTCTAAAATATATGAAGTGATGGGGATCCTTTTTAAAAAAAAAAACACAACAAAAATTAGAAAGTATAGCAAACTTTCAGTAGTTTTGGGTTCTTTGAAAAATAGAAGCTTCTCTGCCAGAGTTTTCAGGAAAGGTTAGGTGATTTCACAATGTCATAAACTTACCCAGTTAGCAAATAGTCAGTAAATGCTATTCGTTTGTGAAGGAGAAAACATGGGCTTTTTTTATCAAGAGAACAATTCTTTGTTAAAGAAATACGATTGCCCCGTTTTGCAGAAGGCTGGTTGATGATTTTACTGCTGGCAAACTCAGCTTTTGGCTGGTATTGAACACTGCTTCTGTTACTAATGAACTGCATTTTTAATAGATGGCACTGCAGGAATAATATATAGGCCTGGCAATGCCATTTGGTTCTTTTGATTAATTACTCTGATTAGGAATAAGCCAGCCCGTTCTCTTTTCTCCTTCAACGGTATCCTTGTCGGAGGAGGAGTGCAACTGCTTTGTGTATGCACGTACTTACTTAATATTCTTTGAAAATTTGCTTTCCTTCAATGCCTGATTGTTGTTCCTTGGATATGAGTCCAAAGCAGAACACATCTATAGAACAAATATTATAGAAGCAATATATAGGTCCTTTCTGTTTTGCTTTTGGCATGGGCATTCCTGACTGAGAATGGGATAGGATGGGATGGGATAGGATAGGATGGGATGGGATGGGATGGGATGGGATGGGATGGGATGGGATAGGATAGGATAGGATAGGATAGAATAGAATAGAATAGAATAGAGAATAGAATGGAATAGAATGGAATAGAATAGAATAGAATAGAATAGAGAATAGAATGGAATAGAATGGAATAGAATAGAATAGAATAGAATAGAATAGAATAGAATAGAATAGAATAGAATAGAATAGAATACAGGATGTGGAATGGAATGGAATAGAATAGAATAGAATGGGATGGAATGCAGAATAGAATAGAATAGAATAGAATAGAATAGAATAGAATAGAATAGAATAGAATGGAATGGAATGGAATGGAATGGAATGGAATAGAATACAATGCAGAATAGAATAGAATAGAATAGAATAGAATAGAATAGAATAGAATAGAATAGAATAGAATAGAATAGAATAGAGCTGGAAGGGATCTTGGAGGTCTTCTAGTCCAGCCCCCTGCTCAAGCAGGAGAACTTACACCATCTCTGACATGTGACTGTCTAGTCTCTTCTTAAAAACCTCCAAAAATTGGAGTGCCCAGAATTTCTGGTGATAAGCTCTTCCACTGGTTGATTGTCCTCACTGTTAAAAAGTTTCTCCTTAATTCCAGATTGCTTCTCTCTTTGATCAGTTTCCAACCCCTCTGCCTTTAGAACATAGTATTCCAGGGATGGAAGGGGCCTTGGAGGCCTTCAAGTCCAATTCCCTGCTTAAGGCAGTTTATATCATCCCAGGCAAATAGTTTTCCAGTTTCTTGAAAACCACCAGCGATAGATCACCCATAAGTTCAGGAGGCAAGTTGTTCCATTGAATAATTGTTCTCACTGTCAGGAAATTTCTCCTTAGTTCTTTAACTTTAACTTGCTCGTTTCTAAGTGCTCACAAATCTGCCAGTTGATTGTCTTTTTCCAGGATTTTCCTAGGTATTGATGTCAAGTGATTGGCCTATAATTTCCTGGATTCATTTTTCCCCCTTTTTGTGGATTGGAACCACATCTTTTTAACTTTTCAATTGAAAAAAAAAATCTGTTTTAATTCTATTTTTAATTTTGCTTTTAAGTATGGCTTTTATGTGCGTTTATTGTATTATTTGTAAATCACCCTGAGTAAAAAAAAAATGTGATGGGCAGTGTAGAAATTTGATAAATAAGACAACATTCTTTGAAAGCTCAAATAGGACTAGGATGTAATGTTAATATATCACCACCGCAAAGAGACTTTTTTTTTAAATTTAGCAACTGCTTTTCATGGTGCTGCTGTACCTTCCTTTGTGCTTTCATGCTGTTGCCATTTTTTTTTTTTTTGTCTAGAAACCAGCCTTCAAATGAAGAGCTCCATATCTGTGCAAAATCAGTGGGTTTGGGGTTTGTTAACAATGCAGCAGTTGCAATTAAAAAATCTCATTAAGTGTTCCAGAAAGAAAATGGCACAACCTGGTATAACAAAATAAAGTATATCGCAATTAATTTCGGTTGAAGAAACATCCTGGCTAGATCATACAATTGCCATATCCTACAACAAAAGGAGAACAGGAGAATTCCTCTCCGCAAGTATGCAGGTTCACTTGTGGTTGGTGGAGATAGTTATAATTAAAACTTCCTTTGTACCTGTATATTGGCTGAAACTTTGAAGCTATCTCAGAGTAATTAAGTAATATTTCCCATGGCTTTTGTGCCAGTGGCATACAAATGATGTACAGATCGTTTACCAGGCATAAAATTCTAAATTTATCATAGACTGCAGCTCTCGGATCAGATTTATTGCCGGATAAAATTTTCAGAGTTGTTTTCATCTTGAGGATTCTCTCATACCATTTTTCTATGCTCACCCATAAATGCAGAACGACTAATAATTTAGAGGTACGGCTTCTTGTGCAGTTGAACTCCCCCCCCCCTCAAAAAAACCCCTGCTTTATTTCTAGTATCATTAAGAACTGTGTGTTAGGGAGATGTGGAGATGGTATTTTTCATGTCAGAAGTCAAGAGGGGGTCAGGTCTACATTGATTCCCTATTTAGTCAAGAGAGTAATAAAAACGACTTCAGTGGAATGCTCCATAAAGCATAATCCATGTGGATTACTTATAGTAACTTCCACAGCTACAAAACAGCTCCCGGGTTGTGTTAAACTATAGTGATAGTACCACTTTACACTGCACTGGTGAGACCACGTTTGGAATACTGCATCCAATTTCAAAAAAAAAAGATGTTGAAACTCTAGAAAGAGAAGGGTAACAAAGAAGATAAGGAGACTGGAGGCTAAAGTGTACAATGAATAGTTGTGGGAACTAGGCATGGCTAGTCTAATGAAGAGAAGGACTAGGGGTGACACAATAGAAGTCTTCCAATCTTTTAGGAGCTGACACAGAGAAGAAGGGGTCGACCTATTCTCCAAAGCAACTGAGGGCGGGACAAGAAGTAATAGATGGAAGATCATTAAAGAGAGATCCAAGCTAGAACTAAGGAGAAATTTCCTGACAGGGAGAACAATCAATTAGTGGAATGGCTTATCTCTGGAAGTTGTGTGTGTTCTGTCACTGGAGGTTTTTAAGAAGAGAATGGACAGCCATTTGTCTGAAATGGGACAGGGTCTTTGACTTGAGCAGAGTTTGGACTAGAAGACCTCCAATGTCCCTTCTAATTCTCTTATTCTATGTTCTACAATATGGAGTCCTTGGTGTTTTCTGAATTTGGTGGATTTACTTGCAGATGTTTGATCATCTAACTCAGGGGTTCTCAACCTTTTTAATGCCGCGACCCCCAACCGGTCGTAAGTCGAGGACCACTCAACCGGTCGTAAGTCGAGGACTACTCAACTGTGCAGCACCGTTTGCAGAATGGGACTTTTGGCGGGCTCAGCAGGGCAGAGACAGCCTGGACAATTCCTATTGGCTTTTGAGAGCCAATAGAATTAGACTCTATTCAAGGGAGTCTATTCTATTGGCTTTCAAAAGCCAATAGAATAAAAGGGAGTAGCACAGCTAAGGAAAAGGGGGGAAAAATGGCGGACTGCGTTGTTTGGCGACCCCTGTGAAATGGTCGTTCGACCCCAAATGGGGTCCCGACCCACAGGTTGAGAACCACTGGTCTAACAAGATAACATCATCATGTTGAGTGAGTGTGGGTTGGATACAGCTACGTATCCTGCCAGTGTTGGTTGGGGGGTGGGTGTAGCTTTCTCTTTGGTAATTCCTGGATTAGGATATTATTTTCTCCTTGATCATTTGCCTGGTATTCAACCCTGCTTATCTGGGCATTGGTTGCTGGAGAGGTTGGTTGTTCTGGCCTTTGTGTGTGTGTGTTTTCTTAAAAAAAAATTACTAAGAGATTGCAAGCCATTTCTGCCACAACAACTCCTCCCCCAAATTGCACAAGAATATCCAAATGTTGAGACCCAGTTTGGTGTATTGGTTAAAGCATCAGGCAAGAAACTGGGAGACTGTGAGTTCTAGTCCCATCTTTGGCACAAAGCCAGCTGGGTGACCTTGGGCCAGTCCCTCCCTCGCAGCCCTAGGAAGGAGGCAATGGCAAACCACTTCTGAAAGATCTTGCCCAAAAAAACCCTGCAGAAATTGTCCAGGCATTCTCCAACACACAACACAATCAAAAAGAAGAAAAAAATAGCCATATTTTGATGATTCAAATGAGAAAAGATTTGATGAGGATCATGAGGATAATATTTGCTAAAATATAGATTAGTTAATCCCAGCGTTCCCATTCCTGTGAAGTCTATTTTAGGATGATCTCCGTGGAAACCAATGTCACACCAGCTCTTCTGGATTCTGTCCTTCTTGTGGGGTATTAACAACTTCCAAAGCCTCATTAACTGATCTACCTCCATCGTTTGCATATATTGCCAAGTATCCTCTTCCTTTTCAAACATCATGAAGCTATAATAAACATTTATCTTCCCCATCGTTAATTTTGTAATAAGAACATCCTCGCCAGGTGTGCTGGTGCACAAATGCGTCAGCTTCAGCCAGCAGAGTCTTTGCATTATGAGATGCAAAATGAGAAAACGACTTTTTCAGCCTATTTACATAAGACATTTTATGAATCTAAGGGAATATTTGATTAGGATAGAAAAGAAACAGGCAAAGGGGGGGGGAGGGACAACCCACAAACAATGAATTTTTAACCAGCCTCAGATTAGCACTTCATTATTGCTAACCTTCTCCTTATGTTAGCAACACATGTAATTTTTATGAAGACGAGGGAATTACTGCACTACAGCAAGATTCTCCTTTTTTTTTTTAACCTGTGTGAAACTTTACACAAACTCTTGGTCTGTCTTTCTCCAAGCCAGAAAGACTCCAGTAGTTGTTTCCCCTATTGTCGTATCCATTATTTATGTGCTGAGATTTTCTGGAACCTCACTGCATTGTCACTACAACCTCTAAGTATTCTTGATTTAGCGATAAAAAAAATTAACCATTGGAAGTGAATGACCATTCAGTCAAGTTTCAGAACAGCCACTATGAAGTTTCAAAGGATGACAAAGCAACATTCGAATGCACTACTACAGCCTGATCTCATTATGGGCAGAAAATGCTTCCAAAATTCTTCCTGGAATTTTTCTCTGGATTTTAAAGCTCCAGATGATCTATTTTTTTTTTCTTCTCAATTGAAAACCACACACAAGGAAAGTTTTTATTTTCCCATGAAAACAAATCCATGTATTGTGCACAGCTCAACTCCTACAGATCTGAGTTTTCTTTCCCTTCCTTCCCTTTTATTCTACTCAACATCATTAAATTCCATGTAGAACTGTGGGACATTGATCAATAATCTTTATGTAAGCATTCAGACAATTATATTAAGTTTTTTTTTATGGTCATTAAACTGCAGAAGTGCATTTAAATAACAGTGAACATCCCACAAAGAGAAGATCGATGGGCTGTGATGTGATGCACACATTGGTGGCTATTCATGATGTAGGGAAAAAAAAGAGAGGGGAGACGCAAATCTACACCTATTGTACAGGAACAATTAGTTCAATCCAACAAACAAGTAAGCAAGCAAGTAAATAAATAAATAAACAACAACAGTAGGACTGCTTGTGTTTATAATAATTAGATGAATCACTATGCTGGATTGAAGATTGGAGAACTCTACTTTCAAGTGGGCGTTGAGTGCTCAGAATGTGGTCATGTAAATGCAGGCGGATGGGGGCAATGTTGAAACAGAGTTTCTGAGTTTCTTCATAAGTACCTTTTTGTGGGTCTGTTATAACTCGGGGCGACATGATAGGAGCCTTCCAATATTTGAGGGGATGTCACAGAGCAGAGGGGGTCGACCTATTCTCCTAAGCACCCGAGAGCAGGACAAGAAGTAACAGGTGGAAAATGGAAAATGATTAAAGAGACATCCAACCTAGCACTAAGGAGAAACTTCCTTACAGTGAGAACAATTAATCAGTGGCGGGTTACCTTCAGAGGTTGTGGGAAATCAATCACTGGAGGTTTTTAAAAAGAGATTGAAAGCCATGTGTCCAGAATGGCATTGGATCTCCTGCCCAAACAGGATCTCCAAGATCCCACCTGATTCTGTTATTCTGTAAGTGACCAGTTCTAACTTGAGGACTATTTGTACTCATCAGTAGAAACTCTTCAACGCTGCCTGTGGTTTCTTTACTCACGTGTAGAGAGTTTTTTGAGCACTGCCTTCTGTGGAAGCTATCTCTGTGAGAGGTTAATTTTACCCTTGGGGCAAAGATACTACTCAAGAACCATGAATGAAATTGGATTGAGGATGGCCTCATATTTCTATACTCTAACCATCCCCAAGTATAGAAGAGTCTTTTCCCTAGCCCGTTTCAATGTCTTGCCCTCAGCACTACTAGACGGGCGATGCAAGAGGCTCCCGTTTAGTGAGCGATTATGCCCCTGTGATAGGGCTGAAGTTGAAACTGTGGAGCATGTCTTATTATACTGCCCTATGTATAATACAGCCAGAATTAAATTATTGCCTCTCCTTGGAATGGATCCCTCTGGTTCTAATGTTAGTAATTTGGTCTTATATTGTCTAGGGGATGGCTCCTCCTATATTACTTCTCAGGTTTCTAAATTTCTTTTAAGAGCTGTAACTATTAGAGAACGTTGTAATTCCCCTTAGCCAAGGCTTCTGGTGTTAACTGTTTGTGATTGTATTTTTCTTGTGTTTTCTTTTGTTGCACTTGCATTTTGGTCTGTGACTGCAAAATAATAATAATAATAATAATAATAATAATAATAATAATAACAACAACAACAACTATTAGTCAATTGCAAAAGGCGGCCTTATTAGGAACTGCTTCCATCCTGCGATGATATCTGTAATACTATCAAACATCCACATCTGCCTATCCCAGGTCCTGGGTAAGGACTCGATAGGTAGACAAAATGCCAAATCCAATCTGAACATCTGGCTGACTGTGCGATGATCGATAATAATAATAATAATAATAATAATAATAATAATAATAATAATAATAATAATAATTAACCATGAATGAAATGCCTTCCAGATGTGGATGGAAATGAGATTCAGATTAAAATCAGAACTTCTGAACTGTGATTTTTTTTTTTTTTTTGGCCTATTCAGAGCTCATTAGTAAGGGAAAATATCTTAATTGCATCTTGATTCTTTTGTTGCTGCCTTCCTCCTCCTCCTCCTCCTCCTCCTCCTCCTCCTCCTCCCCTCATTTACACACACCTTTCCCCCCACTTCACCTCTGTAAGGAAACCAATTATTTGCTGCTGACTTGGTAGGATATAGAGATGCCGGAGTGAATCAATGAAAATAGGCATCTGAAAATACTGTTGGGATAAGAAACGGTTCCAGAATAAGTGAAATAAAATCATAGGTGACAGCCTCATTTTATTAGACTGTGGAATAATGATGAGGATTATTAAGGAATAAAGCGCGAGCCGGAGGAGAGGAAAATGGAACACTGGCAAACAGGTTGCTTTATAATAAAAGTGGGGAAAAAAGTCTTTGAAGAACTCAAGATTCTCCTGAAAAACAAAAAGCCTTATTTGCTTTTCAGAGGTTTCCTTCCCAAATTTAGTTTTTCTCTACGTTAGAAGTGGGGATCTCTAGTACTCCTGATGTTGTCGGGTTATAGAGCTTTCTGTAGAGACGACCAGGCTGAGCCTGAGGGAGGAGTCAAAGGTGTCATAAGTTACGAGTCTCTGCACACCCGCAAGAGAATTAAATCCAGCCCACCGTGAATGTCTTTCTTATCTCCCGTTCATTTCCCTTGACCGCTAGTTGGTCAGATTCTTGTAGAGAGCTCAAGCTTGCAATAAATCGTTATACTCATTTAAACTGCCTGAATCTCTCCTGATTTCCCTGGTGCCTCTGACACTTTCCTCATTTAAGCACCTGCTGTCCAGGACTTTAAATACAGTTGGAGTTGCTCTCAGAAGCGACATTCAAAATTCACACCTTGCCCTGGGTGGTGTGAATTTTATGACACAACTGGATGCACGTTTGCTCAGAAGTCATTAAGACGGTATGCACCACAGGCAAACTATAAATGTTTTAAATTGGTTTGAAATACTCCTTGGTAAGCATGCTAAAGAAAAAACTTTCCCCATTAGCCTCACCATCGCTACGAATCCTGGAAATGGAGTCTAGAGGCCACCAGAATTGGAAAAAAAAGTGATATATAGATTTTTATCAAGCATTTGAGAAGACACTCATAGTTATTATTCAGGTGCCTTATTCACGGTCTTTGAGCAGCTTTTACAGCAAAAAAAGAGAGATAATTTGACACAACAATTTGTTATTTAGAGGAAAAAAGAATAGGATAATAAAAGGACATGTCTAATTTAAAAAAATTGTGCAATAGTAGAATTTGGTGAAGTTATTTGGCCACTGGCATCCCTTAAAAAAGTAATAAACATAACATTTATCAGTGTGGTCCTCATATTTAGAAATAAATATTTTTCCATCAACTCTCTCTGTCAAGAAAAGAAACAGAATTAGAGAAAGAAAGAAAGAAAGAGAAAAAAAGAAAAAAGAGAAAGAAAGAGAAAGAAAGAAAGAGAAAGAAAGAAAGAGAAAGAGAAAGAGAAAGAAAGAAAGAAAAAAGAAAGAAAGAAAGAAAGAAAGAAAGAAAGAAAGAAAGAAAGAAAGAAAGAGAGAAAAGAAATTTTCTCTCTGCCCTCTATGGGGTGTCTTTACTTCTTTTTTTTCTGTCCCTCAAAATTCCTGGTTCATTTGCTCATTCCCACCCATTCATTTGTATGGTACCCCAGGAAGTTCTTAAATATTGAATAGGATTAAAAAATAATTGAAGCTTCTTTGACATTGCTTGGAGTATTTGGGGCAAGGGAGAGGGGGGACAGTTTTACTTCCACTGCTAACAGTGATCCATAACTCATCCACATGAGATATTAAATGAAATTACTCGGCCTCATTTTTTTTTCTCTGCCTAAAACCCAAGTTGGAGAATTTACAGATGTGATTTGTGTATGTCTCTCAAGATATTCATCATCCCAGAAAAGTTCACACTGAAAATGCCATTTCATAAAGAGTATCCATAATATCCAGGAGAATTCTGAAGGGTGCGCATGAAGCCCATGAGTTCAAAATAAAGTTATGACACTCATTAATTTACAAAGTAGCGAAAGACAAGCGGTGGTTGAAATTTTACTCAATTTATGTAAGCTGATCACAAAAGATCAACACCTCCTAATATTTCACTCTGATGGCTGAAGATGCAAATGAATTGCAAGGTCAAGGAGCAGAATGAAAGAAAGGGGAGTAAATTTAAATATAGAGAAAACCAAAGTGATGACAAGGGGTACAGCAGCCAGTTGTCAAGCTACGAATCTTATGGTCTTTAGGACCGCTCTGTGCTTCTAACTTGCCAACAGTGTGGGAGGGAGAAAGGGGAGAACTTTGAATCTATAGGTGTTCTTATCAGGGTGAGAGCTGGAGCTGTTGGAGTAAGGTTCTACATTTAGTCAAGAAAAACCAAATGCACAGGTATAGCATAGGGGGTACCTTGCTCAATAGCAGTAACTGTGAGAGGGACCTTGGAGTCCTAGTGGACAATCACCTAAATATGAGCCAGCCATGTGCTGCAGCTGCCAAAAAGGCCAACACAATGCTGGACTGCATTAACAGAAAGATAGAATCAAGATCACATGAAGTATTAATGCCACTCTACGATGCCTTGGTAAGGCCACGCTTGGAATACTGCATCCACTTTTGGTCACCACGATGTAAAAAAGATATTAAGAGTACAGAGAAGAGCAACAAAGATGATTAGGGGACTGGAGGCTAAAACATACAAAGAACAGTTGCTGGAATTGGGTATGTCTAGTTTAATGAAGAGAAGGACTAAGTTTAATGAAGAGAAGGATGAGGGGGGGGGGACATGATAGCAGTGTTCCAATATTTCAGGGGTTGCCACAAAGAAGAGGGAGTCAAGCCATTTTCCAAAGCACCTGAAGGCAGGACAAGAAGCGGCGGACGGAAACTAACCAAAGAGAGAAGCAACCTAGAACTAAGGAGAAACTTCCTGACAGTGAGAACAATTGATCAGTGGAACAACCTGCCTCCAGAAGCGGTGAATGCTCCAACACTGGAAGTTTTTAAGAAGAGACTGGACAGCCATTTGTCTGAAATGGTATAGAGTTTCCTGCCTGAGCAGGGGGGTGGACTAGATGACCTTCAGTGTCCCTTCCAACTTTATTGTTATTATTATAATTCTGGGAGGCAAGCTGTTCCATTGATTAATTGCTCTCAATGTCAGAACATTTCTTCTCCTACTTTTGGGTTGGCTCTCTAACAGTCTTCCCCCTATTGCTTCTTGCTTTTAGGTGCTCCTTCCTCTGTGACATCCCCTTGAATAAGTGATGGCGAACCTTTCAGAGACCGAGTGCCCAAACTGCAACCCAAAACCCACTTATTTATCACCGGGTGCCGGATTTTGAAAGGTGTTCATTTGACTTACAGTAGTTCATTTAGTGACCACTCAAACTTACAACAGCACTGAAAAAGGGGACGTATGATTTTTTTTTCATACTTTATGACCATTTTAGCATTTCTGTGGTCACGTGATCAAAATTTGGATGCTCGGCAAACCGACTCGTATTTATGACGGTGGCAGTATGCCGGAGTCACGTGACCCCCCTTTTGTGATGTTCTCACAAGCAAAGTCAATGGGGAAGCTCGGTTCACTTAAAAAACATGTTGCTAACTTAACAACTGCAGTGATTCACATAACAACTGTGGCAAGAATTTTTTTTTTAAAATTGAGCAATTGTAAAGGGCTTCTCTGCGGTTGGTTGGATAGATATCTATTTCCTGTTCCCACAGAACATCCTGCTCAGGATATCGGTGTGATAACACAACTTCTCAGTTTGTGTGAGCCTTTCTCAAATAGAAATGTCTCTAAAGAGACATATTTAGAGAAATAGCCTTTCTCTAAAAAGAAGTGGGGGGGAAAATGCAAGAAAAATGTTGGTCCTAACCCAGGGGTGTCAAACTCAATTTCATTCAGGGCCGCATCAGCATTGTGGTTGCCCTCGGGGGGGCGGGGGGATGATGGGTGTGGCCTACTGGGTGGGCATGGCCAGCTCTACATCGTTTGCGTCAAGGGTGCCTGTGGGGGCCTGGGCAGGAGTGGGGCAGATCTGAGGGTCTCCGGCAGAAGGGGTGGGACCGGGGCAAGTGCCAAGGCATGGTCCATTTCTTCATTCCTCACAAAGGGGGACACCTCCCCAGCATGCACCCAGGGGGCGGGGCCAACGCGGCAGGGGCTGGTTTCTCGCTGTTTCCAGATGGCCTTGTGGAGCTAAGACTGAATGCGTCTCAGCATAGATGGCCACCACAAAATTGTACATTGGCTCCCGGCCGGCCTGGGCCAGGGCCAAGGCAGAGGGGGGCCATTCCCTCACTGTTTCCAGGATGGCTTCGCAGGCCACATGAAACCACTTCGCGGGCTGCATCTGGCCCCCGGGCCTTGTGTTTGACGTGTCTGTCCTAACCGAAATCCAGACATTCTAAACATTCAAGTTTTAATTTTGATTTTAACTTGTATTGGAAACCACCAAGAGACTACAGGAGTTGGCAGCATAGAAAGTCTAATAATAATAAAAAAATCTCATTGGACTGATTTGGAAAAGACCTTTTCTTTCTTTCTTTCTTTCTTTCTTTCTTTCTTTCTTTCTTTCTTTCTTTCTTTCTTTCTTTCTTTCTTTCTTCCTTGCAAGATGGGATAATAGCATGTGTGCATGTGTGCATATGTCTCTAATAGCTTTGGAGATATTTGTCTGTCATTTATTAGAACCCTGGAAGACATATTTCTAATGCTTTTGGCACCCTTTTCTCTTTTCCTCCACTCCCCCCAACGCTGCTCAATTGCATTGGCCTGCGGAGTGTCAAGCCCAACCCTTTATAGTCCAGTGTGAAGCCAGCGTATGGGACTAATATGTTAACATCTGTTCTGTACAGCAGACGTACAAATGACCTTGGTGTATCCTCATTAATTTTCTCTCAAAACAAACCAGCCAGAACTATTGCTAGTAGAAACAATTTGAAGAACATCAGCATATAGTCAAACTTATTTAGTCTGTGACATTGATAGAGAGCCTGTTGCTGTTCAAAGGCAAATTCATCAAGGCAGCAGCAAAGAAACAAGTCACCTTGACTGAACACGCAGAAAAGATCAGTACTCTGGGAACATGCTTTTTCCCCCCTCATCCTTCTATTCCTTCCTCTTTTCTCCTCCATATAATTCTTCTTTTTGAATACGGAATAGGCTCATCAGCCTTTAGGAAAAGTCTTGAGCAAGATTTGAGCAGCAGGACACAATGGTTAAATGCAGAAGATTTAACCAAGTCTCTTATAGTTGTATTCTCTCTCTCTCTCTCTCTCCCTCCCTCCCTCCCTCCCCCCCTTCTCTCTCTCTGTGTATTATGCATATGCATATTAATCCATAAAGTGTGGCTGTAGTATTATTTATCCTCTTATTTCCCCCTTCTTCAGATATTTAGACTGGATTTGGCATCTTTATTCTATTGTTATTATTCTCTACTTTTTTCCGAGTAAATTCCTTCTGTGTCTAACTTTATTTGGCATATAAAGTAGTCTTCTTCTTCTTCTTCTTCTTCTTCTTCTTCTTCTTCTTCTTCTTCTTCTTCTTCTTCTTCTTCTTCTTCTTCTTCTTCTTCTTCTTCTTCTTCTTCTTCTTCTTCTTCTTCTTCTTCTTCTTCTTCTTCTTCTTCTTCTTCTTTTCTTCTTCTTCTTCTTCTTCTTCTTCTTCTTCTTCTTCTTCTTCTTCTTCTTCTTCTTCTTCAACAGCTTGGGCTGCACATTAGACAAATAACCTATTGGATCCTCATATTAAAGCAACAAATTTCATATGCAGTCAGAATTTGAAAAAAAAAATCACAGCCCTTTCTTTGACTAAAACAGTTCATCTGAGATCTGCATATCTGGTTCTGATTTGCTTAATTTGTTGGACTGCTTCTGAAATAGGTTTTGCATTCTTTATTTTATGCTTTTTATTTAATCTGTTTCTTTCATTCCATTTTCACATGTGTTCTCATTAACATTCCATGTTTTGTATTCTGTATTTTGATTTGGCCTATTGGCCATTCAACAATCAAGTTACATCCTTTAAGAAAACTCATGACATCTGAATCCTTGCCAGTTTCAATATACATTGTATATATGGTCCTCGTCTGAATGCATCAGGGTTTCAGATATAAAGGCTTAAATGAATAAATTGTTAACAATATTTCTAGTAGGAAATGCTGCAGAATTGTTGGGGCCTGGACTAAAGTACCAAATCTGCATCTCCTGTCCATATGCATCCATATTTGCCTATGTATTGATTCTCATTGGTACCTGCCAAGGCATCTTATTGAAATCAGGGACAAGCGCTTTTTTCAGAAGAGTTAGAAATTCAGTTCAAGTCCCTTGTTAGTGTCTGAGTCTGGCTTTTTCCAATCAATATTAGAAAGAACCATTTCTCCAACCTCTACCAGCCTAGCTAGGTCTACAATCTTTATCAGCTCTGAACAAATACATCCTTCTATTGTTCCAAAGGTGCTTTTTCAAAAGGCAACTGGACTTCGTTTTTTGCTTGAAGTTCATTTCTGAAGAAGCTTCTTGGATGAGAAGCGAAACGTCTTCAAGGAAAAACAAAACCCAGTTGCCTTTTGAAAAAGCATCTTTGGGACAACCAAGACCTGGATGACTGAGAATCTCCATAGATATCCTTCTGTTGCTTTCGGAAGGGGGGGGGGAGCATCCTTTCTCAGTGAGACAAAGGAACAAAGTAAAAAAAAATAATAATAATCTTTGCCCTTACTTTCTACCTGGCATTATTTGAACAAAAAGGGATGCTTTGCAAATCGGTACATTCTCCCTGTGCATCATAGGAAGGGATGAAAGTAAGCATTGGCTAACAGATGAAAATGGGTTTCTTCCCTCAATCATATTGAAGCAATGCAAATCCTGAAATACAATCTTTACTTGCACATTCTAATTAAGAGTATTATTCCCTCCCCTTCCCCCAAATAGAGAGGCCATTTGTCAAATATGGCCTGAGAGAGATTGGATTTCTTCAGCTTCTAAAAAGTTTGACCAAAACTTTTTTTTTTTTTTTTAAAGACACAAGTTTAATAGAATCGTGCAGGGAATTTAGATACACAACGATGTTTTATCTTCTGCCTTCCTTCCCCACAAAAATCAGAAAAGATTCTTTAGTGGATGCCTGTCTTTTGCGGGCCCCTCTCTGCTTAGCTATACAACTTCACAATATGGTGTGTTCAGAGACAATCTCCAGGATCAAGTGAGTAGTAAAAGGCATTTAAAAAAAATGATTTTGAGAAAAATGAGGCATGGATGGGGCTTTCTGAAAGCATTTGGCTGCCAAGTTAAGGAACTGAAATTGTCAACCTAACAAATTTGTCCTTCTAACCATTTAAAGTTTTCTGGTTTTCTAGGACAGGCCTTAGGATTGTTAGAGTCCTTCCCAAAACTGTTCTACAGTTGCAATTTCTAATATGGAAGGTAAACAAAAGAAAACAGATGCAATGGAAGTAATCATGAGATGCATGGTATTTTAATTTAAGGTATTTTAATTTAAGTTATAATGAATGGTGTTTTTCAAACTTGGCAAATTTCTGTGAAGAATTCAGGAGCTGAGTTGAAGAATCTACGAAGGAGTTGAAGTGAAACCAATCTGAGAAGGAGTTAAAATAAACTCTACGCATCTTCAAGCTGACAAGTTTGAAAAAACACTGCTCTAAATGAAATTAAATCTAGATTTTGTTCTGGTTCTGTTCTCCCTACTACTACTACTACTACTACTACTACTACTACTACTACTACTACTACTACTACACACACACACACACACACATTCTATATATGATAGGTATGTATGAATATTCGGTTCATACAATCATTGAAACAGAATCAGTTGATGGGGATGGATTGAATCAAGTGTCTCTAAAATTTTAGAACTTTTTTGGGTGGGTGAATCAATGTGGATGTCCGATCGGATCTAATTCATTCAACAGTTTAAACATCCCAATTAGAATGATGTTGATCAAATCCCAGTCGGATAATTGCTTGAATCAAAGTTTGACCGATTTCCTCATTTCTAAAAGATGAAGGTAAATCTTTAGGCTTTCAGTTAGTCACACATTTCTGCTGTAAAGATTGTATTCCATTTTGCAGCACAGAAAGGATTCTGAAGATGAGTGAGAAGAGCACTAGTGTAAATGGGCAATAAAACATTTACCCAAGTGCATCACGAAATGGTCTAGCATCAGGAAGCAACAACTGACTGAAGGTATCCCTAAAACTAGCCACTGATGAGAAGTAACTGCTAACCTATGGAAAATAGCTTGACTCCCTCTTCTTTGGGGCAGCCCCTGAGATATTGGAACACTGCTATCATGTCCCCCCTTGTCTTTCTCTTTGCTAAACTAGACATCCCAATTCCAGCAGCCGTTCCTTATATATTTTAGCCTCCAGTCCCCTAATCATCTTTGTTGCTCTTCTCTGTACTCTTTCTAGAGTCTCAACATCTTTTTTACATCGTGGTGACCAAAAGTGGATGCAGTATTCCAAGTGTGGCCTTACCAAGGCATTGTAAAGTGGTATTAATACTTTACTTCACTACTTAATACTTCCTTGTAAGTAGAGGATGGCCTGTTTTAGTTAAAGCAGGTTTCAAGGCAAATCGGACAGCATGAGGCATATCCACTCATATCAGTGTAGCATCAACTGACTGACATGCCCAGTTGCTAAAACCAAACAGCTGCCCAGGCCCAACCAGGAAGAGATGGCATTAGTTCTAGATGGTTGCTGGAGCTGCCATAATTGAACAGTGAGTTCATTATATCAAGCCAGTCTCTGGAGCTTTTCACCATCCCAGTTAAACAGCAGTAATAGAAAGCAGCTGGAAGAGGACGTTAGGTCAGCTGAATCATTAGCCCTGAAAATTGCATGACGATCACTTCTTGTTTGACAGCAAGACTTTCACACATCATCACCCTCTTAAAAAGGGGAGGTCAAACAGTCAGCTGAACTTGGTGCAGGAAGACTATTAAAAAAGAATTGTAGCTCGGAATTTCGAGAAGTCCACCTCTCCAGGAATCGATGCTTTTAGAGACTCATAGGGCAGAAAGGGAGCTTGGAGGACTTCTAGTCCACCCACCCCCCCTTGTCCAAAGCAGAAGACTTTATTCCATCCCGGATCCTGCTCCCATCTCCCCACCCTTCCGTCCAGTGGTGGGATTCAACACTTTGGCAGAACCAGTAGCTAATTTTGTGTTGCCCCAGGCCCAGAATGGACTTCCGGAAGCGGCATCCACACAGAGAAATGGTGGTTCACCTATTTGAATCCCACCACCGCTTCCATCTCTTCTGGAGAGCAGTGTTCTAGAAAAGGATGCTGAGCAATACAAATTGGATTTCGGCATTCTTGTGGGAATGGTTTTAGGTCAGTTGAAGGAATAGAATATAGCAGCTGGCTTCATGTGATGTTTACCTGCATGTACAACACCTTTTGTTAGTCAATACGCTGCCATTTTGTGCCAAAGAGCTATTTTTTTCTCTTCTTTCAACAACTCTGAAATCCCTTGTGTCAGGGCGACTGAATGGAACTTGAGCGTTTACTGGCTGGATGCCCTTCCTGACACCTAGGCGGAGTTCACAGCAGACAATTACTCACTGCTCCCAAAGAGAGAAAATATTTGCTGCTACCTACAATTGAACTCACAGTCTCCTGACTCTGAGGTGAGAGCTTCACCTTTACGCCACTGCATCGTTCTTGCCAAAGGGCTAACATGCTGTGGCTGTATTTTTAATCACACCAGGATTTGCAAAGGCAGCTTCCTTCTCAACCTTTTGGAGACCAGAAGATAAGTCATGATTCTAATAAGCAAAATAAAGCCAGGGGTGCGATTCAGCCAGTTCGCACCAGCTCGGCAGAACCAGTAGCTAATTTTTTTGTTGCCCAGGCCCAGAATGGACTTCCTGAAGCGGCATCCATACAGAGAACTGGTTGTTCACCTATTTGAATCCCAACACTGAATAAAGTGTAACAATACATAACTCAGACTGGGAAATTACCTTCCCTAGCAACTTGGTTAGGGGAACATTTTATTGGCCTGAGGCACCATGATGGTATGTGACAATCACCTTGGGAAATGGAGGAAGAGCTGCAGACTAGTACAGGGCTTTTGAACCAGTGGTACGGGTACCACCTGTGGTACATTGGCACCTGGCAAGTGGTACGCCACCATCCTAGAAAAGTAGTAGCGGGGGAGGGGAATGAGCTGAACCGGTGGTAGCACCGCACAAGCCTGAGCAAGAGACAGTTGGAGCTGCAAGGCTGTCAGGGCTTAGTGGCTTTGTTTCAGTAGGCTCTTGAAGTGGGAGGGAGGAAGAGAGGGAGGGAGGAAAAAAGAATAGCAGAATAACACTTGGAAGGGACCTTGGAGGTCCTCTAGTCCAACCCCCTGCTCAAGCAGGAGACCCTATATCATTCCAGACAAATGGTTGTCCAGTCTCTTCATGAAGTCTGCCTCTTGTTCTTCTCAACTACATGCATCTTTGCTTGGACCCACCTCAGCATAAAATGTACAGTCTTCTAGCATGTTCATCTGGCAAGTGACTTACGAATGGAATGAGGCCAAGTCTTTTCAAACTACTTGACTCAGTTTACCCTACTTGTCAACACAAGCTAATCGTCGTGTCAACTCTCTTTCCATTGATTTATTTTTGTTGAATGCATATTTTGCCTTTTCTGCCAAAAATGGTGCTGAAAGGCATTTGTTTTTGTAGGCCACGATTTGGAAGGGCCAAAACTGTCAATTATGGTTTCTGTCAGATTTGCTGTTTCTCCTGTCAGTTTGCATTAAAGGAATAAAAAAATGACATGAAAATACGTACATGTTATTGTGTATATTGATCTTGAAGAGTTGCATTTTTGCAAAGAGGGTTTTTTTTTTTTTTGCATCGTGGCTTATTTCTATATAATATAGACACCAATGTTTACTTTTAGACACATTTTCCTGAAATGTATACTTTTTTTTTTTTTAGTTTCTATAATGTGCTGTTTTGGTATATATTTTTGTCCCAGACAGTATCTTTATGAGATCAAGAAATGATAAATGATTTATATATAATTAATTATATTTTTGTGCAGAAATAATTTTGAGTAATGCTAATTTAGTAAGCCAGTAGAACATGTTAATTTAATTTATATCTTCTCACTTTAACCATAACATCTCTCTGGTTGCCAAAATACGTATATAGCCAGGATAAAATTAGATTCCACTTGTTTATTTTTCAATATAATTTAATTTCGGGTCACTTGTGTGATTACTATTCTTAAATGTAATGTTTCCCATGTTGTTATGCTAAATGAAGAGGCAGGTTTGAGAAGCATTCTCAAAGATGAACATTTAAAGTTGGGGAAGGCTAGAGGCATTTGACTGTGCTCTGGAGTCTTGCTGTTTTAACCCTCTTAATTTGGTTAAATTGGTTGCAGAATGCAAGTAACCAGGTAAAGTTAATTTAGCCCTTAGTTTGGGGTTGTGGTGTTTGCATGAAACACTAATCTTCCTTGACCCAGTTTTATGTCAAAAATGCTCACAAAATTGTGGTTTGTTGACAAAGCACAATTGACTGGCGTTGTACAATGCATGAGGCTGAAACAATGAGATGTTGCAGAGCCATGTACAACAGTACTACCTGAGCCTTTGGGGTCAATTCTCGAGCAGTGTTGCGGTGTGGTGGCTCACACCGCAACACAGTGGTTAAAAGATGCCAGAGAAGGTCTATACTCTGCAAGTTTGAATCCTACTACTGTGTGATGGAGTAAGCTCCTGTCACTTGCCTCAGCTCCTGCCCGCCTAGCAGTTCAAAGGCACATAAATGCAATTAGATAAATAGGTACCATAATAATAATAACAATAACAATAATAATAATAATAATAATAAGATAACAAAATACAAAGACCTACAAATAGAAATAGAAAGACTGTGGCAAAAGCAAGCAAGGCTAGTACCAATAGTCATAGACTCCTTGGGTGCGATCCCAAAACAACTGGAGCACCACTTGAACACAATTGGCATTGACAAATTCGCTATTAGTCAATTGCAAAAGGCGGCCTTATTAGAAACTGCTTCCATCCTGCGACGATATCTGTAATACCATCAAACATCCACATCTGCCTATCCCAGGTCCTGGGTAAGGACTCGATAGGTAGACAAAATGCCAAATCCAGTCTGAACATCTGGCTGACTGTGCGATGATCGATAATAATAATAATAATAATAATAATAATAATAATAATAATAATAATAATAATAATAATGTTGGTAGGGACCTTGGAGGTCATCTAGTCCAACCTCCTGCTCAGGCAGGAAACCCTATACCATTTCAGACAAATGGCTGTCCAGTCTCTTCTTAAAAACTTCCAGTGTTGGAGTATTCACCGCTTCTGGAGGCAGGTTGTTCTCCCTGTCAGGAAATTTCTCCTTAGTTGTTGGATGCTTCTCTCCTTGATTAGTTTCCATCCATTGCTTCTTGTCCTGCCTTAAGGTGCTTTGGAGAATAGCTTGACTCCCTCTTCTTTGTGGCAACCCCTGAGATATTGGAACGCTGCTATCATGCCCCCCCCTCATCCTTCTCTTCATTAAACCAGACATACCCAATTCCAGCAGCCGTTCCTTATATATTTTAGCCTCCAGTCCCCTAATCATCTTTGTTGCTCTTCTCTGTACTTTTTCTAGAGTCTCAACATCTTTTTTACATCGTGGTGACCAAAACCAAATGCAGTATTCCAAGTGTGGCCTTACCAAGGCATTGTAAAGTGGTATTAATACTTCACTTTGGTGGGAAGGTAACAGTGTTCCACGTTTCACCGTATGCTTTGCTCTGTGGCATGTTGTCAGGCTGGCCACATGACCATGGAAACATCTTCACATCTTCAGATAGCATAGGCTCAATGGCTTAAAGAAACAGAGATGAGCACCACCCTCTAAAGTCAACTACAAGTAGTAGAGTAAAAACCTTCTTACCTTAGAGCAGTGTTTCCAACTTGGGCCACCTCAAGATGCATGGATTTCAATTCCCAGAATTCTTCACAATGGCCATGATGGCTAGGGCATTCTGGAAATATATACATTTGGATATATTTGGGGGGGAAATTGCTCTAGAAGCATGACTTTACAACCTCAACAGTGTTCAAAATTAAATATGTGCAAGATGACCATTTCCCTCTCAATATACTAATTTGAATATATTTTGCTACCGTGTAGAGTAGGGTTCCTCAACCATGTTGACTTTTAAGATGTTTGGACTTTAACTGACTGGGGAATTCTGGGAGCTGAAGTTCACATTAAAGTCAAGGAACCTTGAACCTCAGCTTCCAGATCTAAAAAGGCAAATGTGATTCAGACCATCTTTCAGCTTCTGAATGACCTAAAAGCAATGATTCTCAACCTTGTCAACTTTAATTTGTGTGGACGTCAACTTCCAGGATTCCCCAACCAGAATGGAGAATTTTGGGAGTTGAAGTCCACCCATTTTAGAGCAGCCAAGGTTGAGAAACCCTGGTATAAAGGCTGTAAATTCACTCCGAAGCCCAAATCTATTATTCTGACTTTAAACTTTTGCTTTAAACAGTTGCCTCTCAAAGATTGAATGATTGATGAGTTAACTCACTACCTCATTATTCAACATATCAACGGGGATTATGGATTAAACAATTCAGCTAAATTAACTGATGTTTCAGATCAAATCTTGGCTTTTGGATATTTGAAGCCTTCTCTGGAAGCTGATGAGAAACTGTCTAAAAATGCTGAATCTATTCCATTGATCCCCTATACACCGAGCAGTCTTCTGTTTCCATCATAGTTATTATAGGTCTGACAATTTCCTCTTTGCACTCTTCAGCAGGAAACAGTATATCACAGTGATGGCGAACCTTTTAGAGACCGAGTGCCCAAACTGCAACCCAAAACCCACTTATGCATCGTCGGGTGCCGGGTGGGTGTGGCCCATTGAGTGGGTGTGGCCCATTGGGTGGGCGTGGCTGCGGTGGTAACAGCAGACTGGGTGGGACTAAAAAATTCAATCAATCAATTCCAACTTGCAAGATCCTTTTTTTTCCTGCAAGAAGTTGAAATTGACTGATTGATTGAACCTTTTTTTTTTTTGCACACGGCGGCAGAGGCCTAAAGCGGAAAAGGTTTTATAAAATCCAGCTGAAGGCCTAGGACTGGGGCGACAGTGCGTGTGCCCACAGAGAGGGCTCTGAATGCCGCCTCTGGCACCCGTGCCATAGGTTCGGCACCTCTGGTATATATTTTCCTTACCATTATTTCTTAAAAGTACTAGGAATCGGGAGGCGTTTTTACTTCAACAATCAAAGAAAGTATTTCCACTGGATTTATTTTATTAGTCATCCAGTATTTTCAGGGAAATGGTCATCTGTTAAGCGTAGAAAACAGCACTGTACAATTGCATAATTTTCTGAATGCTGTGACATCTTTCAGAAACAGCCACTGAGGGCAATCAATGGCTGAGTGCATATACTTGAATGAGGCATCTATGATTAAAACATAGAATATCAGAGTGAGGACAATTAACCAGTGGAACAGCTTGCCTCTGGAAATCATGGGGCTCCATCACTGGAGATTTTCAAGAGGAGGATAGACAGTCACTTGTCTGAGATGGTATAGGTTCTCCTGCTTGAGCAGAGGGCTGGACTAGAAGACCTCCAAGGTCCCTTCCAGTTCTATTCTATTCAAGTTCTAGTCCAACCCCCTGCTCAAGCAGGAGATCCTATAACATTTCAGACAGGTGGCTGTCCAATCTCTTCTTAAAAGCCTCCAGTTATGGAGCACCCACAGCTTCTAAAGCAGTGGTTCTCAACCTGTGGGTCAGGACCCCATTTGGGGTCGAACGACCATTTCACGGGGGTCGCCAAACAACGCAGTCCGCCATTTTTTTCCCCTTTTCCTTAGCTGTGCTACTCCCTTTTATTCTATTGGCTTTGAAAGCCAATAGAATAGACTCTCTTGAATAGAGTCTAATTCTATTGGCTTTCAAAAGCCAATAGGAATTGTCCAGGGTGTCTCTGCCCTGCTGAGCCCGCCAAAAGTCCCATTCTGCAAACGGTGCTGCACCAGTTGAGTAGTCCTCGACTTACGACCGGTTGAGTAGTCCTCGACTTACAACCGGTTGGGGGGGTCACGGCATTAAAAAGGTTGAGAACCACTGCTGTAGATGGACGGAGAGAGAAAAACAAGAAAGTCCAGTTGCCTCATGAAAAAGCACTTTGGGGACATCTTATGGGTTCTTTGATTTTGGCTTGATGCCTGATGTAAAGCCACTTTCTCTGGCTTGAAAGCCACAATGTGAACTCTAAAGACATCCACTGGTGCTAACAATGCTTATGGAAAGTAGGGCTTGCTGTCATGAATGTAATTTCTCTGTTAAAGGGAGGGGGGGTGAAGTGGGGAGGATGAGAATTTTTTTTTTCCTCCCAGTGGCTGTTAATGCTATTTTTACCCTGGCATGTACCTCCAATAAAAGTGCAGAACAAGCTCGCGTAGATCAAAAACAGTATCCCAATCAACCAATTTGGTGGAACATCAGTCAGCTGTGCCAGTTGAGTAAAACAGCTCTCAGAATCATGCTACCTGGACTGATAATGAGAAAAAAATGAGGGGGGGGGGGAAATCTCCTATCTCTTCTTCTGCCTATGTTAATTTCTTTTATTTCTCTAAGCCAGTGGAGGGCTTGGGGAAAAAAAAATTGGTAATGGAATAACACTTCCAATATAAACTGTTATTAAGAAGAAAAATAGGTCTAGTGAAATTGTAAGCATTCTTACTTGAAAGCTAAGAAAATTAATTCACGCTGTGCTAATCCAATATACATTCAGGGTTTTTTTTTTAATTTGTATTATTTTGATTTATGTAGCTGCCCAACTTACCCATAGATTCTGGGCTGCTTACAGCAACGGAAAGAAAAAGAAAAGGTATTTGGCAAACAAAATCTATATTAAAAAAAAATACAGGTAGTCCTCAATTTACGACGATAATGGACTAAGCAAGGTAGCTGTTAAGTGACTTGCACCTGATTTTATGACCTTTTTGCCACAGTTGTTGTTAAGTGAATCACTGCAGTTGTTATAAGTGAATCTGGTTTACCAGCCTGACTTTCCTGACTGGGAAGGTTGCAAATCGTGATCATGTGACCCAAGAATGCTGAACCATTGCCAATGCATGCTGGTTGCCAAACCTCCAAATTTTGATCACGTAACTGTGTGATGCTGCAACAGTTGTAAGTCGCAAGGACCAGTGACTAAGTCACTATTTCAGTGCCATTGTAACTTTGAACCATCATTAAACAAATAGTGGTATGGCAAGGACTATCTGTATGTTGCTTATCTCAGTTGTAGTGTCGAGTTGTCTTACTGTTGGGAGTGTATTGTTGAGTTGAGGGGGAGGAGATGGAAGGGTATGGAAGAGGTCAATATTTTAGGTAGGAAAAGGCTTTGGGTTGATTCAATTACCAGGTGCCAAAGTAGCTATATTTTCAAACACCTGATGCCTTCTACTGAGGACAGACTTAATGGCTGAAAGATGTAATGCAAATCATTTTAGCAAATTTACATTGCTCTTTCATAAAGGGGTGTTTCGGAAATACTGAGGTTGTCCTGAAGTTAGAAGTTTTCCTGTTGAAATCAGGAATGGAATGGAAATAAAACTATTTCTGTTTTGTCCCAAAGGTGCTTTTCGAAAAGGCAACTGGACTTTCTTGGTGTTTTCTTTGAAAACATTTTGCTTCTCATCCAAGAAGCTTCCTCAGTTCTGAAGAACAGCACAGAACTCAGTAGAACTGAAGAAGCTTCTTGGAGAAGAAGGAAAATGTTTTCACGGAAAAAAACCCCAAGAAAGTCCAGTTGTCTTTTTGAAAAGCATCATGATGGAGAATCTCCATAGACATGTTTCTGCCTTACCTTCCCTATTGCTGTGAATTACCTGCTAGTGATGTCTGTTACTTTAAAAAAGCGACCAGTGGAATTAGTCATTCGTCGGATCGATGCTAATGTGATGTTTTTCTTTCTTATCATTTGCAGGCTTTGACAATGCTGATGACAAACAACATAGAGGTAGGATTTTCTGCTTTGACTTGGCTGAAAGTATGCCCTACCCTAGTTGTGTAAGCAGTATCGTCTGTAAGTTTATGGGATATTCATTGTTGGTCTCTGAAATTTGGAGTGAGTGGCTCTCGAGTTGATCTGTGAAATTATTTTACCCATAATTTATGGCTCTTTCTTTCTGGCTGTCCATCTTTGATCTTTTAATCCTTTCCTTTTTGAAAAAGAGGTCAATGGTCACAGTTCATGGCACATTTTTTTTTCATTTCATAACTAAGTGAACACTATTATGTTACATAATATGGCATTTGGTGGAAAATCAAGCTTTTAAGGAAACCTAGACATTCTTTTAGATGTTTCTAGTCCATAAAGAGTGCAGAGGCTGGCTTATGATATAGCAAGCATAATTGTGGAAGGAATCGGTATGTTTCTTTTATGTCACTATAGATATATTGACGAAGTGGGTGAATGCTGAAAACCCTGTCATAATGTTATAATAATCTGTGCTTAATTGCATTTGGGAAAGGCATGTGGTTTCTGTTTTCTTCGTGTCTGCTTCCTTGCATTTACTAGAATAATCCACTGTAAGTGCTGGAAGACTGGCTTGATCTTCATTATATTCCTAATTTTGGGTTGGCCTTTTGTAGCTTTAGACCAGCGTGTCTTAGCTTAATCTTTAATGGCTCCTAGACTTAGTTTTGATTGGCATTATCTTAAAATCCCTCTGCAAGTCATCATGTCTGTCATCAGAAATCCACCACCCCTTCTTTCATCACACCTCCATAGTAGATGAACTTCCAAAATAAATTATCCATGAGAAAAATGGAGCTCCTTGCAGTTTAAAAGTTGGCCACTTCTGTTCCAATTTATTTGGGTGGTATTTTGTACTTCTGCACAAGAATGCGGGTTTTTGTTTTTACAACCTATCTCATTTATAGGGAACAAAGTATAGGGTGGATCTTAGTATATTGTTGGCTGTTTAGTATTTCTCAATCTCAGCAACTTTAAGAAGAAGTGAGTTTCTTGATGCTCTTTGAGCTTGGTGGTTTTCTTGCAGATGTTTCATTAACCAAAGCACTGATGATGTTACCTAGTTGAGTCATGAAACTACAAGAAAACTACCAAGTGAGTATCAAAGAACCCTCATTTCAACCCTGAGCTACAAATATGTTTATCTCCATAACTTCTTCTGTTTCTTAGTGTTGACAAGTGGGGGCTTGACAGTGAGGTTACCTACATTCCCATCTAATCTATTCTCTCATGACTTATGGTATATGTATTTTTACTCTGTCACCTTTTCCATCCATTCTTCCCTTGTGGGAATTGATGTTTCTTTCCATGGAGGATTCTTGCCTCTGTCAACATATATAATAACCAAGTTCTAAATTTTCTTTATAATACATGTGTTCCGAAATGCACGGAGCTCCTAGTGCATCGGAAAACTCTTTCCATAGCCTATTTTTTTATCCACAGTGCAATTAATTCATCATAGCTCCACAGTCCTAGCTGTGATGCCTTTGTAATAATCACACTTTCTTACAGTGAGCCTAGATGCCTTTGTTTTAAATGTGATATCAAGTTGATGGCCCAGAGTGCTTTTTTCTGAACGAAGTGAGGCTCAGCTTCACAGCAGGAAATTTGCAGTGTTCACTAAAGCTAATTTTTAACTATAACAATATGTCTAGATGACTCCAACAGCTGCAGCCAGAGAAATTTTTCACAGGAACCTTTGGTAAATTAAATTGTATTATTAAAGAGAATAGATAAACTTGGCTAGCTGCTTTAAAGAATGAGGACAGAAGTTCATTTGCATTGGGCGAGAAATGACAATCTAATTCACTTACATTCAACTTGAAAGTGCTGTTTTGAAGATTTCAAACCTGTCTGCCTTGCAAGCATGAATGCTCACTTAATCATCAATAAATTGAATAGTGCGGAGATGTGATTGCATAAGGTAATCTGTGATTGCATCGGCTGCCTTTGGTAGAATGCTCAAACCAGGGGTTGTGACCGAATCCTGTACATTGAGTTAAAAAGCACCCAATTTCTCCCCCCCCCCTCCTGATTCTGAATCCTGGCAGAAACACAGGGCTTGCTTTGTTCTGGCTAACCACATGCAAGTTAAATTTGGCATCTGACGCTATTGGAATCTTAAAGTCACCAAAGGGGAAATGTCTTTGATAAAGATAATTCTCCTGTCCGAGCAGGACGAAGGAAATAGAATTAAAATGGCTTGGTTTGACAAGAAAGAGTTTGTGTCAAGAAAAAATTAGGCTTGGGCCTTCCTCAGAAGCTTCTTGCTACCCCCTCGTTTTGTAGTCTCCAGTCAGAACTGAAGGAGTTTCTTGGATGAGAAGTGAAACGTCTTCAAGGAAAAACCAAGTCCAGTTGTCTTTTTTTTTTTTTTTTAAAAGCATCCTTGGGGTTTTGAAATGTTTGTTTCCTACACCTTGAAGTGGCCTTGCTTCTTCCCATTCCAATGATAGGACAGTTCTCCTTTCCACAGTCTCTCAGAATGAGACTTTTTTTTAATGTGCAGATAACACCTGGGAAGAGCTCTTAAAATAACATCTGCCTCTCCCTGTACTGCATCTTTTTTAAAAAAATGTCTTTCCCTTTGTAAATATTCAAATGACAATGTCCGGGTTTTTTTTTTTTTTTTTAAAAAAGATTATAATCTCATGCATATGGATCCTAATAAAAAGATGGTTACCACAAACGGTTCAGCTCTCTTGTACAATAATACACTTAATGGAGCATGTTAAAGCCATTACAAAACAGACTTTTTGGCAGGCTGGAAGGTGGCCCTTTGTTATTTAGAGGGCAATAATTGGCAACCTTCAGCAATCAGAATTCTGGGTGATTCATTTCTGCCGTCTATCACTGTATTGAATGGGAATCAAAATGCTGTCTTGCATCCATGGTTGACAGTTTGCATGGCCAAATATATATGCCCCAAAGAAGAGGGAGTCAAGCTATGCTCTCCAAAATACCTGAAGGCAGAACAAGAAACAATGGATGGAAACTAATCAAGGAGAGAAACAACCTAGAATTAAGGAGATAATGCCTAACAGGGATGACAATTAACCAGTGGAACAACTTGACTCCAGAAGTGGTGAATGTTCCAACACTGGAAGTTTTTAAGAAGAGACCGGATGGCCATTTGTCTGAAATGGTATAGGGTTTCCTGCTTGAGCAGAGGGTTGGACTAGAAGACCTCCAAGGTCCCTTCCAAGTCTGTTATTCTATGTTATTATAGTTTTCTCTTGATTTGTTCTTCTTAGGGCTGAGAGAGAAGGACTGGCCCAAGGTCACCAGCTGGCTTTGTGCCTAAAGCAAGACTAGCCTGATACTTTAACCGTGATATCAAATAACTCTCACATACCATGTTATAACCCCCCCCCCCTCTATATTCTGACTTCAGAATATAAATGCCCAGTTCACTCAACAGGCGAGTTACCTCAGTCAGACTACAAGCCACCCCACCCCATGCTAATTCTGGAGAAGAACATTTGTCCACTTTTTAATTCATACTTCTCAAACCAGAAGGAATTTGTATGGCAGATTCTATATTTTTCAGAAGGTGTCATACAATTTGCATTTGAAAACATATGCATATTAATTAGTCCACTAGTGATTTGCAGAAAAAATATGCTCTAGCAGAAAAGAACGCAAAGATGCTTGCAAATGTTTGAAGCCTCTCTCCTTTTCCCCACCCCCCACCTTTGTTTCCTTCAAATTCACCAACTGATATGGCAGTGGGCCATACCGAGCATATGGTTTTGAAAGTGAGAAACAAGATTGACAGATTTATTCATCTCTTGTGTCAGGCTTCCCTCTGGCTCATGATTTTCAGTGCAAAGGGTGCTTGTAGTACAGACTAGCTATAAGCATGTTATCAGTGCACACTTTGCTTATCCAGCAATGCCATTCAGTAAAACACACACACACACACACAGAAAGAGAGAGAGAGAGAGAGAGAGAGAGAGAGAGAGAGAGAGAGAGAGAGAGAGAGAGAGAGAGAGAGAGAGAGAGAGAATGCACATACTTGTTCTGAGCAGTAGATCAAATTTAAGAAGAAGCATGGTTTTAAAAATGTCAAATGACATGTTTCACTTCTAACAATCATTTTAATGCAACGGCCCTTGCTTTTTTAAAGTTGACACAACTGACAACTATTCTGCAAAGTAGAAAGGAGGGGATGGGCCATGCATAGGTTTGTATGCTGACAATAATTTCTCTCAAGCAAAAGTAATGCAATCTTTGAATTTCAAGAGCACCTATCACTTAGAACTTGCATGATATGTTTTTTTTTCTGAGAGGAGTTTGTTTGCTAGACTTGTATCCCATATTTCCTCTATGTCATAGGATGCTGGACTCCCACCCCCATTCCCTTGCCCCAGCCATATTGGAGAGTAGATTGTGCTGAGAAAGATTGATTGCCTCAGAGGCATAAAAAAGAGCTTCCCTGGCTAAAGATGTGCTGGAGTCTAGGTTTCCCTAATCTTTAGTCTGACACCTTCACCACTGTTCCTGCAGTGGAATGTAGTCTGGATTCCCAGGAGGGAGGGGCTGCATTCCAGAGGGTAAAGAGACTGCAAAGATTAGATAGCTTGTCCGGGAGGAAGAGAGTTAAGAAAGCTGCTCCCTAGCAATTCTCAAAGGGTATCTTTAATGATGCAAACAGTTGCTTTAGTTTGGCAAGATTCTGTCTATAGGTGAGGAACAATGAAACAATTCAGAAGCAACTCCATATATCTGTGGGCAGGAAGTTGGACAAGAAGATCTCCAAAGTCCCTTCCAGCCCTAACAGTTCAGATGTCTCAATAAAAGGAGCAATCAAGAAGGACATGTTCTGTAGTTTCTATCTCTCCCAAATCACAGAGGCATCTATTACATATATAATATGAAGCATGAAATAAATTAATTTGGCTTCTTTGAGCTTCCGGCTTATTCCACTCTCTCTTCCCTCTCCCTAAAGGAAGTCCTTGAGTTGAGTTGGAGGTCCACCTGGATTTACAATGCCTGCTTGATCAGTAGGTAGAAAGCATGGCCAGAAGACCACATTCAATTCCTTCATTTTACTTTTTTTTTTTAAGCACTTCTCAAGTAGATTACTCTAGTGATGTGGTGGCGAACCTGTGGCATGTATGCCACAGGTGGCACAGAGAGCCCTCTCTGTGGGCACACGTGCCATCGCCCCAGTCCTAGGTCTTCAGCTGGATTTTATAAAACCTTTTCGCTTTAGTCCTCTGCCACCATTTGTAAAAAAAAAAAAAAAGTTCAATCAATCAATTTCAACTTCTCTCGGGGAAAAAAAAGAACTCGCAAAGTTGGAATTGATTGATTGAACTTTTTAGTCCCACCCAGTCTGCCATTACCACTGAAGCCACGCCCACCCAATGCACCACACCCACCCAATGGGCCACGCCCACCCAGCACCCAACAATACATAAGTGGGTTTTGGGTTGCCGTTTGGGCACTTGGTCTCTAAAAGGTTCGCCATCACTGCTCTAGTGCAAACAACTGAGGAATGCTTTGAAAACTTAGGAACTTTTGACCGTGGGGATGTGGCAATGGTAATACAAATGGAAGTTGCATTACTATTAATGTTAAATATATGAACCCAGGCAACACGTTGTTTATTAAGCACTAAAGATTTGTAACTATAAAAACATAATAAAATATCTATTTTAAAAAAGGTCACGAATGATGATCATGTGACCCCCGGACAATGCAACTGTCATAAGTACATGCCAGTTGCCAATGGTCCAAATTTTGATCAGGTGACCATGGGGATGCTGCAACGGCTGTAAGTGCGAAAAGCGATCACATATCACCTTTTTCAGTGCCATTTTAACTTTGACTGGTCAGTAAATATATTGTTGTAAATCCAGGACTAGCTGTGATTCACAAATCTAGTTATATATGTTTGGACTATGAGCACTGCAGCAGATCACATTTCTGATTATGGGAATTTGGAAGTAGAACACAGTTAATTCTACAGTGACACATAGATCAATCTCTGTTGATAGTTGTACAGCTGATTTCTGAGTGTCGTGCAGTTTTTCTGCTTTGAATATGGTTTTAAGATGGGTAGATAAGAATTTTAAAACGATTGCTTTAATCAATGTCTATTCATTTATTCTTTTGAAGAGAAAATATATATATTCCAAAAGTATTAAGATGTCAGGACTGTATGCATCTCTGTCAAAAATTAGGCCCCATAAGGAGAAGCTCAAAACTCAGAGATGCAAGAAATATTTTATCAATTTTTTTTTTAAATTAAGGGTAGGGTAAGGCAGAGAAATATTTGCATGACAGAATACAAATACTTAACTTTTTTTTTCCTAGTTTGTTTTGCAGTTTCATCAAGTTATGCCTAGGCTTTATCCCCACCATATACATAATTGAGCCCCATTTCCAGTTCTGGGCTTTCCATGGTTTAAGTCAGGGGCAACTTTTAAGATTTGTGGACTTCAACTTCCAGAATTCCTCAAGCCAACGTGGCTAGCTGAGGAATTCTGGGAGTTGAAGACTACAAGTTTTAAAGTTGTCAAGTTTGGAGATCTCTGGTTTAAGTCAAGAGATGAAGATGGATATGTCAGATGTAAAAAGTATGCAAGGAAGACTTACTGACCATCCCACCAGGAATCCCGATTATCTGTGCACCATTCAGAGTCCCCCTGTGAGAAAGATGGGTTTTAAATGGTGATGAATAAATGATCAATCAATCAATTAATCAATCCCCATAGTGGTAATGATGACACAGTGTCACTCATAGCACCTGTCCTATAGCCTACATTTGTCCAAAAGGACCCCCTTATAACAGAGTATTCATATGGCATGGATCCAGGTTATCTGAAGAACTGTCTCATGAAGATGGGATCAGCCCACCCCATCCGTGCTGGCAGAAGGGGCATTGCTGCAAGTCCCATTGATCAAGGAATTTTGGCTGGTGGGATCTAGAGAAGAGTCTTTTCTGCTGTGGCTCCCACCCTCTGGAACATTGTGCCCTCACATTTATGACCGTTGCAGTGTCCCGGGGTCATGTGATCCCCTTTTGCAAATTTCTAACAAGCAAAATCATTGGGGAAGCCAGATTTACTTAACAGATATGTTCCTAACTTAACAACTGGATGTAATAATTGTGGCAAGAAAGATTGTAAAATGGGGCAAAACTGTCGTGCTTAGCAACATAAATTTTGGGCTCAACTATGGTCGTAAGTCGAGAAATATGGGTATATGGGCTACATATAAGTTTAATCAATCAATCAATAAATAAATACCAAGTTCTGTAGACTGTCAGGTGATGTCAATAATTTAATGAAAAGCAGGATACCAGCTTATGAAATGCCAGCCTGGCAGATGATTTATTTTCCTGCAGATTTTATGTGAACTTAATGCTCAGTAATATAGCTCCATCAATTTGGACCATCTATTTCATTTTTGCTCTGCATATCATAGCAATTTGGAGACTATTTCAATTATGAAGCCTGATTTTTTTTATTGACAATTAAACCATCGGTAGCAACAGACTAAGCAAGACTGAATGTATACATTCTTTACTTTAATAAGCTTGTGGAAACAATATACTTACCTCCATGATGATGGCATTTTGTTTCTTGAATCAAGTGTACAGTCATTATGTAAATGTGATTTGACATTTGTCCATTGTGCTATTCATTTGTTTCTTTTCAATTTCATATTCAAGTTGCCAGCAGAATATAGTTGATTACAAGGCTGCAGTCCTGGGAGAAAATTCTATGGAACTCAGGTGGAAACACTGTTAAATAAAGAAATAAATCCAGATTCTTTCTGATTAAGTAAAAACACTGTGACATTTCTTTCTCACTTATTTATTCACGTTTTGTTGGCTTTCCTAGTCTGTTTTTTTTCTAGGACAGCCTTTATTTTGGTGCAAGCATTCAACCCTATGTTTAAAATAATCCTCATCAAAAGAATGAATAGATGATGATAGAGATGATGTAGATAGATATAAATTCTTAGTCAAAAGTTTAAGGAAACTTATTCCAGCCCAGACAAATGTTGTCCAGCTTTTCTTGAAAATGTCTAGCAATGGAGTACCCACCACTCCAGGAGGCAAGTCCCCAAAGGTGCTTTTTCAAGAAACAACTGGACTTTCTTGTTTTTCTTTGAAGATGTTTCACTTCTCATCCAAGAAGCTTCTTCACCTCTGACTGGATGGTGGGGAATAGAAGGATTTCCATTCCTTGCAGACTGCTGGTCATTTGCATTCTTTTAGAAAATGGTTGAGGCCACTTGGGGGTTCATCTGTGTCCTCAGGGTCGCCTGAGTAATGCAAATGGGTGTGGAGCCTTGTACCACTCAGGTGGCCTTGAGGACACAGATAAACATCCAAGTGGCCCCAACTATTCTCTAAAACATGGGTGTCAAACTCGCCGTGTCACGTGACTTGTTGTGACGTATCACAACTTTTTTTGCATTGCCAAAGTTGGGATGGGTGTGGCCTCTGCATGATGCAACTGGCCCATGGGCCGGCATTTTAACACCCCTGCTCTAAAAAAAGGCAAATGACCAGCTGTTTGCAAGGAATATAAATCCTTCAATTCCCCACCACCATCAGAGCTGAAGAAGCTTCTTGGATGAGAAGCTAAATATCTTCAAAGAAAAACAAGAAAGTCCAATTACTTCTTGAAAAAGAACCTTTGGGACAACCATGAGCTGGATGACTGAGAATCTCCATAGACATCTGGAAGGCAAGCTATTCCATTGGTTAATTGTTCTCACTATCACAAACCAGATTCATATTAGTAGATATCCTGGTTGCCCAGATTTAGTCTCTGCTCAGATGCTGCTGATAGATAGATAGATAGATAGATAGATAGATAGATAGATAGATAGATAGACAGACAGACAGACAGACAGACAGACAGACAGACAGACAGACAGACAGACAGACAGACAAATATAGAAGAACAGCAGGCAGAGCAGGGGGGCAGAGTTAAACATGTCATCAGTTTAGAGACCTTGCATTTCCATAAGATATCTAAGTCCAGCCCACCAGATTTAGCCTCTACTCAGATGCTGCTGATAGATGAGATAGATGAGATAGATAGATAGATAGATAGATAGATAGATAGATAGATAGACAGATATATAGATAGATAGATACAGTGGTGGGATTCAGCCAGTTCACACCAGTTCAGCAGAACAAGTAGCTAATTTTTTGTTGCCCAGGCCCAGAATGGAACCTGACAACTGGTTGTTCACATATATGAATCCCACCACTGGATAGCTAGCTAGCTAGGTAGGTAGGTAGGTAGATGATAGATAGAAGCTACCTGAATTTTTAACTACTAAAGTCAAATCCCTGTAAAATAAAGTGCCCCTTTACAAATGAATTGATCCACATCTATATATACAAGCCATTTTCATACAGAAAAATATACACCAGACACCTCCTTCCTTCCTTCCTTCCTTCCTTCCTTCCTTCCTTCCTTCCTTCCTTCCTTCCTTCCTTCCTTCCTTCCGTCCTTCCTTCCTTCCTTCCTTCCTTCCTTCCTTCCTTCCTTCCTTCCTTCCTTCCTTCCTTCCTTCCTTCCTTCCTTCCAACAAAGTAGTCAATAAGAAGGAGAACACTGGGGGTGTAGACTTTCCAACGAGGGTTAAATTCACCAGGCATCACGACGCTTCAAGGAACAATTAAATTACAAAAGCTTCCAACTCTTTTTTTTCAAAAGCAGCAACTTTTATATCTGTTCGCCATTCCACCCATGGTTTTGCTCCCAAAGGTGTTACTACGTTCTTCTGACGGAATGCAAGACCAGTGTCATTTCCCCAGCCACAATTATTTATGGGGAGGGGAGCTCGTTTTTTCTCTTGGGTGATATTGCAAATTAGGGGCCAGGCTGACCATGGCTTTCAGTTAGATTTTAGACAGGCTGCAAAATGGAAGCCTCTCCTGAAAAGCGGAGGCCATCTCGCCAGTATTTTGTAGAACATGAAATGGTGCATCATAATTAATAGTGCTGTGCCAACATCTGCCCTGGAATTTCTCACCTGATCTGTATTCTCAGGATGCTGGAGAATTTCTCTGGACTCTGTTCTAGCAGGAGTCTTTGACTTGATTATTCGACAATTGGCAGAGGGTGCTGCTGCTAATCATATGTTTTCTGTTTGAAGCCTTTGCTGCCTTTGCTCCCCAGTATGAAACAGCTCAATGGGAGAAGATTTCTCTTAATGGTGGGCAGATGTCCTGCCTTTTCTGAAGCTTCCCTTCTAGAGATTTAACAGGAGCCGGCCCCGTAAAGTGTCCCTCATAAATAGGAACATCTGGATTGTACATTATTTTGGAGAGGGTGGCATTGACCAGAGCGGTATGGAAATAACATTCCTATATAACCCTGATCGGATATTATAATTGTGTGTATCCTTATTGTGTGTAACTTGTACAGATGCCTTCCTAATTCTTCATTGCACAGAAGAGGATCGTTGTATTTCCAACATCGACTCAAAATATTGCCGACCAAGAATTGTTTCCTCTGGGCTTTTCCTTTGAAGCAAATATTCATTAGATTTTATTGTTCATATCTGGCTGGAGGTTTGTTCATATGGCCATTTCTTATTGGGCTTTCTTTTCTTTAAATACTGCAAAAGATATAACCCTTTGCTTCTTATAGGAATGGCTGGGATGAGAATTTATTACAGGACCTCAGGGAAATGTTGTAACATCCATTTTTTTTTTTTAAAAAAAAAAGTTACCATTAATTTCATGGAATTAGAACATCGATTTAATTTGCCCTCCTTTAATTGATGTTAGGTAGCTTGGGAACTGATAGCCTCGCTTTGCAAATGCGTTTAATCACTTTTTGCTGCAAAAATCTCACACACTAGCTCCACCTCCATAATGCATACACACATCACACAGAGACCCACACAGAAGAGAAACAAACCCTGAGAAGTATGTATGTAAGATTATTTCTGTTTATATAAATACTATGTAATATATATACAGTGTGTGTTTGTGTGTATATATACACACACACACACACACACACACACATAATATTAAAATATATAAATAGAGAAAGGACTGAATTTCCTTCATCACTTCTATCTATTTATTAAGCACTGTTTTTTTCCTTCCAAGTTGAAAGGAATTTAGAGCTGACCTTGAGTCAATGAGACTCAAAGAAAAGAAAGAAAAGAGAGAGAGAAGAAGAAGAAGAAGAAGAAGAAGAAGAAGAAGAAGAAGAAGAAGAAGAGAGAGAAGAAGAGAGAGAGAGAGAGAGAGAGAGAGAGAGAGAGAGAGAGAGAGAGAGAGAGAGAGAGAGAGAGAGATAGATACCTCTTCACTTTCTTCCTTTGTCCCTCCCTGCCTATCCAAGTTTCTCTTTGTCCCATATTATATATTTGTTTCATGTAATATGGAACAAAGAGAAATTTGAACAGGGAGGGAGGGAGGGAGGGTGGAAGGGAAGGAAGAGTGTAAAAAAAGAGACAGGAAGAGGAAGGAAGGAAAATAAAAGAAGGAGGGAGGGAAGAAAGAAAGGAAAGAAGAAAAGGAAGAAAGGAAGGAAGGAAGGAAGGAAGGAGGGAGGGAGGGAAGAAAACAAGAAAAGAAAGAAAAAGAAGGAAGGAGGGAGGGAGGGAGGGAAGAAAACAAGAAAAGAAAGAAAAAGAAAGAAGGAAGGAAGGAAGGAAGGAAGGGAGAGAGAAAGAAAAAAAGAAAGAAGAAAGAGAGAGAGAGAGAGAGAGAGAGAAAGAAAGAAAGAAAGAAAGAAAGAAAGAAAGAAAGAAAGAAAGAAAGAAAGAAAGAAAGAAAGAAAGAAAGAAAGAAAGAGCCAAACAAACTTTTCAAATTTTCTAGTAAAGTCTTCTACTGGAAAGGTCAAGACGTTAATGGGAACTGCTATTAGTTCTGTGGTGAAAAATGAGCTACGTGAAACATGGACCACACATCTTTCTGTGAAATGTCACAAAACCGGCTAGAGGGAGGGAGACATTGTTGTGCTTGTGCTTTCTCAATATTTCTAACAATGGCTGTTGTCGGTTTTGATGAACACTGCATTCCAAACAGAGCAAATGGAAAATAATGTGCTGGATGCTTGGGTCCCTTGGTTGGGGTGAACAGCACTCATCCTAGTTGCCCCTCCACTATGATTGGGGAGGGCTCAGGAATCCAACAAATAAAAATAATAAGGGACCTAAGGCAGAGAGAAGTTATGTGTAGAAAGTTGTGGGTTGCTGCATTCAGAGAGAGGAGGACAGTTTTAAAGGCAATCTTAGCCCTGGCAAATTGGCAGAGGGGAAGGGAGGTTGGGACCACAATTGTGGGTTGTGGACACCCTACAGTCACAACCGGGTTACCATCCAAATCAGACAATGCTTCACCCACAGATGGTTTGTTTTTTCCATTTGCGGCATGACAATAACAGTCTCTGTTGGAAGAATGGCAGAGTTGTTGTTGTGTTTTTAATTATTTGGCTTGACCTTGGGGAAAACAAATGAAATATCCTGCCCTTCTAGTATTAAATACTAGGATTTTCTATTAAAGGTGAAGAATGGGATTAAATTTTAGATTCTGCTTCTAAAACGTTGTTGATGTTGTTTGCTGACTTTTAATCTTCGTTCAGTCCCATAGCCAGAAATGAAAGACAAAAACATGTTTGCTTGCAATAAGAAAGAACATGTCCTGTTTCCACCACCACCTCTCGTCCAGCCATTGTTATATTTTTGAATAGAATGAGATTTGGGACTTAAAGTAAGATAATGAAATTACATTCCGCACTGTACATCTGCCTATTATCATTTTAAAATCTTATTTTATCAGTCGTAGTGGCAACTGCATTCTTCCAAGAGCAATTCAAGGTGATAAAGGAGGAAAAGAGAATGTGACATCCTGGAAATTGTGTTTATTTGATTAAGATTCATTCCCATTAAGACCACAATGATATAGACTTGAGAGTTTGGAAAAAAATTCAGAGAAGAGCAACTAAGATGATCAAAGGCATGGAGACTAAAACATACAAAGAACGGCTACGGGACTTGGGTTTGGCTAGTCTAAAGAAAAGAAGAAATAGGGGAGACATGATAGCAATGTTCCAGTATCTGAGGGGCTGCCGCAAAGCAGAGGGGGGGGGGGCAGGTTGTTCACCAAAGCACCAGAGGGAAGGACGAGAAACAATGGTTGGAAACTGATCAAGGAGAGAAGCAACCTGGAATTAAGGAGAAGCTTCCTGACAGTGAGGACAATCAACCAGTGGAACAGCTTGCCTCCAGAAATCGTGGCCGCTCCATCACTGGAGATTTTTAAGAAGAGACTGGACATTCACCTGTCTGAGACGGTATAGGTTCTCCTGTTTGAGCAGGGGGCTGGACTAGAAGACCTCCAAGGTCCCTTCCAGCTCTATTGTCTCTCTCTCTCTATTCTAACCTTGGCCAGAAGACTTGACATTGGTCATGCAAAGCATATTTTTAACTCTTGCTTTAGACGAGTGTTTCTCGATCCTAACAGCCTGTCCAGCCGTTCCTACATCTTCAAGTTGCCATGCTTGAGAAACACTGCTTTAGACCAATGTCCTTCCAGCTTGGCAAATTTAAGGTGTGTGGACTTCAATTTCTAGAAGTCCAATTACTTTCAAGTTGCCAGGTTTGGAAAGCATGGCTTTTGATAGTTACATGAGATTGTTAATTCCCTATTGAGAATTCTCTGCATTGCTGTAGAAGAAAAAAAAAAGTGGAGGGGACCCAGAAATGTTTAACTCCTTTATCTAATTCTAATTCAGTCTGGGGAAGGAAAACGTCAATATATATATATATATATATATATATATATATATATATATATATATATATATATATATATATATATATATATTTATATATATTTCCATCCTTTATGTAGCAGCCTGCCCATGGTGTGACTGGTTCTGACTCTTTGTAGTTATTAATTTTTTTTTTTTACACTTAGCACCCATACTATTATATACACCAGCTGCACTGTTACACACATAATTTATCCAGGATCATCTGGAAATTAGAAATCTAATCTCGTTGAACCCAGGGCTTGAAATGCTAAAACCATCCATCTTGGATCTATTGAAAGCTAACTTGAAAAGACTTTTGATCCAGCAATTCAGCTATGGGAAATGGGTCATGTGAACTTGCAATCCATTTACCAACCAGTTAACTTGAATCCCTTTTGATTCAACCCAGGTTTTTGGAGTCATGTGACCTGCCATCAGTTAACCACACTGCCTGGCTTTGCACAATAGACTAGGATAAAATGGGATTTGTAAAACTGGTGCAGTCCTCTGGAAGAGCATTTCTTAGATCGAATGTCAGTTTTATTAAGATGCCTCCTTGTACAGTTTGCTGAAGCTTGACAGTTGCATGAGTAAGATTACTTTAGAAAACACTCAAGGCAGCAGTGCATTTTTAAGGGGGGGGGGAAATCCCCGAAGTCAAAAACACAGTTCAGAATTAATTCTAAAATCATTTAACAGTCAAAGGCCTGTTCATGCGATTGTCTCTTAATGCTAAGAATGCAGAGGCCAAGGGCACATCCTTAGGATCCATTTGTCTGAAATGATATAGGCTCTTCTGCTTGAGCAGAGGGTTGGACTAGAAGACCTCCAAGGTCCCTTCCCACTCTTTTATTCTGTATTCTGAAGTGCTTTCCATGGGTTTGGGAAAATATCCATATTCCAATGGGCTTTTCCACGCAGACTCCGACAACCAGGGAATCTTCAAATCAGCCAGGCAGATTTGTAATCACAACATCAGTTTCATATTGGTGTTTTCCAACAGCAGCATAAGCTCAAAGACACCCATTGAAAGAAATTAGATAGAAATTCAAAAGCACACTGGAAGTCAGGAAATGGGCTGGGTTCCCACAATGAAAGAATGTGTCAGAATCAAATTATATTTCATCTCTGGTTATTGACTATGGAAACCCCCATTTCTGCCCTCTCTGGATTCTGTCATACGATAAAGGGGAAGGGGGGTGAACAAAGGGGTTTTATGGCTCTCACTTCCTTCGGTACAACTTCAAAAGAGACTGAATGTGGATACCACCAAAAGGACTAACCATAACAAAGGGGCCATCAGCTTTCATCTACTCCCCTCTGAAGTCTCCCTTCCGCCGTCAGTGAGGAAAAAGGGGGTGGAAATGTAACGCCTGGGATTGTCGCTGGAAAGATGGTGGGGTGGGGTGGGGCTGCTGGGGACCCCTTAAAACCTTGAACCGTAGGGCTTGGCTCCCAAGTCCTGTCTAGAATGCCTGCAACCATTTTCTCTTAATAAAGATGCCTGTTGGAAGAAATATTCCAAGAATTCTGTCTTCTTAAGATGCAAAGTGGGGTGGGTCCTTACAGAATGGCTGCAAAAGGTGAGGGAGTTAGCAGAAATGGCTAAACTAACTGTTTTGATTAAAGAAAAAAATATAATTGCTTTTGTTTCTACTTGGACTTTGTGCTTGAGGTGGGAAAAAAATGAAATTTTAGACAGGGGTCTTCAAACCTGGCCCTTTTATGACTTGTGGAGTTCAACTCCCAGAATTCCTCAGCCAGGATGCTGAGTCCACAAGTCATAAAAGGGCCAAGTTTGAAAACCCCTGTTTTAGACCCTCCATGTATGAAATGTTAATCTTGCATTTTGGATTAAAACCTAATAGAGGGTATGCAAAAAATAATATACAGTAACAATTGAATTCTATGTTTCCAAATATACATTACAATATCATATATGAAAAGGACTTATTTTGTACCAATACACACACATACAAACACACACACACATGCATATATATGTGTGTGTGTGTGTGTGAATTCTAAAATAAAGTAAACAAAAGTAGAGATAATGCATGTTTCATGTTCACAGCAAGAGTGCTTGGAAGCCCTGCCATGTCATGCCCAGGTTAAATCACATTAGCAATATTAAGGCACACAACATATGGGTATCTTGTTTCTTTCAAGGACAATGAGGTTAAAGCTCTTCTGCAATTGTTGAGATTATTCCTCTGCCTAAACGCAAGTAATTGCTTTCTCATTCCAATCTCTTCCTTGCAAAGAGAGAAAATTCATGTTTATTGTATTATATTGCTTGCATTCTTCAGTCAGCTAGAGAGAAAAAAAACATGTCCAGCTTTAATGCTGAAAAGTAAGGAAATGTTTGGGGTTGACATCACTGCAACATTTGTACAGGGACCTGGTGTAATTTGGTTTATAAAGTACATGCTCTTTATGTCCAATGATACCCTTTTGGGTCCTTTTTCAAAGATATTTCTTATCTGTGCAAGTCTGGATGGGCTGGTGTTGATTTACAAGACTATGTTGACATCCATACTCCTTTTGTAATAAGAGGTTGAAATGGTGCTCTCAGAGTTAGTTCACAACTCTGTGTGTATAATTTGAATTTCTTACAATATACAGCTTCATTAACTTTAACAAGAAAGGCTGTTGTTGGGCTCTAAAGATAAAACAGTCATAAAGCTGATTCTTCCTAGTTCTGGGTACTCATTCAGTTGTGAATCTTCAAGGTAATGGTTTCTTCAAAGGGACCATAAATGGTCTTTCTTCCACAAGGAATCCCTAAAATACAAATAAAGGGAATGTGGTCCACTTGTTCCCCCTATCATTTCTCACCAGTGGCCATGCTACCTAGACAAAGTAGGGTTCAAAATATCCTTGACAGAGGACCTGGAGGACTAGTCTTGACAACCTGTGAGACCCAGCCCAAGAATAATCCAGCCAACGTTTACTTCTTCATTTGCTTACACACAATTGACAGAATCTTGCCAGACTGAAGCTATACAGGTTGTCCTCGTCAAGAACCTATGACCACAATTGAGCCCAAAATTTCTGTTGCTAAGTGAGAACATTTGTTAAGTGAGTTTTTCCCCATTTTACGACCTTTCTTGCCACAATTGTGAAGTGAACCAGTGCTGTTTGTTAAATTAGTAACACGGTTGTTAAAGGAATTTGGTTTCCCCCCTGGACTTTGCTTGTCAGAAGGGTGCAAAAGGGGATCATGTGACCCCAGGAGACTGCAACCATCATAAATCTGAACCAGTGGCCAAGCATCTGAATTTTGATCACATGACTGTGGGGATGCTACAATGGTCGTAAGTGTAAAAAATGGTCCTAAGTTATTTTCAAGGCCATTGTAACTTTGAATAGTTGACTAAATGACCTGTTGTAAGTATCTACCTGTACTACTATCCTGGGAGATTCTAGTAAGCAACTATCTTAAATCTCTTTTTCTTTCTCTGACCCATTTCTCTAGTCATAGAGGTGATTTTGGGCTAGTTCCTCATGCTTTCTTACTTTACCTCACAAGGCTGATGTTGTGGGGAAAAATCAGGAGGAGAAAGTCCTCTGTCCACTATCTTATGCTCTGGAATGGAAACAGGATATAAATACAATACGTAAATAAAGTATTGGCGTATGAAGTGAGATGAGGAAGAAACCTACATCTAAATAAGATATTCACGGCACATACAGAAGCCATGTTGGAGACTTCTGCACTAAGCCATAATGTGGTCTATTTGGTTTTGGCTCAGGTCTCTAGCCATTGTCATATAAATGTGGCAGAGGCCAGGATGTGAATTCAGTCTTCGTGCTACCTTGAATTGAAGAGAGAATCTCATCAAGCTTCATGAGCCTTGGTGACACGGTGGTTAGAATGCAGTGTTGCAAGCTAACTCTGCTGACTGCCAGGAGTTCGATTCTGACTGGCTCAAGGTTGACTTCCATCTTCCCGAGGTTGGAAAAATGAGGACCCAGATTGGTGGTGGGGGGGGGCAATAGGCTGACTCTGTAAAACCACACAGAGGGGGCTATAAAGTACTATGAAGCGGTATATAAGGCTAAGTGCTATTGCAACCTCCTGCGTGAGCTAAATATAAAGGATCATCTGGAATACAGACTATCCTTCCTTTGGTTTTCTGCTATCGTGTGAACTGGATCCTGAATGCTTGAAAAGGGGCTTCTATTCATCCCCCTGGAAAGATGGAGGGCAATAGAAGAAGGGGACGACAGAGAATGAGGTGGCTGGATGGAGTCACTGAAGCAGGAGGCGTAAGCTTCAATGGATTCCAGAAGATGGTACAGGACAGGAAGGCCTGGAGGAATGTTGTCCATGGGGTTGCCCTCCATCTTTCCCAGCATTAGGCTCTTCTCCAGTGAGTCCTTCCTTCTCATTAGGTGGCCAAAATACTTGAGTTTCATCTTCCGGATCTGGCCTTCTAAGGAGCAGTCGTGGTGGATATTCTCTAGGACTGACCTGTTGGATCGCCTTGCAGTCCAGGGGACTCGCAGGAGTCTTCTCCAGCACCGTAGTTCAAAAGCCTCCATTCTTTGGTGCTCAGCCTTTCTTATGATCCAACTTTCCCAGCCAAACATTGCAAATGGGAAAACCATAGCCTTGACTTTACACACTTTTGTTGGCAGGATGATGTCTCTGCTTTTTAGTATGCTGTCTAGATTTGCCATAGCTTTCCTCCCCAAAAGCAAGCGTCTTTTAATTTCTTGGCTGCAGTCCCCATCTGTGGTGATCTTGGAGCCCAGGAAGATAAAATCTGTCACTTCCTCCATTTCTTCCCCATCTATTTGCCAGGAATTGAGAGGGCCGGATACTCTGTAGTATTAAATCCCAAAATAGCAGATAATAAAAGAAGGAGTGATTGGGGGAGGGGAGGGAAGGGTTTCAGTGGCATCAGAGGGAAACTTCATCAGGGCTCATGAGATGTTACTTGGCTATTGGCCATTCCAGGGGGTTAAGAAAGACTTTGTGGTGAACTATCCCATTCATGTTTGGATCTGAATTTTTTTTCTTCCCCTCTTCCTTCCTTTTCTCCTCTTTCCTTTTGTGCCATGTACTTTATGGGTCTCATTTTCTTCACTGTAGTAAGCCACACAGGGAGCCACGACAGCAAAAAGTGAGGTTCAGTTGCTAAAAAGAATTACGTACATAAACGTGGTTGAAAATTGTCCAGAGTCCACTTAGGTGAGTCGGGTGGTGTAGAAATTTAATACATATTCATAAGACTGAAATAAGAATATTTATAAGAAGCAGAGAACTGTTTCTCTTTTGAAATATCCACTGTGGTTTGAAGCCAGTTCAGAGAAAGCATTTTAGCCTTGTCCAAGTGTGAGCATAGCATTTGCTGTTCATTAAAGCAGCCCAACTTTTTTTGTTGTTCAAGCATTCATGCTTAACTTTTTAAAGTGTGTGCAGCCCTCATATCTTCTGCTAATTTATGAGGCTGTAATAAGAAATCTCAGCCATTCATACCATTTAGGTCTGTCAATCTGACTATGATTTCTTATTAATTGACATTGCAATTACCTGGCATTCCCAACTGACAATTGTCAGGAGGGCAACAGGAGATAAGAATTGTCTTCATATGTTGTTGGTGTGAAATATACCTTCCACAACTCTCATAGGCATTCTGTTGTCCTCACATTGTCTGTTGCTGCATAAAGGAATCTGGACATTTGAATCACAACTTCTGAAGAAGGTTTATGACCTTTTCTTTGATGTGTGATGGCAGCTTCTTATCCCACCATAGAACTGTCAAGTTAAGCTATGGCAAATTTAGACAGCATACTAAAAAGCAGAGATATCACCCTGCCAACAAAAGTACATATAGTCAAGGCCATGGTTTTCCCAGTTGCAATGTATGACTGTGAAAGTTGGACCATAAGAAAGGCTGAATGCCAAAGAACTGAGGACTTTGAACTCTGGTGCTGGAGAAGACTCCTGCGAGTCCCCTGGACTGCAAGGCGATCAAACCAGTCAGTCTTAGAGGAGATCAACCCTGACTACTCTTTAGAAGGCCAGATCCTGAAGTTAAAACTCAAGTACTTTGGCCACCTAATGAGAAGGAAGGACTCACTGGAGAAGAGCCTGATGCTGGGAAAGATGGAGGGCAAGAGAAGAAGGGGACGACAGAGAAAGAGGTGGCTGGATGGAGTCACTGAAGCAGGAGGCGTGAGCTTCAATGGACTCCAGAAGATGGTAGAGGACAGGAAGGCCTGGAGGAACATTGTCCATGGGATCACAATGGGTCAAACACGACTTCGCAACTAAGGACAACAATAACTCTTAGATCTAATTTTACTCCATTGATCTCTGATTTAATCTCTGGCACATGAAGAATGCAAAGGGAAGAATGGTTTCCAAAGGACCATTGTCTGCTATTTCTTGGCAACACGGCAAATTTTTGTACTTCTCTGTCTCAACAGTTTTCAAGAAGGTTTGTATTCCTGCATTTCTTGGTAAAATGGTGGCACGTAGCTAGAAAAGCAATTTTATCCCTCCGTCCCTCCCTCCAGAAACACGTAAGACTCTGAAAAACTAAGGTAAATCTATTGAAATCTGCAGAACAGTCTTTAAGTTCAGTTGCTTTAGAACAGTGGCTCCCAACCTTTTCTACACCCACACCCCTAGAACACTTCTGATATATTTTCGCACCCAGTGGAGGGATTCAGTCGGTTTGCACCACTTTGGCAGAACCGGTAGCTAATTTTTTGTTGCCCAGGCCCAGAATGGACTTCCGGAAGCGGCATCCACCCAGAGAACCCCACCACTGCTTGCACCACCACTGCTCATACCACCACAGCTCGCACCACCACTGCTCGCACCACCACTGCTCGCACCCCTTACAAAAGTTCGAAATAACGAATTATGCATGTACACTATAATTTTGAAACTTCTAAACCCAAGTTTTCACACCCCCTGGAATATCGTCTTGCACCCCCAAGTGGGAACCCCTGCTTTAGAAGGAACCCATCATGGAAAAGTGTTTGTTTATTATCCAATACCAGATGACTTTTAGGGATGGTATTAACCTGCATGTTATACTTTGCAGCCCCCTTGGCTGCTTCTGCCACCTAACCTGAGAAGGCCTTAGAAGAGGACTTTCCTTTTTGAGGTCTTTGGGAAGACATTGAGGAATGAGAAGTCGTAGAAGCTACAGATCATAGAGGAACATGTGAAAGACAGGATGTTTGTAGAACTTTTGACTACTCTTTGGATAGAGGCATTGTCTAGAAATTTATTTCCTATGAAATGAAATAAGAACTGAAACACACACACACACACACACACACACACACAGAGGGGGGGAGGGAGGGGGAGGGAGAAAGAAAGAGAGGGAGGGAGGGAGATAGAGAGATAAATAGATTGAGAAAGAAAGATTGAAGGAGAGGGAGAGAGAGAGATTGAAAGAGAGGAAGGGAGAGAGAAAGAAAGAGAGGAAGGGAGATAGAAAGATAGATAAGAGAAATTGAGAAAGAAAGATTGAAGGAGAGAGGGAAATATATATATATATAGAGAGAGAGAGGGGGAGAGAAAGAGAGAGGAAGGGAGATAGAGAGATAGACATAGATTGAGAAAGAAAGATTGAAGGAGAGGGAGAGGGAGGGAGGGAGGGAGGGAGGGAGGGAGGGAGGGAGGGAGGGAGAGAGAGAGAGAGAGAGAGATTGCCTCAGCATTTCTGAACTGGGGCTAGTTCTTTTTTGGGCTAATGTTGCAATCCCCATTCTCTAATGCCTGCTGTGACTTTCTAAAATGGATTATTCCCATATGCCAATCCATGTCTCATTGCTTAATAAATCAAATTAATCTTTTGCCATCAATCAAGTGAGTCTTGCTTAGATAGCAGAACTGTTACATTCTCCACCAGTCTGAACTCACCTGTGCAATGCACATGGAAGAGACCGAGGGACTTAAATCTCCTTTCAGCTGAGCCGGCAAAGGACCTAGACTTTTGGCGGACAACTGTCCCCTCCCCCCTTCTCATTCCCCCCCCCCCAAATCAGACCAACTAATTGGCTTGCTACCATAGACAGAATCAATAGAATTTTATGCATTGGTGCTTTCTTGTTTTACAGAGCTGTCTTGTCACTGAAATTCATTCTTATTTACGGTGTGATTGCATTCACTTTGGGAAACTAATATTGTGTATTCAAGCTTTCCTGCTTTGCATCTGCTGGCAAGTTGATTTAGGCATCTCACCCCACCTTTTCCCTGCAGATCTGTCCGTGTATCTCCTTTGGGCAAAAGATGAGTTAATAGAATTGAAATTAATGTAATTCGCAGAAGGTCAGCTGAGGAGCTGAGTCTATCTCCAGCTTTCAGAGAAGGCCGGCTCAATTCCTCTTCGCGTATGGCTTGATTAGTATGCAGGTAAGGGTGTTGTACCTCGACAGAATAATTGGATCATTCAAATATCTCCAAGCTCTGGTGTATCTACAAAGCCTGAGAACTGATTAGATCCTGACTGTTCAACGCAGCAAGCCTTGAAATCCTTTCCACTGTGAAAAACTAATTTTCAGTGGGAATTTATTAAATAAGAAATCTGCATGCCACTTTACCTTGTAAGCCGTGCCCGTGGAATACAAAGCTTTCCCTCAATGTTGATGTATGTACTTCATGGATGGCTTTTATGAGCATTGTTATGGAGCAGGAGTCTGAGGGTGGGGGTGGAAATGTCTTTGCTTTGTGGAAGGTCTTAATTGGCAAGTCATTCAACTCTCCATCTAAGGAAGAGATTTGTTCAAGTGGAGAAGAAAAGATTGCTTGGGGAGGGGATGGAAAAGCCCCCATGCTGAGTTGGGGGAGAAACAGTCACTAGCGAGTTTTCTTTTTGCAAGAGAAAAAGAAATAGCTTTAAGCCATTTCTCTTCAACTGTGAGTCCCACTGAAGTTTAAAGATGGTCAGTAGCTATTCAAATTATTCTCCAAAGTGTCAGAGGGAAGGACAAGAAATAATGGTTGGAAACTAATTAAAGAGAAAACAACCTGGAACTAAGGAGGAACTTCCTAACCGTGAGGACAATTAACCAGTGGAACAGCTTGCCACCAGACATTGTGGGCGTTCCATCACTGGAGTTTGTCAAGAAGAGACTGGACAGCCACTTATCTGAAATGGTATAGGGTCTCCTGCTTGAGCAGGGGGCTGGACTAGAAGACCTCTAAGGCAGGGGTTCTCAACCTTGGCAACTTTAAGACTTGTGGACTTCAAAGCTGGCTGAGGAATTCTGGGAGTTGAAGTCCACAAGTCTTAAAGTTGCCAAGGTTGAGAACCCCTGCTCTAAGGTCTTATTCTACTCCACTCTACTCTACTCTACTCTACTCTACTCTACTCTACTCTACTCTACTCTACTCTACCCTACCCTACCCTACCCTACCCTACCCTACTTTCTATTCTATTCTATTCTATTCTATTCTATTCTATTCTATTCTATTCTATTCTATTCTACTCTACTCTACTCTACTCTACTCTACTCTACTCTACTCTACTCTACTCTACTCTGTTCTGTTCTGTTCTGTTCTATTCTATTCTATTCTATTCTATTCTATTCTATGTGTATCCTATCCTATCCTATCCTACTTTATTTTCTTTTCTACTCTACTCTACTGTACTATACTATACTCTACTCTACTTCTATCCTATCCTATCCTGTCCTGTCCTGTCCTGTTCTATCCTATCCTATCCTAAATGCTAAACACCTGAACAGTACCATTATCATTATTTGCCCAGAGTTTTCTCCTGCTGGTGCTTGACCAGCGGGCATCTTGGCCTGGCAGAAATGTGAATGTGGAGATGTTTGTGAGGTGCCTGTGTGTGTATTAGCCAAGTGAAGGCCTTGACAATTTGCCTGGATGCTGCAGAAGTGACCCTATTTGCTATTCATCTGGAGAGACATTTCACATCACTCTGACTGCCACCTCTGCTTCTATGCATGCCCCGGAGTCTCTTCCAGCGACAATGTGGTGAAGCAAAACAATGTCTGGGCTTCACTTTGCACTTTAGTGTTGCACGTTAGTGTTGCAGGGGAGAGGTCATGTTGAGTCATGGGAAAAGCCTTGAAGGGTAGCCTAGTTTAAAGGGTAGCAAACATGAAACATTTATTTGAAATGTTGCACATCATTAATGAGTTTTCTTCAGATTGCAAAGAGATGAGTTGGAGTAATCTTTTCCAAGGTGGGTGCACAAAGATTAGGAGTTAGGCTTCCCCCTTCCACCCACCAAGTTCTTTACATTCCAACTGTAGTATTTATCCAATTTCTGGCAATTTCCTTTTACTGGTTTTCCAGAACTAGAATTTTGTTGAGCCTAGAAAATACCATTGACATGAATAAGAGAATTCCAAGGAGGTGAGATAAGAGAATCCAATGCTGGATTATCCTCTCAGGATCAGAACTTGTTCCAAGCTCAGAAGATGGAAATCCAACTTATCTTGACTTTGAGAGAGTAAACTGTTTGCTATTCTACATATTAAAAATAACTGGTAATCCAGAACTGGGAGCTGCAGATACCCTATGCAAGCAGCTTATATTACTTTCTCTCTCTTCCTTTCCAATCTGTCTGCTCTGCAAGTGGGGAGGGAGAAAGAAAAAGTGATTTCCCTAGGCAATCTCACTTTTCTTTCCCCCTTCACACAAATCGAAGAGACTGGAGAGGAAAGGATTGCAAGAGAGTGAGCTGTTTCTCTTTTACACATCAAAAGCATTGTAATCACAGCAGCAGTGGAAAAGAATCAGGCAAAGGAGAGGTTGCCTACAGGAATCACTTATTCCCCTCACCCCAGAATGGAAATATTGTAGAGGAAGGGATTTCAAGAGAATAACTGTTTGTATAGAAAGTCTGTAGCTCCCAGCCCCAAGCTATCAGCATGATCACCTTGCTTTCAATATGTACAAGAGAGTAAGCAGGCACTCAAGCCATCCAAAGAGTGGGAGAGAGTTTAAGAGGTAAACTAAGCCAAATATATGAAACTGAGTAGTCTTGTTTCTTTCTAACTAGAAAGCACATGTAGTTTGCTGACTATTGATATCTGCTAATTGGCCCTTCTAGTCTTGCTCTGACATGCCAAACCATTATGAGACCATCTCAGCCTTTTTTAACCATAGCCTATGGACACACCTCAGATACTTGGAGTACAGTTCTTGCTGATTGCTCTTGATCAGTCAACTTGCAGACTTTAACCCAAATCTTAAAAGGAATGGAGAAAGGGACAGAACTGGTAGAAGGAAAAGGCAACATTATTACTGTGGGAAGTCATCCTCCCCCAGAGAAGGAAATATTAAAAGGGCAGAAAATCTATATTTTCTCCAAGGATATTAAAGAGACAGAAAAGCATTTCCAGTTATTCTTAACAGCCCCAAGTCTGCCTCCCGCAAGCAGAAACGAGCTCTGTACAAATGCAGATGTAAAACATCAGGAAAGTTGGAGCTAGGAGATTAGGAAGACAAAGACCTAAAATCTGCATACCCCATCTAGGACAGGACATGGTAGGATTAATTCACAAAGGCCAAAGGGCACACCCAAACTCAGGTCAGAATACATGACAGAGGAAATAACTTCAAAACAGGAACAGGAAATAACTCCAAACAAAAGGCTCCAGAGGATATAAAAACCTACTCCCTACATGTGTTCAGCCTTTTTTTTTCACTTTTCTTGCTGTCAGAACCATCTTCCTGTCTGGCTCTCCTCTCCGATAAACTACAACCTTCTTCCCAAAGTAGTTGCTATGTTTATTCCCAGCTTGGATGAACCTTTGTTCCAATATTACTTAATTGTTAACCTAGAGTCTTTTATCAGAAAAGCCCTCCAAGATTCCCAGCAGAGAGAACTGTAGATTTTTTTTCCCCCTGCCTTCTTGAAATAAGCTCCGGGGGGGGGGGGTGTTCAGCCAACACATTAGGAGACAATGGGAGGAGTAATCTTTTCTCATCAACATTCTTTAGTAATAGCACTTAGCAGTTACTTAGCAGTTCAGCCCAGGGATGCAAGAAATCAGCAGAAGCAGCCACAGGCGGACACAGAAACAAATTTAATTTACTGTTTGTATTTCCGTTCTTATCAAGTCTGCTGGTGTTTGTTTGCTTGGGTTTTTTTAACTATTAAAAATAATTTTTAGCACTGCTGCCTGCTGTTTATAATGACTCTTGCACGAAGAAATAAATCATGATGATTAAAACAAACCGCCGGCGAAATGCATTTCTAAAAAGTTCTGATCAGGATATGAATTGTGTCCATGTACACAAATGCATATGCACACATAAATACATCCACCTCTTCACCCATACCTTCTCACATCCAGAGGGCACAGGAAAAAAAAATAAGCAAAACAGCAGCATAGGACAAGCCCATTAAAGAAAACCAAATGGATTTCCCAACGAAAGGAAAGAGAATAGGATGTAAGAGTATGCACAGTATTTCCAGTCTTCTTCTGAAATGTTTCATCCCTGACTCTGAGAACTGAATTAGGAGGCGCAGTGGATCAGTGGCTTAAAGATGCCGGAGATCGTCTTTGCTCTGACAGTTTGAGTCCTAGCACCACGTGGTAGACTGAGCTCCTGTCACCTGCCTCAGCTTCTGCCCACATACCAGTTCAAAAGCACGCTACATGCAAGTAGATAAATAAGTACCACTTTGGTGGGAAACATGGCAGGGTTTCATAAAGTTGGTTGGACCCTGGCCAGTGCTGGACCTGCCCAGATGCAATGCCCAACTGTGAGGTGACATCAGTGATGAGAGAAGACCCCGGATGATGTTACAGGATGCAATTCATCTTTCTGGTATGGAGTTAGTTTGCTCCCTATTGTCCAGCCTGGATAACGCCTGAGCGCAAACTAAATATACTTTTTGGAAGCCAAATAAGTACTATGTACTAACACTGCAGTTTCCTAGCTAATTGTAACATTGCCATACAATAAATAAAAAAATAAAAACTGAATTGAATTCTGGTATCACCAGCCTGTCTACAATTAGATGCTGGGTATCATCAGTACAGTATAAGCTTGTTAGAATGAACTCCTAGATTCCAGGCTTTTGAAAACATTCCCAAATGTTACCAGTGTTTTGTTTAGGAAATATATTCTGGGACTTTGAATGTGCTTGCTATGTACATTTTTCTCCAAATCTCCTGTGTCAAGTTGTTAGGAAACTTCCTTACATGATCACATGTGATTTTGTAACCAAATGGAACAGACCGAGATTGATCCACAGAATGGAAGCAACATATGTGAAGGCAAAACAGTAACAATTTATCAGTTCCTCACTGAGCTCTTTTCATTCCATCCACTCCTGGTTGTAAGCCACTGTCACTTCTGCTCTTTGTCACTTTCACTGAATGCTGCTACTTGGTGACATTCATGGTCCAAGGACAGAACAAGGAAATTAAGTTGCAATAAATCTTCATTTCGGTTGCACAACGTATGTTTTCGTGGATCAGAATCAAGATTAATTATGCCGGGACTTTTACAGGAATCAATCTCAATTCCATTTTTTCCTTCATGAACTTTTGTAGACATTGTGCATACATACCAGAAGTCAAAAAACATAGTGGAAAAAATGGGGCTACAATTAAACCTAAAGAAGGCCAAACTGATGACAAAAGATAGAGCAACCAGCATTAAAGTCAACAATAAAAATATGAAAGTGGTCGACACTTCTGCCTTTTAGGATCAATGATCAACATCAGAGGAAGAAGCAGTCAAGTAATATACTGCAGACTAGCGCTTGATAGAACAGCTACAAAAGTTTTGGAAAAGATTCTGATGCTAGGATGTGTCTACACCTACAAAAGTCAGAATCACGAAAGCGTGATACTCTTGTGACATTCTGTGGGAGTGCAAGCTGGACTTTGAATAAGCAGGATAGGAAGAGTATTGACACCTTTGAACTTTGAGTGGCTTCCCTCCAGAAGTTGTGGGTCTTCCATCACTGGAGACTTTTAAGAAGAGACTGGACAGCCCTTTGTCTGGAATGGGATAGGGTCTCCTGATTGGATTAGAAGACCTCCAAGGTCCCTTCCAACTCTGTTATTCAGTTATTCTGATGTTGGAGAAGACAGTGTGGACAGCAAGGGGGGGGGGGAATGATGGATCATTGAGCCTTGGTGGAGCAGTAGTTAGAATGCAATATTGCAGGCTACTTCTGCTGAATCCTGGCTATCGGCTCAAGGTTGACTCAGCCTTCCATCCTTCTGAGGTCAGTAAAATGAGGACCCAGATTGTTGGGGGCAATATGCTGACTGTGCAAAAACTGCTTAGAGAATGCTATAAAGCACTGTGAAGCACTATATAAGTCCCTCCCCTTCCTTCCTTCCTTCCTTCCTTCCTTCCTTCCTTCCTTCCTTCCTTCCTTCCTTCCTTCCTTCCTTCCTTCCTTCCTTCCCAGTAGTTAGAATGCAGGATTGCAGGCTGAGTCTGCCCAATGCCAGCAGTTCATGACTGGCTCATGTTTGACTCAGCCTTCCATTCTTCTGAGGTTGGTAAAATGAGGACCAAGATTGTTGGGGGTGGGATAATATGCCGACACCATAAACCACTTAGAGAGGACTGTGAAGCAGTATATATGTCTAAGAGCTAATGCTATTGCTAAATCAACCTAGGGTTTTCACTCCAGGTACAAATGACCAGGCTCAAATTATTCTACTTTGGTCATATTGGGAAGACCAAATGCTTTGGGAAAGGTTTTAATATTGTGAAAGGGGGGCGGGAGGAAGATGACCAACAGCAAAGTAGATGGATTTAGTTACAGTGGTGATGAGTACAGTGTTGGGAGACCTAAAAGAACAAGTTAGGGACAGTCATCATGGAGAACATCCATCTATGTATCATGGGGAGCCGAGATTCAAGTCAAGAAGAGGGGAATGATGATGAGCAATCAGTACCAGAGCCAGCTTCAGTAGTGCCCACGGATGACAAGAAGCTCCAGCATCACCAGATGGACTGTCATCTGAGCAGGCAGAAGAGGTGGGGCAAAACAATGAACAGCAGACACAGCTGTCATCACTGTCTGAAGAAAGATGGGGATGCAGAATTACCACCCCCTCCAAATGCAAAAGTTTGTTAAGCTGCAAAGACAGTAGAGCAAAGCTCAGACCCTCAGCAGTTGTGTCTTTTAATCTGCCTCTTTGTTCTCCATTCAGGTCTGTCATTCTACTGGGAGGGGGAGGATGGCCCTCAACTGTTGGGCCTGCTAGTCTGCTGGGAGGGGGGATCTGGGTTTCCTCCAATTTGTTCAGTACCCCTTTGATGCCTCTGGGTGTGAACGGAAGAAGGAATGTGCCAGCGGTCATCTGCCTTATCTCCACATCAATGGGAGTGGAGAGTTGAGAGAGAAATGAAAGCCCAGGAACGGTGCCTAGGAATTGCGCTTATCACTTTGGTTCCCATAATAACTTTGCACCTGGGGATTGGATGAACTAAAATTGGACATTTGGCCATTGAGGTGGGGCTTGGGAAGGGGATGGTTCAATGTGATGTTTTGCACGGGAAAACTTTAGATCTTGCTTTGCTCTCCTGCTATCACTCTCTCTCTCAATAAAAGTTCCTTTTGAGATGATGCCTGTTTCAAGAGTTCTACTTTCTTGGGAGAGGTAGTTGAGGCAGGACCTTACAGGCACTCTGTGAAACTGCTTGCATAGAAGGAGTCTCGCCTCGCTAAAGGAACTACACTTCTATTAAAACAGAGCAACAAGCACATGCTCTCCATTAACAACAGCTGCACTGTACTTCCACTCCATGTGCCCTGACTCATGAACTTCGCAACTCTGACTTTGAACCTGGAACTGCAGATGAATAATCCACAAGTTTTGACTCTCATATTCTGCCTGACTACTCCAGCTCTGCCTACTCATTTTCTACGTATACTCAGCCTTCCTTTCAAGCACCAAGGTCTTGTGAACTTACTTTTCTTGTTATTGTTGTTGCTGTTGTTATACTATTTACTGGCACAAGCCTTGATCTAGATAGTTTGGGTTGTTCTTTCGTCCAGAGGCATTTAACTTCAGTTTTTAGGATTCCTAGTGGATATGTTTGGATTGGAGTTAATAAGGACTTCTTCAGAAGGATCATCTCATCTATTAAAATATGCATTTAGAATTCCTTTTAAAATTATATTACTTGTTAGATGTTTTACACAGTGGAGCAGACCTAAGGACACTTTGAAAAACCGAGGGCAGTTGTCTGACATGATAATCAAATCAGTATTGATCACTAACCATTATTTATGATTTGCTCAGCAAGCGTTTGAAGTCAACATCATGATTTAAACACCTCATTTGATTTTTTTTTTCCCTAAAAAAGGTTAAGGTTGTTCTTTTGGGAAAAGTGAAATAGAATCAGGAGGGCGGATAGGACTCTTGATATAGGATCTAATTGTTAAGGTATTCCGAGTCTAACACTACTGTGCCATATTTTTCTTTCCCCCTTTTCAGCCATTCAGTCTGATGAAAATGAAATTGCATTAATAACTCCCAAAGAGGAGAACATTGCAGGAAATTCTCACAGATAAATAAGAAGCTTGTCTTTAATTCCCAAGAAAACGCTAGGAGTGTTTCTACGTGCTGCTTGTCACTGTTCACACTTCTCCCCATAGTTCATAGCTCTCCAAAAGGATCCTTCAGGAACTGCCTCAAAGTTCTCTGAAGAGCTTCTACTTTCATAACCATGACACATCATCTCAGGTTACCAGGAGGCTGCAGAATAATGGGTAGGACTAACAATATCTACAACATCCTTGGCCAGCTAACAATATGTTTGCCAAAAGGAATTTGCTGCATGCATAGGTTGAACACTGTAACAAATGAGTAGATGTTTGATTGCATTATGGTAGTTGCCATTTTGATTTTTTTGGATCATTCTCTATAGACAGTCCTGGTCATAAGAAAGAGATACAACAGAATGATTTTTCACAAAGGAAAATGTTTTTGGGAAGGGAGGAGGAGGAGGAGGGGAGAGGAGGAGGAGGAGGAGGAAGAGGAGAAGATCAGAACTTACTGTGTGAGCTTATTTTGCTGCCATGATCAGCACGATTTCCAGAAAGTAAATATCACTGAACATAATAGAATTTATTTCTGAGTAAATCATGCACTACATGCCTTGATGAAATCAATGGGTCATTGTAAGTTAAATTGTTTCATTGCTAGAAGGTTTAGATTGCTCTATGTGTATTTATCCAAAACCAAATTCTACTGTACTTTTGAAATGCAGATAAATGCACTCAGAAAAGCAGCAATTATATGCCTCTTTATTCTGAAGTAACTCCCAGATCAGTTCAAGGTAAATTCTGAGTAAATGAATAAAAGTTTGCCGCTTTAGTAACAACTTATTTTGGTTAATCAAGCCCTCTGTTTTCAGCACAGACAAGATGCATAATGTTCTTATGGCTGTGCGGGGAAAAAAAATCTTTTCATTTTATTTAGGAAAGGTTTCTCATTGAATACTCTGTAAATTGGAATTCAAATCCATTTCTACACATCGGAAAGCTGGTTGATTAGAATAGAAAACCTTGAAACCACCAGATACTTAAGGAAAACTTGTTCCACTGGTATTTTGAATGCATAAGAAGCAGCTGGGCTAAATTATTCATTGCAATGTATTTGCTCAATGCCAGTAATGTATTAATACTTGTCAAAAGCTGCTTAAACAGAAAATGGAACACATCTTTGTATTAATCATATCAAGCGCTATTATTACTAGTTTATATCATGTCAAAACAATGCTCCATTTTCATGGACACAATGCATTTAATGAACATGATTAGATGGAGGGCCAGAAGAGATTTTTTTCCCAATGTCTCGTGAAAGACAGTCAAGCACAAATTTGGAATGGCTGAGTGGCAGCTTCAGGATAGAGAAAAGCAATCCACTCCCTAGGGCAGTGGTGGTGAACCAACTGTTCTATCCCAGCCTATAGCCGTCCTTGTTAAAGGCACAAGGACCAAACCCCTGTTGATAAAATAGGCTGGAGACTTAAAACAAAACAAACCCCTTTTAATATGGGTGACAAACCTGCCAAATAGTCCAGAAACAAAAGCAGCCAAACTCAATCCAAATGAAGGAAACAGTCCACATGAAACACGATGCAAACAGAAGAGTAGTCACAGGCAAGACGAACAGAACAGGATCCCATGAAGTACTTTGCAAACGGTTGCCTTCAGCAACCAGCACCGCCCACACCTCCTCTTTTTATACAGCAGTCCTAAGGCGTTGCCTCTCAGTGCCTTCTCCTTTTTCCCTGGAGTAGTCGCATTGACTGCTGCTGATTTACTCTTGCTAATTGCCGGCGCGTGCGAGCATCAATTAGCATGTCCATCAGGTGTGAGTCTTCTGAGTCTGACTCATTCTCCTCACATAGCTGAGCTTCATCAGGAACACGACTGGAGGGCCCAGGCTCTGCATCAAACCGTGAGTCCTGTCATTCATCAGAGCCTCCCTCCGACCCTGATGGCCCTTCAAATGCTTCCTCCACCTCCTCCTCAGATTCCTCAGACTCAGCTGTTGGGAGCACAGGCTGGCACGGAATCACGACAACTATGGCACGCGTGCCAAAGGCGGCCCTTGGAGCCCTTTCTGTGGGCACGCGTGCGATCCCCATTGGCGCCATGCCCCCCAGTCCCAGCTAGAATTGCATGCCTCCCCCCATCTATGTTGGGCCTTCTGCCCACCGCCCCACCCACCAGAGACCCCCTGGATCTCCCCCAACCCTGCCCGGCCCCCACAGGCATCCCCCCATGAGCAGCATGTTAAGTCCGGGGTGTTATGTTGCAGGTGTTTGTCTGTTTGATGATGATGGTGATGTTGTTGTTGTTGTTGTTGTTGTTATTATTATTATTATTATTATTATTATTATTATTATTATTATTATTTCTCTCTTCATAAGGAGTAAACAAAACATGCAGTGGTGCTTCCAAGTGGCATTGCCTTCTTCTGCAGATTTAAGCAAAACCAGATCCAAGTTTCTATTTCAGAGGAAATACATCTAAGCTGATGTAGTGAGTTGTTAAAAGGAAGAAACCAATGCTGATGTTATGCAGGAGATATTCAAGGAAAAGAATCTCCAGTTTGCTTGGACTGATTGTTTAGTATATATTGCTTGAACTTCCAGCATTATTGTGCAGCTATTTACCTCAATATCTGTAGCTATTTTGCTTTACCTAATTTTACAGGGTTTTTTTTTTTCACCCAGTCTCTCTTATTTTCTTTCAGTCTATGAATTATTTAACTATCATTTATTGATGAGAGTGTGAGCAGGAAAAAAGGAAAGAGACCTCAACTGACAATTTTCTCCAGTTCAAGTTTTAATCAGAGATGAAGAAGTTTCAAGATGAATGCTCTTCCCTTCTTTGAAGTGAGCATTATGTTCCCCCATCTAAAATATCATGGGCAAGATGTAAAATACTCGGTAACAGCTTTATCCTTTATGAATCTTAGCTGATTTCTTTTAAACTGGAGCATAAAGAAAAGTCTGCTAGCATCTTCATGCTGAACAACCAAAGATTTTCAGTTTAGAGTGCACCGTATTATGGAGCAAATTACCAACATCCTTATCTGCAATGCATTACTAAATTAAATGCGCAACATAAATTGGTCCCTGGTTTTGAAAAACCTTTCATTCTCTGAAGAAGTGGTGAAATAACAGAGAAGGAGAGAAAATAGAGAGTAATATTAGGGTTACCAGGTCTCAACTGCAAGGATCTGGACAATGGGTAGAGGGCCACTGTCAGAGGTATCCCCGTCTCTTTGCAGCATCTGGATTTCTGCAGCCCATTTTGCCAGTTCTAGAAGAGAAGAAATGAGGGCAAATTTCAGTGAAAGCAACAGACCTGTGTTGGTTTTCCCAACACTTCAGGAAGACTAATGACTTTGTAGGACAAGGATCAAACAGCTATGGCTTTTCAGCTGTTGGATTACAACTTCCAGCATTCCCGACCAATAAGCAGGCTGGCTGGGGCTTTTAAGAATTGCACATTAGTTTTAAGAGTTTTTTTTTTTTAATTTATTATTCTTGAGCAAAGAAGTACTTTTCTTGTCTGCTCTGAAACAGATAACATCACGTTCCTTGGAATTCCCTGATTTGTCACGTTATAGGAAAGAGAGATATGGACAAATGGTCCATCAATTTCTTGTTTTAAAAAATCTATCCTGTTTTTTTGTTTTTGTTTTGTAAAAGATGATGTTGATATTAAAGATGGAAGTCGACTATAAAAAAAAAACTTTGATATGTACTGGTGCTGGGGGGTCCAAAGGGATTACAGGCCCACTTCTCAGCTTTATTGTTAATTGATCCATTTTCTGGGTTACTATATATGTTTCTTTAGGATGGTTGTTATTGGTTTAAACTGTTTAAATTGTTTTGGAATGGTAAGCTGCCCCAGGTCCCTTGCTTGAGATGGACAGGCTTAGCAAACAAAAAGGAAGAAAGGGAGGAAGGAAGGAAGGGAGGGAGGGAGGGAGGGAGGGAGGGATGAAGGAAGGAAGGAAGGAAGAGAGGGAGGGAGGGAGGGAGGGAGGGAGGGAAGGAAGGAAGGGATGAAGGAAGCAAGGGATGAAGGAAGGAAGGAAGGGAGGAAGGAAGGAAGGAAGGGAGGGAGGGAGGGAGGGAAGGATGAAGGAAGGAAGGAAGGAAGAGAGGGAGGGAGGGAGGGAAGGAAGGAAGGGATGAAGGAAGCAAGGGATGAAGGAAGGAAGGGATGAAGGAAGGAAGGAAGAGAGGGAGGGAGGGAAGGAAGGAAGGGATGAAGGAAGGAAGGAAGGGATGAAGGAAGGAAGGAAGGAAGAGAGGGAGGGAGGGAGGGAGGGAAGGAAGGAAGGGATGAAGGAAGCAAGGGATGAAGGAAGGAAGGAAGGAAGGGAGGAAGGAAGGAAGGAAGGGATGGAGGGAGGGAAGGATGAAGGAAGGAAGGAAGGAAGAGAGGGAGGGAGGGAGGGAAGGAAGGAAGGGATGAAGGAAGGAAGGAAGGGATGAAGGAAGGAAGAGAGGGAGGGAGGGAAGGAAGGGATGAAGGAAGGAAGGAAGGGATGAAGGAAGCAAGGGATGAAGGAAGGAAGGAAGGAAGGGAGGAAGGAAGGAAGGAAGGGATGGAGGGAGGGAAGGATGAAGGAAGGAAGGAAGGAAGAGAGGGAGGGAGGGAGGGAAGGAAGGAAGGGATGAAGGAAGGAAGGAAGGGATGAAGGAAGGAAGAGAGGGAGGGAGGGAAGGAAGGAAGGGATGAAGGAAGGAAGGAAGGGATGAAGGAAGGAAGGAAGGAAGGAAGGAAGGAAGGGATGAAGGAAGGAAGAGAGGGAGGGAAGGAAGGAAGGAAGGGATGAAGGAAGGAAGGAAGGGATGAAGGAAGGAAGGGATGAAGGAAGGAAGGAATGATGGAAGGAAGGAAGGAAGGAAGGAAGGATGGAAGGAAGGAAGGAAGGAAGGAAGGAAGGAAGGAAGGAATTTGTTTTGAGACAGAGGGAGGGAGGGAAGAAGGAAGGAAAGAAGGAAAGGAGGAAGGAAGGAGGAACCAGGCATGTGAACAGGAGACTGTGAGTTCTAGTCCTTCGTTAGGCATGAAACCAGCTGGGTGACCTTGGGCCAGTCCCTCTCTTTCAGCCCTAGGAAGGAGGCAATGGCAAACCACTTCTGAAATCTTGCCACGACAACTGCATGCACTTGTCCACACAGTTGCCAGGAATCAACACTGACTTTTAAAATATGCACACCCACCCTATTCCATAGGTCGTACGGTATCTGGGGCATAACACTATTAATACTGGAGAGACAACTATTTGGATCAAGTGTGCCACCAAGGTCAAAGCTACATCATTTCCATTTAGCCAAGCCTCCAGACCTCAGAGGAAATATTTCCTCTCCTGTTCTGTGTTTATACAATTCACCAAAATTAAAAAAACAGGGCTAAATTGTTAGCTCACAGAACAAACCATCGCACAGTTTGCAGATAGCCAGGAACCTAAGTGAAATGTTCAGCAGGAGTTAATTATTCAAAATGCCCATGAGTTGTTGTTTTTTTCCCCTCCATTAAGAAGACTGAGTTCCACTAGATCAGGGGTGCCAAACTGCCAGCCCACGGGCCGGATGCTTCATAGCAAAACTGGCAAAAAAAAGTCACGATATGTTGCGACACGTCATGTGACGTTGTGAGCTGGACACCCCTGCACTATATTGAAACTATTGCCTCTGGCAGTTGACAATACAAACCAAACTATGATTAGTTAAAACTAGGGACAAGCAATCCACTGATTTGCTTTTACTGCAACGGAGAGTTTAAATAATATCTTGCTTTGTTCCAAACTTCTGAATCTGAAGCCAGATCTCAGCTTTATCTCTCCAGTTGCTCTAACCCAATGGTTCTCAGCCTGTGGGTCGGGACCCCATTTGGGGTCGGACGACCATTTCACGGAGGTCGCCAAACAACGCAGTCCGCCATTTTCTTTTCCCCTTTTCCTTAGCTGTGCTACTCCCTTTTATTCTATTGGCTTTTGAAAGCCAATAGAATAGACTCTCTTGAATAGAGTCTAATTCTATTGGCTTTCAAAAGCCAATAGGAATTGTCCAGGCTGTCTCTGCCCTGCTGAGCCCGCCAAAAGTCCCATTCTGCAAACGGTGCTGCACCAGTTGAGTAGTCCTCGACTTACGACCGGTTGGGGGTCGCGGCATTTAAAAGGTTGAGAACCACTGCTCTAAACAGAAATGTTGCCCCTTCCTCTCCTTTCTTCCTCTTCCCATTTTACTGATCTTTTCAGTTTTAGCTTAATCTTACTTCAAAACATCATTGTTGATATCATCCTATTTTATCCTCCTGTTTTTACTACATCTAATTGAATTAATAGCTTCTCCAGAAAGGCTATCAAGGTACTGTTGAAAATATTTAGAGATTCTAAATAAACAAACCATAAGGAGCAATCAGCAAAGGAAGGGAAGATTAGTAAACACATTAGGGCTATGAGGAGTTTCGGATTCAGAGGCATGTGTGTGGTGCTTGCCCGCAACTCCTTAAGTCAAATGTGTCTCCTGGAATTGCCCTGAAAACTTCACAGGGCAACACCTAATTGCAGGAAAATATGTGTTTGCATAAGGATTTGCACAGGTGCTACTTGAAAACCCCCTGCATAATTCAAAACATCTTTTCTTCAACAAATGCAAGTTTATCCACGCAAAGCTCATTTATGTTCTTTGCACAGGTTCCATTCTTATCTAGCCCCCCCCTACAACTAACCCTGGCCAGAATCTAGAGATTCTAGAAGAATACATTTACCTCTCAACAGATTCACAGAGAAGAATCTAAGCGAGGTCAACATTATCGTTCAACGTCCAGTGTAAATTTGGAACTGGGTAGCTGGATCAAGCTGCTTGCCTGAATTAGTCCCTTTATATCTGTGAAACTTCAGAATCTGAGACGATTGATTCTAGTTCAAACAAAAGACTGAAACTGAGAATGTTTTATTTTAATCATCCAATCAAATCGTGAGACTGAGAAGGGTTTGCACTTCTGCTTCGCATCTGCATTGTACGAAACTTAGAAAATCGGGTAGGGATTGTTTCCAAATCCTGCTGGTTACAAACATCACCACAAGCACGCACAAAACAAGAATCAGAATAGAGCTGGAAGGAACCTTGGAGGTCTTCTAGTCCAGCCCCCTGCTCAAGCAGGAGGCCTATGCCATTTCTGAACATTTTGAAGGAGAGTGGTTTGATAAGGATGTTTGGTCATCTATTACATAACTCCAACATCTATAAAAACCTTGGGTTATTGCCTTGGTTATCTTGGTGATGAGTTTTGTATAACTATTTCTTGGGTGGAGAAGGTGGTAAAAGCATGAAGTCTTCCCCTGCCGTTTCCTTCCTTGAATCCTCCATGCAATTTTCTGCTGCAGGTTATTCTGTCCTGTAAACTTATTTTTCCACTTTACTTTAATCAATATCAAATTAAAATAAGACTATCTAAACGGAAGACTGAATCATAAGAGTGCTAATTGTACACAGAGATGCTTCTAATTGAAGTTAATAGATCTTACTTCTAAGTAGATCTGCCCAGATTTGTGCTGTAAATTCTTTCTGTTGATTTCCAATTATGTGAAAATCAAGAAGTGTGTATATCAGAGTGAGGCAGTCAACATGATCATTTGTTCAAAATCAGATTCATATTTTTCCAGCACACAGATATTGTGACATTTCACTGAAGCAAAGGATAACCTATATAATATCATCCGTGGATTGTAACGGGGAGACACTTTCCTTAATTTTAAGCTTACAGGTACCATGACAACACAGAAAAGACAAATGTGTTGGGTCAATAGAAAATGACCAACTCTTGTTTGTTTATCCCATGGTCAGTTAATATCTTGTGACTCAAAAGTGCATAGTAGCTTAATGGTTTTGACACATCTTTTCGGTGAACATCGATGGCTGGTAGCTAGTGAGCTAAGACATGTATCAAAAATGTGTACAAATGATGGCCACAAAAGAGATTAAGAATCTTTGACAGGAGGCTTTCCTGGGAGATAGAAACATCAACAGATGATGATGGTGATGGGAACATAAACCAACGATGTTGTAGAAACTGCCCTTGCTCTCTTGGGGTGCTTGCACATTCCCCAACACGCATGTCTAGAAAGAAAGCAGACATCTTCCCAAGTATAGTACTTTTCTAGAAGTCATTGTCCAGAGGGAAGTAAGCCCTGCATTGTTTACTCCTAAAAGTCTTGTGGTTTGAGCATTTGGTTTTACCTTCCCTAGGACTGGATTTAAAAATAAAATGGGTATCCAGATAGTGAGGATGCAATCCACATGGTGAGAAGACCTGCACATTCAAACTTCTAATCAAGTTGAATTTCTATATATTTTTAGCTTATTAATATATTGTGTTTTCCTGAAGAGAGTTGTTTGTTGGGAAGAGAAGAAGTTTTTTTCCCAGTTTAAAACTGTGTTAAGTTCAATTTGGATTGATCATTACATTTTTAAGGTATCAGTGATTTGGTTATCATAAAGGATTATATGTTTCCACCAAACAGGGATTTGAGGGTCGTATGTGACACTGGATGTGCAGGTTCTCCACCTGTGATCTTGGTGCTGAGGACCTGGATTCATGCCATTATTATTCCTTATTTGTTCAATAATGCAGTGTACCTTCCCAGATAGATCGAGATATAGAGGTAGATGATAGACAGACAGATAGACAGATAAAGATGATAGAGATAGAGAGAGGTAGATAATAGATGATAGATAGCTAGAGATGATATACAGATGATAGGTAATAATGAGATGATAGATACAAAATAAATAGATAGATAGATAGATAGACAAACAGACAGACAGACAGACAGATAGATAATGATAGAGATAGAGGGGGTAGATGACAGACAGACAGATGAGAAATAGATAGATAGATAGACAGACAGACAGAGATAGATAGATAGATAGATAGATAGATAGATAGATAGATAGATAGATAGACAGACAAATATAGAAGCAGGCAGAGCAGAGGGGCAGAGTTAAACATGTCATCAGTTTAGAGACCTTGCATTTCCACAAGAGATCTAAGTCCAGCCTACCTTGAATTTAATTCTTATCTACCACCAATTTTCCTTAATTGTTAGTAGTTCAGATTCTTGCAGAGAACATTATCACCCACTAAACCTTTATTCATTTGAACTGCCTGGACTCCAGATTTCCTGCGCTTGACAATATCCTTCCAGTCCTCCAGAAGAAAAACAATAGGCTACATGGAGTTTTCCTTTCACGTTGACCCACTACGATTGTAGCATCGTATAAGACACTGTTATTGAAAGAACAATGGGTCCTAATTCATCATCCAGTAAATTTCCAAGGCTCCACGATGTGAACGCAGATCTCTTCAATCGTCATCAGCCTCTTCACCACCAGGATCCCTGGTCCTGTGTATTTTACATACTGAGAGATGGGTCAATTCATGAATCATCCAAGCCCAGCTGAAATGTTTTTGGCTCCATCTCTGATGGCCATTCAGGCGACAAAGAGAGAGGGGAGTTTTCTGGAGATCTTGGCGAGCAGAATAAACAGCATTGGAGGAGGCCACACTAACAGTTTTACTCCCGTGAACAAAACAAGAAGAAATTAAGTGCTGTTGGGGGGAAGGGGGGGTGTTCGGTCCCCTTGATACTTGGAAGCACATCAAAAAGGCATTTAAAAAAGAAAGAGAGAAAGAAAATTCTTTCATTTTAGGCATATTCTCTCTCCCTTTGTATTCCCTCTCTGCTGAAGCGTTTTTTGCTGAGATGAGGGAGAGGATGCATGGATTTCCTCTGCTCTTATTCTATAAGGGCCAAAAGGTTTCCCATCTGAAATCCTGTCTCCAGGCTAAGTAGAAGTTCTACAGTAACTTAAAAAGTAACTTTCTAAATGATTGCACTGCAAAGGTGACTTCCCCCAAAATAAAAAAAATACAAAAGCAATTGCTTCCTCTTCAAAAGAAAAGAAAGACACCACCGTGGCCATTTTTTCCCCCTTCCACCTTCAAAGGTTTCGACTGGTCTCACCCCTCACGGCTGGCATCGATCAGGCTTTTTGTCACTGCCACAAGAAAGCTTTCAACAAAGGCAGGCACATAAGATCTGTCAGGAGCCTTCTGGAGGGGAGACGATGGCAACAGAGGCCGACTGCCTAACTCAGGGGGTGGTGAATGCAAAGATCTCTCAATCGTACCTGTCATTTCTGGAATAATCTGTGGTGAACCTGTTTTTTTCATTCACGCGGATGCAGCGCAGTGGTTAGAGTTGATGTGGAGCAATGGCAATAACAATATAACAAAAGTGGGGTTTTTTATTTTGAAAAAGGCAACTGGACTGATTTTTTTTTTTTTTTTGAGGAAGAAGAAGACGTTTTGTCTCTTATCCTGGAAGCTTTCTCAGTTGTACTGAATGCTGTGAGAGATGGAAGGTCAGTTATTGACAGTTGAGATTCATTGGGGTGGATGGGGGGAAGGCAGAATGATAGGTTCTGACAGGATGGTGGTGGTGGGGAGATGGAAAGATTGTGTTTTCTGTGCAGTCATCTGGTTTTAGCATTTTCTGAGAGCCTCTGAGGTTTTTATCTGGACCTCAGGGTCACCTGAAACAGAGGTGGGCAATATTCTTGGAGCAGCGAAAAGGACTGTAATTGTAAATCGGGGATAGGTGGTGTCTTATCCCTCCCCTTCTGTTGAGAGGGGACTGCTTAATGTTAACATAAATGGCCTCTTTTACCCTTAGTGTCAACGCTGTGACAATTAAGAAATTGCAGCCATTTTACCTTTTGCTTTCTTTGTGCTTTTCAGTTGTTTGGGATTCTCCGATGTAGAAGGGGGAAAAGGGAAATGCTTGAGCTTTTTCAGTTAGTCTAAACAGCTGGGTGAGCTCCAAGGTCGATTCTAGATAAAGTTTTGATGGCCTTTCTTGGGTGGGTATTGCAACTTGTTACATTGTACCAGGAGGGAAGAGAACTTTAGTCTTGGGTTCAACTATGTAAGTGCCCATACTTTGTTTCCTGAATAAAATGTTCTTTAAGGAAGAAATATTTGCCTTGAAGTTCTTTTAATTGGCTTCATCTATCGGAACCATGACATTTAGACTTTGCTGTCTTCAGAAATTAATATAACCTTGCAATAAAATTAGAGCTAGTCCTTCTGGGTGTGCTTCTTGTCTGAACTACCTCACAAGGCTGGTGGGAGACTAATAGCTTGGTTAGTCTAGTACAGGGGTGTCAAACTGCCGGCCCACGGGCCGGACACATCATGCAGAAGCCATGCCCACCCCATTGCCGGCAATGGCAAAACTGTCCTGATACGTTACATGACATCACGTGACGTCGTCACAAGTTTGACATGTCTGGTCTAGTACCTGATGGAAAGAGTTCCACTTTTTTTTTAATTAGTTTTTATGAGCCACCTAGAATCATTATCTGGGGTAAGTAGCAAAAAAATTTTTTTTAAATAAATGAACTAATTTGTACCAGCTGCAAGGGTGAACCAAAAATGTGGCCTACTCAAGTCCAAACCACGTGTTGATTACATCCAGCCAAAAGAGCACCCCAAAATTTCAGCTACTGCAAAATTCAGCAATTAGGCAGATAATTAATGTATAATACACTGAATTTACTATTCCTGTACTGAAAGATCTGGATTTGATGTACAGCTTAGATCAGCTTGGCAGCTTTTAAAATGTGGGGACTTCAACTTCAGGGGAATTTGTGCTGGCTGGGGAATTCTGGGAGTTGAAGTCTAGATATCTTAAAGTGGCCAGAAATGAGAAACAGTAATTTAGATTAAAGTGCTGGGTTCTCATCAGCTTAAGACCCAACTTTGAGCTGTGTTCTAAGAGCTGTGGTGGCGCACTGGTTAGACTGTAGTATTGCAGGCTGACTCTGCCCACTGCCAGGAGTTCAATTCTGAATGGCTCAAGGATGACTCAGTCTTCCATTCTTTCAAGGTTGATAAAATAAGAACCAAGATTGTTGGAGGGAGGGGGCAAGATGCTGGCTCTGTAAGTGGCTTAGAGAGGGTTGTAAAGCGCTATGAAGTGGTACATAAGTCTAAGTGCTATTGCTATTGCTTTGATATCTCTTCACAGACTATCATAGGACTACGATGAGAGATTGAAGGAACTGGGAATGTTTCTGTCTGAAAACAGAATGGCAAAGGTGGGTGTGAGGGGAGAATATAATTATACTCCTTCAAGTATCACAAAGGATGCCATGCAAAAGGTAGATAAGACCTATTCTGTATAAACCTAGGGAGAAAGACAAAGAATAATAGATTTAAATTACAGGAAAATGAATTCCAGTTGAATATTATAAAAAGCTGATGAAAACTAGACTGGATTGACAGTATATCAATTACCCAGATAAGTCATAGGCTTTCTTTCACTGTCTACCTTTGGGACTGCTTTAATGTAGATTATCATAGAACAGGACTATAAGCCTCCATGCTTAAAATGAGGTTTCCCAAGTTTCAGATACTATGATTCCATCTGGGAGATGGCAGTCTCAATATGAACTACTTCTAATATTAAGGTCAACAAGAAAGACCCTCTTAAAGCAGTCTTCACTTTCTGAGAATCATTTGTTAGAATAATGGAAATGATCTTGGAGGTCTTCTAGTCCAACCCCTGCTCAAGCAGGAGAGCCAATATCATTGTAAAAGGCTGATGGAGCACCCACAACTTCTGGAGGCAAGTCATTCCATTGGTTTACTGTTCTCATCATTAGGAATGTTTTTCTTTAGTTCTAGGTTGCTTCTTTCCATCCATTATTTCTTGTCTTGCCTTTTGGGGCTTTGATGCCCTTCATATTTGTAGAAGCCCTTCAAATATTTGAATTTTTGTTTGGTTGGTTTAGAGAGGCTCTCCGTTGGTACACAACTCAGAGTGGCATACGGCATCAGCAAACCACAACTAAGTCCATAGAAATATGACATAATGAGTAGATGAAGATTTTTAGTCATCTAGGTAGAGTTGTCTGAAAGTTGAGTCATGGCAAATGGACTTATTTTCTTGTTGGTTTGAGATGTTTTGCTGCTCATCTTCAGTTTGAGCTAGTTTGTTAGGATGTGAAGACAAAGGGTCGCTGGAATGTACCAACTAGGTTGAAGTGTGGGTGATTCCTGTAACCTGCCACTTTTCGTACTGTCTTTCCCCATTCCTGCACCAATCTCAAGGTTTCTTCAGAGTTGTTTGAAAGTTGAGTCATGAACTTATTTTCTTGCCTTGACATATTGCCACACACTTTGGGGAAGAAACCCTGAGGTTGGTGTGGGAATACCCCTAAGAATTTTAATAGTTGGCACATTCCGATGACTCAGATTCCTATTCAGATTCCCCTAACCCAGGGGTAGGCACCTTTGGCTCTTTTATGACTTCAACTCCCAGAATTCCTAAGCCAGCATATACTATAGCTTTAACCTAGTCAAGCAGAACATTTTTATGTAATGTGGGAGATGGTAATGTCCATCAAATCCTCCTAGCTTGGCCCATAGTCAGAAATTTTGGAAGACATTAGTCACCCCTGCTGAACAGTGCCTCTGAATATTTTGATCTTGACCTGGTTTCTTTCACTGTTTTTTTTTTTATTTAAGTTTTTATTTCAAAAAAAACAATAATTTGAGTCTTCTTGCATCAGTTCCTAGACTTTCCTATTAGGTTTATCACTACCAATGCTAACGAAGAATTATAACTCTAACAATAAAATAACATAAATATTATAAACACACAATAAATATATTTTATTATTATATTATATTATATTATTATTTTATTATAGTTATTAAATAAATAATAAAGTAGCCTAGAGTGGGGGGTGAAGACACTCACCTTCCACTCAGAAGGTTGACAGTTCAGTCCCAGATAGCAGAGATGTTTCTCTTCTAGGAGGCAAAGAAAACACATCTACTGTGAATTCCACATGGCGTCAGGAAGGGCATCCAGCCAGAAAACTCTCAGTTCCATCCAGTCACTCTGACTCTACCATGAAATAAGGAGTTAGAGGGTCATAAAAAGGAAGTTTTTAATTTATGGAAAGTAGCTTAACTGAAGCTAGTTCTGAAAGCTGTCTCAGATGCATCTCATGCTCAAGGCATAAGAGAAGGCACCCATTAGTGGAATGGGACAACTTGCCACACCCAAGTTGCCACAGCCTATTTGGCCAACTCACCGTGGGACAATTCACCATGGCCAACTCATCCTGGGACAACTTGCTGGGGGCCAATTCAAGAAAGTGGAAGAGGAAGCCTCTTTCCAGCATTAGAGGGCTATTGGAAAATAGAATTGAATTGTCCTCCTCCCTTTTCCAGATGATAGGTGTGCTAAGAACAAGGTCACCATTACTGTGTGCAAATGACGGACAGTCACAGGCAATTGATGTCCAGCCAGATGAGCTAACAAAGCCGAGTTATCCAAATAGGACAGCATGCATATCTCAAAATAGGATTGAAAAGGTTATATTGTGAGTTTGGTTTAGATTTTTTTCCCCCTTCCCCTCCAAGAGATATGAGAAATGGCACAATCAGAATTGCATTTGTCTATCTAAACATTTCATCATCATCTTGTATTTTGTCTTCCGCCATCTGTCTTCTCCCATGAAAATATCACTGTCAGAATGGGTGAAGCAGGCTGCCAGATAGGCCATTCATCCTTGCTTGCTATGTTCCTTTCTGTCTGGGGGTGTGTTGCTCAGAGTTCTCTCAATTCAGTGACAGCCCTGTTTTTTTTTTTTTTTTTTGTTTGCTGTTATTTAAAATGGCATAAGTTCGACATAAGGAACATTGTTCAGGAGGTATGGGTCAAAAAAAAAGCAATGGTGGCTTCAGCAGGAGAAGGCAATATGTGGCTTCCTTGGAATTCGGGAGGGGCATTCCTGTGATGGAATGTTGTGGGTTGGACATCCAGGAGGGAGAGGGTCCATTCCAGAGGCGTAAGCAGTGGTGGGATTCAGCCATTTCGCACCAGTTCGGGAGAACCAGTAGCTAAATATTGTTGAGTTCAGAGAACCGGCTGAATCCACGTTGCTTCTGGAAGTCCATTCTAGGCCTCGGAGGCCTGGAGGAGACCTTCCAGACCTAGAATGGCCCACAGGAAGTGCATGGATGTCACTTCTGGAAATCCATTCTAGGCCTTGGAAGCCCAGGCCTACATCCACACAGAGAACTGGTTGTTCAGGTATTTGAATCCCACCACTGGGCGTTAAAAGGCAGCTCAGTTTGGATATTTTGTGTGAGAGAAAGAGGGTAAAGACAGCCCCTCCCCAATGGTTCCAAGAGTATGTGTTTGATGAAGGAAATAGGCTACCACACTTTGGCAAGATTCTGTCTATAGGTGTATAGACAGAATAAATAAATAATAAAGCGATCTGCTTGGTTGATTCACCACATGTCTTTCGTGAGTTTTGGGGCCTGAAATTTCCCATCATCTAATTTCTGATGGCCACAGGTGAGGCAAAATGTTCAAACCATCTCATGGATACCAGGCTGCCGTGCTATAGGACTTGCAACAAGTAATCCTGAATTCCCCTGTTGCCAAAATGATTTTGTGTCTAATGACAGTTTTTTGCTATTCTCTCGCTCGCATTTAAAATCAAAGAGCTCCAGTAATAGAACTATTAAGTTTCTTACCATGTCTTTCTGCTACAAGGATACTTCAGCATTATTAAAGTGTCTTTTCTTTTCTTTTCTTTTCTTTTTTTAAAACCAAAATACTATTCTCCATCTCTTTTATTTTGGAATAAAAAAAGCAAGTAGGGAATGGATTCGGTTGGTGAGCAGTTCTGAAGGATTGAAAGAAAGTGGGCAAGACGCCCAGAGTCTCTTTGGATGGTGAGATGGGCAGCATATAAATTTAATAAATAAATAATAAAAAAGCGACATTCCGAACTGGTTTTCTGTGAAAAGGGTTTGTTAAGAAGAGACTGGACAGTCATTGGTCTGGAACGGTACAGGGTTGGGGGAGAAGACCTTTAAAGTCCCTTCCAACTCTGTAATTCTGTACTGGGATTCTTTAATGAAAAGAGGCAGAAATTTGTACAGAAAGATAAGTCACCCAGAACCTGTCCATAGCGGTGCCCATCCTAAAAGTTTCTCCAATAGGAAAAAAAAATAATAATAATGGCACGAAAGAGGAAGAGAGAGGTTGCTAATCCCACAACATCCTTTTCGGCAGCGGAAAAGACTAGAAGAAATACTGTAGCTACCACATAAAACATGCTGGGTCATTCATACAGTGCAAGCATGGCCAATGTAAACCTGTATGGATGAGACTGGACTGTCTCGTGGGGTACAGTCATAGCGTACAACTGAAAGCACACGTGCAAATCATAATAGCAAATGAGAGAGACATCCTCAGAGCTGCCATTGGAAAGATCAAGGCGTTCGTCAATCTGATGTTCTTGAAACCTCCATGAGCAAATTCAAAGTTGCCCATTTCAAGGGCCAGAAAGAATTGCAGGGCACTGATGTGGCCATATGACTTTGCTGTATTTCAATCTCATGGGAGTCCTGGATCATGGATTTGGACGCATTCTTTAACTTAGCCCATTTGAGATACATTGGTTCAAAAGTAGCTGCCCCGTGATAGATCGTTTTGCCCAATGGAAGGTCACAAACAGTCAAACAGAGACAGTCGTTCACAGATACAAGGAAAATACAATAATTGCTATTGGTGACTTTGAAAACAGGAATCTGCCTGGACCAGTGATGGCAAACCTTTTAGAGAAACCTCTCGCTGGGTGCCAGGTGGGTGTGGCCCACTTGGCGGGTGCAGCTACAGTGGGCTTGGCAGACTGGGTGGGTGTGGCCACTGGATGGGTGTGGCTGCAGTAATCATGGCAGATTGGGTGGGCATGGCTGGGGTGGGTATGGCCACCTTGATGTTGCTTATGGGGAGGGACACATGTGGGAGCTGGGCAGGGTTGGGGGAGATCCAGGGGGTCTCTGGCAGGTGGGATGGTGGGCTCCCCAATGGCGGCTCTAGGCTGGCTGGCCTTAGGCCAGTAATGGCAAACTTTTAGAGACCATGTGTGCTGGGGCAATGGCGCGTGCTCACAGAGAGGGCTCCGTGTGCCACCTCTGGCACGCGTGCCATAGGTTCGCCACCACTGGCCTAGATGTTAAGCTGAGTACATGTTAAAATGTACATGACTGTAGCAATTAAAACAACAACAACAAAGCGACACCCCCGTGTACTTCACACACATCTGTAACCCACCCATGCATATCATCATTATTACTTTTGGCAACATTTAGTCAGTATGTACATGTATGCATCTATAAGGACATTGGTAATGTGAAGGAAGGAAATGGGCAAATTAAAGGCAGGGTGTGAATCGTATGGCAGACTGCATGTGTTCCCTCCCTGATTTAATTTCAGAAACGTATCTTGTAAACTCAGAATAGAGGATGAGTGGAAGAAGGAGAAGAAAACTGATTAAATAAGCAAGCAGCAGGGAAAAGACCTTTGCAACCTTGGTGTTCACAGATCTATTACAGCTTTCAATTTAACATTTATAGAGTCAACAGAGCTGATAGATACTGTAGAGAACCTAGGAACATCATAAGACAAAGGACCAACATACCTCACATTTAAAAAAAAAAGTTTAAGTTTGGTGAAAGTAGTATAATGCTCCTTTCCCTGAAAAGGGAAACATCTGGAAATGTATGTATGTATGTATGTACGTACACACACACACACACACACACACACACACACACACACACACACATATATATATATATATATATATATATATATATATATATATATATATATATAAGAATACTTGAAGTATTCTTACTTCAACCCTCCCTGTGATCGTGTTTTATTCTTTTATTTATAATTATGCCCGGGAGTCGCATTTCTACCAATATTCTTGAATATATCTATCTATCTATCTATCTATCTATCTATCTATCTATCTATCTATCTATCTATCTATCTTTGGTTATTCGGGTTTTCTCCTGCGTCAAATTGGAAGTGTCTTGACGACGTTTCGACGAAGTCTAATTCGTCATCTTCAGGCTGGTGTTTTCGGCTTCATGCTTCTAGGAGCAATGTTGCTCCTAGAAGCACGAAGCCGAACATTGCTCCTAGAAGCATGAAGCCGAAAACACCAGCCTGAAGATGATGAATGAGACTTCGTCGAAACATCGTCAAGACACTTCCAATTTGACGCGGGAGAAAACCCAAATAACCAAAGACCTACATACAAACACCCGCGAAAACCTCAGAACATATATACATACATACACACACACACACACACACACACACACACACACACACACACACACACACACACACCCACACACACACACACATATATATATATATATATATATATATATATATATATATATATATATATATATATATATATATATATATATCAGGAAATATTCTCAGAAAACCTAAGAGGTAAAAATGGCTTGTTTGTTGTTTTCCTTTTTCTAAGGGAAAGATTGATTCTTCACTCTGATTAGATGGTTTTTCATTTCCTGCGGCTTTTCTAAGTTTTGGAAAAATCCAGGAATGCATTGAGAGAGAGAGAGAGAGATCAAGCAAGAACTCAATGCAAAGACACACTATGTATGTATGCAGCCATCCATAACCTAAGTGTGCCTTTGTAGATGTCTAGCAGCTTAGCATCCTGTTGTTCTAGGGAATTTCTTGAAATCAATTACACTAAAACAAAGCTTTCATTTTTCCTTCTCTTTTCCTTTCTTCTTCTTCTTCTTCTCCTCCTCCTCCTCCTCCTCCTCCTTCCTCCCCCTTTTTTGTTCTGTACCTGTGTTTTGAGTTGATACCTTAATTATGTATCTTCCTTGAGGTTCAGCTCTTCTTGTGATTACTATGTATTACAAAATGCTCTCTGTTGCTGTAAGGATAAACAAGCAACATTATAATTCTTCACGAATAAGATGGGGGAAAAAATCCCATGGATTCAAGCAAGGACCTATATTCATTAGGGCTAGGCAAATTGAAAAACAAATATTTTGGAGCATCTGATAGAATGAAGGTAACTGATCTGCAGCTTTTTAAAGCATTTCTATTATCTTTAGAACATGCCATTGCTTTAAACAGCTTAGACAAGGGTCATGTCCATACCTTTGTGCCCTTCGAAAGATCTATTTGGAATTAAATCCACCATGCTACAGCTCTAATATTTATTAAAATTAAATATTGATGTATTCAACCAATTCAAAACTAGTTTCTACTTGAAGCCACTTATATTTTGGAATGTATTTACCAACATGCAACTCAAAGGTGAGCATCTTGCTCAGCCTGAAAAAAAAAAAAATCCATTTCCACAAAGTAAGAGGGAAATATATGTGTGTTAGCCCAGCACTCACTGGAGAAGAGCTGGGATATAAATTTAGTGAGGCTATGAAAAACTATAGGATATATATTTAGCGGGCTGGAGGCTAAAACCTGGCAGAATAGCTGCAAGAACTGGGTATCTCTAGTCCAGTGAAAGTAGCAACAGCACTTTGACTTATATACCGCTTCACAGTGCTTTACAGCCCACCCTAAGTGGTTTACAGAGTCAGCCTATTACCCCCAACAATCTGGGTCCTCATTTTATTGACCTCAGAAGGATGGAAGGCTGAGTCAACCTTGAGCTGATCAGGATTGAACTCCTGGCTGTGGGCAGAATTAGCCTGCAATACTGCATTCTAAGCACTACACCACCATGGCTCTCACCACAGAAAAGAAGGACTAGGGCAGACATGATAGCAATGTTCCAATGTTTGAGGGGCTGCCAAAACGATGAGGGGGGTCAACTGATTTTCCAAAGCACCTGAAGGCAAGACAAGAAGCAACGGATGGAAACTAATCAAGGAGCGATGCAACCTAGAATTAAAGAGAAATTTCCTAAGGGGGAGAACAATTAATCTGTGGAACAGCTTGCCTTCAGAAGTTGTGGGTGTCCCATCACTGGAGGCTTCTAAGAGAAGACTGGACAGATACTTGACTGAAGTGGTGTAGTGCTTGAGCAGGGGGTTGGACTAGAAGACCTCTAAGGTATAATATAAAATGTAATATTTGTTATGTATATGTAGGGGTGTGGATCTATACATGTGTTGTACCTAATATGTTTAGGTCTGTACCATGTATGTGTTTCACTTTGAGTGGGCAACTAAATTTTACTTTTATGTGTGCCGTTGTGCCCATAGTAAAAAAAGTGACAATAAAGGTTATCTTATCTTATCTTATCTTATCTTATCTTATCTTATCTTATCTTATCTTATCTTATCTTATCTTATCTTATCCTATCCTATCCTATCCTATCCTATCCTATCCTATCCTATCCTATCCTATCTTATCTTATCTTATCTTAACTGTGTTATTCTACGTTCTATGTGTACTTAGAGACTTCAACAATATAAACTTAATGCAGAATGTGCTCCTTTTTAATGAACGTTTCCCTTTTCCTCCTCGATAACTTCTTAACTTGCTTTTACCAACTTTTATTGAGAGAAAGATTTGGTTTCTAGAAAGTGGCACCATTTGGACTACAAAAGGCGAAAGCATTTCAGATTTGACAAACTACCAAATGCTATAGCAAGCTGCTTAGAAACTAGCGTTAGCATCCAGAAGAATGATGTCTCTGTGTGCGTGTTTTGTCTTGCCGATCAAACATCTAAGCACCTGTAATTACTACTCCACCTGTTGAGGGCTATACACACACCTGCTCGTTGCACTGCTCCATGAAAGTAATTTATGCTGAAGCAGCATTTTGAGTCTACGAATCGCACTCATTGCAATTACTGTGCAATACTTAATTGTAATTCACATAATTATTATTTTAACATACCTTGCTCATTACTTTCTGCATTTTTAATTTGCAAAATAAAGAGTTGAGTCCTGGTTCCTTTCTGGCCATCAACGATATGCATACATATTGTCATTTTTATTGACAGAATTTCTGCTCTCCGGCGCTATCCAAAGTTATGTAGTGTTACCTCAAAGCAGTTGCCACTCTCTTTCTGTAACTGTTTGAGGTTTTTGCTGTCAAAATCCATAATTAGTAATCAAGAAAGACTAAAAATTATTAAATATAACATTTTGTGAAAGATAATGCTCACTACGGTGTTTTCTTCATTGTTGTGTGTTTTAAATCGATTTAAAGCTATATGGGCAAAAGCTAAACTGGAGGCTAGCTTCAAAGATTCTTTAATAAAATCACCTGTTCTGGCAAACCACTGAATTATTTTATCAGTCTGATGCATCATATCAAATAGGGTGTCCCCAAGTCAGAGTTGCAAGGGAGTTATGCACGCGGAGAAATGCGTGTTAAAGAAATCAGATCTTTAATCGGTTCAATTTGATGATTCAGATTGAATAAACTCTTTGATTCAAATCGCAGATTCTAATAGCTGGTTATACCATGAAACTTAATGGGGTCGATGAGTAAGAAACTATGGGAACAGTATTGACAGAAGACCATGTCAAGATAAAATGAATCAAAGATTCCACTCTTACTGCTTTAAAAATACAGTAGCTGGTAGCAGCTACAGATCCAATCTGGCTTGTTTCTTAGTAACCGTGTGACATACAGGAACTTTTTCTTGAGTTTCTTGCTAATATTGTATGTTGCATAATTCATGATGACTAAGCCTATCCCAATCTGCTGACTTGGCAATAATAGAGGTAAACATTATTCTGGGATTGTAGTTGTTCACCGGCTGTACAAAGGTTAGCAGAATAAAGCCTCTGCTGTCGTGTCACCCCTATCCTTCTCTTCATTAGACTAGACATGCCTAGTTCCCTTAACTGTTCATTCTATGCTTTAGTCTCCAGTCCCTTTATCAACTTTGTTGCTCTTCTTTGCACTCTTTTTTAGAGTTTGTATTGTGGTGATCAAACCTGGATTGTCCACATCCAGCTCGAGAATCCAAATAAAACTCCAGATTAATTCCGTTTCTGAAAATCTTACTATTTATTGAATACACTGCATGGTTATGTCAAAGCAAAACTAACTCTGAGATTCCCACACCAATTCATAGATTTAAACAATAGTTTTCCCAGCCCAACCCCCAATGTCTTATGTAATCCATCATCAAAAAGTCCATTTTGTTATGGGAACCGCCTGCTTTAAATCCACACCTGTTCTGGTGTCCTTGACAAAGCTTCAGGCTCCTATGGTCTGCAGCTGAATTGAAGAAGTTTCATTTCTCCTTCTTACCCACTTGAAAGTAAAACCTCCCCCCCTTTATCTAAAGGCAAATTGAAACACATAGCTGCCAAAGTTTCATCCTTGAAATGGGCACAACATTCCAAGGATGGTGTTATAAGTGCAGTATAAAGTGGTACTCATATGATCTTGATATTATCCCTCCATTGATGCAGTCTAGGATTGCATTGGCCTTTGTGGTAGCTAAAGTACACTGTTGGCTCATACTCAGTGTCCACTAGGACATTTAGATCCCTCTCATAGTTGCTGTGGTTGAGCCAGGTACCACCTATTCTATATATCCTTTAGTTTAGCAAGCTTTATAGTTGAAGAACTTTAAAGGAAACTGCTTAGCGATAACTGCATGTTTTTTTTTTTTTTTTTTTTTTTGGAGCCTAATAGTATCACCCTTATTTTCATATCTGTCAGTTCAAATTTGCTCGGGTTTCTTGTTTTCAATTCAATCATCTGTATAATGCCACGGATTGCCCAACAGGGATAAATCTCAAATGATCCCTAAAAAGCTTGATCAATTCTGACTAACGGGCCAGAAAGAAAGAAATAGCTCATTCTCCCATATTTGAAATAGAAGCAGCAGCTTTTTGTTTATTTGTTTTTTTTAAAAGTAATATCTTACCTGTCTTCCAATTGAAGCGAGCTTTTGCATTTTTAACTAATGAATCATCTTTGCGTAGGTGTAATGAGAGTGATACAAAAAAAACCCATCACAATGGGGTTTTAGCAAAGGAGGTGATGAGAGAATTAGGAGCAGCTTTCATAATTGTTATGAGAAAGATGGGAAGGAGAATGATCCTTCTAGCAAATTTTGCTTTGGCTTTTTGGGTGAATGCCTTTAGCCTCCCACTCAGAAATTAACCAGGGATTCACCCCCCCCCCAATTGCTTAAGTCAAGATAATCTTTTCCAGTGGTTCAAGTCAGGGAAACAGAAGCAGGCAACGTGCTGGTGATGCCAAGAAAACCTAAGGGCATATCCGTGATAAGTGGTTTACAGAGTCAGCCTCTTGCCCCCAACAATCTGGGTCCTCATTTACCGACCTTGGAAGGATGGAAGGCTGAGTCAACCTTGAGCTGGTGAGAATCAAACTGCTGGCAGTCAGCAGAATTAGCCTGCAATATTGCGCTCTAACCACTGCACCACCACGATTCTTATAGTTATGCAGGACAAATGTTATCTGCCACTGCATTTTTATTGTGCAAAAACATGGCACAGAAAGGCAAACATTTGCCATTCTTTGCTCTGGAGAAGGCACAGGATACTGGAGTAGCCAGCTTGTCGTTTCTGTGGAGATTCAGTTTATTAATCTTAATTTAGGGGAAAAAGTGTCTCTAGACATCCACTCTAGACATCTTATATCTCAGAACAGCAAGCAACCTGTTAACATTATCCACTAAGTCTACGTTTCTGTTCTCTGACATATTAACATTGCGGAAAGGCATTCCTGCTGTGAGGGACTAGGATGCCAGAATTTTTCACATTTCTAGACAGAGATTTATTTATAATTTGGAAGCCTAGCAAACGCCTGAGGATACTCAGGCAGGGATGATGTATTAACTCGTACAGCCATGGATTATGGCTTAGCTTGAAATGTAGAGTTGGTGGCTGGTGCTATCTTTTTTTTTTTAAAAAAAAAAAACACCTTTCCAGCTGTATTTCTACAGTTGCCCAGCCTTTTTGCATGCTGCATACTAAATTTGAAACTCTGGCTCTGAAAATATGTGCATAGGTAGAAAATATGTGCATAGGTAGAAAATATGCGCATAGGTAGAAGAAACTATCAAGGAAGCTGGTCAACATAGAATTGAAATGTTATGTGTTCACAAACCTGCCACTAAGAATGAGGAGAGGAATAAGGAATAATGACTATTTGAAAGAGTAAAGAAAAGCCATAACCTAATTTAAAAGCTCCTTCTTACCTAAGATAAGTAAAGATAATTATAGAATCACAAGGTTAGAGAGGATTGTCTAGGTTCAACCTCCTGCTCATTGCAGAAATCAGTGCTGGAATGTTTCAATTTATTGCTCTTCGGCCTTGCTTGAATGAAGTCTTCACTGTCAAGATGTTCTCCCAATGTTCAACCAAAACAGACTGAGATCTAAAATTGTCTTAAGAGGTGTTAAGAAGAAATCAGGTGTTGAATAATGTCTAATATTATTGCTGAAAAATACCAGCAAATAACAGAATGACAGAGCTGGAAAGGAATATGGAAGTCTTCTAGTCCAACCCCTTGCTCAGGCAAGAAACCCTATACCATTTGAGACAAAAGGTTGTCCAGTCTCTTCTTAAAACCTTCCAGTGTTGGAGCATTCACAGCTTCTGGAGGCAGGTTGTTCCACTGGTTAATTGTTCCAATTGTCAGGAAGTTTCTCCTTAATTCCAAGTTGCTTCTCTCTTTGGTTAGTTTTCATCTGTTGCTTCTTGTCCTGCCTTCAGGTGCTTTGGAGAATAGCTTGACTCCCTCTTCTTTGTGGCAACCCCTGAGATATTGGAATACTGCTATCACGTCTCCCCTATTCTTTCTCTTCATTAAACTAGACATACCCAACTCCAGCAATTGTTCTTTATATGTTTTAGCCTCCAGTCCCCTAATCATCTTCTCTCTGTTTTTCTCTGCATCCTCAACATCTTTTTTACATCATGATGACCAAAACTGGATGCAGTATTCCAAGTGTGGCCTTACCAAGGCATTATAGTGTGGTTCCATCCCATCCCCTTCATTTATCCCACAAGAACCTTGTCAGATTGGTTGAGATGCTACAAAGTCACTCAGGAGTTTCCAGGGCTAAGTGGTCTTGACTATGAATCTCCATAGTCCTTGTTCAACATTTTAACCACCACCCCTCAAATGTACAGCTTTTTTTTTAAAAAAAAATAATCAATGGACTCAGGCAAAAAATGAACTTGCAATAAACAGACTGAATGGGATTTTGATGCTGAACCTCACCATTTCAAGTTTGACTTGCTAATGATTATATCACATTGCCCTCATTTGGAAAACAATGCATGCTTCTCTTGCTGAAATATTTGATTCAAATCCATAATTTTTAAAATTTGAGATGAGCCAGAAAAGCCTAAGTTTTTCTTCGTTTTGAAGAAGCCTTGATTAACTCAACCATGGAATCAATGTTTTTCCTCTACCAGTAAGTCTCTGAATGAGAATGCCACGAGCATTTATTTAATCTATGCAATTCAGAACTAGTTCAGGACCACAGAGGTTTAATTAAAAAGGCTTTTAATATATCATTGATTTCTCAATGTGTCTGCAAAGGTCTACTCTATACTCAGCATTACTTTTAAGCCGAGAATATCTGCCCCAAGCTATTCTTTGTATGCAATCATTAGAAACAGAAGAAATACTAATTTAAAGAATGTTTGGAAGAAAGAGCTATGACAACTGATCTAGTCTGGGGAAAGACACTGGATAAGGCAATTTTTATTTCTGAACTCTTGATAGTCACTATCACCAAGCTAACCCTTTGAGCTTGACTCTAATATAGTTGTTGTTGTTGTTATTATTATTGTTGTTGTTGTTGTTGTTGTTACTACTACTACTATGTTATGACTAAAGATATTTTATAGTAGGGCTGTATTGCTTTTATCCTTCTCATCTTCTCATCCTTCTCATCTTCTCAACTTTTTCATCTTCTCATCTTTCCTACTACCGCCTCCTATTGATATCTTAGGATTATCACTTGTTGCTTGTATTTTATGATTTATGATTGTATCTCATGATTTCTGATCTGCAACTTACCACTATGTTGTGATTTGTACGTACACTGAGAGCTTATGCACCAGAGACAAATTCCTTGTGTCTAATCACACTTGGCCAATAAAGAATATTCCTATTCCTGTTGCTATTCCTATTGGGTTTGCAGAAGGTAGAAATGTAGTCACTGTGCATCTTACTGAGAGAGAGAAACTATTATTAAGCTTGTAACTCAGGGATGTCAAACTCAATTTCATTGAGGACCGCATCAGCACTGTGGTTGCCCTCAGGGGGGCGGGTGGGTGTGGCTAGGGTGGGTGTGGCCTACTGAGTGGGCATGGATGGAGTGGGTGTGGCCTACTGGGTGGGTGTGGCCAGCTCTACATCGTTCGTGTCAAGGGTGCCTGTGGGGGCCTGGGCAGGAGTGGGATAAATCTGAGGGTCTCTGGCAGAAGGGGGTAAGACCGGGGCAAGCTCCAAGGCATGGTCCACTGGAGGAGCCTTGCTGTTCCTCTCAGGCCATGCAGGAGGAGGAGGCTTATGGAGCTAAGACTGAATGCGTCTCAGTATAGATGGCCACCACAAAAATTGTACATTGGCTCCTGGATGGCCTGGGCCAGGGCCAAGGCAGAGGGGGCCGTTCCCTCACTGTTTCCAGGATGGCTTCGTGGGCCACGAAACCACTTTGCGGGCTGCATCCGGCCTCCGGGCCTTATGTTTGACATGTCTGTTGTAACTGATTCTCGAAAGGAGCAGAGCATTTTAATATTAATTACTGCAACCTGACCACTGGTGATCAGATAGTTTGCTCATAAATAACGCTATTTTATTACCCCAAACCAAGAAGCATCTCAGCTTATTTCTGAGCCAAAGTCTACTGTTTCCCTAAGATTCAGTACGACATTGATACAACAGTAGCCACTGGCAAAATTCTATTCTCCATGGATATCAAGCTTTGTTCCAGGTGCATTGTTACTTATTTTATGAGACATTTCATTTTTTTTTATTTTCCCCATGGTCAAAACACCACTGACGGCTCAGCTAATAAGTCAGACTTTAAGGAAAAGTTAGAGAAGGCAATGGAATCATGGGTCTTGGTTGAGGAAATATTCTAGAGAGATGCCTTTGTTATAGTTTAGCTTGGATTAGAGCCCAAGTAAGAGAATAAGAATTGTGTGGCAGATAATGCTTACTAAAGGGATAATTTAGCCCCGGCATCTTCCTATATTAGTGCTGCCCAATATAGGTCCCTGTTGGCTTTAGTTTGTCAACTGGGATGACTCTCACACCTTGGGTAGCACTCAATGGGACTACATAGTCTTATTCAATAGGTCCAGCATGTTTTCCTTGTCACTCCCAGGAACACCCCAGACCCATTTGGGTATAAATTATATTGATATTTTGAATTGCATTTGACTTCAGAGTCACTGATGTGAGATGAGCCACCATAGACATTCAAATAAATAATTAAATGTGGTGTACACATCTCTTATTATTTTGCTGCACTCTGCATGGTAGGAGCATTCTCAAAAGAGAATAATAGCACGGGCGTGTCTATGTGTGTGTCTGTGTCTATATGTCTGCGTGCATGTATGGCAGTAATACTTCTAGAGAATAATTACCATAATTGTAATTAAAAGTTAGGAACCCTACCTGCCAGTTTGCACAGAATAATCGTGTAATAATAATTGTGTAAACGAAAGGAAGCAGAAATTTAAATACTGATTTACGGTCTATGTAGAAAAATTCTGAAGCCTGCTTTGCGCAATACATTATTAATGATTCCACATCTACAATGAAATGCATATCTCGGCTTCTAAACATAAATAATGCATAGTGATCTATCATAAAAGTTTCTGGGTTTTTTTTTTCCCCCCTCTGGGAAACGAAACAATGCAAACAGCCAAAATACAGGTCTTTTTTGTTTGGTGTCTTCAAATACTGCTAATAGCCACAACATCCCCTCTATTAGAGGCATTAGGATGGAACGTCGTGAGGAGTAGATCTCCAGGAGGGAGAAGGTGAATTCCAGTAAGAGGCAACTCAGCCAGGATATCCTGTGTGAGAGAAAAAGGGTGAAGACAGCTCCTCCCTAATAGTTCCCAAAGTATATGGTAGAATCCTCAGCCTGGCCAGATTTTGACTTTGGGCATAAAACAATAAAGAATTCAGCTTAGAAAAACTGCCACGTGTCATTCTTGGTCTAAAACAGTGATGGCGAACCTATGACATGCGTGCCAGAGGTGGCACGCGGAGCCCTCTCTGTGGGCACGCGCCATCGCCCCAGCACATGTGGTCTCTAAAAGTTCACCATCACTGGCCTAAGGCCAGCCAGCCTGGAGCCACCATTAGGGAGCCCATCATCCCACCCACCAGAGGCCCCCTGGATCTCCCCCAGAACTGCCCAGCTCCCACAGGTGTCCCTCTCATAAGCAACATCAAGGTGGCCACGCCCACCCAATCTGCCATGACTACTGCAGCCACACCCATCCAGTGGCCACGCCCACCCAGTCTGCCAAGCCCATTGTGGCTGCACCTGCCAAGTGGGCCACATCCATCCGGCACCCGGCGATACATAAATGGGTTTTGGGTTGCAGTTTGGGCACTCGGTCTCTAAAAGGTTTGCCATCACTGGTCTAAAATTAGTCTCTGCATCTCAGGATTGAACTGTCCATTTCTCAATGTTCTCTGAGTTTGACTGCTCCTGTAAACATTTCATTACCCAGCAAGGTAATTTGCTCTTAGCAGCTTTTGTCAAAGTAATGATTTAAAAGCTAACCAGCTTGTATAATGTGAGATGAATGAAGCAATGTTAGGAATGACTCAGCAGGAGTCTGTATCCCTTTAAGAGCTTGAGTATAAAAGGGAAGGCTTCACTGGAGTCTTTCTCTCTTGTCCGTTTCCTGCTGTAATTGCTGTGTATTGGAGTTTGCTGAATTATCACCACGTGTATATATATTTGGTTTCTAGTATATTCATCTTAGCAATTTTGGCTGACTGGGGAATTCGGGGAGTTGAAATCCACCGGTCTTCAAGTTGCTAAGTTTGAAACATTCTTGTGCTAAGGTTTGGAGAAGGTATTTTAGCAGAATGATACAGAGTAGACTTACCCCTTGGTTTACAACCACAGTTGAGCCCAAACTTTATGTTACTAAGTGAGACATTTGTTAAATGGGTTTTGCCCCATTTTAGCACCTTTCCTGCCACAGTTGTTAAATGAATCACTGCAGTGGTTCAGTTAGTAACACAGTCATTAAGCGAATCTGGCTTTCACCATTGACTTTGCTTGTCAGAAGCTCGCAAAAAAAGGGATCAGGTGACCCTGGGATACCACGACCGTCATAAATATGACTCAGTTGCCAAGTGTCTGAATTTTGAACACGTGACTGTGAGGATGCTACAATGGTTGTAAGTGTGAAAAATGGTCATAAGTCACTTTTTTCAGTGCTATTGTAACTTTGGACAGTCACTAAATGAACAGTAATTTGAGGACTGCCTGTACTTAGCTTCTAGTTTTCTGGACCAGTTCGTAATCAAGAGAAACCTCAAGCTTGAAAGGAAAATCCATATGATGTCACAGCAGTTTACACACTCTAAAATAACAGCTCTCCGGCAGGTCCATTAGCAAATAAGGGGTGACCCTAATTCAGGAATCACCATGCAATTGTTCATCTTTTAAAACTTGATTCCCCCCCAGATAGGGATTTTATTACTAGCACTGTAGCTGCAAACACTTTTTCCTATCTCTCTGTTTTCAAATCTCCCCGCAGAGTTACTCCATCCAGGTGACAAGCAAGAGAAAAGCAGAATCATTGCTAATTTATACGAGGTATTCTCTGAATTTAAATGAGGGTGGCCAAAAAATGGCAGGTCCTCGTGAGGGATAAATTTGACAAAGAGCGCAGGTTTGGACATCTTATCATTGCCATAAAATAGAGGAGAGTAACTTGGCGATATAATATGGCATTAGTTTTGCGGTGCCAAAAAAGTTAGGGATCTTTAATTCAAGGAAAGGAATTGGAAAAGAAAGAGTTAGAAGGAGACACTTGAGACCATAAATTCAGAGCAAGAATTCAAACGAAAAACGTCCTTTACAACTCTTTCACCAGCCTCTGTTTGAGAAAGACGAAATGTCTAAATTTATATTGCTGTTTGGTAATCTACTGTACTTAAATTATATTCAGTAAGATCAGCGCCATCTGGGTTGTGTATTAAAAAGAGGATGCATGAATATCACTTTCAACTAGACACAGCACTTAATTTTTTTTTAAAATTGCATACATTATTATATTTCGAAAAGGGGAATACAATAGACAGTTAAGAAAATTGCAGATAATAACACGCCCGTCATGCATGAGGACGATCCCAAATCTGCATCTCCACTTTGCTTTTATAATAAACCCACAAGCAGCCCGGAACAATTCTTGGAGCCAAAGAATAGCTCTGAAATCAGAGACGAATTAGCCCTCTCTAGTCTTGTTTTTCTTTTCTCTGGGTGACCTGTGTGGCGGCGAGGAAAGCCATAACAACCCTATAACAAGCTATGCTGTTTTCTTCCTTTACGTAATTGTGATTTCAGAAGTGCTAAGAGAAATATTGCTATTGTCCATTGTTCCCATCAGCAGAAAAATACAGGTTTCAGCTTTTTCGTGTAATTTACTGTCATCATTGATTTTAAACTCTTGCTTGCCAGGCATTCTAAAGACATTTCCCTCTTGTTCGGACTGCATCCACTTTGATTACAGGAACATTATGGCTTTAATGGCATGTTGCATTTAAGGGCTGACATCTGACAAACAACGGCTTTCATCTCCTTAGTCGCGTAACTTTGCTTAGTGAATATATTGGGGTTTACTAGATGATTTCCCCCAACCCTCCTGCTCTCGTTGGTGTAAATTTGATGAAGCAAGACAGATGTTTCTTTTTTTTTTTAAGGAAAGAATAGCAAGCAGGAAATAGCTGAATATACCCTGCGATGCCAAAATGGTGAAAAAAAAAATCACATTATGGCTTAGTGGGATGTGCGAACCCAGCTGTTGAGCTGATGACAGAGTTATGTTGCTGATGCTTCTATTGGCAGGGGTTTTTTTAAGGATTTGAAAAAAAAAGTAGCTTTCAACCCTGTCTAAAAGTGTCCTGTGTGGAAAATGGGACCTCCAGCTAAATTAAAACTCCAGTTATAAATAGAAGTAATCTTTTAGAACAGATTCTTAGCGGGTGATGTAGTTGTTCTTATATTTATTTCTTTATTAATTCAATCGATATGGCTGCAAGCATATATGTAAGGGAAGAAGAACAGGGGAAAGGTGGGAGGGGGCAGACTTAAGCAAATCATTAGCCTAGAGTCTTTAAGTTGTCAAAAGCCTGGTCCAATCCCCTGCTCAAGCAAGAGATCCTATGCTATTCCAGACAAATGGCTGTCCAGTCTCGTGTTTTCAAGAAGAGACTGGACAGCCATTTGTCTGGAGTAGCATAGGATCTATTATCCAGATTTGTTAAACTTTGGAGGATTAAGAAAATGAATTAAAAATCCATTTTTAACCAGTGGATTAACCACCAAGACTCTCCACCTTTAGCTCAGAATTTTTACTGAAGTGAAATTTGGGTGGCACTTCTAATACCCATCCTTGTGTGTCCCCTGCAGTGGTGAAACTGGGGTTTGAGGTGTATATCTCTAAAGACTCCCGTCGTTGAGGTGGCAGTTTTCAGCAAGTAAAGAAACGATCGCTTTCCACTAACTACAGACTGCAGCATAAAAAATGGATTAATCTTTTGCAAACAGTTCCAGAAATGCAGCAGGAGGTTATTTTACCTCCCTGTGTTCCTGCTGCGTCTCCTCACTTGACCAGCTGGGAAGTTCAGATCACACTCTTGTGCACATGCTAAATTAATGAGGGGAGTTTGTCATAATGTTGCAAAGACAATGGGAAGCGCATTAAGGCAAGTTTCCCTGCTCCTACATGCTTGTCACTGTTCATAAGTTATGCAGTGGATTAATATTGCTTTATCAATCAATTTTATGGAAAACAACAGGCAACCCGCTGCATTTATTTATTTATTTATGAGACTTATATACCACTTTAAGTGCAAGCACTCTCTAAGCGGTGTACACCAGTAAGCAATGTATATATATATATATTTACATTGCCCCCAACAATCTGGGTCCTCATTTTACCTACCCCGGAAGGATGGAAGGCTGAGTCAACCTTGAGCCGGTGAGATTTGAACCGCTGACCTGCTGAACACAGTCAGCTAAAGTGGCCTGCAGTACTGCACCCTAACTGCTGCGCCACCTTGCCTCTTAGTATGGTGTCAAATTTCTTTCCCTGAGTCAATGCCCACTCTTTACATAACACGGAAGCTAAGACAAATTCAGAGAGATGTTAATAACCAACTTGGAATTAAATATCCATTCCTGTCATGAATAAGCTGGTGGTTTTAAAATTCTCGACGCAGAAAAAAGTGGTTGAAGACGAGAAACGGGACTGTTTCTCCTTGTGGGAAACGGATAAGAAAAGTAATTTAACTAGCATGCATAGTCTCCATCCATCATGGTGATGCATTCTAATGCATAATCTCAGAAGAGTAAAGCTAACCAGAGGCCCTCCAGATATTGCTCAATTGAAGTTCTCAGGATCTCTTATTAAGTAGCTAAGCTTTCAGATGAGAGCTGGAGAATTGGGACCCTCTACACCAGTGGTTCTCAACCTGTGGGTCGGGACCCCATTTGGGGTCGAACGACCATTTCACGGGGGTCGCCAAACAATGCAGTCCGCCATTTTTCCCCCCTTTTCCTTAGCTGTGCTACTCCCTTTTATTCTATTGGCTTTTGAAAGCCAATAGAATAGACTCTCTTGAATAGAGTCTAATTCTATTGGCTTTCAAAAGCCAATAGGAATTGTCCAGGCTGTCTCTGCCCTGCTGAGCCCGCCAAAAGTCCCATTCTGCAAACGGTGCTGCACCAGTTGAGTAGTCCTCGACTTACGACCGGTTGGGGGTCGCGGCATTAAAAAGGTTGAGAACCACTGCTCCAGAGGTTGAGGAATTATAACATCAGCAGCCTTGATTCAGGCTGAAGCACAGAATCAGAACGCTTCAAACAATATTAGATGTGGCAAGTTTAGAGGACAGAAAGACTCATCTCAGCTGTTGTCTCCCTGCTGATGGATTATTCTGGTCTGATTATTCACTAATAATAGTAACAACAACAACAACAACAACAATCATCATCATCATCATCATCATCATCGCACAGTCAGCCAGATGTTCAGACTGGGTTTGGCATTTTTGCCTACCTATCAAGTTCTTACCAAAGACCTGGGATAGGCAGATGTGGATGTTTGATAGTGTTACAGATATTATTGCAGGATTGAAGCTGTTCCCAGTAAGGCCACCTTTTGCAATTGACTGATGTCAGATTTGTCAATGCCGATGGTGTCCAAGAGCTGCTCCAGTTGTTTTGGGATTGCACCCAAGGCACCTATTACTATTGATACTACCCTTGCTTGCCTTTGCCACAGTCGTTCTATTTTTATTTGTAGGTCTTTGTATTTTGTTATTTTCTCCAACTCTTTCACTTCTCTTCTACTGTCTCCAAGCATTGCCACGTCTATTATTATTATTGCTGCTGTTGTTGTAAGTTGATTATTCACAAGCAGTATTATGAGTCCTGGATGCTCCATCACTGGTGGTTTTTTAAACAACCACTGGACAGCCATTTATCTGGAATGGTATAGGTCTACTTCTGGAGCAAGTGGTCGGTCTGTATTATTTCATGGAGATATGATCCTGTATAGCCTGCTGCTGCTTTAATTTTCCTTTTTAATGATTGGGTTACATATTCCTGGGGTAGTGTGGGCACCAAATATATGAAAAAAGGATTATCGGGATTTTGGTAGCTGATGACCCAACTTCGTTTCAATCTTCTGAGGTCCAAGTATATGAGTATTTCTGTCATTCAGAAAATGGTTTCAATGCCAGATAATCCTTTCAAACTGTTATGTTTTCAGCTGTAAGCAAATGCAAATAGCTGGGCACCCTTTCTTTTGGTATTTTATATCCATTCCATTTAAAGCATTATCTCTTTCAATCCTTCCCTTCAGTCTGCTAAGAGTTTATTGATTCTGACGGGTGGGTTTTTCCTTGCAGAAGTCTTCTTGCATGGAAGTACTCTTAGATCTCCTTGCACACATGTCATGTTTGAGGTCTCACTACAGATTTTCAGTAATGTTGAAATCTGGGGACGGCGAAGCCTATTCCAAAGCTTTATTTTTTTTTTTTCTAACTACTTCATAGCTGTGACAGATTGTGGGAAGGGTGAGAGCATGTCACTTGATTTTTTTTTTCATCTTAGAGAAGATAACTCAACTGGGAATGAGTGCTTCAAAAGGTTTGCCTTAATTAGCTCACCCTAATAGTGGGTGAGACATTCCTCTGACACTTTCCAAGATTCTGTATTTATCCCTTATCATTTCCGTCTTCCTTCATATATGAGCAGTTTCCTATGGATTGATTTGAAAGTCTGTTTCTGTCTGGGCAGTTGATGAAATATCCAACCTCTTTTCAGCTCTACTTTCTTCACAGACCGCGGCCAGGTGTCCTTTTCTTCAGACACGTCATCCTTTTTCTCCATATGTATCTTGCACAGTTGTGGCTGAACCACAGAATTTTTGCTCCATAATCTGAAATGTTTCAGACTTGTCAAGATTTTCATTTACATAATTTACCAGTGGCTTTTGGGCTAAGCTTCTGACAACGCTCCCACAGAGATCATTGTTGCATAAGTCATTCTGTGCTCTGCACAGCTACCCCAATGTCAATTCAGCTTTTCAGAAAGTCATTTGCAGTAATCTGTGGGTTCTCCTTTGCAGAGCTGACCATTTTTTTGTATCAGTTCCAGCAGAGTGCCAAATGTGCTTTATTTATTTATTTATTTATTTATGAGACTTATATACCGCTTTAAGTGCAAGCACTCTCTAAGCGGTGTACACCAGTAAGCAATGTATATATATATATATATATATATATATATATACATTGCCCTCAACAATCTGGGTCCTCATTTTACCTACCCCGGAAGGATGGAAGGCTGAGTCAACCGTGAGCCGGTGAGATTTGAACCGCTGACCTGCTGAACACAGTCAGCTAAAGTGGCCTGCAGTACTGCACTCTAACTGCTGCACCACCTCGGCTTTCTTTCAAAAGACAACGGGACTTTCTCGCTTTGCTTGACGTTGTTTCGCTTCTCATTCAAGAAGCTTCTTCGTTTCCTGCGGCTTCTTCCATTCGCCACCATTCAGTCAGAACTGAAGAAGCGTCTTGGTTGAGAAGCAAAATGTCTTCAAGCAAAACAAGGAAGCCTTTTGGAATAAAGCACCTCTGGACAACCGTGATCAGGACAACAGGGAATCTCCACCGGCAGTTCCAGCAGAGAGCCTTCTTCATCATCTGGATCTTGTGTTGACTTCAGTGAAGCTTCCTTTTTTTTTTTCAACAATGTTCCTCAGCTGGAAGTATTTCAGGATGTCTTTTTGCCTTCCTTTGCTTTGTAAAGGTGAATTGTCTTCATTTTCAAATGCTCAGAAAGCAGCTTAGAGCAGCTTCGGACAGCCAAATAGGCAATCAAGGTGCTTGCAGGTTCAGTGCTAAAGGCTACCTTCAGCTATAGTTCTGGACTAAAGGATTGCCTCAAACCGGAGGCTATCATAGCCCATAATGGCAAAACATTGACCTTCCCAGTGGTCATCTGAGTCTCAGAGCTTGGTGCACTTTGTAGCATGTTCCTATTGTTCAGACTGAATGGCTGCATCTATTCTTCTCAGTGATGCTTGAAAAGAAGAGACTATACTGACTTACACTTCTGGAAATCTTTAGCGCAGGGGTTCTCAACCTTGGCAACTTTAAGACTTGTGGACTTCAACTCAGAATTCCTCAGAATTCCTCAGTCCACAAGTCTTAAAGTTGCCAAGGTTGAGAACCCCTGCTTTAGCGCCTCACTGTTCAATGTATGGAGGCCCAGTGAGCCTACCTTTTAAAAGATAAAAGTGACAAAACCTTGGACTGCCTACCCTGTCATCCCATAATACTCAAGAATATTTCTCCTATTGCACCACTGCACCGGCAGATGGTGATTGATAAACCAAGTCCACCACAGATACCGTTGTAGTGCATTAGTCTTCGTTTCCTATTCAACATGATTGATTGAGTCTCACTCAAGAGTCTGTCCAAAGCAAATACACCCAGACACAATCAATCACTTTTATCAGCAAATTGCTACTTTTCGCACCAAAAGGGAAGGGAACCTTATTGCCTAAAAGATCTTTCTGCCTTTTTTCTTTTTCATTTAGTGGCTATTATTCTCAAAGGTCTAATTAAACAGCAACAACAACCCTGGAATTTACAATTTACCTCACAAAAGAATGATAGGATGTGGGCTAATTGATCGATGAAATGTGGCTGTGTATGTGAAGAATAGCTGTCTTCCAGTACATGAGGGGCTGAGAAGAGAGGGTGAACATATTCTCCAAAGTTCTTGAGGGCAGGACAAAAAGCAACAGGTGGAAGCTTAACAAAGAGAGATCTAACCTGGAACTAAGGATAAATTTCCTGACATGAGAACAATTAATCAATGGAGTTGTGGGTGCTCCACTGCTGTAGGTTTTCAAGAAAAAAAAATGGATAACCATTTGTCTGGATGACATAAGGATTCCTGCCTGGGGCAGAGGGTTGGACTAAGACCTCCAAGGTCCATTCCAACTGCATTATTTTGTTACAACAAAGCAAAAAGGAAACAACAAGACCCAAACACTTCCTCGCTAGCAATCAACACCCAGATAACTGGAATAACCCCAAGATTAATACTAGAGCAACACTCAAGAAGCAAGCAATATCCCATCAATGAACCAACAACTCAAAGATGCTTTTTCAAAGGGCAACCAGACTTTCATTGTTTTCTTTGAAGACATTTCACTTCTCATCCAAAAAGTTACTTCAGTTCTGACTGAATGGTGGAGGATGGAAGGATTTACATTCCTTGCAGTCATCTGGTCATTAGTACTCTTTCTGAGAGTCATTGGAGATTTATCTGTGCCCTCAGGGTCAGCTGAAGACTGCAAATGGGGTGTGTGATTTTCTTGGGAACTGCTGAAAGGGCTGTGTTGTAAACAGGTGACAGGTGGCGTCATATCCCTCCCACTTTGTTGAGGGGGCCTCTATGTAGATGGCCTCTATGACTCCTCTTTTGAAGTTCACACTTCAAAAGTTGCCCAAACTGACCTTACTAAATTTATTGCTAATTCTGTGACAGTGGCAAGGAATTAAAAGAGGCAATGACTTCTCTCTGCCTTGGACCTAGAATACTGCGACAATGGTGGTGGGCATCCAAGCAAAGTTATTTTCCTAGGACATCAGGTATTCACAAAACAGTCGTATAATACCCTAGGACAGGGGTAGGCAACCTTGGCTCTTTTATGACTCGTGGACTTCAACTCCCAGAATTCCTGAGCCAGCCATGCTGAGGGGAAAGGGAGAGGTTTCCAAGCTGAGCCATGTTGGCTCAGGAATTCTGGGAGTTGCAGTCCACGAGTCATGAGGGGGCCATAGTTCCCTCATGCTGGCTCAGGAATTCTGGGAGTTGAAGTCCACAAGTTATAAAAGAGCCGAGGTTGCCTACCCCTGGCCTAGGCCTAGGCCGCTTTATGACTGGTGGGCTTCAACTCCCAGAATTCCTGAGCCAGCATGGGGGAACTATGGCCCCTTCATGACTGGTGGACTTAAACTCCCAGAATTCCTGAGCCACCATGGCTCAGCTTGGAAACCTCTCCCTTTCCCCTCAGCATGGCTAGCTCAGGAATTCTGGGAGTTGAAGTCCACGAGTCATAAAAGAGCCTACCCCTCACCTAGGAGAACTATTTGCCAGCATCTGTGACTTGAAGACATGGCGGTAATAACAGAGCAGGTGTCAGAAACAGAGAAGTAGAAAAGGAAAAGACCCATCCATTTTTTTAGATCCAGACCAGTCAGATCAGTGAAAGGCTCCACAATGACAGAAGAGAGGCATTTGGGCCAAGATAACTATTTTAAATAAAAGGAAACTGAACATATCACTCAGCCTTGTCTCCCAAATTTAGAAGGTTGATGGATTCCTCGTATTTATAGGATAAAACAGTCAGTACAAAAAGAAAACGTTACATAAACTAAAAGGACATAAACAAGGCACCTAAGAGCATGTAAGAGCTGGAAACACAGTCGAGTACAATAGCTTTAATTTGTTGGTGGAAAAATAAGCAGGCTTGGAGACTGTCTGTATCCAGGGAGAGGATAATCAAAAGGGAATCAAGAACGAATGTTGGCTTTCATTTTAATTCAAGAGGACCTCATCTACATTTCCCCATGCTACTGTACAAACCGGAATGCTTATGTTTTACATTTCTTTGATTTTTTATTTTTTAAAAAGGCAGCAAATGATGTAAATACGGTACAATGAATCCCAACCTATGCTTGAAACAATATGAAAAAGGGGAAAGGTAAAACGGGACATGGGAAAAATGCTCCAATTTACTTTTTAAAAGGTTGGAATGGAGAAAAGGGTAGAATAAATGAAACTATAGCACTGTTAGCTGAGACATAAAAAAAAAAAAATACTAGTCCCTTCTCCAGATCTTCCAGGTCAACTTGTCTGCTCAGCCCTTGAAAGTTTGGATCACTCTTCTAAGTATCTTCCCAATGCTGACTTGGCCTTGCTGTTTTCTCATCTGAATCTGGATTCCCTTCTTTGATTTTTATTTTAATTTTCCTTTTCTTTCCCTCTTTCTTCCTCTTGTATAACCCTAAATTCAGATTATAATAAACAACTATGTTGGTATTGAGTATCATCAGATGGAATAGAATGGAATGGGAGAGGGGGGAAGGGAGGGGAGGAGGGGTGGGGAGAAGAGGGGAGGGGAGGGGAAAGGGGAGGGGAGGAGAGGAAGAGAGGAGGGGAGGGAAGGGGAGAGGAGGGGAGGGGAGAGGAGAAGAGGAGAGAGGAGAGGAGGGGAGGGGAGGAGAGGAAAGGAGAGGAGGGGAGGGGGAGGAGGGGAGTGGTGGGGAGAGGAGGGAAGGAGAGGGGAAGAGAGGGGAGGGGAGAGGAGGGGAGGGAAGGGGAGAGGTGAAGAGAGGAGAGAAGGGGAGGGGAGGGGAGGAGAGGAAAGGAGAGGAGGGGAGGGGAAGGGGAGGAGGGGAGTGGTGGGGAGAGGAGGGAAGGAGAGGGGAAGGGAGAGGAGAGGAGGGGAGGGGAGAGGAGGGGAGGTGAGGGGGGAAGGGAAGGGGAGAGGAGAGGAGGGGAGGGGAGGAGGGGAGAGAGAGGAGAGGAGAGGAGCTTTATTGGCCAAGTGTGGTTAGTTTTGCTCTTCCTTAACTCAGTGAAAACTTTCTATATTGGATATGGATGCTGCAGAATTCGGGGAACTGAAATCCATGTCTGGAAGGTGCTTTGGTGTATCTTTTGTCACCAGAAACAGAGGAAGTAATCCTTTTCATAACCATGGCTAGTATTGTCCTTGCACTGTGTTTCTGAGAGTTCTAGCTGCATTTTGTCTCTACTCTAGAACAAGGTTCTGGATTAGATTGGCACTTGGTCTGTTCCAGCCTGTCCCGACTGGTCTTATGTCTGTATGGTAACAGGTCTGAGCAGAATATATTAAAATGCCTACACAAGAACGGGATTTAAAGTAGAGCACATTAGTAGGGAATTTTTACGGGAGGGAATCTGAAAATTTAAGGGCAGTGTTGAAGAGAAGGGCAACCTGGAGTAGTAAATGGTTTTGTGACAACGCTTGCATGATGAAGTCTTTGAGAAGCGACATAGAGTATTCGGGTTTTGATTTAGTGAATGCATTTGTATTAAAATTAGCAAGATGCAAACAGAAAGAATGCCTCCTGTCAGTTGAAATCTGTTTCATCTGGCCCATCTTTGAATTTTTAAAAATTGCTGTCTTTCCTCTTTGCCTGTTATGTGCAGATGAGAGCATGAAGACTGGAAGGTCCTTGAATGCCGTGAAAGCATTATGGTAGTGGAGCCAGCCAGCCATCATTTTAAGGCAAAGAAAGAGCCTGTTTACTCTAGAGCATCTGCAGCAACATTTAATTGCCTTAGAATGCACAAAGGAAATCCCTTGAATTGAATTTTAAACGGCGAGACTGGTCAAGTCAAAATGTTGTTTTAATTGTCCACTGACAATCGTTTGGTTAAAGTGCATTGTTCCACTTGTTTGAACACATTAGTAATGCACAGAGTTGCCTTCACTACAAAGAAAACACCGACATCTGCAATGTCAAGGATGTTTTTTTTTTTTTTTTTGAAAAAAGCAACTTCTACCTCCACGGGGCGTGGGAGGAGCACTTAACAGGAAAGTTATGTTTTCATCTCTCAAGATTCATCTCTGATCCATTTCTGGAACCCATCTGAACAAGAGTTTAAAATTTCAGACTTAGTTAAAATTGGAAGCTGGAGGACCAAATGGGAAATGTAGTATGTGGGTCAAACTGCAGAGTGCTTCAAAATACACTTTGCTCTATGTTCTTTTTTTAGCACTGTATACATTCTCGTTTGTAGCTCAGTTTATTCCTGGAATGAGCAATTGGAGGAAAGATTTTGAAAGGTAACTGGAAAGTGGAGAAAGGTTTTAGATAACTACCAGTCAGTTTCCAACTTTTTTTCTTTTTGGAGAAGATTGTTAAGAGGGTGGTAAGATTTGAACTGTAGATCAGTGTTTGTCAACCTTGGCTACTTTAAAACAGGTCGACTTCAACTCTCAGAATTCTCCAGCCAGCCATGCTGGCTGGGGGATTCTGGAAGTTGAAGTCTACCTGTCTTAAAGTTGCCAAGATTGAGAGAAACCTCTGTGGATGGTTTTAGAGAAATGGGATAATCCAGGTTCTTGCCAGTTCTCAGCCTGTCAAGGTAGACTATATCAGGAAATAGATACTGCTATGAAGAATACATTTTACGTTATTGTTATAGGGTAGAATAACTGAATCTTGAAAGGCACAGATTCTCTTCCCCTGCTTTTATATTAAAAAATATTCAAGATAGGGCAATCTGACTTAGAGAGGCTGATGGCTTGCCATTATTCAAACATTAGAATAATGAAAAATTCTCCACTCCTATGGCCAAGGTCATCCAGAAGCCGCGCCCACCCCATTGCCGGCAATGGCAAAAATGACCCGATATGTTTCGCGATGTCACGTGACGTCATGAGTTTGACATGTCTGTCTAGCCCATATCTATGTTCATTCATAGATCCCTGTTATTTTCATATCAGTCTGGGTATGTTCTTTAAGCACACGAGGAAGGGGATATTTTTAAAGTTTGTTCTCCTAAAATGCACTATAGCTGGATTCACATAGTACATCAGGCAACTTAGAAGCATTTCTGCAACATTACCAGCTTGGATTGGTTTTAAATTGTGATCACTTTTTTTTTTTTGTAGTTTTGCATGTTCTACCAAAGGTCTAGTGTTTTCTGTGAACCAAGAAAATGGGTTAATCCGATAACCAGGTTAAACGTATTGTGAGAACACAACTTGAGTAGATATTACAGCCAACAAGAGCTCTAGAGCTACTACACATTGATGTGAATCTTTTTCTTCTAAGCATTCATTTTTTTGTGCACATTTTAACCTAAAGCTCTCATTTTTTGGTGCATTATAACATGCTCTTGTGAGTATAAAATCCAGTGGATAATTGCATTCTGAAGATATTCAAGCATTATTCCACTACACTGAACATGAGTGATCGCAGTGAAAATAATGTGACATTAAAAAAAAGGTATTTTCTCAAGCTCCAGATGATTGGACCTTAATTTCTAAAATGGGTTAGGGCGTCTTGTACCATTCCCTCTTCTCCTTAAGTTATTAACCCATTTTTTTCCCTGAGTTTTTACACTGCACTGAACCACGCGGATTAAATTCACACCAAATGGAGTTGTCTCATTTGTAGTTCGGTGCATTATGTGAATCCGCTCCTTTATCACTCACTCAGGCAAGGAAAATATGTCCCTGTCTTAATGCGCCCTTCTGAACCGTGTCTTTGGATGAGAGGATAAGAGGTGGTGAGGGTATATCTCTATTTTCGCTTAATACTACCCCAGCGTCAACGTATCTCTGCGGGACTGCAGACTTTTCATTATAATTTGGGAAAAGCTCTGCCGAGGTACTCAAAGTGACTTACTGGTTCCAGTAGTTGGTTTTCTGATATAATTTTTAGGTAGTCATCTGTTCCATTGGAGTATATAATTTTGGGCTTTGTTTTATTGCCTTTCACCCAGTTTAATGTTTCGTTCACTTTTAATAGGTTTTTCTGCACTCCAACCTCTATGCATCGCCCTCACACAGATGCCAAAGAGGAAAGGAACGTCCATCTGTTTCGAGATATTCTTTTTGGCTTCAGGCAATCTTTTCTTTCAATAAACGTGGGATCAGTGGAGAAAAAAAAACAGGCATATACAGCAAAAGCCTTTCTTTAGTATTGGAGCCCAAGGGGTACATTCTGTTCCTTCCTTACCATCCTCTCAGCTGGAAGAGACATGTAGAGGGCCCCCTTAAGTTTATACTCTTGGGGCAACTTTCCTATAACTTTTGGGGGCACGCCTGGCAATGAGCATAGTATAAAGGTAAAGGATTCTCTTGTCTGACTCTAGAGGGTGGTGCTCATCTCCAGCTCCTAGCTGAGGGAGCCAGTGTTGTAGGAAGACATTTCTGCAGTCCTGTGGCTAGCATATCTATGTGCCAAGGTGCACAGATCACTATTTACCTTTCCACCAAAGTGGTATCTATTTATCTACTAGACAGTCACTTGTCTGAAATGGTATACATTCTCCTGCATGAGCAGGGGGCTGGACTAGAAGACCTCCAAGGTCCCTTCCAGATTCTATTCTATTCTATTCTATTCTATTCTATTCTATTCTATTCTATTCTATTCTATTCTATTCTCCTATCCCATCCCATCATTCTATTCTATTCTATTCTATTCTATTCTATTCTATTCTATTCTATTCTATTCTATTCTATTCTATTCTATTCTATTCTCCCATCCCACCCCATTTCATATTCTATTCTATTCTATTCTATTCTATTCTGTTCTGTTCCATTCCTTCCATTCCGTTCCGTTCCATTGTTTGTATTGTACTGTGTTTGCATTGTATTCTATTCTATTCTATTCTATTCTATTCTATTCTATTCTATTCTATTCTATTCTATTCTATTCTATTCTATTCTATATCTTCTCTTCTCTTCTATTCTATTCTAAACTGCTATGTGGGCAGGAGCTGGGGCAAATAATGGGGGCTCACTCCGTCGTGTGTAGCACTTGGGTCTTGAATCTGGGCTGTCAGCTTTCCAACTGTCGGGTTCAGCATCTTTAACAGTTGAGCTGCCCTGTCCCCATTCCTATGTAAAGCCCTAAATATATAATAAGGCTAAGAAGTGCTCAGCTTGAATACTGGGTTCCTTGAATACTTGAATACTGGGATGAATCCAGGTCCATGACGATTCATTGTCATTATTTTTATAGTCTTTTTGATATCAGTGATAACCTCCCAGGCTTGTAAAACCAAAAACCTCTTTTGCATTTCATCAATATCCCATCGTGATTTTATTGACCCAAATAAGAAGCAACCAAGTAGGGTGCAGTAGGAAAATATTTAAAGCGATAGATGATTGACGAATTGCCAAACACTAAATAGGGTCAAGACCAAATCTGCTAATAAATAAAGCCAATTAAAATTAAAATCAGTGTGTCTCTTAAGAGCCTGATGATACAATATTCAAGTAACTTGAGTACCATAACTAACCAACTTTACACCACCAGGGTCTTATCTCAAAATTTGGCTTATGTCGCCGAATAAGAATGGATAAGATTTTTCTGTTTGTTTTTCGTGGTACAAAACTAATGTACCATATAATGACCTGGTTAAACAGCTGCCTGCAGTTCTGAAAATTTTGATTCTAGCTCTCACATCTGCAGAAAAATGGACTAAGCTGTCTACCAGCCGCAAAGTAAAAAATAGAACACCGATTTTTCTTCTAGGGTTGTTATAATGATCAAAAAAGAAGATACATGTGTCGTGTGTATTACTTCAAGATTATCGCTTAGATTCCATGATAGAAAAAGGAATCAAAGCTACCAACGCCAGAAGATCCAGGAAAACCCACTAGTTGGCATTGTCTGAGTTGGAAGAGAGTTCTAGGTGAGAATCTGAGAACTTTTTTTTTCCTGCTAATTAATGTCAATCAGAAAAAGTCAGCCTTCACAAAGCCACGGTGAAACTTCCTGGACTTATAACAGAATAACGGAATTGGAAAAGACCTATCCCTTTGAGGGAGATGGGCAGTTAAGAAGTATGAGTGTAAGGACCCACCCCACTTTGCATCTTAAGAAGACAGAACTCTTGGAATATCTCTTCCAACAGGCATCCTTTATTAAGAGAACATGGTTGCAGGCATTCTAGACAGGACCTGGGGCTCAAGCCCTACGGTTCAAGGTTTTAAGGGGTCTCCAGCAGCCCCACCCCACCCCACCGTCCTTCCAGCGACAATCCCAGGCATTACATTTCCACCCCCTTTTCCTCACAGCTGGAGGAAGGGAGACTTCAGAGGGGAGTAGATGAAAGGTGATGGGCCCTATTGTTATGGTTAGTCCTTTTGGTGATATCCACATTCTGTCCCTTTGAAGTTGTAAGGAAGGAAGTAAGAGCTATAAAACCCCTTTGCTTATCCCCCTTCCCTTTCATAGTATGACAGAATCCAGAGAGGGCAGAAATGGGGTTTTCCATAGTTGATAACTAGAGATGAAATATAATTGGATTCTGACAATGAGAAAGAAAGAAAGAAAGAAAGAAAGAAAGAAAGAAAGAAAGAAAGAAAGAAAGAAAGAAGGCAAACCATCATCTTTTCTGAACTGTTGGCAAAGAAGCTCAGTAAATGTATCCATGAAAGGGAGGGAGGGAGAGAGGGAGGGAGGGAGGGAGGAAGGAAGGAAGGAAGGAAGGAAGGAAGGAAGGAAGGAAGGAAGGAAGGAAGGAAGCTGCTGAGCAATATCAAATCTCCTCTCCCCATTTTATGGGGCACCATTTTAGTTGCAAAATTGAAGATGAAAGTCCTATACCGGAAAATTGCAGGATTAAATCCCCAGCCTCAACCATTGCCCTACAACGTGCAAGTCATTGACCCACATGAATGGGCTGGTACTCTCTTAAGAGCAGGTCAGGAAGAAAACTCCCACCTATCATGCTCAATGCAGTCAATCCTAGTCAAGGATCATAGGCTGCCAGCCCTTTCAAATTCTCATGGAAATGACACTGTAGACTTCTTGACTTACAAAGTAGGCACAGATGGAATGCGATGGGCCTGGTGACTCATAAACTACACAGGTCTGGATTTAATGTCTGCTGCATGTTGTTGTCTCAGCATTCCCTGATCAACCAGGAGGCAAGACACTGAAATTGTGAAGAGGCTGGCTTTGCATTCTGATCGTCTAAATAAAACAATGACTCAGTCGCGTAAAGTGTGACTCAGTTGAAAATATAGTTCGGATGCCCACAAATCAGCTTGCATGGCCCTTTGATGCCTACAAAAAGACTCAGTCCCATCTCAAAGATTTACAGGAATATCCTGGAAGATTAAAGTATGGATTGGGTGGATTGCTGAAAGATCATGCATCTTGCCCTTTTTTAAGAACTCAACTCACATTTCTTAGATCCACATATATTTTCTCTTGCAAGGAAAAAGGGAAAAAATAATTTCACTTTAAAGGAAAATAAAGATCCAACATTTGGCGTGAAATGTTGACATGCTGAAAACCTTTTGAGGTACTTTGGCATTTCAGCCTTGCTAGTGTTTTGATTCCATTCCATTCCACTCCATTCACGCTCCTTGGTTTTATGTCTATTTATTCTGTTTTGTTATTTTATTTTATGTATTTCATTTTTTAATAGAGTATTTTAGTGCTTTTACAAGGCATGAGAGAAAACATCATTTTTTTGTTGGATCATACGTTTTAGTAGAACACAATTCTCCGTTCAATAAATAAATAAATAAATACATGGCAAAATGCATATAGAACTGTGGATTTTGCATAAAAGGTCATGTGTAGAAGTACATACATACATTCATAAATAATCCTGATGTTTTAAAATTAAAAATGATAATGGATTTTTAAAAATGCATGAGAGGTTGAAATAAACAACGTGTCCACATCCTATTGGGCCAATATGCAGTTCCGTTTTGGCTCTGCCTGTTCCAGAATTTAGCCATTGGGATTTATATGACATGATTTATGGTTTATTGTGTTGTGTGAGACTAGCCCATTGTGGTTCAATCAATAAACTACATTTAAGCAAATCATGGTTTCGTGCAATATTCAAGACCTACTCTCTCTAAATCATCAAGTGTGCAGTGACCGGATCTGTGTATTTCAAGCCCAAATTCACTGAAAGGCAGAGATGCATCAACCTAGTTATTTTCCTATATATCTCCTAATAAATCATGTGGCCTAATTACCTTGATTAATTCTGTACCTTGTTCTGCTGTTCCTTTCTAGTAATGCTACAGAGGGATCGATATACAGTGGGGCTCTGTTCATGTTTACTGAATTATTTTTTAATGAAAAATCTGACTGTATTCCCTTATGCAGTGCTAACATGGAATAATTCATCATTAAAACCTGTCAACTTGCTAACGTGTTGTTGGAAGAGTAGCTGGTTTGGCTAAGACGTGAGTGCCATACATCACTGGTATAAGGCACTTGTTACTACATTTGTCAATTCCTCAACCAGCTTACTGTCCCCCTCCGGGAGAGAAAGAAAGGAAAAGTCATTGACAGTAATGCAAAAAAGGCCAAACAAAGAAAAATCCATTTATAGTCAGAACTCTGACTTTGATGATGGGGTTATTTAGCAGCACAGCAATATAAATAAATCAAAACAAAGATTGCCCATGAGTTCTAATTGCAAACATTTCAGGAAAGAGCGCAGCTTATATGCCACTCCAAAGTCTTATATTTATATAAATGCAAACTTTAGTTTCTCACTTTCCATGTTACACAAAGGGATTTTGTATATGTGTCTGTGTTGAATCAGAGTTACCCTCCTGGTGACTTCCTGGACAAGTCCTTGCAGTTTTCTTGGCAAGGTTTTTCAGAAGTGGTTTGCCATTGCCTGCTTCCTAGGGCAGAGAAAGAGTTACTGGCTCAAGGTCACCCAGCTGGCTTAGTGCCTAAAGTGGGACTAGAACTCCCAGCCTGCTAGCTTCTAGTCTGGTGCCTTAACCACTGCACCTAACTGGCTCTGGATTTCTAGCCTGGTGTTTGATCTCTACATGAAAATGGTGCTCAGTAATAAGTCCTTGCAGTTTTCTTAATAATAAGTCTCTGCAAGATTTCAGAAAGTTCTCCACTTCTGTAAACTTCTTTTTGAATTTGTGCATCCTAACTTTATTCCAGAAATGTTCTTTCTTAGATCATGAACTAAGGACTGAAGCTGCTATGAGAAGCAGGATGGAAGGAGTAAGAAAGTAGCAGTATATAAGTGACGGATACAGAATAACAGGAAGGGATCTATTAGGTCTTCTAGTCCAACTCCTTGCTCAAGAAGGAGACCGTATCCCGTGGTGGCGAACCTATGGCACGCGTGCCACAGGTGGCATGCAGAGCCCTCTCTGTGGGCATGTGTGCCTTTGCCCCAGTCCCTCCCCACAAACAACAAGGTGCCCACGTCCACCCTAGCCATGCCCACCCAGTCTGCTGTGACAACCGCAGCCATGCCCACCCAGTAGGCCATGCCTACCCAATTGGCCACACCCACCGAATGGGCCATGCCCACCCGGCACCCGACGATACATAAGTGGGTTTTGGGTTGCAATTTGGGCACTCGGTCTCTAAAAAGTTTGCCATCACTACATACCATTGCAGACAAATGGCTGTCCACAACTTTGGAAGGCAAGCCATTCCACTAATTCATTGTTCTCACTGTCAAGGAAATTTCTCCTTAGTTCTAGGTTGGATGTTTGCTTGTCTTTCTCTCCACAAACTCTCTGTGAACAATGAACTATTTCTTCCAAGTCGTCTATTATTCGAATCTACACTAAATAATTTGAAGTGTGTACATTATTCACCAGCAGTTCCTTGCTATTTAAGAAAAGGGAAAAAAGAAAAGAAAGTAAGTTGTGTTTTCAAGACTATGATCATTGGAATGGAAGAAGAAGAGACCCATGTCCTTTCTACGTATAGATATGGAAAAAGACATCTCTCCTGAAGCATGGAAAGATATTCTGAATACGCTTTTCCCCCCATATGACTTAATCTAACAGTTTTAAAAGTGTGAGTTTGGCGGTGGGGGGAAGGCAAGGAATCAAGAGGTAGGAAAACATAAATTGAATATTTGAGGCAGAGAAACTATGGATAGAGATATCTGCAGGGCATGATCAAAAATGTCAAGATGGCAGCCATGGTACTGAGATCAAAGTTCTAGCAATTGTGTTTAGTATGTGTGATTTTATTTATTCATTAATATCCTACCTTTATTTTTTACAAATAACTTAAGGCAGCAAACCTATCTAAAACTCCCTTCTCCTTCTACTTTTCCCACCAGAACTCTGTGAGATGAATTGGACTGAGAGAGAGCGACTGCCCCAAAATCAGTTGGCTTTCATGCTTAAGACTAGACTAGAATTCACCCTCTCCTGGTTACTGATCCAAAGTGTCCCAACTGGCTTTCATGGCTCAGTCAAGACTAGAACTGACAGGTTCCTGCTGACTGGCCCAACGTCACCCAGCCAGCTTTCATGCCTAAGGCAGGACTAGAACTCACCATCTCCTGGTGATTGGCCCCAAATCACCCACCCGGCTTTCATTCCTAGAGCAGGACTGGAATTCACAGTCTCCCAGTTTTTAGTCTGGTGCCTTCATCTCTAGACCAAACTAGCTCCTAATGATTATGAAAAGCTGGAGCTTCATCATTGCAAGCTGCCACTTGGATTATTTTTTAACTATGCAACACTCCCCCCCAACAAACCCCCATGCCAGCATAATGTCCAATCTGAGAAATAAACTGCAATGTGGACAGCTACTGTATTCCTTCAACTGGCTTTATTTCCAAACAAATTCACTGTAGAAAGCAAACAGCCCAATACTGCCATATAAAGCTGTCCTTTGCGAGACAAAATGACTCACAAACTATCCATGCATGCTTTAATTTAGCGTGTGGTATGAATCTAAGCTGGGTGATTAATTGATGACAATGTTGCCTGACTCTGAAAATTAGTTTATTTGAACAAACCAGGTTAAGTGAACCATGAGTAAACATGTGATGTGATCTCTGGGAAAAAGAAAGCTAGTAGTATCGAGTGTTTAATGTTTGGAGTAGTTCTGAACATAAATGCATGCAAAATTAGAACAATTAGAAATGGCTTTCGGTGGCTGATTATTTTTATTTTTTTCCTTTATTTGAATGGTTGTTGTTGTTGTTAGTTGCGAAGTCATGTGGGATTTTGCTTTGTCTGCCCCAAAGATCACTACTATAGCTTCAAAAGCTTTTCAGTAACTTTTAAAGCCAAAAGGTAAAACCAGCACATACCTGGTCACCATAGAAACATGAATGTGAACTTTCTTTCTGTGATGATATTTCCAAACTCTACTTTATAGTTTAATTATTGCAACGACTTTTAAAAGAAAAGGACAAGAGAAATAACTTCAATTCATGAAGCGAACAATAAAACCAAGAGCGGATTTTTTTTTTTTTTGAAATGGAATGTATGATTAATATTTTCTATTACTATAAGTTGTTTAAGCATGGAGTTGCAGGGTAGATAACACAAGTAGACTTCCTGATGAAAACAGGAAAACAAATTCATCAAAATAACAGTGAACATTCATCATTAATAAATTCTATATCCCCAAGGGTGGAACTAATCAGAACCTCTAGAAAGCAAGTTAAAAGATTCATCCATTACACCGAAGAAAAACTAGGATCAAATAGTTGGGTAGATTATTAACAGATCACTATCTCTGACTTTGTCTTTCTTCAGGAGATAATTTTTGATTGCATATTCAGATTTCCAGTGTGATCAGGAAGTCAGTAGCAACAAAATTGACGTGAGCTCCTGCGCATTTAAATTTTATATCTTGTTTCTTGGATTATATTTCAAATCATAGATGGATTCCTGGCTACCAGTTGGCTTCAAAGAAATTTTGAATTAATTTGTGGAAATTATCAGAGTCTATTAGCTTTGATGACAGTGGGGCTTTCTCCGAAGAAGACTAACAGGTTTCCTTATTCAGTTGGTTGTCCACTGTTAACACCAGGATTAATACTACATCAACAATTAAGAAGTAAACAACACCCAATAAAGGAACTACCAAGTCAGACAAACAATCAAAGAGTAAACAATAGACTAGCCTTGGAACCATCAAGAATATTTCCACCAACACTGACAGGGTAAGCCACTTGTATATAAACAGAGAGCAAATCCCACTCTCTTCTAGCATGGATGACGTTCCCTAGTTGGGTCATGAAATGTTTGCAAAAAAACCAAACTCAGAAAGCACCAAGGACTCCACAATCTCCATTCTGAACCCACAATCACCCTGAGAGGTAAAAGGAAAGTTCCCTAAAAAGACTTGATCCATGCTGATTGAGGATCACCTTGAATGACATCATCTATAAGGCCACAAAGCTCCCTGTAGGATCAACTAAAACTGTATAGTAGTAGAAATGATGTTACATAGTTGGGTCATGAAACATCTGCAAGAAAACAATCAAGCTCAGAAAGCACCAAAGCACAGTTCTCCTCCTCCTCCTCCTCCTCCTCCCTTCTCTTCCACTCCACAAAGCCCACTCCCTTCTAGCACTGATGATGTTACCTAGTTTTGGTAATGAAACGTCTGCAAGAAAAGAGAGCCCCAAGGATCCCACATTTCAACTCTGTGAGAATAGACTGCTAGACTAGAAGGGCCAAAGGACCAATCCAGTAGGACATTATATATGTTCTAAAGTGTGTTGACTTCAGTGAGGAGCAGAAGAGTCTTGATAGGCTCCCAACTTTCCTCTTTGTAAATAATTCCTCACATTATTTTAATTTTGATTAGGACTGCTTCAAGCTCCATTGGGGCTTTTTCTCCCCCCCCCTTTTTTGATGTTTTGATTTTTTCAAGAACTTAGTTTTTAACCATTTAACTATTGAAGGAATTTTATGGAACAGGGCATAAACGGAAACGCACTACTTTCATTTGTAAATAAAGGGGAAGGATCAGTGAAAAGTGTGATTTCTTGACTGCCCCTATTTGCACTGGTAGCTTGTTCAAGTCCCTTGCACTTCCTTCAGTGGGATTCTTTGGCTGATACACGTTTTTATGCTCAAACATGAGCCTTTTGGACTGCAATACATTAAAAAATAGAAACTAAAGCAGTCGCTGAAGACTAACAATTTGCAATCACTGTTACTCCCCCCCCTTTTTCATGCCTTAATGGCAGACTGAAAGTGTATAAAATGGGGAATAAAGTGAGCCTTTCCTAAAGACAGAGACGTCTTTTAAAACCACAACCACAAGCAATGACAACAAAAAGCAAATCTCAAGAAGTGGACATTGAATACATTGTTGGTTTCTTTAATCACTGGCACCAGATTACTAGATAAGGGATCCTTTTATTATAAACCCCAGACTTTGATAAATGTGTATCATGACCTTATATTGTATCATCCAACTATTTCATAACTATGTGAGTCTTGATGCTGGAGAAGGTCAGGTATGAAACTCTGATATATTTTGTTTTTCTTTTCTTTTTTCTTTCTCTCTCCTCTTTATATAAACTTTTCCAGGTCAAAGCTCTAGAGAGCAGAACTCAAAATAACCTCTTGTTTCCAGCTGTGCAAACCCAAGTTTAAATTATACATATAATGAGCACATTTTCCCCCCCACACACACTTTTTGTGGGCCAGTCGCACACTATCTTTAATCTCTGCCTGGGCTGACCTCTTTTAAATCCAAATCCTCACCCTTATTTTTTGCTAAAGCACACAATTAAATCATCCTCTGATTAATTAATGATATTTTTAGGATGCAGTATTTTTTGTTTTGAAGGCACAACAATGATGTTAACATACATGATGCATGCATGTGTTTTGTGCAAATGGTTATGTGCAGATGTACCTTTCTGTATAGGTAAGTCAGACATTCAACCATGAACATACATTTCACTTTTGTTTCATTTTTGTACTGACTCTTTTAAACAAGGAGATAAAAAGTAATACAAAGCAATAAAAGGTAATGATGAAAATAAAGAAATCAAGGAAAATGCAAAAATTGCAAGGAAAGAAAAAAAGGAGAACAATAAAAAAGAAAGAAGATATGAAGATATTATTTATATTAAATTATATATATATATATATCTGATATTGACAAAAGTTATAAATACAAATATATTTTAGCCTCTCTGTAAAGTTATATCTTATTCCTTTCTATAATCTATACTATCTAATAATCATAAATCATGTTTTATGCAAAAACTCCATAAGAGGCTTCCAACCAGTGCCTTTTTTTCTAAAAAAAAAAAAAAAAAAAAGGTGCTGGAACTCACACATGTCATACAACCTGCCTTGCCTACCCTACAAGGTTCCATCCAATAAAGGTGCCGGAACTCTGTTCTGGGCGTTCTATGACAAAAAAAAGCCCTGCTTCCAGCCACCAATAAACATTGACGTCTTTTTTTATAATCAAAGAATTGATTTATTTCAGCAAAATCTGTCAACTTCACCAACCATTCCTCCATAGTGGGTAGTGTCAAATCTCTCCATCTGTTTGCATATAGTATTCTCACCAAAGTAATCATATATTAAAATAATATTCCGTGACTTTCTTCTAACTGTTTATCAATTAGTCCTAAAAGGAAGCATTCTGGCTTCAGTTGAATATGGATGTTTAATGTTCTCTGTATCAATCTCTGTATTAAAATTCTGGTTTTCATTCTGTTTTTAAGCTCTGTTTAAAATTCTCTGTATCATGAGAAGCAATCCTGAACTAAGGAGAAATTTGCTGATAGTGAGATCAGATCAATAAATCAGTGGAGCAGCTTGCCTACAGAAATTGTGGGTGCTCCATCATTGGAGGCTTTCAAAAAAAGACCGGACAACCATTTATCTGAAATGGTTTAAGGTCTCCTGCTTAGCAGAGGGTTAGATTAGAAGACCTCCAAGGTCCCTCCTAAGTTTATTGTTCTATGTTCTAATATATGTATTTGATTCCAGATTTTTTTTAGCTTTTTTACATTTCCTCCAGGCATGATAAAATGTCTCTTCATGTTGTTCACATTTTGCAACATATATCTGAAGCGCAGTCTTTGTTATTCAAAGCTCTGTAAATAAGCCCCCCACTTGCTGCAAAGTCTTCTGCATTATTATTTCATGCTCAGAAATAAATACATCTCGAACTCAAACTATTATTCAAAGCAAACAAATTCTAGCAATGAGTATAATAAAAAGTAAAGATCAGAAGCTTCTGCCTAAAATCTATGAAACAATCAGCCATTAAATCCTGCAAGAATATCAAAAGCCTGGATGTGCCTTTAGCTATTTGTCTTTATTGATGGTACTCTAAATCAATGTCACAGTTTTGCTCAGAATCATGCATATATATCACTTGACAAAGTAGGAAAGGCAATTTAATTTTTTTTTTTTTTTAGAAAAAAGATATACAAAAGGCTTAGGATCTACAGGCCCACGCTCAGTGTCCCAGTCCAGACTAGATCACAAGAATGCACAATTAGGTTAATTAATTAGTAGATTGGAACAGGACGGCATGTGAATTTCATATTATATAGGTTAATCTTCAAAGTTATCATCACAGAGTAACTTGATCCTGTTTTTTTCCTTGCACAGTCCTCTCTTCAACCACCTTCAGACTGGACAGCCATTGGTCTGAAATGGTAGAGCTGCTGCTTGAGCTGAGGGCTGGACTAGAAGACCTTCAAGGTCCCTCCCAACTCTGATATCCTGTTATTTAGTCTCCCTAACTTCCTGTTCCACAGCAGAAAGTACGGGCAGCACAGTTATATGACTAGCAAAGAAACAGCAGCAACCATTTTGCATTGTCAAAAATGCATCTTTGCAGAAATACAAAACTTCCCCTGCTACTTCCCTAATGATCAATGTTTATTAAAACTTTAAAATATAGTTGAATAAATGAAAGGAGACCAAGTCTGTTGCTTCAATCTGTCTAACTCCAAGAATTTTAGATGACTTACAACTGAAAAATATACGAGAGAGAGAGAGAGAGAGAGAGAGAGAGAGAGAGAGAGAGAGAGAGAGAGAGAGAGAGAGAGAGAGAGAACTATGAACAATCCTAGGAAGAACATAGCCACAGAAAATCCATCCAGCAGAGATTCTACATAGGAGCTGTTGAGGGAAAAGTCTTCATCATGGTTCAGTCCAAGCCAGGAATAAAAAACATGGCAACTGTTTTAGAAAGAAGATTGCAATTTATTGAAGAGGAGAGCCAGACAGAAAGATGGCTCTGGAAGAAAAGAGAGCGAGCACATGTAGGGAGTGGGTTTTTATACCTTCTTGAGCCTTTTATTTGGAATTGTTCCTGTGGCATGAACTTTGACCTGAGACTGAGTGTGCCTTTCTGGTGTTCTGATGGTGGTAGGTTAATCCTAGTATGTCCCAAGGGTCATATCGTGCTTCCCTGTGGCTGGGGCTGATGACTCTTAGATTTTTGGTCTTGATTCTAGGGATCTTTCTTCCTAATCCCAGTTTCCTGATTCCAGTCTTTCTGACAAGATTAGCACATCTGCATTTTGCAGACTTGGTTTCTGTTTGGGACAGAGAGACTTGAGGGTGAAGTTGGTTTCTGCCTTTAAATCATTTAGGGAAATATATTCTGTCTTTTAAATATTTCCCCAAAAATATTTCTTTCTCAGGGGCGGGGGGATGATTTCCCACAGAGCCATCTGTATCTCAGAGATATTACTTCAGAGGGCAGGTGCCATGATGGAGGAGACACTCTTCCTGAGCCCCACAATATTTATTTTTTATGTATTTTATGTATACATATATACATACACACATACATACATTTGCCACCCATCTCACATCCAATGAGTCTAGGGGTCTTACAACATAAAACGTCACTGCTTAAGCAATGGGACCCAGAGTATGTCTATTCTGCATAGAATTATGGAGGTGGCCATGAAGAAGGTACTCAGTAGCTGGCAAGTAAGCACCATTTAGCCTTGGAAAGGAGGCAAGTGAGGAAGAAACTCAAGATTGTTCCATCTTGATTCTCTTTGGTTAAAAAGAAGTGTGCTTGTGAGTGAGAATCTCTTGACAAACTTACAAGAGTCTGTTATTACACCCTGCAGTAACAAAATTGAATTTGAGAAGTCTTTGTATTATTTGAGTCCTGATCTGGCCTACTATAGAGAGCATAAGAAATGATCTTGAAGGAGAAGAGGGAGAGATAGTGGTCAAATGAGCTGGACTCGAACCCAGGTAAAGAAAGTAACTGGGTAAAAGTTTCCCTATTTCACTCAAAGAGTGAGTGAAGGACAGGGGAAGTTCATTCAGATTTGGAAGCTTCTGTTATAAGAGCTATTAAAATAAAAATAGTCCTGAATTATAAGGCATTGGTTTCTTAGTCTGGTCTATCATGTGGGGCTGACACCTACCTCAAACAGCTGATGGAAGGGATCAATTTATTTGCTAAAACATGTGTCTTGTTCAATGATGATGATGATGATGACAAGCACAAACTGCATACATGAAATAAGGATGCTATACCTGGACTACAGAAATCCAAACGTCTTGTCAGAATCCAATTATATTTCATCTCTAGTTATCGACTATGGAAAACCCCATTTCTGCCCTCTCTGGATTCTGTCATACGATGAAGGGAAGGGGGTGAACAAAGGGGCTTTATGGCCCTCACTTCCTTCGTACAACTTCAAAAGGGACTGAATGTGGATACCACCAAAAGGACTAACCATAACAATGGGGCCATCAGTTTTCATCTACTCCCTGCTGAAGTCTCCCTTCCACCAGCAGTGAGGAAAAAGGGGGTGGAAATGTAATGCCTGGGATTGTCACTGGAAGGATGGTGGGGTGGGGTGGGGTTGTTGGAAACCCCTTAAAACCTTGAACCATAGGGCTTGGCCCCCAAGCCCTGTCTAGAATGCCTGCAACCATTTTCTCTTAATAAAGGATGCCTGTTGGAAGAAATATTCCAAGAGTTCTGTCTTCTTAAGATGCAAAGTGGGGTGGGTCCTTACACATCTACTTCCATGCAGAGATTTTTCAGGCTGGCTATGTTAATGCTAACATAAATTGGAAAGAACTCTACCTTTTCTATAATGTGTTATCCTTCTAACGGGAAAGTTGAGCTGATTCCTCTCTCCATCTAAATATGGAATTGAATTGATTACATAACAGAGCTTGTCCCACACATTACCCTAGTAAAATGTTTTTCTTGCTTGCTAACTTGGTAGTCCAATCTACCTTTGAAACTTGATAAATATACATAAATTCTTTAGTGACAGGACATGCAATGGGAACCTGGTGTTTTACATTTGAAGAACCATTACCTTCCCCCCCCCCCACTTCCTTTCGTCTTTTCTCTGTGTCCATTTCTTAACAGGGAAATAAAGGATTGTTGACTGCAAGCTTCTTGAGAGAGAGAGAGAAGATTTTTGTTTTCTCATTCAGGCATTTTAAGACAACTTTTCCTTCCTACTTGAAAGGGAAATGGGCATTAAGCAGGATTGGCAAGGGGGAAAAAAAAAACACAGAAGCAATTTTGTTCTCCAGGAAATTGAAGAATGATGGCCACAAATAATTGCAGGAGAAATTTTGAGCATCTGTCCTGTAAATATCATGGCTTCTTGCACATATATTTTGCTGCAAGATTCCAAGACTTTTCACTGTTTGTTTATATTATTATTATTATTATTATTATTATTATTATTATTATTATTATTATTATTATTATTATTATTATTTTTAAAAAAGAATACACATATAAAAACAGACATTTAGAAATAGAAAAATCAGTGTTAACATGGAGATGATTAAAACTAAAAATATACAAATCCCAAGCAGGCAGAGAGAGAGAGAGAGAGAGAGAGAGAGAGAGAACATCCACCTCAACAGTGGAGCCATCTAAAGTCTTTGGTTCCCTGGAACTTCAGGACTGATGGACTAACCACATTTTGAGGGACTTCCAGAAGGATGGAGTTAATCATCCTGGGAGGAGAATGTTCCATAAAGCAGATGCATAGAAGACCCACCACCTGTGGTGGAATCTCCAGCTAGACTGGAGGGAGGTGTTAAGAGGGGATCCTTGCCCTGCAGAAAGTGGCATGGATCTGACTTCTCCCAGAATCCCTGAAGCCTTATCTAACTATTCCCAAGGGATGCAGTCAGTCTGATGAAATTCTTGTAACATAGGTGACTAACAATAAAGCTTCTGCTTGAGACTATTCATGAGCGGTTCTGGTTGCATTCCTTTGACATCACCTGGGATTAGCTAAATTAAGTCCCTGGCAGGTGGTATTCACACTGTGACCGCTCCTCCAGGTCTGATGGGTAGGAAGAGAGGTGATCCTTCAGATAACCCAATTCCATGCCGTGAAGGACTTTAAAAATTTAAACCACCATCTTAAATTGGACGTGGAAGCAAACTGGCAACCAGAGGGGTAATGTGCTGTCCTAAGAGCACACATAAATGCCTTCTTCATCAGCTGAAACTTCTGAATACTCTTCAAGGATAGCCCCATGTAGACTGCATTATGATAGTAGACTGCATTATGGAGTGACTAGGGCATGAGTAGTTGTGAATAGAATGATCCAAGAAAGGGCACAACTAGCACACCACCCAAAGCTTGTTGCAAGATCTGCCTTGATATACCCACTTCTAAAGGTTGCCTAAAGCTGGTTGCTTTATCTTACTGTATCCTAGTTCAGTTCCTGTTGGGAAGAACACTAAAATTTCTCTGGAACAACAACAAAAAAAAATCCTTCTCAGAAAATTTGAAGGTTCCCAGAGGACAACTAATTTAATACTGATCCAGCTTTATGTGCAATGTGATCCAAGCATACGTACATAACCTGCGAGATATGGAAAATTTTGCTTGTCTTTCTGTAATTTTAAAGCCGTGTCACTGAAGATTCTAATGGGTGAACCGAAGCAGCCAAGTCCTCACAACATCAGTCATAATTCAGTTTGACTTTAGCGATATTCCCGAGTTGCTACATTTTAAGATTAATGAGGCATCATTCTCAATCAAGGAGCTATTTAAGAACAACAATTTAGCTCCAGTGAAATGTGTGGCAGTGTTAATTAATAACATTTGACCTTTGCATTTTGGACAGAATAATAGATGGCGGATTTTTCCTTGAGCAGTGTTATAAAACTAATGGCTAAAATGTTGCTAATGCCATATAGCCCAGCGCTTTAATATTAGGGGTGTGCAGAGACCATAAGATTTGATTCAGAGTCCATTTCCTTGAGTCATAAAGCAGTTAGGTTTGACCTGGGACAATCTGAAAAGCTTTTTAATTTTGACTTGAGAAATCTAAGAGTCAGCCTGTGGCATAGTTGTTGGAACTTAGGTACAAATCCACCATCTGCCAAAGAAACTCGCTGGGTGATTTTGAGCTAGTGACTCAAAATCCATGACTATTAAATAAATGAAATAAATCAAGGATCAGGAAGCCCAGCATCAGGAGAACCTGAAGAAGTCCACCAACACTTGTAACAAGATCATCATCATCATCATCATCATCATCATCATCCTTCTTTCTGTATTTTTTAATCCTGTGGTCTCTTTGTTCAAAAGGGGTTAAAATTCATATTTTATAATACATGAAAAACATTTTTAATGTCATGTAATGAGAATAAACCCTAACTGGTCAACAATGAGTTCAGTTTGACTCCTGGTGATTTCATGGATATATTTATGGAGCTTGTTTGGCAACAGTTCAGAAAAGATCGTGGTTTGCCTTCTTCTAGTTCCTTCCTTCCTTCCTTCTTTCCCTCCCTCCCTCCCTCCCTCCCCATCCCTTCCTTCCTTCCTTCCTTCCTTCCTTCCTTCCTTCCTTCCTTCCTTCCTTTCTTCCTTCCTTCCTTCCTTCCTTCCTTTCTTTCTTTTTCTTGACTTTCCATTCTAGATTTCAGCTCTTGGACTTTGTGTTGGTCTTTCATCCATGAACTAACTGCGTCTGACTTGGCTTAGCTTACAGTAGCTTTAAAGTCCAAAGATCAGGAGGCAGACTGTAGCATCCACTGCACATTAACCAGTGTAACATTATGTGGATTTTAAGAAACCACTGAGCCACAGAAGCACCTATTTAACCAAAAGGCAAGGAGAGGAGAAATCTCTGAAGCTGAGTGTGAAAGCTTAAATGGCTATTGCCAACCATAATTGAAGAAATTTCATAGTTTTTATCCTTGTAGGAAGAATCTCCTCATTCTTATCTCTATATAAATGAATAGGGCTGTGCAGAGTTTTGAAGAGGCCCTTTGATTTGATAGAGCTCTGATCAAAGAGTCAAACTGAAATGCTACTCCTCTTCAAAGGGATGGAAAAGAGTGGTAGTTCCTCCTCAATCCAGATGCTAAAAGTTGAAGCAAGTGGTGAAACCAAATGAGCCTCCTCTGAGATTTCTGAGTAGCTTCTCCTTGAAGCTTTGAACAGCTTTGTCCAGATGATGGATCCGATGGAGGTAATGCCTCAAGGTGGAACAGAGTCCCTTCACTCAGGTCTACAACAAATCTTTGTCAGAAGGGACACCCTCAGAAGGTCACTTCCACTGAAGCTCTGTTGATGAGTGCTCTGTCTAATATAGGCGTGATAGACAAGTATGGGCAATCATGGTAGATACATTGCAGTACATCTCGACTCTCCAAACACTTAGCCCTATATCCAGGGAGTTCATCCTTGGGAGAAACTTAAAAATATTTCTTTATTATAAGCGAGAATGAAAGTCTGAAGACTTCCCACTGTAGCCTACAGCTATCAAAGCTTCTCTCTCTCTCTCCCTCTCCATCTCTATCTCTCTATCTTTATTATTTCTACCTTTGCCTATCTTTCCATCCATCTATCCTTCTTCCCCCATCAGATTCTTTTTCTCCACCCCCAACCTTCTTAGACATGTCATCAGTAAATATCTATCTTCACCCAACACATTCAACCCCTTCAGACCTCATTTCTCCAAATTCTCATCAATTTTGAAAGGAATTTCAGAAATAGATTTGGTTGCACAAAGAAGAAGAGAGAAAAAAAAAATGCAGGGGAGGGTTTTTTTTGCTCACCAGCTCTGCTCACTTCCACCCTGAGATTCCAGAATTGCTGATGTAAGGCACAGTTCTGTCTCTCTCAAAATTAAATCTGATGGGGTCTAAATGCATTTCATCACAACTAGTTTGGAGCCTTAAAGAAGGGTGTCTGAACTGATGCCACTTCTCACTTCACTTCGAGCTCTCTGGGATGTGATACAGTTTTAGCTGCCTTTAATTTTCCAAAGCTTTTCTCTTGGTGGTGGAGATGAATGGCTGGATAAACAGAATATGCCTTAGTCTCTAATGAAAACCCACCAAGGTGACTCCTTTGTCATTGGCTATTGTGCCTGGTTTGGTGGGGGGTAGGGGGGAAGGGGAGGGAGGGAGAGCTTCTTAAAGCTTAGACATTTCATACCCACTGTTACAAACTTTGGTATGTGCCTGTATTAGTAGTGCAGCAGAATGCTTAAATGTTTCAATATTTGAGGATTTGAGCTGGGGATTCTGGGAGTTGTATTCTCAGACATGGGGTTGGGAGTAAACTGAGGAAAGCTGAAATGCATCAACTCCAAATTTATTTTAATAAATAAATGTCTTTCTATCCTAAAGGCCATAAGTGTTTTATTGATTCATAATGCTAGAAGACCTCCAAGGTTGCTTTCCAACTCTGTTATTCTGGTGTCTAAACTGTCTTTTATTTCAGATGGTTGGGTTCTTAAAAGATGCTAAACCGTGACTATCCAAACCATATACAGTATATGTATATAATTCAACACAATTTGTAGCCTCACCTGTCTCTCTATCATCTACCAGTGTCTGTCTGTCTGTCTGTCTGTCTGTCTGTCTGTCTGTCTGTCTGTCTGTCTGTCTGTCTGTCTGTCTATCTATCTATCTATCTATCTATCTATCTATCTATCTATCTATCTATCTCAGGGGTGTCAAAATGCCGGCCCGTGGGCCAGATGCATCACCAGGAAACCGTGCCCACCCCTCTCTGGGCAGTTTACAATGTAGAAGCATTATTTGCATATTGTCGCCAACAATCTAGGTCATTTATCTATGTATTATCTATCTACCTACCTACCTATCTACCTACATACCTACATACATACTTACCTACCTACCTATCTACATACATACATACATACATATGTACCAGCTCTCACAGAGCTACATAATTGCAAGAAGAGTGTGAAGGCTTCCAAGAAATATCAGGGACCCCACAATGCTCATGAACATTGTGCACAGATTCAGAGCTACTACCACAAAGATGACTTCAGTTTTAGAGTGGCATTTGAGTTCTTAGATCTCATTGACAGTTAGAATTCTGTTGGAAGAGTTGTGATCATGGAAAGAAGCTTCCATTTAAGAGGACCTTTTCTAAGCAACAATCTTCCATGTTTTAAAAAAAGCTATGGATATTGGCCATTGGCTACCAGTTATGTTCAATCTACAGTTTATATTTTGATCTAACTTTCATAATCAGCTAATCTCCCTCATCCATGAGTCAGATTTATTTATTGTGGCTTTTGGAAACAGACAACTATACTTACTGAATCAAAAGAGACCATGTTTTGGGAATTCAGAGTCCAATTCTGGGAATTGAACTCCACAAGTCTTAAAGTTGCCAAGGCTGGACACTCCTGCCTCAGGGTCAATTGATACCTTTATGTTGTTTTCAGAAGACTTATCTCCATTCAGGTTAAGATGGTCTAAAACATGGAAAATGTAATGGTATGTGAGAAGGATCTTGGGAGACAGAAGGCAAAGCCACAAACTAGAAAACTATTTTATCTAGATATTTCAGCCAACCAAAGGAAAGGAAATGTGGGAAGCATCTCAGAAGGAATCCTCCCTGTTTTCCAGAGAGTAAAAGCAAAGAAGAAACACCTTCAGTCTTGCAAGGTTCTGTTAATATACTTTCAAAGTAAAAATAGAATTAGTACTCAGAGTTGTGCTTCTTCTCTGGACTATCTCAAAGGGCTAATAGAATGTGTGAAATATACATGTTTGGCAAAGAAATCAGCATGGAAACCTGTTTGTTCTTTCAGATATATTTCTCTAATGTGTGTGTATTTCTAAATATCCTTTGTAGTACTCATACTTCTTGCAGTTTATTTCTCCTTAGAAATTAGATTGCTTTTATTTAGTATCTTATGATTATTACTGAGTATGATGATTGTATTATGATTGTGATCATGATTTATCAGATGACTTGTATGTATTGAGAGCTTACACACTGGAGACAAATTCCTTGTGTGTCCAATCACACTTGGTCAATTATTCTATTCTATTCTATTCTATTCTATTCTATTCTATTCTATTCTATTCTATTCTATTCTATTCCACTCCACTCCACTCCACTCCACTCCACTCCACTCCACTCCACTCCACTCCATTCCATTCCATTCCATTCTATTCTATTCTATTCTATTCTATTCTATTCTATTCTATTCTATTCTATTCTATTCATCTAATCTAGTCTAGTCCAGTCTAATCTTATATAAAACATTTTTCTGTTTACTTTGCATTAACACATACATTTGCTGTATTGTTGTACAATATATTTTTCCATACTAGATAGATGCCTTATTTTCTTTTTTCACTTGCCAGGCAAGTCACAGATTTCTCAGACATTACAATTTTTGCACATGTGCACCTTGCTAGTCTTATAGGCTTTTGAAGTGTGGCTTCACAATATTTCTGAATATTTCTGAAATGAAGTTTCTCAGGCATTCCAGCTTGGGATCCAACATGAACACTCATACAAAAGGATTTAAACTTAGTTCTGATAGGAAAACAAATTACTGACTTGTATAAGTGTTTGGAGACATTCTACGCTGTAATTCCCTCTCTATATGCACCTACCTCGTCCTAGTAATCCTCTAGGCTCTAATTAAAAAAAAAAAAGTAAATTCTACAAGCTTGAAATTTGCCAACCTCTGCATTAGCAAACATGTATTTACGATGTTCTTACAAAGCAACCCAAAAGCTTATGTTATTAAGATTCTCGAGTTTTTGACTACAGTATTTTTAGTGGAGTGGGAGATGTGCTTCTCAATATTTTTAATAATAAACCCATTGTTTTTTTAAAAAAAATCATAGCCAGCATTCTAAATTCAATATATATTGCCACCTTTTAAATAAAACTCGGTTTGCTCTGCCCTTAGCAGTAGGCTTTATATTTTTATTCCCTTTTTTAAAAAAAAAAATGCTTCTCTATATATTAACCTTTGGTTGCTTATAATTTTCAGATTACCACAATTGGCTATAACTTGATGAATTGAGTTTCATCAGTTGACAGAGTGTTATGACTGGCAAAATTAAGAGGGGTGCCCTTTACATAGTAAAACCATGGGAGGAAAACTAAAACATACAAAAGGAGATATGGTGGCATATTTGTAAAGAGTTCAATATTCTTTAAACATTGAGAATAAAGGTCAGCATTTTTTTAGTTACTGTGGTTTATATGCCCCTCAGTTCCAAGTGGCTCTGCACTATATATATTACAAAATAAATTAATAATGATCACCAGGAGAACCCAATAAGGAAAAATATTTAATAAAACCAAGCTTTTATTGGAAGCTTCTGACATCGTCAGGGTTAAAGGCAGTCAATGGGAGAGAAACTTATATAAGATCACCAAGCGCCTGCATCTGGCTTCTGGACCGCGTCATCGGTCCCAGCTGATCAGATTGTACTCTAAACGTATCCCTAACACCAGCACCCAGCCCTTTCCTGTTCCTACTTGGTACACTCCTATTTGCTCCTCCATCACTGATTCTTGGACTAAGTGGGATCCTTTCCCCCCCCTTTTTTGGGTGATAGCTGTATATATGTGTTTGTGTGTGTGTGTGTGTGTGTGTGTGTGTGTTTTCTGAGGTTTTCGCAGGTGTTTGTATGTAGGTCTTTGGTTATTTGGGTTTTCTCCCACGTAAAATTGGAAGTGTCTTGGCTACGTTTCGACAAAGTCTCATTTGTCATCTTCAGGCTGGTGCTTTCGGCTTCGTGCTTCTAGGAGCACGAAGCCGAAAGCACCAGCCTGAAGATGACGAATGGGACTTCGTCGAAACGTCGCCAAGACACTTCCAATTTTACGTGGGAGAAAGACTATATATATATATATATATATATATATATATATATATATATGTATATATATATGTCTTTTAAAATGATAAAAATGTGAATCCTGGGCATTATGCTAACAAATAAAAGAAAAAAACAAACACCAGGATATAATAAACCAGCCTGTTTAATATCATTAAAAATGTGAATCCTGGGCATATCAATAAAAATATAAGAAAAACGAACACCAGGATAAAAATAAACAGGACCGTTTAATATAAACAAGCCTGTGAGTAAAAAAAAACATATATATATGTTAAAACAGACTCACGATCATCAAACAATATCAAACATAGACTATAGACCCACAGGGATGGATGGGACCTTGGAGATCTTTTAACTCAAGGCAGGAGACCCTATATTATTTTGGACAAATGGTTGTCTGGTCACCCGCAACTTTGGGAAGCAAGCTGTTCCACCGGTTAATTGTTCTCAGTGGCAGAAAATTTCTCCTTACTTCTAGGATGGATTTCTTTTTAATGATTTTCCACCCATTACTTCTTGTCCTGCCCTCTGATGTTTTGGAGAACAAGTTAATCCCCTTTTCTCTATAACAGGCTCCCAAGTACTAAAAGACAGTTATCGGGTTCCCCATAATCTTCTTTTCATTAGGCTAGACGTTCCTAGCTCCCTCAACCGTTCATTCTACAATTTAGCCTCCAGACTCTTTATCATCTTTATTGCTCTTCTCTCCATACTTTCTGAACACCGTATCTGCTAATGGTAGTCACTCACTGAAGTTGGATGTACAGAATAAGCAAGAAGACCTCGATAGAGATATGCAGGAACTGCTATCTAGGCACTAAAGGGGCTGAAACATTTTTTAAAAAAAAAAATCAGAAGAGTGAGGTAACATTTGGAAGTGATTCAGGCAGATGCCTTCCTCATTCAGTGGATACGAGGAGGTGCAACACAATCAGACTTGCAAAATTGTGTTCATAAGGCCAATTTCAATAAAATGATTTTTTTAAAATAATAATGTTTTATTTCTGTAAGTGGATTTACTGGTCTGTTCTAGCTAGTGGGGCTGACAGTAGGTCAGCTTCATTGTTTCCAACTGCTTTCTTGCACAGCCACATTTTCAAGGCTATTTGGGACCCCCAAAAGAAGGGGGCAGATGGGAGATCAAGATATTTCACAGAAGGAGGGTTTATCAATTAGACAATGTGACTGGAAATCTACTTTATTGTTAAATGAAATAGCTGAAAAACAGCACTTATATAGCTCCTATCTGCAACTTCTTAAGACAGCGGTATCTCTTGCCAAGATGGCTGTAGCTGTGAAACTATCCTGGGGAAAGATATATTTAAGGGGTAAATATGCACAATCCAAGTCATTTTATCTGCTTCATATGGTCTGCAAGAGTTATTTTTAAGCAACTAGTTTTTAAAACACATTGCCTTTTGTTCTGAATACAATACTCATCAAGATTTGTAGACTCGGATACCTGTTAATCCATGACTTTGTGTAGTCCATCATTATTTAGCATTTCCTAAATTGATATATACAGTAAAAAGGAGCATTATTTAGGTTGCCTCAAGCTTCTGAATGAAAGACAGGGCATGAATCAAATAAGTAAACTTTTGGCAACAAATTCATTGCGTACGTGCACTACAAATCAAATCTTTATTACAGTCAAAGATCAGCAAAAGAAAGGAGGGATACAGTCAATTAGAAAGCATAGAAAATACATCAAAGTCAAAAATATAATAAAAATCTAAAGAGAATTATATTAAAAAAACTCTCAAAAGTCTAAAAGAAGAGGAGGAGGAGCATTAGATGGGTGTAGGACAGCATAAAGGTTGATATCTGGCAGATCAAAACTAGAACAATTATTTCAGCAACACATATTGTGCACTCAAGACAGAGGGACCTAAAGTACTTTGTTATTCTATTCTTTGTTTTCTAAGGTCAACAATCCAGCCCAGTTTGTTCTTTGATTCGGTTGTAGGAATCTTGTAGATCTTAAACACTGAAATCCCACATCTTTAAAAATGAAAGCAGGGGACTTAGTTTCTCAATCTCACCAACTTTAAATTGTGAGGATGTCAGCTCCCAGAATTCCCCAAGCTAGTGTGCTGGTTGGGGAATTCTGGGAGTTGAAGTCCATATCTCTGAAAGTTGGTGAGGTTGAAAAACACGAATACGGAGGACTGAAGTACAGTCCAAAAGGCAAAATAAATAGGAAAAAAATAAAAGCAATTTGGATATCAATTCTTTAAGTAAAAGACTGCATAACTCTCCTAATGACGACTGACAGTGGGTTCAAATATGGCTCCACCTCTAAAATATGGCCCTATATAAGAACATTACAGGATATAAGGCTTCATGTACAGGTTGTCCTTGACTTACAACTGTACTAGAACCTATAATTTCTCTTATATGTCATGATGGTTGTAAATCGAGGTACCCATGTGATTAACCCAATGTTATGACTTTTTTTTGCAGCAGTTAAGCAAACAGAGTGGCTGTTAATGAATGCGGCAGTCGTTAAGTCTACCCATTGTCCAAAATTGGCAGTTTTCCACAGAAATTGGAAGGAAATGCTAGTTTCTGATAAAAAAAACTATTATAAACTACATTCACATGATTGCAGTATACTGGCAAATAAATAAATGCTGATCTTATGAATGGGGGTGGGTGGGGGTGACACAGGGACTTTAAATCCAGATCACAAGTACAGATAGTCCTTGATTTACGACTACAATTAAGCCCAAAATTTGTGTTGCTAAGCAAGACAGTTAAGTGAATCACTGTAGTTGTTAAGTTAGTGACACGATTGTTAAATGTGGCTTCCCCATTGACTTTGCTTGTCAGAAGGTCACAAAAGATGATTACATGATCCCTGGATGCTGATCCCTGGACACACATGATCACATGATCCCTGGACACATGTCATAAACATGAGTCAGCTGCCAAGCAACTGAATTTTGATCATGTGATCATGGGGATGCTGCAACGGTTGTAAGTGTGAAAAAAAAACCATAAGTCTCTTTTTTCAATGCTGTTGTAACTTTGAACAGTCACTAAATGAATTGTTGTAAGTTGAGAACCATTTGTCTGAAATGCTATAGGGCAGGGTAGGCAACCTTGGCTCTTTTAAGACTTGTGGACTTCAACTCCCAGAATTCCTGAGCCAGCCATGGGAGTTAAAGTTCACAAGTCATAAAAGAGCCAAGATTGCCTACCCCTGGTATAGGGTTTCCTGCATAACCAGTGAGTTGGACTAGAAGATCTCAAAGGTCCCTTCCAACTTTATTATTGTTATTATTATTGAGGACTAGCTGTATCTTTTTTGTGGCCCATCATAACGTCATATTTTCTTAAGTCTTCTACCTGTATGGCTCAAGATATTCTACATATTTCAGTGATTACTTAAGATGTTAATATTTGAGACGCTGTTTTCACATCACTGTTCTCCTTTAAGGAGAATCAAGCCATGGGAGTGATAAAAGTGAATCCCTCAAATATATTAATGGTAAAAAAAACCCAAAAAGAAAAACCCGTTGGATTAAGTAACTCCCTGAACATGTTTGAAATGACCTACTTCTCTAGTAGTTTTATTTTGGCTTGTTTCATTCCTTTTTCAACAACTTACTAACAGATCAGTGACTTCCCAAATGTGTTTTACTAGTATTTAAAGCAACAGATTTCATTTGTAAATGGTTTAGGTAGAATCCTCCCTTGCTCATTTATAATGAATTTAGGCTGGTATTTTGAAAGCAATAAATGTATTTTTATTGACTTGGAAAAGATAAGCCAACTGATGTGATACAGATAAAGAAGGAGAATGTAGATTAGCTTTTACTCATAATGCAATAGAGTCCAGAGTGAAAATAAAATGCAAAGGTTTATCTGGTTTATGATCGTGATGGATATTATCAGACAACAAGCGTCATGAAAGACATCAACTCTATCATCACTACATAAGCTCAGAATAACAAGAGTTAGAAGGGACCTTGGAGGTCTTCTAGTTCAACCTCTTGCTCAAGCAGGAAACCCTATACCATTTCAGACAAATGGTTGTTCAATCTCTTCTTAAAAATCTCCAGTGATGGAGCATTCACAACTTCTGGAGGCATGTTGTTCCACTGATTAAATATCCTCACTGTTAGGAAATTTCTCCTTAATTCCAGATTGCTTCTCTCCTTGATTAGTTTCCATCCATTGCTTCTTGTCTTGCCTTTGGAGAATAGGGTGACCCTCCCTCTTCTTTGTGGTTGCCCCTCAAATATTGGAACACTGCTAACATATCACCCCTGGCACTTCTTTCATTACCCATTCCTGCAACTGTTCTTCATGTGTTTTAGCCTCCAGGCCCCTCACCATCTTTGTTGCTCTTCACTGCACTTTTTCTAGACCTCTCTAAGATTAGGTGAACATTAGAGAGCATTTTACCCAGAGCCCTCTTAAAACACATAGTTAAATTCTATAAAAGTTATAGATTTTAAGACCCCGTTTAAAATCCATATCCTCCTGAGAAGATGAGACTTTGACTTAGGAAATCCCTTCTAATATGATAATTATTTGGTTAAAAACAATAATTAGTAAAAGGGCAAAACTGGCAAGACATTGTGGTATCTACAGGTAAATATAAGAGAGATTTTTCTTACTCTAAGCCAGGGGTCTTCAAACCTGGCCCTTTTATGACTTGTGGACTTCAACTCTCAGAATTCCTCAGCCAGACATGCTGGCTGAAGAATTCTGGGAGTTGAAGTCCACAAGTCATAAAAGGGCCAAGTTTGAAGACCCCTGTGATAGGTGATAGATAGGTGATAGATAAATGATAGATAGATGATAGAGATAAATAGGGTAGATAGAGAGATAGAGTAGATGGATGAGAGAGAAAGATGATAGATGACAGACAGACAGACAGACAGACATAATAGACCAAAGGTCTTCAGACTTGGCCTTTTCATGACTTGTGGACTTCAACTTCCAGAATTCCTCAGCCAGGCATGCTGGCTGAAGAATTCTGGGAGTTGAAGTCCACAAGTCATAAAAGGGCCAAGTTTGAAGACCCCTGCTCTAGGCACAAAAGACATGAGTCACTCAGAAACCTTGTTTCAGCCCTTGTGTCTTTCACAAGCATCTAGTTAGTTAGAGTGCAGGCAAGGTCTCCTGTGCTCCCTCCACCCTTCTCTTGAGGCCATGATCTCCCTTTGGCAAAGGTTGGCTCTGTTCAAGTGTCTGCTCCAGTAAGTTGCCTATATTACTAGTAACACTATACAGCAGAGGTTTTCAAACTTGGCTCTTTTATGACTTGTGGACTTCAACTCCCAGAATGGCTGAGGAATTCAGGGAGTTGAAGTCCACAAGTCCTAAAAGGGCCAAGTTGGAAGACCCCTGCTATACAGGTAGCCCTCAACTTACAACAGTTCATTTAGTGACCATTGCAACAGCCCTGAAAAAATGACTCATGACTCATGACAGCCATATAAATTTGATAAATACAAAAGTAAAATAAATTACCAGCAATAGGAGGAAGAGTGGGAAAAAAGATAAGTAAGGAAAATGTTTTTTCAAAGCACTTACAGTTTTGCCACCTACATGCCAGAAGAATATTCTCAAGGTGTTTCTCCTTATGTATTCAATTTTCTGAGTGAAATGATCAGGAACAAATCGTTTTTTTTATTATCAAGAAATGCCATTTAGCTCAAAGAAAAATTTTAAAGCCAACCTTAAATTTTTTAAGGCCAACCTTTTTAAGGCCAACTTTTTCTTTATACAAAGTTTTGCTACTACATCAAAATAATGGAGAAGATGTAAACACCTCTTTTGTCACTCTTCCTCCTCGCCTGTAATAAAATTTAGAATAACACTGCCTGTTTAAAAATTCTCAAGTATTTTGTTTCACTTGGTTTAGCACATTATTCTATTTATGTGACCTGTATACTGCCAAATCAGTGCAGAATCAGAGAGGCTGACAAAACGATCAATAAAAACATCAGTAATGGGTAAAACATCCACAATAAATATAAATAAATAAAGAGGACCAACAAGTAATCAAAGTTACACCAATACAAGGTTCAGTTCCAATAACAGTGATCATGAAACATGAATAAAGCAAACTATAACAAAACTGAATAAATAAATCGATATAACTAATTCAAAGTGAAATAAGTTTATCATTTATTTAAAAGACATAAAAAATAAAGACAGTGGAAACAAATTGTTCATCCAAATGTGGTTTGGAAAAGCTGTGTTTTGCACTAATGCAGTTTTTGAGTGGCTTTCAAAGAGAGCTGCAGCTGGAGTCTGCTAGAGTAGACTAGTCAGGAAGTGATGAAGGCTTGAACCTCCATTGTAAGATCTGAATGATACTGGCAGTGAAGCAACTGTTTGCAAAACCCCTTAGGACCATAGTTTCCATCTGTCAATCACCAATAATCATGAAAGCGTCTAAGTCCATATGCTACTTCAGAGGATGTCCACTGTCAATGCTGCTAACATTGGATGTTCTTGCGTGACAATATATGAAGATGCAGACATTTTCCATTTAACCTGTGTATTACTTTTAGAGTTAAAATTAGATGGTGCTGGAGGGGGGGGGGAAGAATGTGCTTGGGAACTAGTTAGCCATAACAATATCTCAGTAGAGTATTCTTCAAGGTTGGTTGCAACAAGAGGAGATACGTAATGGTCGCACTTCAAACTAATTGGAGAATGTGATTAATGACTGTTTAATGAAGGAGTGAGTTATGCTTAGATACTGTGTGTTTGGGGGAGGAGAATTCAGATTTTGGCTTCTCTACTACTGCTGAAGCTATGTTGCAATTAAAGATTCTTTAAGGTAAACAATGGCGAAAATTTCTGCTTATTTGAAGGATCATTCACAAGAAAGATACATTTCAGTCTAGAGAAGATGGATAGATTATATTCAGAATAAATATGGGACTAAAAAGTTCCATTTAGTTTATGAGTACATTTTAGAGTATTATTATTATTAATAGTTTATTATAGTAGAACTTTTATTAGTTTTATTATTATTTTTAGTATTAGTATTGTTAACAATTTGGATATTGTATTGTTTAATAATATCAACTTGTTTATATTATTATGTTTATTTTTAATTTGTTTATACCCAAGTTAAAGGGGAGTTAAAGTGCATTATGGACTTGGTTATTTATATAGTTGGTTAATGTTAGTTAGAGTTTGATTATTATATTTGTAACCCTGTACTCAGCTCTGGGAAGTGGAGGAGGAGGGGGGGTTAGGGTGGGTGGTTTTGGGGTGTATATTGTAATTTTAATAAAACTTTTCAATAAAAAAAAGGTAAACAATGCCTCAAAGCTCTTTGAAGAGCTTCTTCTTTTGGAACCATGACACCCACCTCACTGAGAAAACACATTGGAAAGAAAATAACTAATTGCCAGTTAAGAGTTCTCTTAATGCAGCATATGTCCCTTCTTTCCCCAGTAAAATGGGGCTGTGGTAATTTTGAAGTGTGGTTAAATGGAATTGGAACACGCATGTCTCCTTCCTGAAATACAGTAATGAATAACAGAATAACAATTGGACAGGACCTTGGAGATCTTCTAGTCCAGGGGTGTCAAACTGCCGGCCCACGGGCCAGATGTGTCATGTTGAAACTGTGCCTACCCCATTGCTGGCAATGGGGAAAAAGCTCTGATACATCACACGACATCATGTGACGTCACAAGTTTGACGTGTTTGTTCTAGTCCAAACCCCTGCATAAGCAGGGGACCCTATGCTACTGTGGACAAATAGCTGTTCAGTCTCTTCCTAAAAACCTGAGTGAAGGAGCACCCACAACTTCCTAAGGAATCCCACTCCACTGGTTAATTGTTCTCACTGTCAGGAAATTCTTGATAGACATCCTTGATAGACAAGCAGAAACTCCATCTTGCTTGGGTTTAGTGTCAACCCTATCCAGGCTCCTGCAAGATTTATACCAAATAATAATAATAATAATAATAATAATAATAATAATAATAATAATAATAATAATAATAATAAAGTTGGAAGGGACCTTGGAGGTTATCTAGTCCAACCCTCTGCTCAGGCAGGAAACCCTACACCATTTCAGACAGATGGCTGTCCAGTCTCTTCTTAAAAACTTCCAGTGTTGGAGCATTCACCGCTTCTGGAGGCAGGTTGTTCCACTGGTTAATTGTTCTCACTGTCAGAAAATTTCTCCTTAGTTCTAGGTTGCTTCTCTCCTCGGTTAGTTTCCATCCGTTGCTTCTTGTCCTGCCTTCAGGCGCCTTGGAAAATAGCTTGACTCCCTCTTCTTTGGGGCAGCCCCTGAGATATTGGAACATCACCAGTACATTGTATGAATTTAGTCCTTTAGAACATAAGGAAGATGATCTCAACAGAGATATTGAGCCGAGGTGGCGCAGCAGTTAGAGTGCAGCACTGCAGGCCACTTTAGCTGACTGTGTTCAGCAGGTCAGCGGTTCAAATCTCACCGGCTCAAGGTTGACTCAGCCTTCCATCCTTCCAGGGTAGGTAAAATGAGGACCCAGATTGTTGGGGGCAATGTAAATATATATATACATTGCTTACTGGTATACACCGCTTAGAGACTGCTTGCACTTAAAGCGGTATATAAGTCTCATAAATAAATAAATAAATAAACAAATATGCAGGAACTGCTCCTTAGGCAAAAGGATGATTTTTTAAAGCCTGAAAAATGGGATAACACAGGTAGATACTTCCCTAATTCACAGGAGGATAAGAAGGGGGAGGAAATATAGCACAATCAGACGATCAAAATTCTGTTATTATGATCAATCTCAAGAAAGATAGATTTTGCCTTCCTGGGCACTTGATTTCCTGGTCTAGCCTATTTAGAAGGAATAATATTCATTGCAGCTTCTAAATCATGCTTTTTTAAAAAAACGACAACAACAAATGAATCAAGTCACAATGCCTTTTTCAATGAACAATAGCACAGTGTAAACACTCAGTAATTCTATCATGCACTCCTAACACATTAATGGCTTGCTGTTTGTTATCAGCCATGAACTATATAGAATGTGTAACTAAGTCCATGCTATTCCATTACTGAAGACAGGAAATACCCTGTTCTACAAAGCAATAGACTAGCAATTTGCACCCTTTGACCCTGAAGTTAAGTATGTTCCCACAAATATAGCTAGGTGAAAACCTCTAGCTAACACCGGCTGATCTCAAAACAGCCAAGTTGGGCTTGACGTGATGTGTAATTAGACCAGACACTCTGTATATCTCCAACTCACTGGAGAAGAGCCTAATGCTGGGAAAGATTGAGGGCACGAGGAGAAGGGGACGACAGAGAATGAGGTGGCTGGATGGAGTCACTGAAGCAGCAGGCGTGAGCTTAAATGGACTCCAGAAGGTGGTAGACAGGAAGGCCTGGAGGAACGTTGCCCATGGGGTTGCGATGGGTCGGACACAACTTCGCAACTAACAACATGAAGCTGAAAATGCATCTTGGCCAAGTCCTCTTGTTGTTGGTGTTGAACTTTATTCAAGAGAGCTTTAGCTGTTATGTGTCCACCTGGCCATAAAGAAGACAAAAAGTGGCTGATCCTTCTTGAGATGTATGCAGATGTATGCTGGTTTCCTTATCCTAGTGCCTCTTAGGAAATTTGAGTGGCAGCCACCTGTTCTTAGCAAAGTCCATCCATTAATTCTTGGCATTTTATGGCGGGGATGTGAAAAATCCTTCCTGTTGCCGCAGATAACTGCTAAGACATAACTGTGTTTCCATATGGTTTGTTTTAGTTTGTAGAAGAAAAAAATAGCTCCCCAACACAGTTTTATTTCTAGGCTTTTAATTAATTAGCTAAAACAACAACAAAGAAGCAAAAAACAAGAAAGGAGAATCTATATTCACATACATAAAATAAACTTTCCAGCTGAGCGAAGCTTAAAGAGAAAATATAGCGATTATAAAAAGATGTTTAAAAAGGTTGTTTTTTTAAAAAAAAAGGAAAAGAAACTGAGAAAAATAGAAAAAACTTTCTAGTTGCTTTTTGATTTTTCTCTGTTCTTTTCCTCCCCTAAGCTGACAACTACTACTTAAATATTTTTATCCCACACTTTGGATATCTTCAATTATTGCTTATTTCTCTTGGATCATTTTTATGACGCTTTTTAAGCAGCTTCTGCTTCAAAAGTTATATTCCGAAAATTTTTAACTTGCCTTGCTGTGCAGTATGTTGTATATATTCCTGCTTGAATTTGGTTAGACGTCTGCTGTGAATTTATGCAGTTGATTTTTCTATTGCCACGTACAGTTTTATTCTCTCAACTCAGACTGATTCTGCTGTCGTCAGCACGTATCTTAACTTGCAGGACAAATTCTAGTGCCCTGGTCTCCAGAAACCATTAAACTATAAAACAGTGGTGGCGAACCTATGGCACGTGTGCCAGAGGCAGCACTCAGAACCCTCTCTGTGGGCACTCTGTGGGCACCCAGACATGGCAATTGTCCCTCTTCAACCAGCTGCCTACTAACTCACTGAGGTCCTACGTGGCCGGATGCATCCCGGCATGGCTGGTTTTCCTCCCCCCATCCCATCCCTCCTGGCCTTGCATGATCTCCTTTTCCTGGGCACGTCCTGTTGGCTGGCCATCCAGCTCAGAGGTGGCTTCTTTGAACTACTGGTGGTGGGCTGCAGAGCCACAGAGTGTGCTGGTCGAGGGGCCGGCAGGCTATGGCCCCCATGCACTCTCTGGCCTCTGTGTGTGGGTGCTGATGGGGTCAGGCAGCATCCCCCCGGCCCTTGCCCCGCCCTGCCTCAACTCAACCCTACAGGATGAGCCTCCTATCCACCGCCCCACCTGCCAGAGACCCCCTGGATCTCCCCCAACCCTGCCCACCCCCCCACAGGCATCCCTCCCCATGAGCAACATTGAAGTGACCACACCCACCTTGGCCACATCCACCCAATCTGCCATGACCACCACAGCCACGCCCACCTGGCACCCGTCAATAAATAAGTGGGGTTTAGTTTGCAGTTTGGGCACTCAATCTCTAAAAGGTTCGCAATCACTGCTATAAAGCATGGTAGGGGTTAACACATCACATCAGACCATAAACAAAAAAGCCACGTTACAGCTTGGTGAGATCCCCACTGAGATCAGCACAATCCCACCTTGATGACATTGTGGAAAGCTGTATAAACTGGCTATTTTACCCAGGCTTTGCGGTAGGGTAGATGGGACTGTCCTATCTCTGATGTTTTATGTTTGCTTTGTTACTGGATTGCCAGCTTGTCATGATTTTAGAAGTGGTTTTTGTACTTGGTTGTTGGGGTTTTTTTTTTTATTATTCTGCTGATTTTCTCCTACACATAAAACCACGACTGAGCCCAAAATTTCTGGTTTTGCCCCATCTTACGGTATCTCTTGCTACAGTTGTTAAGTGAATCATTGCAGGCGTTAAGTTAGTAATATGGATGTTAAGTGAATCTGGCTTCCCCATTGACTTTGCTTGTGAGAAGTTGCAAAAGGGGATCACATCACCCTGGGACACCCACAACCATCATAAATATGAGCCAAGCCTCTGAATGTTGACCACATGACTAGGGATGCTACAACGGCTGTAAGTGTGAAAAACATTCATAAATCACTTTTTTCAGTGTTGTAGTAACTTTGAAGGGTCACTAAATGAACTATTGTAAGTTGAGGACTACCTGTATTTATTGCGTGAGCCACTCAGAATCAGTTGGAGTCAGGCAGCATCCAGGTTAAACAATCAATCAATCAATCCATCCATCCATCCATCCATCCACCCACCCATCCATCCATCCATCCATCCGTCAATCACTGATTGATCCATTCAACTAATGAATCCATCAGTCAATCACTGATTGATCCATTCAACTAATGAATCCATCAGTCAATCACTGATTGATCGACTAAGGACAAGATTTTGTGATCCTCTTTGAAAAAAACCTGGGCATCATTTTTTTTTTCTCCCTTCCTGTTATTCTTTCTTACTGAATTCACAGGTTCTCAAACATTTCAGCAAGGGACGAGTTGAAAAATATGTGGGTGGTTTCCTGGAGCCAAATGTACAGAACCAGATATCCACAGAAATGCCAACAGCATAGCATTTCTGAGATCAACATTATCCCTGTGTGACATGTGTTTAGCCTAAATTAGTTAACCTACAGTGTTACTACTTAATGTCTACATTCTTCTCTTTGGTAGGGTGTACCAGTAACATCACAGGAATTATGCTCCTGCATTAAAAGGCTAATAGAGTCCTTGTTTTCTAAGCCACCAGCTTTCTGAAGTTCCTTCATTATTTAAAAGCTTGCTTCTCTTTTGTTCCTCAGACGCTCTCAGATTGAGCTGCTCCCTCATTTTAAGAACGTCATTTTGCCCTTGACAGAAAAAGCTGGACTGTGATCTGTAAGCCATTGTTTCTGGCTTTGCGTGTTCTGTATTCTGGTTAATTATGTTTGATTTAAAACAAACAAATATGGCTTCGTAGAATTCATGAATTCAGCTGCTAATGAAAAGAGGGATTAGGGGTGACATGATAAGTGGCTGTTAGCTGTGTCCATTCTGAGGTTTGTATTTTCTCCTTATTTCAGCTTTGCCCAATGACAAACTCCCAATGGGTAAAATTTATTGGATTGTCACTCATTACCTTAGAAATGATTGGCAGTACTTGGGAGCAGCAATAAGATAGAGATCATGAACAGAGGCAGTAGATTCGATGCCAGTATTGCATTTTGCTGACTGAAGGATGGAAGGAGCCTACTTCAACTTAACCACTAAGGAAAAGACCTAAATGCACCGAAGAAAAGAAATATTTCTTACCTTAAGCCAGCAGGTTCCTGCCTATCCATTATCCTGAAGGTGAGGAGACTTATGGATGTGATCAGTGAGGTGGTTAGGAAGTGCTAGGAACAGAATAGAGACTTTATTTAGTTGTTTGACCATGTCAAGCATATAGAACTACACAAGTAGATACAAAAAACCCCAAAACAAAACATGTTTATAGTAAGTTGTCAACCTTACAGTTGACTTCAATCTGATATAAATATTCTGTTGCAAATATTCTGTCCCGTTTGAAGTGGCCTTTGAAACAGTGTGGTCTTACTACTGATTCACACTTTTGTTCCCTGCAAAAAAATAAGAACATTTCTCATGGGTATCCCAGTATTTTTTTTAGTTTTTAAATAGGAATCTAAATAAGCAACTCTTTGCAGCCAGAAAGAATGTTTCCAATGTCTTCAACAGCTGGTGTTCCACAGAATCTTTCTTCAAAATGAGGTCTTCGCCACTTAATTGCTAGCCAGCTTCTGCCCCAGCTATATCTCTCTATATTAATGTCTTGCTTCAGGAATTCCTTTTATCTATCACCATTCCTCGCCTGATTTTGAAACTGACTGTTCTCCAACCTTCCAAACAGGTAGAGAAAAACCATGGAAGACTTCAAAAGTCGTGGGTGCTCCAACACTAGAGGTTTTAAAGAAGAGATTGGAGAATCATTTGTCTGAAATGGTATAGGGCAGTGATGGCAAACCTTTTAGAGACCGAGTGCCCAAACTGCAACCCAAAACCCACTTATGTATCACCGGGTGCTAGGTGGGTGTGGCCCACACAGTGGGCAGAGCTATAATGGGCTTGGCAGACTGGGTGGGCGTGGCTGCAGTAGTCGTGGCAGACTGGGTGGGCGTGGCTGGGGTGGGCATGGCCACCTCAATGTTGCTTATGGGGAGGGACACCTGTAGGAGCCGGGCAGGGTTGGGGGAGATCCAGGGGGTCTCTGGCAGGTGGGATGGTGGGCTCCCCAGTGGTGGCTCCAGGCTGGCTGGCCTTAGACCAGTGATGGAGAACTTTTAGAGACCACATGTGCTGGGGTGATGGTGCATGCCCACAGAGGGATGAGAGGGAAGAAAGGAGAGAAGAGAGAAAAGAGTAAAGGAGGTGAGAAGGAAGTAGGAAGGTTGGAGGAGAAGAGGAGAAGTGGGGAGAAAGGGGAGGAGAGTGGTGAATGAAAAAGGAGAGGAAGAAGAGGGAAGTAGGGAAGAGAAGAAAGGGAGAAAGAAGGTAGAGAAGAAGGAGTGTGGATACAGTGAAAGGGGAAATGAGAGAGCAACACCAAAAGTCATGTGTATGTATTTATTTCATTTTATTAAAAGTATCTTATATATGAATGTAAAAAGAATATATGTTAACATCTGATAAATATCACGGTATCTGTATGGGAGAGAGTTTGGAAAAATAAAAAATAATTAAAAAGAGAGAGAGAGAGAGGCTCCACGTGCCCCCTCTGGCAAGCGTGCAATAGGTTTGCCACCACTGGTATACGGCTTCCTGCCTGAGCAGGGGGTTGGACTAGAAGACCTCTAAGGTCCTGTCCAACTGTTATTCTGTTATCCATTACTGTATTTCAGGAAGAGGAGATGCATGTTCAAAATTACCAAAGCACCATTTTACTGGGGAAAGAAGGGACGTTCTGTATTAAGAGAACTCTTAACTGGCAATCAGGAAGATTTTTTTTTTAAGCATAAGTTCTGCTTTTCTTCACTGCAATCTCTAGAAAGTTATGAAGGGTGTTGAACTTCTTTTTCAGGCCTCTTTATCAGTCCTCTTAGCATTTTTCCGTTTCAATGACTGCTCTTCCTTTTAAAGGTTGTCCAGCACTAGCCACTTTCAGTTCCACGGAACTAGTCAACTGCACAATCTCGGTAGGTCTCCTTTTTTTATTCTCTGCTCCCTTTCTGTCCTGGCACCTTCCCAAATGTAACTTTATTTTAACCAGGGATGTGCCAGGATGGGAGTGAGGCAGCAAAAGCCATTTACCAAAACATGCGGAGTCCCGAAGCTTTAGTTTGCTTACAGAGCTTCATGGGTAGATGTTCTCGCTGCTGGTTGGTGAGATATTAAAAGTGATGAAGCAGAGTCAAACAAGACACCCAAACATGTTCCCTAGGAATGATTGTAGCCTCAAAAATCAGAACACCTTTCAGATATGACCCAGAAGAAAAACAAGGACAGTGCATTTTGTATCCTCATTGTTTGGCATGATCCATGTATGGGAGGGGGAAGGATGGTGCTTTAACTAAATATTGGGAGCAGAAAAAATAAAGCTCTTAATGGCATATGGATAAAAGGAGTTTCCTTAAACATTGCCAAGAGTCCTTTTAGATACAAACACATTTTCATACTGTATTTAAGATGTGCAATCTGTTGTATGGTTAATAAGAGGGGAAAGTCAGCAAGATTCAGAATTTGTTTCAAAATGGACTTATTTTTTATTTATTTATTGCAAGTGTTTAACTGCCCCATCATGCACTAAAAGTACAATCAGGATTAAAAAAAAAAACATGTACAGCAAAATGCAAAATAGAAATACCATACATGACAGTCATTTGGCTACTAAAACAATGTGAATTAAAAAGATCTGGATAGGCACATATTGGAAGACACTTCGGGCTTTAAAAAATTGAAACCACCACTTTGAATTAGATCTGGAAATAGACTGGCAGCTGTGTGGATGAAAACTGGCATATACTGTATAGATATGTGCTCTATTTTGGACATGAAGGTTTAGTATCCTGCAAACAAAACAAATTTTGCAAACAAAAAAATGGATTGTTTTTCACACAGCTTGAGTTCAAGTTTGGAGATGTGTAATGAGAAGGTTAACAGGTTTTGAGTTAGTGGGTCAATGGGAAACTACTCTGGGTTCTCACTAGTAAACAGAGGTGTTGACTCACCATTCCCTTTGCTTAGAGGAGTTCTGAATTAATTAGGGACTAGGAATTAACTAGGAACTAAGAAGGAACTTTCTGACAGTGAGAACAATTAATCAGTGGAAGAGTTTGTCTCCCAGAGTTGGAAGGCTTTGAAAACAGACTGGGCAACCATTTGACCAGGATGGTGTACAGTCTCCTGCTTTGGCCAGACAGTTGGACTAGAAGACTTCTATGTTCTATGATTCTAGTCCTTGAGCTTCTGTTTTGGTATTGCTGAAGCTGGGCAACTTTCTTTAGTGCAGTGGTTCTCAACCTGTGGGTCGGGACCCCATTTGGGGTCGAACGACCATTTCACGGGGGTCGCCAAACAACGCAGTCCGCCATTTTGTTTTCCCCTTTTCCTTAGCTGTGCTACTCCCTTTTATTCTGTTGGCTTTTGAAAGCCAATAGAATAGACTCTCTTGAATAGAGTCTAATTCTATTGGCTTTCAAAAGCCAATAAGGATTGTCCAGGCTGTCTCTGCTCTGCTGAGCCCGCCAAAAGTCCCATTCTGCAAATGATGCTGCACCAGTTGAGTAGTCCTCGACTTACGACCGGTTGAGTAGTCCTCGACTTATGACCGGTTGGGGGGTCGCGGCATTAAAAAGGTTGAGAACCACTGCTTTAGTGCAAAGCCATTTTTTTTTCCTAATTTGCCATTTAAATACTTCATGATGAAATAACCATTATTGCACCTGAGCATTTACACAGTTAGGTGAAGTACAATTTCTTAAGTTTGTAATTAAGCAAAGGGAGAAAAAAAAAACCCTGATAATTGATGGTGTTTAGTAGACCTGCTAATTGGTGGTGGGAGGCTTGAATGTATGCTTCTGCCCAGATTTTAAGAAGACAGTGGATTATTCTTCAGTTCATCGCTATCCTTCAGATTTTCCAAGGAAGTCTTACTTCCCTTTACATTGTTTTATCTACAAGGACTTCAGTTCAGAATCTAACTTTTGACTTGGCACAATGAGGGCTTTCTAGCTTTCTTTTCTTCCAGATGCCACCATTTCTCCTTTCAAAAGTGGAGATGAAGTCTTGGGCAAAATCTTCGGTCTGGGGGGGCCACACAGATCCCTATCTTTTTTTGTATGGCTACTAGCCTGGACAGAACCATTTTTGGCCTTTGTCTTCTTTTGGAAAGGGGCTGCTTAAGGAGTGTCTATGGAGATTCTCAATCATCCAAGCAATGGCTGTTTCAAAGGTGCCTTTTCAAAAAGCACCTTTGGGGGGGGGGGATAAGGCAACTACTAGACTGTTTTTTTTTTTTTCCCCCTTGAGGAAAAAGACATTCTGCTTATCATCCAAGAAGCTTCATCAGTTCTGACTGATGTTGGGGGGGGGGAAGGAAATGGAAGGATTACTTCTGACAGCTCATCTTGACAGTTGCTTAAAGAGCAAACCAGGCTCCTTAAGGCAGCCATGTTACTCCTTAAAAACTTCTCAAAGCCCTCCTAAGATGGACGCTACCTCTGTTCATTTAGGGATGTAGCCTCAAGCAGCAGAAAGCACCCGTTACTAAACCCTGCCGTTTCTCTACAGCCCAAGCTCCAAAGTGCAAATGTCCCATTTCCTTCCCCTACCGACTTTTATCACCAGACGGGAGAAGAAGCAACGTCTTTTTTTTTCTTTCAGCTGCTCACCCGTGCACGGATGCACAAGGCATGTGAAGCCACAGTCACGCAAACCCCACCAGGGCCTGGAGTCTTGCCTGAACGCAGCCCCGTTTCTTTCTCGTTGTCCTCAGTGTGTCACTGCCAGCCGCGGTCAAGGCGCGCTTCCCCTCCCGGCAGAAGCAGCCAAGCTGCGGAAAGTCTCTCCCTTTAACGTTGAAGGTTCGTACAATAGAAGCCAATGGCTACAAACATCCCTTCGCTCCGGGTGGGCAGGTCAGTCCGGGGGTGGATTGACTCGCCCGACAACCTATCCTGCAAATACATCCCGCCCCGCACCCCAACTTTCCCTTTCCCAAGCAGCCTTCTAAAGTCACTTCTATGAGATGGAGCAATCTCTGTCCCCCCAACTTTCCTTTTCCCAAGCAGCCTTCTAAGGGCACCTCTATGAGAGGGAGCAATCTCTGCCGCCCCCCAACTTTCCCTTTCCCAAGCAGCCATCTAAGGGCACCTCTATGAGATGGAGCAATCTCTGTCCCCCCAACTTTTCCTTTCCCAAGCAGCCTTCTAAGGGCACCTCTATGAGAGGGAGCAATCTCTGCCGCCCCCCAACTTTCCCTTTCCCAAGCAGCCATCTAAGGGCACCTCTATGAGATGGAGCAATCTCTGTCCCCCCAACTTTTCCTTTCCCAAGCAGCCATCTAAGGGCACCTCTATGAGAGGGAGCAATCTCTGTCCCCCAACTTTCTCTTTCCCAAGCAGCCTTCTAAGGGCACCTCTCGGAAAGAGCGCAACAACCTCTTCCCTGCCCATCCGCTTCTGGCTTAGAGCAAGGAGAGGGAAGTTAAAAGGACCAGAGAGATGACACCACGCTCAGACCGCCGGCTGGGGATGATGGGCGCCGCAGCAGCAAAATCTCGGGGGAGGGCGGGAAAAGAGTGGACTGTCTTTTCCTAGGAGGGGGAAACACCCCCAAACACACCACACACACCCCAGTTGCAAGAAAAGGGGGTGCATTGAAAAGTGGGCGCCTCCATCCCATGCCCCCCGCCGACCCTCCTTTTCCAAGGGGAACACCCCCAAACACCCCACACACACCCCCCAGTTGCAGGAAAAGGGGGTGCACTGAAAAGTGGGCGCCTCCATCCCATGCCCTCCCCGCCGACCCTCCTTTTCCAAGGGGAACACCCCCAAACACCCCCCCCACACCCCCCAGTTGCAGGAAAAGGGGGTGCATTGAAAAGTGGGCGCCTCCATCCCATGCCCCCCCGCCGACCCTCCTTCTCCAAGGGGAACACCCCCAAATACACCCCCACACCCCCCAGTTGCAGGAAAAGGGGGTGCACTGAAAAGTGGGCGCCTCCATCCCATGCCCCCCTCCCCCCGACGACCCTCCTTTTCCAAGTGACAGGCACTCAAAGACGTCCCCCCCCCCGGGGACTCTCGTCCCAAACCCTCGTCCCCCTCGGCGCGGGGGCTGTCCCTGCAGCAGCGCTGCCCTGGCGGGGCCGCCGCCGCCGCCTCCACGCTCGCTCCCTCGCACGCCCCCCGCCCACCCCGCGCGCGTGAAGGTCACCTCCTCCCGCTCCGAAGCAGCAGCGGCGGCGGCGGCGGCGGCGGCTCCAAGCGGAGCACCACAGCCGGCAGCTGGCCTCCCTCCCTCCTCCTCCTCCTCCTCCTCCTCGCGCAGGGCTGCCCGAAGCCGGCCGGCCCGCTCGCTCGCCCCGAACGCCGCTGCCCTCGGGACGCCCGGCGGGAGACAGGACGGAGGCGAGGCGAACGCCACCCGGCATCCCCCTTTTTTTTCTTCCCCGGGACCGGCTGTAGTCGCGCCCTCACCCGGCATCTCCAGACGGGCGGCAGTTTTCGCCGAGCGCGCGCAGCCCCACTGAGGCGCCTTCGCTCCTCTTTTCTCTCCCCCCCCCCCCGCTCCGGGTTCTGGAGAGTTTTTTGGGGGGGCGGCGGCGGCGGCGGCGGGGCAAGCGCGCGTGCGCGCTGGGAGAAGCCGGCGCTCGCTTCGCTCTTTTTTTTCTCTTTTTTTTTAATTATACATTTGGGCCACCTGCGTTCGATTCCCCCCCCCCCCCACCAAAAAAAAGCCCCGCTGCGCTCGTTCTCTCCCGCGAGCCTCTTCTTGCCCTGATTGGGCAGGTCGCGCGCGCGCGTGGAAGGGGGGGGGAAACTTGGGCAGGGCGCGCGCTCGCTCGCTCGCGCCGTGGAGGGGGGGGTCGCCCAGTCCCCGCGGAGAAGTTTTGCCGTCGCCTGTGTGGCCCTCGGAGGAGGCGGCGGGGACAGGTTGCTCCACGAGAAGGGAAGGGAGCGCCGGCTTTTTTGGGGGCGCTCCCCCCGCCTCAGGTGTAGCCGGAGCCCTCAGGGCGACCAGCTCCGTGCCGGAGACTTTTGACTTCGCGCCTCGACTGAGGAGGAGACGCGCCGGCCGGCAGCGAAGGGAAGTGACCCGGAGGACCGTCTCGCGCGCCTGAACTTCGCTGCATGGTAAGTGAGCAGTGCGCCCGGCCGTTGCCCATCGGAGGGGGTGAGAGCCGCCGCCTGGTCCTGGGCTTTATAAAGGAGGGAGGCGAGGGGCGGGGCCAGTGCCCCTTGACCAATGGGGATCCGGCGACTCCACTGCTCCCGCCCTCTTTTCCCGCCCTCTCCCGCAGGTACGCTGGGGCACGTTGTGGCAAGTGGGCTCCTGGAGAGCTCCTTGCAAGGATTCCCATCCCAGCTTCAGTTTGCCTTCCTTTTCAGGGAAGGGTCTAGTGAAGGAGGTCTTCTCCACCTTCTGCAAGGTCTCTCCGTGTGTGATGGTGCTGATTCCCCAGAGGGGCTTTTCTGGGGTGGGCTGGGGGGCTTTGTTAGCAATCTAGAGCGTGTTTTTCTTTCTTTCTTCCCTTTCTGATCTTAAATAGGTTTTCTGAGTATTAGAAAACCTGATGGCTTTGTCCAATCCATTTGTCCAAACTACACTATTCTCCTTTTTTCCCTCCTTTATCCGAAAAAAAAAAAAAAAAGTTTGCTCTCTTCATTATTCTCACTCTGCCCAATCCAGTGATTTGTTTGATATTTTTTTTTTTTTAAAAAAATCCTCAGATAGAGCTGTTGTTGCCCCTTTCTGAGTTTCAAGTTGGGTCTTAATGGGGTCTATTACCATGTTGAGATAAAGTCCTATTAAAATTGAGCATTCAGAACTGGTGGTTGAAGCACATGCTTAATCCTTGGACAGTGATGTTGCTGGCGAAGTGTCACATTGTTACATAGCCTCAGCGATAAGTTACATAATTCTCAGGAAAAAAAAGTGTGTTCCTGTGTAAAATGGCAACACACTTGTGGTGCAAATTTTTAGCGAGTGGCATGTAGGTTGTAAGTTATATAAATGTTTTAAATAAATAAATAAATGTAGACACCAGTTTTTTATAAGTGGGCTTTTTGAATAGAGGGTGTACTCTGTATGATCAAAAAAAATGGGTGTACACAGAAGGATCATTGGATACAAAGGGTATGTGCAAAGACTTGTATGAAAACTGAAAAAAATAGAATAATCTAAAATGATGTCATATGTCACACATGTGGAATGCAGATGAAGTCATTTGCAAGCATATATCCTAAAACTGATCCCCATTTCCCAGTGCCCATAACGTTATCCCTCAAACAGAAGACGGTGCTAAAATAGTTTTGTTAGGATTGTTTGGCTGTGATAGATGATCATGCACTAGAGACCCACACCACTAAAACTACTCTTAAGAGGGATTAATCTGAAAATAAACATTATGAGAAAGAACTATTGATATCCAGTTCATCTAGTAAGAGTCTTTTTTCAAATACTCAGTCACCACCATCTAATTTTAAACCTTTTGCCGTCCCTCAGTGTTCCCCCTCCATGTTTTATATTAACATTGTACAGTGGCACTGAATGATATTGGAGAGAGCCACAGATCACATGTCAATTTGATTCCCTTGTTTATCAAGGAGGCTGGTTTTGTTCAGTGACAGTAGATAAAGTTAATGTGTGTTGTCTCTCCTCAAGAGAAGAAGAATAATCCTTTGTTATTGGATATAAATAGTATGTCAGAAGGTTGTTGTCTATAAATGTTGATCTTTTTTTAAAAAAATAAAATCAGTTTCAAAACATGGGAAATGTACAATTCATCGCCTATTAAAATTTCTTACAATGTTTATAAATAAGCATAACTTTCACTTGGTATGAGAGATCATTAAGGCTGTAGATTGCATAGGGGAGACCCTCTCTTTACCCCCTCACCCCCCCACAAATGAAGAAGACTATAGTAGTCACTGTTGACAAAAAACAATATTACCTTGCTTTGCTTTCCATTATCTTTTATTTGGATGAGTAAAAAATACACCAGAGAGATTTGTGAAATAAGCCCCATTCTTCAGTGGTCTGCAGGCTTTTTAGGGTTATAAGTATGGGCTGAATAGGAGCACATTCTCCAATCAGCCCAAAAGGCAAAGGTTCACTTCCATTCTGTAGCCCGTGCATTCCTTATTTTTCTCCTCCCCTCCCAGCATCATCTAAGTTAACTCTAAAAATACCAGTCAGTTCTGCATATTTTGTCAAAGCAATAATATCCAATATTAGCAGCGCTGACAACAATAGTGAAACAGTTATCTATTATGACAAAAAAACAGCATGGAAGTATCTACAATCCTACCTCAGAGATGTTGTGGGTTCACTTCCTGACCAATAGCAATAAAGCAAATATAGGTTTTTCTTGACTTACAACAATTAGTTCAAGGTGAAAATGCCACCAAAAATGTTATCCATGACTGCTACTTGCACTTTTGAGCAAACACAGACAAATGATCAAAATCTGGGTGCTTTGCAACTGGCCAAGATGGTTGCAACATCTCAAGATCATGTGATCACCATTTGGGACCTTCTTAGCCAGCTTCTGACAAGCAAAGTCAATGGAGGAAGCTGGATTCACTTAACAACCTCATGATTTGCTTAACAATTATGGTCAAAAAGCTCTTAAAATTGGCCCAATGCATTTATCTGTTTTTCTTAGCAATGGAAATTATGCTCATAGGTCATACTACTGGTATTTCACTAAAGTGAGTCACACAGTTTTCTGGGTTTCCCAGTGCATAATAAAAGTGATGTTTATACCATACTGTGGTCTATTAAGTGTGCAATAGCATTATGCCTAAAAAATGTAGCTGCCTTAATAAAAATACTTTATTGCTACAAAATAATAACCCTCACCTGAGCCTTCAGTGAGTTGTAATCTTTTTTACCAGTGGAGGGTCTTCTAAAAAAAAAACAATAGAGAAGCACAATAAAATGAAATATGCCTATATACAATTTTGTGGAACAGAGTTGTTTAAAGCGAAACATTGTCAAGTCCTAAAACTTTTAAAAGGAACAACTAGTGTATTCTTGGTATTTTGTGATTATAGTGGTTAGATTTAGATTACAATCTAACTTTCCTTTTCTCTTTCAAAGAAATGATTCCTAAATATTATGGTATCACAATGTAACAACTGAAAATTGTATCTGTATTTGCTGTTTATTCACACATATATATGGAAACACAAGTAGCTGCTAGCTTGTCAATAACAAGTTTCATTTCCAAGAACTCTGTTCCAAAACTCAGTCTGTATTATAGTTTAAATCATCTGTGTATCTATTCAAGAGTAATGTTCAAATACAGATTAATAACAGAATAAGTTGGAAGGGACCTTGGAGGTCATCTAGTCCAACCCCGTGCTCAAGCAAGAGACCCTGCACCATTTCAGACAAATGCTGTCCAGTCTCTTCTTAAAAGCCTCCAATGATGAACAACTTCTGAAGGCAAGCCCTTCTACTGGTTTATTGTCTCACTGTCAGGAAATTTCTCATTTCTAGATTAGATCTCTCCTTAACAAGCTTCCATCTGTTGCTGCTTGTTCTGCCTTCAGGTGCTTTGGAGAATAGATTGACCCCTTCTTCTTTGTGGCAGCCCCTCAGATATTGGAACATTGATATCCTGTCACTCCTGGTCCTTTTTTTCACTAGAGTACCATTCTTCATATGTTTTAACTTCCAGCCCCCTATTATCTTTGTTGTTCTCCTCTGCACTGTTTCTGGAGTCTCACCATGTTTTGCATGCAGTCTCAGTCCTGACTGAATCTTATCTGTGTCCATTCAAAAGAAACCACCGCTGAGTCCAGTGGACTTACTCTTAGGAATGTGTGCATTGTATAGGAGAGTTCAGATTCAGCTTCTGTCAGATCAGTAAACATAAAATTGTGCCATTTGAAGTATCGGACAAGGTTTCTAATAAAAATAACATTCTGTAAAGAATGCCATGTGAACAATTAAGCTATTCTGTAAAACAGGGCAGCATGCTGACATTTCTAATACTCATACCATTGCCCTTTTGATGAATCAAAATATCAAGTAAGTTTGCAGAATTTTGCTGCCAGCTCTTGCTTCGGTATAATGCTTCTTCCTAAAATGAGCGTGATAAATTACCAATACCAGAGAATAAAATATCCAGCTTGATTCTTGAGATTAGAAACAATGAATATAATATATTCATATAGCATTTACTATATCCTTCCAATTTTATTCCCCCAATGGTATTTAATATTATTAAATATAAAGTATTTATCATTATAGTTTAGGAGTGGCATGGTGACCTAGTGGTGAAGATGCTGGCCTCCTCCTCAGAAAGTTTAGACTTCAATCCTAGGTAGCCGCAGATGTTTTTTAGGGCACATAGAAAAAATATTTGCTGCAAACTCCATTAGGTGTCAGAAAGGGCTTCCAGCCAGTAAATGCTCAGCTCCATTCAGTTGCCCTGACTCCACCCCTATTTAAGGGATTCCAGAGTCATAAAAAGGGAGGCTTTTTCACAGGTAAGTCTAGGAAGCTTTGTGTCTTTGTGATCCTTCATGGATCCATTTTCAGTACTCTAACCACCATGCCAGCTTTCTGGTGGTAAGAAAAATAGTTTGCTTTGAGTGCAGCTCAACTTCTGGTGACTCCATGGACATATTCAGCTTGTTTTCTTTATAGCAATATGTCAGGGGTCTTCAAACTTGGCCCTTTTATGACTTGTGGACTTCAACTCCCAGAATTCCTCAGCCAGCATGTCCATTCACCAAATGGGGAGGGAGAAAGAAGAAACTTTTTTTTTAAAAAAAAAAAAAGAAAAACCCTACTGGAAGGATAAACATTTTAGCCTCAGATTGTATAGCCCAGAGGTCTTCAAACTTGGCCCTTTTATGACTCATGGACTTCAACTTTTTCAGCCAATGTGCTGGCTGAGGAATTCTGGGAGTTGAAGTCCACAAGTCATAAAAGGGCCAGGTTTGAAGGCCCCTGACATATATTAAGTGTTTTAATTCTGTCTTCTCTGATGACATTTCATTTTCTCAGTTGCATATACAGGTAATCCTTGACTTAAAACCATTCATTTAGTGATTGTTCAAAGTTACAGCAACACTGAAAAAAAAGTGACTAGTCCTTGCTCTTATGGTCACATAATCTGCATGGTCGTGTGATTAAAATTCCAGCACTTTGCAAATGGAATTTATATGATCTCAGAGTGATGTGATTGCCCTTAGCAACCGTCCCAGACAGCTTCTCAGCCAATCTTCCCAAAGTCAGTGAGGGAAACTGGATTCACTTAACAATTGCTGGATCCACTTAGCACGTGCAGTGATTTACTTAACAGTCATGACAAAATTGGTCATAAAAGTGGGTGCGACTCACTTGCTTAGCAAATAAAAATTCTGATCCCAACTGTAGTTGTAAGTTGAGGACTACTTAAAGGTAAAGTCATGTCTGATTTTAGTGGGTGGTGCTCATCTCTGTTTCTTAGCCGAGGGAACCAGCATTGTATAAAGACTTTTCCATGGACATGTGGCCAGCATGATTATACGCCGAGGTGCACAGAATGCTGTTACCTTCCCACTGAGGTACCTATTAATCTACTCGCATTTGCATGTGTTTGAACTCCTAGGTAGGCATGAGCTAGGACAAATAACAGGAGCTCGTGCTATTCCCCGGTGCTCAGGTCTCAAACCTGGGCTTGACAGCTGACAAGTCCAGTGTCTTTAACCACTGAGCCATTGTTCCCCCTCAAGGACTACCTATAGCAGTGATGGCGAACCTTTTAGGGACTGAGTGCCCAAAACCCGGTCCCGCTCCTGCCGTGCCCACCCTTAGGGCCATCCACCACCTCTACAGCCCATCGCAGATCACCCAGGTGGCCCAGCAGAGTGATGGCAGCCATGCCCTCCGTCTGCACCCCACAGCATCAACTGCACACAATGGGGCATGAGGGCGGAGTCCTTGGCTGCGCTGCTCCACAAGGGCCACGCTCGGGGGCAACTGTCCTCTGGGGGGATGATGGTGAGGAGGGTGGGGCTAGGGTGATGGCGCACATGCCCATAGAGAGGGCTCTGAGTGCCGCCTCTGGCATGTGTGCCATAGGTTCGCCACCACTAATCTATAGTGCTGGGATTCCTTAGTGGTGTATCATCTAGGAATGAATCATGCCCCTTCACTTAGTTTCCAAGCTCATACTAGATGAGCCCCATGCAGTTAAGGAATAAGAACACATCTCTGGTGGTTGCTTTAAAAATGTGCTCGAGAAACACAAATGGCTTCAGTGACCATTCCTAGGAGCAATCTGTCCTTTAGCAGACAATTTAAGTGTTGTGTGATGTGTGACTGTGTGCTTGAGGATGATTCTTTCTGCAGTGCACTTAGATTTAATATTATCAAGATGACAATGCTATGTCTATCTGTCTACCTACCACTACTCATCCACCCCGAGATAAGCTGTAAAAATAAAATGAATGTCTTAAAACGTGGATTTGGAAGGAATTTACGATGCAGATCTGTATATGTGCCACCAGATCTTCAGAAATTCTAAAAATAGCCAGTATTCGTGGAATGTATGAATTTTAGGATGGAGCAGGAAAGTAAAACCCAAAGGTTTAGCAGTTTTGAAAATATAATTGGACTCCTTTAGAAAGTTCTAAAATTTGACTGATCGAAACATTCCGCCTGTGTTCCCATCTGCACCTTAACATTCAGTTGCATAAATTTATATCTTGCCTTATTTTAGAATTCTAGGTAGGTCACAATAAAGTCAGTCAACACACCATTATAATACATCATAAAAAATAAATAAATAAAAGCTTATCTCGTGACCTCCATTATCAAGCGCTTAACCATCATTCATCTGCATCCAAGGGATTGGAACAGTTTCTGAAAATCCATCAAAAGACCATGATCTTGAGGGCTTTTGGAAGGACAGGAAGAAATTAGCCTTCTTTGCTTGAGCAGGGGGCCCACCACCAATAAGTCCTGCTTCCAGGAGGGAGATCTTCAGTTTATGCAGAAGTGATTAACAGATTACCTCTCCTGCTATGCTTCACTAGAAATGTTTGTGTGTGTGTGTGTGTGTGTGTGTGTCTATGTGTGTGTGTGCATAGGGAATGAGAATGTGTTATTTGTTCCTATTAATTTAAGAGGGAATGATGGGCTGAATTGGTTTGTGTATCATGCATTATTCTAAAAAAATAACAAAATTACTTTTACTTATCCTTTTTTAAATCTTGCTTACTTCCAAAATCAGGTTAAACTATCAAAATGTAGCAGTTGCATAAATCAGATGTAATGCAGTCCTGTATCAGTTAATTAGCATTAATAGAATGAGTGTTTACAGTAATCAGCAATTAAAATTTTAACACCTTAATTTCACTTATTTTTCCCTTATTTAAAATTTATCTTTTTCTCAAGGGCAGGAAACATTTGCAAGGGCAAAAAAAATAATAATAATCGAAGCAGAAAGGGAACATTTCAAGATTTTCAGGCGGATGAAGCACTTTCTACCTTAGTTGTGTTCGTGCTTGGAAGCACAAAACTGTGGGGTGAGACCGAGGAGCGACCCTTGGACACGCACCACAGAAACGTCTATGTTGCTTTCATTGTTTGAAAACAGGAATACATTAATAAAGCCAACTTGCAGGAAATGATGTACTGGTTGCATTCACAACTTGCATGAGTTTGTTTCAAGCAATTGGTTTTGTTAATGTAAGGAACAAATGGCAACCACAATGGTTACCAGCCATAGAGAAGTAAATGTGAGATATTAAAGAAAGTAAGATGCAATTAATGAGTTCGCCATAGCTAACTTTTCCATTGCTACACGAAATTCAGCATATCTTTACAATAACATAAAGTAACACAAGAGCCACAAGAGTGTGTGAGTTGAGCAGCCATATAAACTTGCTAAATAGATAATTTGGATGCACTGTCTTAGCCTCTAAACTTTGTCTGAAGAGAAGGGAAGGGCTGGACAGACAAGGATGAAACTTGTATGTGCTTGTTTCAGAAGTATAACTTAGAATTTATCAGCTCCCACTTGAATCTACCATAATCATAACAAAATAACAGAGTTGGAAGGGACCTTGGAGGTCTTCTAGTCTAGCCCCAGGCTCAATCAGGAGACCATATATCATTCCAGACAAGTGGCTGTTCAGTGTCTTCTTAAAAGCCTCCAGTGATGGGGCACCCACAACTTTTCTCCTTGATTAGTTTCCATCCTTTGCTTCTTGTCCTGCTTTCAGGTGCTTTGGAGAACAGGTTGATACCCCCACCTCTTCTTTGTGGCAACCCCTCAAATACTGGAAGACTGCTATATTTTAGGGGCTGTCACAGAGAAGAGAGGATCAGCCTATTCTACTGTAATCTGTTCTAAAGATATATATGTTTATCTGCTATCTAAAACAGATAAAATAGGCAAGCTGTCTCACTGGTTGATTGTTCTCACTGTTAGGAAATTTCTCTTTAGTTCTAGGTTGCTTCTCTCCTTGATCAGTTTCCATCCATTGCTTCTTGTCCTGCCCTCAGGTGCTTTGGAAAATTGCTTGACTCCCTCTTCTTTGGGGCAGCCCCTTAGATATTTACTTATGTTTGAATTTCCATTATACATAGGAGTTATCAGCTACCAGAGGTTCCTTCAAAATGAGGAAATGTATATGTGACATCACAATACAAGTTATAGGATCTACAGCTAGAACAGAAAATTGGACTTGAAGACTCCTAGGCCCTTTCCAACTCTATTATTATTATTCTATGTTTTTTGTGTTGTTGTGTGTGACATCACAATATAAGATCCACCCTTTGCGTTCTCATGTGTAACATCACAAAGATGTCTCTCTTTGCCTCTATGAATGCCATGTTTTTGATGATTTCTTTAAAACAATTATCTGGAATGGAGCAATTTTGTTGAGTTGCATGGAGCATCTTTATCACTTTATTATTAATGTTTGCTGTTTGCTACAGAATTATTGATATGTGCTGCTTTTGTTTACAGGCAATAATATTAGGAAGATGGATGTAATTCATATAATTAAGATATTCGTTACACAATGCAAACAAAACAAAATGGGTACCATATTTGAAATATATATGTTTTTAACATGCTTTTGCAGATCTAGTTTATTTGACAGTTTTTCAGATAAGAGAATGTTCCTCACTTTCTTCAGCTTTTGGGATTTTAGAGATCCACAGATTTTTTTTTTTCCAGCTCAGAGATATCTCCATACGAGCAGCCATGAACAAAAGCCTAATTAAATCTTTCAGCATTAAAATGTAAATCTTCAAACACGAATAATAAAATGAGTGTCCTACAAAATTTTATCTTTTGAACTCAGGCTGTATATGGAATGAACTCTAAAGAATTAGAAAAATGAATATTGTAACCATGTGCATAGTGAGGTTAAACAACATTCCCAATGTCACAACTTGTGTAGGAGGTTTGGGGAAATGCAGGTAGTCTTGGCTTACAATAGTTTGCTTAGTGACCATTTGAAGTTACAGAGGCATTGGGAAAAATGGACTTATGACTGTTTTTCACACTTAACGACCATTGCTGCAACCCCGTGGTCACATGATCAAAATTCAGAGGCTTGGAAACTGACTCATATTTACGACGTTTCAGTGTCCTTGGGTCATGTGATCCCCTTATGTGACAAGCAAAGTAAATGGGGAAGCGAGATTCGCTTAACAGCCGTGTTCCTAGCTTAACAACTGCAGTGCTTCACTTAACAACGGTGGAAGAAAGATCATAAAATGGGGCAACACTCATTTAATAATTGTCTCATTTAGCAACAGAAACTTTGTGGTCGTATGTAGAAGACCGCCTGTACAGTGGCAAAGTTGTATGCTGCTCTGGGCACAAATGCCACAAACAAAGTTTTTTTACTTACCTTTTGAAAGAAGAAAATTCGAATAGGGAAATCAACAATTATTTCCATAGTAGATAACAATTAAAAACCCACAGTTGGAATAACTAGGGATGACAACATGTGCTGATGTACATCTTTTAGCTGACAATCTTCAGTCAAATTTGTTATACATTTTCTTCTTGTGAAGTTGTTGGCCCCAGTGATTATTATTCTCCTCTTAGGTCATTGTACCAAACACCTTGGTTCTCTCTTTTTGTGTGATGTCTGTGTAGGAGAAATATGTAATATGTGAAAACATGCATTGTTTATAATATTTATTTAGCAACCATGACAATAAATGTTATTGAGGAATTTTTTTTCATGCTGATCTTCTGATCCTCAATATCACATCTTAAGAATACTGAATTATTTTCTGCAGCCCACAGCCAGGTTGTAGCTCCAGGTTTCCCTGCTAGTTGAGAAATTCTCTTAGGTGTGGAAAACTGCTTTTAAATTGGTAGTAGACATTTAAATGAAGCAGAGACAAAAATGCATGTGTAATGACCATCAGTTTTAATTGATATGCCATGCTTTTTTTATTATGATCGCTTCATAGAAGGATGAAGGCTCAGCTGCTCTTTGTTTTAGACAATCATGTCTTATGTAAAAAAAAAAAAAATTGAAAACGACTATTATAAAGTATAAGAAGTGAATTGTGCACCAACTGTAACATTTGTTTGGTTAAACACCAACTGGAAGATACATTTGTTTTGACTCAGAATAAAACATTGTGTTCTATTTTTGAGCCGAATACAATTTGGCAGAAATAAAATAAAAAACCAGTTGCTTGTTCCCTGTTTTTTGGTGGCAACAGACCCAGAAGAGTTTCAGATGTTTTGGCTACAGCAAGAAATAGAATGTGATTCAGAACAAGCCTACAGAAAAACTGGACCATCAAAGCAATACAAAAAAACTATCTGGATTTTGCATCCCTTCCTTGACTTAGAAAATCCATCTACCCTGAGGTTGTAGGTAGTCTAACTGAAAGGAAAAGAGAAGAGAACGTATGAATTATTTGCTCCAGAGGACCAGTTTGCTACTGCAGTGTATACAGATAGTCTTTGACTTACAATGCTTTGTTTAGTGACCATTCAAAGTTGCAACAGCATTGAAAAAAGTGACTTATGATCGTTTTTCACACTTACGACTTTTGCAGCATCCCCATAGTCACATGATCAACATTCAGATGCCTGGCAACTGGTTCATATTTATGACAGTTGCATTGTCCCACAGTCATGTCATCCCCTTTTTTTCCAACCTTCTGAAAAACAAAGTCAGTGAGGAAGCCAGATTTTCTTAACAACCATGTTACTGACTTAACAACTGCAGTGATTCACTTAACAACTGTGGTAAGAAAGGTTGTAAAATGGAGCAAAACTCACTCTTGATTTAGCAGTGGAAATTTTGGCATCGATTGTGATTTGGGGCTCAAGGGTTGAGTACTACCTATATCTAGAAGTTTTATTTTTGACATCAGAACAACACACTTGAGTTTTAAGTCTGAAACACAACTCATTTGCCACTGTGTGCGTACTCCTGATATCCAGCTTTTTGGAAAGCAAGTCAGATAGAACTAGAAATACAGGCAGTCATTATCACTCTTCGTTTAAGGTAGCATGTTTATGCATTCAGAAAATGATGTTTCTTTCTTGCGTGTGTTTGTATATAGTGCACTTATAATACTATAGCAACATATTTTTTTTAAAAAAAGAATTTGTTTCCAAGTGCATGAGGCAAAATGAAAAAAAAGTGTTTGACACCCTTGCTGTAATATTAATGGCTTGCTTTTTAAAATATATATTTGGCTAGTCTAAAATGTCACCTCTTCAAACTTTGCAAAGATCACATCTAGAAAACATGTGAGTTACCACATGGGGATGCTCATCTTACATTTATTGCCATAGAATAGTTTGGAAGGCTGTGGAGTGCAATTTGAAGTTAACTACATAGGAAATACCCAACTGAGAACTTAATGTCTCCGTTTGATCTTTCCTTGATGTAAGGTTTTCTTGTGCATAACTCTTTCCCCACTGTTTACAATTTACATTGCGGGAATGATGGCAGAGACGGATGTGTAAGGTTCCTTCTGAAATCCATCTTCAACTTTTTTTTTTTTGTAAAAAAAATTATTTTCAATTTTAGAATACATTACATTCATAAAAATACTTCAGATAAAAAATAAAACAAAGTAATACACACCACTTTCGGTATTGCTCACCCATTTCCCCCCAAACCGCATCCACCCTCTAACCAACTTGCCTCTTTCCCTCTTCTCCCTCTTCCTCACTCTCCCCATCTCCTCCTTCTCCTCAACCTTCCTACTTGCTTCTTCCCTTTTTCCTATCTTCTCGCTTCGGATGCGGTCCAGGGGAAATGCCCAAGCAATTCCTTTCTCCAAATTAAAACATCAATATTATATACAATAAAACTATTTCTACTTATCTGAACTACTTAAACTTCAACCCATCCTCCCCCCACCCCCTCCCCCCACCCCGACTTCCCAGAGCCAAGTACAGGATTATACAAACATATTAAACATAATCTATTTAAGTTTACTAATTATACAATAACCAAAATTATACTAACCCTTAACTCTCTTCAAACTTTAACATCATAAGTTTATAAACAAATTCATTACTGATAAAATAAGTGAAACTTTGTAGTTCCATACTTCTTCAACCTTTATATGCATGCTCAATAGCATAGGCAGTTCATATCAAGTCAGCCTCTTTGTGTGTGAATTCGTATTCATGTGACACTACAGCCTTCCTTTTATTCCAACTGGCATTTTTTCTGCTAGTTCCACTGTTTTTGTTTCGTTCCATTGTGCAATATGTAATTTTCCCGAGTCTTCAGATTTTTTGCATTGCAATTTGATTATGTTTGCAGACTGAAACTCTGATGTTGGTTGTCTGCCCATGTTTATCACTTGCTTTTCAAGTTTGCTGTTCATGGAACCCTTTGCCTCCATCTTTTATATCAGTTATACTGTTCGTTAGCCTGACAGATGGGATTTGAGATATGTATTTATTCTAAAAACCTCAACTGCCAGTAACACAAAACCATAAACAGCTCCCTTAATTGGGAGAAAACAATAATACACGTTTCTTCATGAAATCTTCCAGGGATAGGAAAACATCCCCTTTTAAAATTTTTTTATAGATTCTCTAAGTGTGACCTCTTCTCTATCGTTTCTGCCTGTTAACCTCATTCAAGAAAACTTTAGAAGAATAGAAAACTGGCTGACTTGCAGGCTTAAAGGAAATTGTTATTCATGAGATTGTGCTATTCATATCCACAGTCCTGCAGAATTTCATGCCCAGAAATAGTTCTTGTCACTTGGAACTTACAGTTTAACTATTTGGGAGTTTGGGTCTTCTATTTCCATATCAAATTTTGTTATTTTCTGCTTTCTCTTTCCATAACAGCATTTAGGACATCTTTATCTCTATCCATAGTAGCACTGAATTAGCAAGACGTGGGACAATGGTGTTCGTGCTATTATGTGAATCCAGTCATTGTGATTTATTTAATAAAATATTTATGACATAGCTAACCATGGTGTGTGAACTTCATCAATTATTTGGGTATTTTCTGTATATTTCCCTTGGCCCAAATTCATATATCATACTGGTATGTTTGGAATATAATGTGAAATGTAACTATTGTTGTTTAGTGTTGTGAGTAAACAAATCCGCCTTTCAGTTGATGAAAATAATATTTATTATTTGTTACAAAGATTTATATGGCCACCCATCTCATACACAATAACTCTGGGCAGCTCACAGCAAGACAGAAGGTTTTTAGCTGTAATTATTTTTTTTTCCCTGGCATTCATAAATGAAATTGATGATGCATCTAATTTATTTTTTTTTTAGGAAGAAAAAATAGAAACAATACTAAGCAATGTATTTAATGTTAAGATTGATAGCATTTCTATTGACTTAACAATATATTTATTTTACAATGCTGTTAATATCAAGTCCGACAAAATTTTGAAATGTTATTGAGAGCTGCACTGCTTATGAAACAGCAAATCTGTTGGCCTTCTCTTTATTGTTTTATGGATTTTAAGGCACTGTGAAAGGGCATCTCATGGGAAGACAGAAATGAACAAACTTAAAACAATGTGTTATTATAGTTTCTGTAAATAGTCCTTGTGTTCTGATAGGTACCCTTGTCATTTTTTAAAGATATGTTCTCTCCTGAACAAAGTGAAATATTTTAAATTGAATGGAAGCTCAGCTTTTTCTTTTCTTTTTTTTTTCTATAAGAATTTACGCAGGGAAAAAAAATCCAGAGATTCCCCCCCCCCCCAAAAAAAAAAAACAGCTACATCTGTAGCTCACTATAATATCTGCTCATTAATTTTCAAAGTTAAAAATCTGATCTGGCAGTTTGTTCCATTATAGTTCTTAAGTATTTGTGCAGTGGTATTTTTTTTTTAATTTGAGAAATTATCCATCCTTATTTGACCCAAATAATGAGTAATATAATTATGAACAGTGTAATGACTGAAACACAGAACCAGCTGGATTAAAAGAAGGTTTTTATTAAATGATAACTTTTAATTCCCTTAAGTTTAATTTCTATAAACTTTTCTGATTTCATGGTCTAATTCAGGGGTTCTCAACCTTGGCAACTTTAAGACTTGTGGACTTCAACTCCCAGAATCCCTCAGCTAGCTTTGTTGAAGTCCACAAGTCTTAAAGTTGTCATGGTTGAGGAGCCCTGGTCTAATTATACTTTTCAACCTTAATTTACATTATTGAAAAATAACTTTTAGCCAATTCAACCTCAGGACAAAAAATATATATTTCAGACAATATTTATCTATTTGTTTCTACTCAATAGCAGGACTTCCAGGGCTGTATGCAAAGGGAATGTCAAACCTTTAACAGAAGCTGTGGAAAAATGCTTCAGAATTTAGTACAGGTAGTCTGTGCTTAATGATGGCAATTAGCACTGGAATTTTTGTTGCTAGGCAATGCAACCATAAAACATGATGTCCTGTGACTACATTGCTTAACAACAGCAATCCTGGCAGTCCCCATTGCCATTACTTAGGGAGGTTTGAAGGTCGTTCAGTGAGGACTTCACATGACCCCCAACTTGTGACTTCCTGCTCACTTCTCACAAGTAAAGTCAGTGGAAAAGCTGGCAAGACCTCACAAGTCCTGGGGGGGCTCAGAACGAGTCTGGCAGACAGGTGAGTACTGTGGGGCTGCTTCTACAACGGTCTGTGAGCTGGGGAAGGGGTCTGCAAGGTTGTGTGAGGGTGGACGGGCGATGGAGGTTTGGTGTAGTGATGAGGTGTATCAGTAAGCTGTTGTAGTAGCCTGACTTCCTTCCTTGGGTAGTTCAGGACGGGTGTAGTTGAGGTGGTGTCAGAACTGCCACCTTCCACCTGTGCTCTGCAAACCGCTTGGTGCCAGCCTGCCATGAACCCTTGGGGGGGAGGGAGAGAGGAAGTGGGGGTACTAAGGGGGAAAATAAAAGTAATGAAAGGGATTGTGCGAGACCGCGTTCCAAGGTCACCTCGCTATGAGAAGGAAGCAGCTGCGAACCAGCTTACACTCAGAGTGATCATTTCAAAAACATATTTTTCGAAAACAATTGGACGATGGAGGGACGAGCAATGGGAGGTACTTAAGAAGGGGAAAGATATACCTAAGGATTTGGCACGTGAACCTTAGTTCTGGCTTTGGTCTACTGTATTTCACTTGATCTTTAGTAAACTATACCTTTCTCAACAAATGGAGTCAAGGATCGTTCTTGCTTCAAGTTTCAAGTTGAGGCAGGAATGACTGTTAATGTGGTTGGACTGCTGTAAGAATCAAGGATGGGGGGGAACGTAAGGTGATGGGGTGAACAGAAGAGAGTGACAGGCGGGAGGGACCTGGGAGGGCAGGCTGGAATATCATAATTAGGGAACTGGGAAACACTAGATTAGGTGGCAATCCTGTTTAGCTTCCAAACCTGGGCAGGATTTGCCAGATGCAGTTTTTAATTAGAGTTGAGTATTTCAGGAATATTAGAGTTACAGCAAGAAAGTAGATTACCACACAAAGTGGGTTCATAAGACATCCCTTAGAAACCATAATGGTTGATCTCCCTAATACTATATCCCAAGAGAAAATGAAGTACATTGTATGTTTGATGTTCTTGAATCAGACCTAGGTGCTCCTTAGATAGATTTGGACTACTAATTACAGTAGTTGCCAGAGTTTGCAGTGAGCAGGGCTGTTTATTTATCAGATTTGCATGGCTATATATCTCAGAGAAAGTGACTATGGGCAGCGTACAACCGACTCGTGATGTCATAGTGATTGGAGTGCAGTACTGCAGGCAAATTCTGTCCAAACTCTGTTTGATCCTGATGGGCTCAAGGTTGACTCAGCCTTCTGAGATCGGTAAAATGAGGACCCATGTTGTTGGGGGGGTCAATATGTTGACACTGTAAACTGCTTAGAGAGAGCTGTAAAGCACTATGAAGTGGTATATAAGTCTAAGTGCTATTGCTATCTTTGCTCATCTTGGTTGGGGATTTGGGGGTTTGTAACTGGATCTTATCTATTGGGAAAAGACTGAATTTGGTTGTTAATTTTTCCTTCCTGCTTTCCTGGTATCTTATAAAGCAGTGGTTCTCAACCTTTTTAATGCCGCGACCCCCAACCGGTCGTAAGTCGAGGACTACTCAACTGGTGCAGCACCGTTTGCAGAATGGGACTTTTGGCGGGCTCAGCAGGGCAGAGACAGCCTGGACAATTCCTATTGGCTTTTGAAAGCCAATAGAATTAGACACTATTCAAGAGAGTCTATTCTATTGGCTTTCAAAAGCCAATAGAATAAAAGGGAGTAGCACAGCTAAGGAAAAGGGGAAAAAATTGCGGACTGCGTTGTTTGGCGACCCCCGTGAAATGGTCGTTTGACCCCAAATGGGGTCCCAACCCACAGGTTGAGAACCACTGTTATAAAGCAATGTTTCTCAACCTTTACAACTTTAAGATGTGTGGACTTCAACTCCCAGAACACCCCAGCCAGCATGCCAGCCAGAGAATTCTGGGAGTTGAAGTCCACACATCTTAAAGTTGCTGAGATTGAGAAACGGTGTTATGAAGTCTGCTTCAATTTGTTCTGTCTTAGGGCTGGTCCTACTGGGTAGCTCGTTAATGAGTGAGTGTGTAATTATCCTGGGCTGCTGCTAAGATGAAACTGCCTCTCTAGAGAGCTGAGGAGCTTCTGAGCTCCATCAGAGGTGACAAGCACCATTCCCTTACATTAGCATGGGTTGCTGATGCAAATGTTTTATATATTAGCAGTTTAAATTAGTTATTAAACCCTGTCAGGTGGCAAGGGTGGGAGAAATGAAAAACCCTCTTGGATGAAATGTTATCTTTCCATGTCACTATGATTTAATATTTCAGATTCAGTTGCTTATAAAATAGCAGGAGAGGAAACCCATCTAGTCAATAGATAATCTGATGCAGTCTTTTAAAATGTTGACACATTGGGATTTGAAGGTCTCTTTGGCCCAGATTGCCACCGCACGCGCTAAGCTAATCATCCCTCTTCACAGGGGTGCACAAGTTTCTGATGGCCTTTGCTTCACCAGCTTCATTCTTTACCCACCAATGCCTGACAAGATAAAGCAGAAAAGTTGGGTTCTTTGGCGGGGTGCTCTGGGATTCTCCGAAGGAAAACAAAAAGCTGTATGTAGCTTCCTGATTATCTGTCTCTAATTATGTTAAAAATTCGAATCCTGGGTGATGCCATGTAGTAAAAACAAATAAATACGAACACCAGGATAATATCAAATTAGGATTTGTTTAATAAAATGCTGTGCTTTCGTTGGCCAGCACTGCCAACATCACCAGAGCATAAAAACAAGTCAATGGGAGTTCCCTTTTTATAACGCCGGCCGATTTTGCGCATGGCTCCTGGACCTAGTCATCAGTCCATCTGATATCTCTGATTGTTTCATTCTTGGAAGGCACGTAATCGCTGTTCCCTTAGAAGCTAGTGGTGCAATAACAAACAGCAGGGGGTGCACAAGAGAGGGGATTGGAGAAAAAGTGGATAAGGGAACTGCAGCTTTAAAAACCATCAAGGGAACAGCGATTACGTACCTTCCAAGAATGAAACAATCAGAGATATCAGATGGACCGATGACTAGATCCAGGAGCCATGCGCAAAATTGGCTGGCATTATAAAAAGGGAACTCCCATTGACTTCTTTTTATGTTCTGATGATGTTGGCAGTGCTGGCCGACGAAAGCTCAGCATTTTATTAAACAAATCCTAGTTTGATATTATCCTGGTGTTCGTATTTATTTGTTTTTACTTCCTGATTATGTAACTATTATAGAACAAGGGGAAGCCACCCGATACCATATTTCAAATGTTGAAAGTACATTTACTTATTTATTTAGAAATTTAATATAGCCATGCAGCTCACAAAATGTAACTCTGGGTGGTGTACAAACTGGATAACAGCTAAAACAATATAATAATTTGTCAAACACTGAAACTTGAATAAAAATAAAATGCATAGTATGTATATTTTAAAGACAGCTACCAGAGAGATTTATCTCTGCATGCAATAGTCAGTGTGGTAGGTATAAACAGTTGAAACAACAATTTAGAAAAAAAGGGAAATTTGCCCTATTCTTAGGGTGCTGTTGGGCCCGAAAACATCACAACATCTGTTCTGTGTGTGCAGCTTTTTGATCTAAAATATTCCTTAAAGCAATCCATTAATGTCCGGTATTAGTGCTAGAAAGAATGAGGCCACTGCTGGAAATACTTTTCGAAGATAATTTAATAAATATCCAGTACATAAATGTATAATTCTGCTTTGGGCACATTATGTGAAGACCCTCTGGAGAAGGCTCTGATGTTAGAAAAGGTGCAAGGGTGTCAAACTGCTGGCCCATGGGCCAGTTGCATCATACAGAGGCCGTGCCCACCCCAGCTCTGGCAATGCAAAAAAAGTTGTGATACATCGCGACACGTCACGTGACATGGCAAGTTTGACACCCGTGTTTTAGAGAGGCATTAGGGGCCATTGTTGAGATTCAGACAATGCAGATTCATCCCCAACAGCCTGCACCTGTCTTTAACAGTGAAGGGACACAGGGCAGAAAACATCCTTCCACCAAGAAAGTTCCACACCCATTTGCACCACTCAGAGGACCCTGAAGACACAGAAACCCTCCAATGATTCTCTAAAACAGTGGTTTTCAACCTATGGGTCGGGACCCCGAAAGCCAATAGAATAGATTCTCTTGAATAGAGTCTAAATCTATTGGCTTTCAAAAGCCAATAGGAATTGTCCAGGCTGTCTCTGCCCTGCTGAGCCCGCCCAAAGTCCCATTCTGCAAACGGTGCTGCACCAGTTGAGTAGTCCTCGACTTACGACCAGTTGAGTAGTCCTCGACTTACGACTGGTTGGGGGTCGCGGCATTAAAAAGGTTGAGAACCACTGCTCTAAAAGAAGGCAAATCACCAGCTGTCTGCAAGGAGTATAAATCCTTCCACTCCCCATCATCCAGTCAGATCTGAAGAAGCTTCTTGGATGAGAAGTGAAATGTCTTCAGTGAAAAACAAGAAAGTCCAGCTGCCTCCTGAAAAAGCACCTTTGGGTCTGCGCTAACATATTGTATGTGTTAATGGTTGGGCTGTATTTTCTAAATTCTGCGACTTGATTTTGAGCCACAAATACATGAATAAAAACTTGTTGATTTTTCAGTGTTTGAGGAGAATCATTTACCTATTAGTTTCAGAGCAAAATATCAAAGTCCCCCCCTTGGTTGTTGTATGGACAGAAGATTGTATGCATGTATATATGCATTTGTTAGATTTAAATCCTGCATACATACCGTAGCATTGCTTCCTCTTATCTTTCCCCACAACAACCAACCTGTGGGATGGGTTGAGTTGAGAGAAAGTGACGAATCCAAAATGATCCAGGGAGCTTCTGTGGCTGGGGGGGGGGGAGGAGATTCTGAGCCTCCCTAATTTTAGTCTCACACCTTAACCACCACATCACACTAGCTTTCCAAGCCTTACTGTGTATCAATTGCGATAGCCCTTAGACTTATATATTGCTTCACAGTGCTTTACAGCCCTCTCTAAGCAGTTTACAGAGTCAGCCTGTTGCCCCCAACAATCTGGGTCCTTATTTTACTGACCTCAGAAGGATGGAAGGCCTGAGTCAACCTTGAGCCGGTCAGGATCAAACTTCTGACTGTGGGCAGAGTCAGCCTGTAGTGCTGTATTCTAACCACTGGGAGGGAGGGAGGGAGGGAGGGAGGGAAGGAAGGAAGGAAGGAAGGAAGGAAGGAAGGAAGATAGCAATAGCAGACTTATATATCACTTCACAATGCTTTACAGCCTTCTCTAAGTGCTTTACAGAGTCAGCCTATTGCCCCCAACAATCTGGGTCCCCATTTTACTGACCTCAGAAGGATGGAAGGCCGGAGTCAACCTTGAGCTGGCCAGGATCGAACTCCTGGCAGTGGGCAGAATCAGCCTGCAATACATTCTACCACTGTGCCACCAGGAGTCTAACTTTATATATGATTGTTTCTTGCATAGCCCTGTGAGGAATCATAGAATCATAGGACTGGGAGGGACCATGGAAATCTTCTAGTCCACCCCTCCTGCTCAGGGCAGTAGACCTTATACCACTCCAATCAAATGGTTGTCCAGTCTATTTATGAAGATCTTCAGTGATGGAGCATTCACTACTTCTGGAAGCAAGCTGTTCCAATGATTAATTGTTCTCACTGTCAGGAAACTTCTCCTTACTTTTAGGTTGGTTCTTTAGTAAATTGGGATGAAATTGGGACGAAGGAAAATAACTGGCCTCAAATCTTTCCAGAAGCTTCCATGGCTGAGGTAGACTTGAATGAGTGATTCCTTGTTTCTAATCTAACACATTAAACATGGTGCTTCTGCTGAATTTAATAGAACATTTAATTTCACCATGGTAGAAATCAAACTACCGTTTGGTATCCACAGGGTTCCAAGAGAAGCGACAGACAGTTCAGTATCCACCTTCTGCATGTTTCTTCCAAATAAAATTAGTGCTTCTAAAAATAAATTTAAATGGGTCAATATTTGTAGCTATTTAGACAGAGCTCAGTAACTAATCTAAATTGCATTGTGACATCTTTTACTTACCTAAAATACATAACATATATTTCTTTTACCTTCAACTGTCTCCCCCCCCCACGAAACATCAGGAAGGACTTCATGGAAAATAAAATGAGTTTAATATCCATTTTAGCTTCAGACATCTCTGAATGCCAGTTCAAATAGTTAAAGGCGACTTGTGTTTATAAATATGGTGATAATAATGTTGTTATTGGGCAAGAGCAGAACAGCTCTTGATGTCTCTTTGCAGGAGAATAGCTGAATGTAGTGGCCCATGCTTATTCTCCTTTTAAAAATAAAGGTTCTTGTCTAATTTTTCACCACAGCCACAGCTTGGCCCTTTGTGAATTTGTAATAAATGGTATCTTTGTTCTGCTGAATTTATGTCTCAATATGTATCTTGCAATGCCCTTGAATCATGGGCACTGTGAAATCTGTAATTACAAATTTCCTTTCCTTTGTTGTCTAAACTCTCTGTCATAAGTTTCCATTAAAGCACACACAAGGCAGAAATCTAAACGTACAGTACCCAAAGCAAACATAAAATGAACTGACAGCATGTGTTTCAAATCATAAATTCAGGCATGTAGGAAATGATATAAAGCTCTTCCTTGTGGCCTTGTTAATGTGCTTTCCTCCTGTCCTTGAGAAGGAAGGAACGTATATCGGACATAAATTGTGCTGTCCCCACAGTCTGCTGGCATCGCGGCTCAGGTACTAGGATGCCATGCTGTATTGATAGGTCCTGTGGTTACAGCAAAAAGCTTACTCATTTATTTACTAGGTCCTTAGATTGTAATACAAGAATAGTTTCATGGCTGAATTGTTATTTTCTTCCCTCCATCCTCCAGCAGAAAAAAAAAACCACAAAACAATCACAAGTCTTTCTTCTGACTGTCTCGTAGGATGGGGTGGATAGTTTATGCCCTAATGTTTATTCATTGATTCAGTTCAGGTTTTTATTATTTATTGCATGCTCCTTCTGACAGGGATATCACTTTCCCAGGAGATCAATACTGCTATGAAATGATTTTATAGATTCTGCCATCTAGACTGCAGCATCAATGAAATCTGTCATTTCATGGGACAGTTGATCTCCTGGGAGATTTGAATGTCTTGTCCAAAAAGTGGAAGACTAGCCTACGACAAACAACTGTGTTATTCCCACACCAAAAAAGGCTACATGAATTATTGGAAGAAGCCTAAAGGAGAGAATATGGTATTTGTGTATTTCTGACATTCTCTTTGCTCTTTTCTTTCTGAACTCAGTTTCACCTGGAAAAGAGCTTCTTCTCTCTGTTTCACATTACAGAAAAGACGCTGAGGCCCTAGAAAGAGTGCAGAGAAGAACAACAAAGATGATAAAGGGTCTGGAGGCTAAACTATATGATGAATGAGAGAACTAGGTATGTCTAACCTCTTGAAGACAAGGACTAGAGATGATAGGAAGGTAGTCTTCTAGTACTTGAGAGGCTGTCACAAAAAGGAGGAGATTGATCTATTCTCCAAGGCGCTTGAGGGCAGGCAAAAAGTAGTGGTGGAAGCTTGTTAAAGAGAGATTCAACCTAGGACAAATTTCCTTTTAGGGAGAACAATTAATTAATGGAATTGTTTGCCTCTTGGTGTTCCATCACTGGAGGTTTTCAAGAAAAGACTGGACAGGCATTTGTCTGGAATGGTATAGAGCAGTGATGGCGAACCTTTTAGAAACCAAGTGCCCAAACTGCAACCCAAAACCCACTTATGTATCATCAGGTGCTGGGTGGGCGTGGCCCATTGGGTGGGCATGGCCCATTGGGTAGGCGTGGTTCCCTCAGCAAATTTCTGGGGATGAGATGGAGGTAAGTAGTTCTTGATTTACGATTGTTCAGAGTTATGACAATGCTAAAAAAGTTGACTTATGATTAGTCCTCACACAACTGTTGTAGCTTCTCCACGATCATGTGAACAAAATTTGGGCAGTTGGCAACCAACATCTATTTAAGATGATTGCACTGTCCATAAGTCCTGTGATTGCCGTTTTTGACCTTCCCAGTCATCTCCTGACAGGCAAAGTCAACGAGGGAAGTCAGATTCACTCAATTACCAAGTGATTCATTTAACGACCATGATAATAAAGGTAAAATCAAGCATGACTCACTTAACGGTATTGCTTAGCAACAAGTCCATGTCCTGGTTCTGATCCTAAATCAAGGATTATCTTTAGTACCATGAGAACATATCACTCGAGATTGATAAAGAAGCATTTTTCTTCCATGGAATGCAAGTAAAAATGATGACAAGCAACACATTAAAAAGGGCTAAATACACAGAATCATAGAATGCTGTATTGACTGAATCAATCTATTTATGATTCATATTGCTGCTGACTATTTTTACTTATTTATTTTTCACATTTCCATTCCGCCCTTCTCCCTCATGTATCCACATTGATTTATAATTTAATAACCTATTTTGCATGTGATGTTGCATTTATACTGTCTGTCTGTCTGTAGATAGTCTTCATACTACTGTATTGTATTAGGTTCCTATTTCCTTGAAGCAAAACTTACTACTTCTCTTTGATTTCACTGGAATATTATTTATTTTTTTCTTAGTTCAGGATGTCATCATGTTTTAATCATTTTTTAGAAGATTTGTTAGGAAACAGTATACTATTAGTGAATGAGCAGAATGGTTACTTCCTGTTTGCCTTAAAGGAGTTTGTTCACTTTTTGTAAACAGTCACATTTCATGTTGTGGCCATGTATGTTTTTAATACAGTTTTATATATTCTTTTCATTGTATTTCTGTGCAGTTTTTCTTTTATGGAAGCAGATTTTTTTAATTATTCCCTTGATATATGTTTATTGATTAGAAAACTGTATTGCAAAATTAATTCAGCCACTCAGTGTAATTTTTGTTTGGGATGAATAATTTGGATATATATATATAATATAAACTCCGTGTATTAGATACCCATCAGTAACTTTGAAATAGCATATAATTTGCATCAATGACCAGCCACATGGATGAGTGACTCGGTCTATTCCTGATCTATATTTCTGCTGTATATGTTCACCAGTAATTCTTTTCCTTATGTTTCCATATTGAAATATAATTTAATAACATATTTCGCCTGTAACGTTGCATTTATACTTTAAAATATATTTTCTCTTGAAATGCATAACGCTAAAATATTTTAATATGTTTAAAATCCCAAGTTGCATTAGAGTACTTAGGGAGTGTGAATGTCAGTGGCTAATGAGGTTCTGATGATTAGTCTGCAAGTATAAATCAAGTCAATTTGTATTTGCCAAATTCAGATTTGTCAGGCATCCCAACCTAGTGTTGAATATTTTGATTGAACTTATTTCCTGGCCAGCCTTCCTTGAATAAAATTAATCATAATTTATGCCCTAAGCTTTATAGAACAAGGGATCTTAAAGAGTCCCATGGGGCCAGTTTCACTTCATCTGGTGATTAAATAGACAACCATATCATTTTCTTGATGACCACCTAGAAGGAGTTTGCAATTGCCTTCTGGAATAATTTCTTTGCCAACTTCCAGTCTACTTTAGGCTTTGGAATTTCTTGCAGTTAAGCAGGGCCAGACCCTTGTTCCAACAAGGTCCTTCTTAGATTTTTCAATATTACCCAAGTCACTAAATGAACTGTTGTAAGTTGAGGACTGCCTGTACACAACAAAAAAGGTAACACTAGGATTCATGAACCTCGAGTTTACATTTTATTTGGAGATCCATTGTTCTCATTTTCAGGATGGAAGGAGAAGAGGTCCTTTGCTATTTTGAGCAGATATTCTGATAATGTAGGGAGAAAGACGCAAGCAGATGGTGCTACAGTACGTGCTTCTCAAACACTTTTCAATAAATTACCAACAAACACATTTCACGTGCACCTTACTTCATCATGCATTAGTGACTGTTATCCATTGTCCCTATTTTGGTTAGTTCTTTTAATGTTTCCTTGTAATGCCCTTCATTACAGTTGTACGGTATCATGTCACCCCTGGTCCTTCTCTTCACTAGACTAGACATTACCTATTTCTGCAACCGTTCTTCATAGGTTTTAGCCTCCAGCTCCCTAATCATCTTTGTTGCTCTTCTCTGCACTTTTTCTAGAGTCTCAACATCTTTTTTATAGTGTAGTGACCAAAACTGGTTGATATTTATTGGCTATAATACTGCCATTGTGCAAAGCTAGAACTCTACGTTGTTAATGCAGATTATAATAAAACTATCTTCAAATCTGACTGTCTTTTTCTGTCTACTTCCTTCTTATGCTAAAGAGAGCCAATCTTTATTTTTCTAAGGGCTTTTATGTATCTTCTTCAAGACTATCAGCGCAGGTTGTCCTCAGCTTATGATCACAATTGAGCCCAAAATTTCTGTTGTTAAGCGAAACAATGAGTTTTGCCCCATTTTATGGCTTTTCTTGATACAGTTAAGTGAATCATTGCAGTTGTGAAGTTAGTCATACAGTTGTTAAGTGAACTTGGCTTTCCCATTGACTTTGCTTGTCGGAAGGTTGGAAAAGGGGATCATGTGACCCCGGGACACTGCGACCGTCATAAATATGAGCCCAGTTGCCCAGCCTCTGAATTTTGATCACATGACCAAGGGGATGTTGCAAAGGTTGTAAGTATGAAAAACAGTCACTTTTTTCAGTGGTGTTGTAACTTTGAATGCTCACTAAATGAATGGTTGTAAGTCAAGGATATCCTTCATACTCCTCAATACAGCTAGAATACATGGTGAGCGGAGTCAGCTCTAATGTCTTCTTCTCCACCCTACTTATTCACACATGCATCCAGTGGGTTGTGCTTATAAATATATCCATTGTTGCCATGCCATTCTGTTAGCTGCCAAACAACTGACTGACACATTAGGCATCATGGCTCAGCTCTGTTGTCAATTATGCTTGAAACATTAAAAATAATAATAATTTGATCTCAAGACCCAATACAAGCTGGCTGCAGTACACCACTGTATATATATCTCTTCCACATATATATCATCTTTGCAGTCATTCTTGTGCCCCAATTGGCTCACCTTCTTATTTACCTTTTGACAATAATGTGATGGATAAATTATTTCTCTGATAACTTTCTCTGTTACAATTATTCTTCTCCCACTGTGCCCAAATGATGGTAGACAATATTTTACCAGCACCTATGAATTTGCTAGCTGTAGTTTTGTCTAGTTTCTCGTCATTATGAGTCTGCAGAAGTTCAATTCATCAAATTTTAAAAATGTTTACATTACTTTAGCTTATGCTACTTTCATTGCACCTGTCTACACACTCAAACACACATAACTGTTCGTTTGCAAACTTTGCTGTACAGTTTTTGCAAATAATTCTCCTTAATGTAAGTGCCCTTTTCATGTTTCCATGATTATATGCAGTTCTTATCAATTCTTCCATAACTCACATTTTTTTTTTTCCAAATCAGTGAGCTGTGCTGCAGGATTTGAGAACTGGGAATTTTGAATAATAAATCTGCCTTGCTTTGCAATACAAAATTAGGTACACTTTCATTCAAATACAAAGTAAACAATTTTTTTCTCCACTGCACGGATGGCAGCTAGTGACCCAGGATCCCTGACTCTCATAGCTGAGCAACATGTTTTGTAAACAGGGGACAGATGGCAGAGAGCTGCAGGCAAAGAAAGGAGAAGTCAAAAGTCAATTAACTTGAAGATGCTGCAGGAAGAAGCCAGAATTTAAAGCTTGTGACTGACATATATCTATAGGGCAGGTTTCCTGGATGCTGCAATATGCAGAATATGTGTACTGATTTCCTAATTTTTTTCAACAAAACTACATATCTAACTTTTTTTTTTTTTTGTCTGCTTGGGAGTATAGAGCTGAGAGAGCAATTAGAAAAGCAAGTTTTATTGTCACGCCTGTCAGGAAACTCTGAGAAGTTCGTCCCTGCAGCCTGACCGTAAAACATGAACTTTCAGTTGTATCTGTTAATCTTTTGGCACAGCTGCCAGAGTGCCTGTGAGAAAATGCTCATAGACCCAGATGGCTGTCCACAAAACTTCCCAGTTTATCCCTTGCTACTGGAGATCCCTGTCAGCCAGCATTGTCTGGATGCTGCTGCAGGAAAAGATGAACAATTTTTTGATGAAGTTCCAAGTGGCTGGAGATGGCCTGAAGTTGCTCCTGGATGTGATGTAGAGTGGATGACTGGTAACTGTTTGGAGAGATTATTAAGAGGAAGCAACAGAGGCGAGCACAAATTATGACTTCAATTATGGAATAAAAACAAATATGTGGAAGAGAATTAATGCAAGCTGCAGATCAATACATTAATAAATGTGTTCTCTTCTTGCTTTTCTTTTTCCAGTGGGCTCATTCTGATAAACCCTCTTGGTTGTAAAAGTTCGCACTGCCCTAGAGGAAAAAAAAACACTTCTTAAAAAAAGTAATTTACTGCTTCTGAATTCTCTGATTCTGTTCTAATCAAACATTGGGGCAGTTTAGAAAAAAGCAATCTTATGCTTTTGTTATCCACAGCTGAAGCTACTATCATGTGCTTTACAGCAGCGTTCCCCAACCTTTCCAGCTTTGCGGACTGGCCGGGGGGAAGGGAAGAGGGGATGGTTCTGTGTGAGTGGCAGGTGCAAATGGAGCTGGGCACAAATGCTCAACTGCTGCTCATGCAAGTGGAGATGTACACACACTCACTTGTCCTTTGGAGGCCCGGTTGCGAATGGGCTGCGGCCTGGAGATTGGGTACCCTCTTTTACAGAGACCTGTGAAATATCCACCTCTCCTTTTTAAAGCAAAATATTTAGACTGAAATAGACTTTTCAACAAAGTCGCTTAATTGCAGGTCATAGACCCAAATATACAGAAAACCTTAATGCAATGCAGTTACATAGATAGGACAATAAATCAAAGAGAGAGGAAAAAATACCACAAGATAAAAAGTGATAAAAGCAATATAACTCTCTAACACTCCATGCATGATGATGCTACACATTACAGAGAAAAGCATCAGACCAACATGTCTATGGAGAGTCTCCGTCATCCAGGACATAGCTATCCCAAAGATGCTTTTTCACAAGACTTCCTTGTTTTTCTTTGAAGACATTTTGCTTCTCATCCAAGAAGCTTCTTGGATGAGGAGCGAAACGTCTCCAAAGAAAAACAAAAAAATCCAGTTGTCTCATGAAAAAGCATTTTTGGGATAATCAGACCAACATTAATGTGCGAATATTGAAGCACAGAGAGCCAGAATGCTGTATATGTTCAAGCATTAGGCTGGTAACCTGGAGATCTTGAATTCCAGTCTCCCTTGGGCACAAAGCCAACTGGGTGTTCCAACTATCCTTCTGGACTTCAGAATGCCTTTTGGCAATCATACATTCCCAAAGAAGCATTAGATTGTCTAGGGGACTGGAGGCTAAAACATATAAAGAACAGTTGCTGAAATTGAGTATGTCTAGTCTAGTGAAAAGAAGGACTACAGGTGACATGATAACAGTGTTCCAGTATCTAAGGGGTTGCCATAAAGAAGGGAGATCACCCTATTCTCCAAAGTACCTGAAGGCAGGACAAGAAGCAACAGATGGAAACTGATCAAGGGGAGAAGCAACTTAGAACTAAGGAGAAATTTCCTGACAGTGAAAACAATCAGTGGAGTGGCTTGCCTCTAGAAGTGTGGGTGATCCATCACTGGAGGTTTTTAAGAAGAGACTGGACAGCCACTTGTCTGGAAGGGTATAGGGTTTCCTGCCTGAGCAAGAGGCTGGACTAGAAGACTTCCAAGATTCCTTTCAACTCTGTTATTCTGTTTTCTAAGAATACCTAGATAAAACCCAGAGGTATTATTTACATTAAAGATGATGGCAGAGGCTGGTTGCAATGCAGTTCCTATTTTAATTACTTCTAAGAGATGAAATAGATGCTGAACTCCTATTGGAAGATCAGGATGCCATTGATCTGGCCCTTCTAGAGACCCCCTCAGGAAGCCAGCTGCTGAGTGGCTCCTCACAGGGAACAGAAGAACAAAAAGCTTTCATGGTTTCAGGACCCTGGAGAGTTCTCAGAAGAATTCTTTCTCAACAAGAGATCAGATACCAATTCTTGTTTGCCCTTCACTAAAGCCTTAAGTGAGATCCAGTTTGGTGTTGTGATGAAGGCACCAGGCTAGAAACCCAGTGAACCTGAGTTCTTATGCATCCTTGGATTCAAAGTCAGCTGAATGACCTTGGGCTGGCCACTTTCTCTCATCCCTAGGAAGAAGGCAACAACAAACCACTTGCCACATGTCCAGGCAGCTTCCAGGAGTCAACATTAACTGGAAGACACCATAAAGAAATAAATGCAAACTTTACAACTCTTTGTGTTACTTTAGCTTTCTCATCTACCAGATAGAATTTCACATGAAGTTTATCTGGACATCCAGAGAATGGCTTAATAAGAGATATTAGAAACTTCATAGATGTATCTCCATATATGGACAAATGAAAATCCCAGGACACTGCAACTATTTTAAAGCAACCGAAGTACGATCATGTGACTGGGGGATGCTCAATGGTCATAAGTGTGAGAACTGGTCATAAATCACTTTTTCAGTGCCCTATTCTGGCAGGAAGGGGGGGCTTGGGGCTTTTCTATGATGTATCCATTTTGCTTTGTTTCTCTTTTGCTTTGATGCATCTTCCTGGGAATTGGGGAGAAGGGATGAGCCCTGGTGCCATCTGCTTTGCCTCATCTCCAGAGAACTCTGCCTGCCCCGAGGTTGCAGCTCCTGAGAATGACTTATTATCACCTTCTCGGCTCTGAGTTCTCACAATACCTTCACACCTTTGGATTGCTCTCCATGGACTAGGCAGTTGGGAGGGGCTCAACCAGTGCGGTTTAGCCTAACACTTTTGCGTGGGAACTTTAGATCCTGTCTGCTTTTTCTGCAATCACTTTCGCTCAGTAAAAGATCCTTTTGAAGTAACACCTGTTTCAAGAGCTCGACTTTCTTGAGGGAATAGCTGAGGCGAGTCCTTTCATGGTCATTAAATGAGTGGTTGTAAGCCAAGGACTACATGTATGTCCACAGAAATTACAGGAGAGTTGAGTGATATATGGAGCAAGGATTCAATATGCCTAGATTGCCTGGGTCAAGTCCTTCCTACTTAGGGAATTTTCTGAAACTTGCCCTCCAGGACGGTTGAAAGCAAGATGTAGAGACACAGCAGGATAAAAGACTTGGCTTTGTTTAACAGAGTCCCCTTTTATAGGCTTCACCATTGTGTTTGGTCAACTTTTAATGTTTCATTTATTGGGTGCGTTTTTAAATGTGTTTTTTTTGTTTTGTTTTTTGTTTTATGCTGCTCAGTGTCACATTGAGTTGGGCAGCCCTATAAATTTATTAAACTGTAAGTTGGTTGAGACATCAAGACGTCTTGAAGCAGATCTTACTATGGCTGGATTTGATACCAGCTGACATTTTACTGCACTTGGTTTGCAATATAGCATTTTTAAGGTATGGACCCGAGAGGGCTGGATTTGCTTTTAAACCCCTTTTGCCATCAGAGTCTCAAGAATAGCCATATTCTCTGTCTTGCAGTGTGTCGAGCCAAAGATGAGAATTCGGAAAAGTTATTTTTGATACCTTTAAAAATCTAGAGGATTTTGTTATAGCTGGTATTGACATTGTTAACTGTTGTGCTATCTGGTACTCTTTTGTTTATTAAAACAAACTGGTTTCCTTTGGTGTTGCTGGTCTTTGAATCAAAAGAAAAGAAAAGCTTTCATTCCTTTCTAACATGTCCTTCATATTTCATTAAAGGAGATGGAACTATTTCTTAGTTGTTCTGCTACTAATGGTTACTTCTGAAGGGTTTGGGGGCTTTCATGCTTTGATTGATTGACTTATTGATTTGGTTCCAGCTTAACGTGGATTAACTAGGCATGCCTGACAGGTAGATAACTTTATTTAACCCTGGAAATATTTTGGATTTACCTGTTAATAGCTTCTGCTTGCAGTATGCCAGCAGAGGTCAGTGTATTCTTGTTATGCTGCTTGCTAAAACACAGGGAAAAAAGAAAAAGATTGAAGGGGGTTATTTCATTTCAATCAGAAACACTATTATTTAACAGTATACTATAAAGCAATGCTACATATAGATATAATGCTGTTTTAAATATTTCTAATGGAAAACATTAGTACCAAACGAAACCCAGATTATGCTTATCTTTTTCATTTATCCTAGTGATATTCTGACTGACCCATTCCCTTCTAATGCCTACTGCACACCTTTCTCCTAGGAAAGACAGTTTGAAGTTATTCAGCCAAAAATAATCTATGTATTTATTTATTTGATTTATAGCCCACCTTTCTGTTTTGGAAATATTCAGGACTCTTAGCATTATTGTATAACCAACACTCTGGTTTAAGGTGTTAGTTTTCTAACAACACTCTGATTTAAGGTGTTAGTTTGGAAGGTCTTTCCCAGTTGTGTAAGCTATGATTAATGAGGGAGGAAGAGTGTTTAGGGTAAAGAATTAGCTTCTTTCTTTTCCTTTGTGTGCTGACTTTGGAATTTGAATCTGGCCTTACTGTAAATTAGGAATGAAGAACTATGGTTAGTAGACAGGAAGTGAGATCAGAACAGTGCTTTCGTTTAGATGACCTCCAAGGTCCCTTCCATGATGATGATGATGATGATGAAGATGATGTTTGCCAGTGATTCTAGATGGAATTTATATAATTTGGTGTATTAAGTCCCATAGGTGCTTTTTCCAAAGGCAACTGGACTTTCTTGTACCTTGAAGATGTTTTGTCTCTCATCCAAGAAGCTTCTTCAGTTCAGCAGAAGCTATTAACAGGTAAGTCCAAAATATTTCCAGAGTTAAATAAAGTTATCTATTGGTCAGGCATGCCTAGTTAATCCACACTAAGCTGAAACCAAATCAATGTCAATCAATCAATCAAAACCCCCAAACGAGGGGCCTTCAAACCTGGCCCTTTTATGACTTGTGGACTTCAACTCCCAGAATTCCTTAGCCAGTGTAAGAAACCGTAAGTAGCAGAAGCTTCTTGGATGAGAAGCAAAACATCTTCAAAGAAAAATAAGAAAGTCCAGTTGCCTTTGGAAAATGCACCTAATATAGTCACCTCCACTTACTCATGGTTACTTTGGGCAACTTACAGAAGTGAAATAAAAAGTTAAAAGAGTTAAGCACTAGAAGTGCTTAACTCTGGTTCTCCTTGACTTGTAGGAAGCCAAGTGTAAGGACCCACTCCACTTTGCATCTTAAGAAGACAGAACTCTTGGAATATTTCTTCCAACAGGCATCTTTTATTAAGAGAAAATGGTTGCAGGTGTTCTAGACAGGACCGGGCCCCAAGCCCTATGGTTCAAGGTTTTAAGGGGTTCCCAGTAACCCCACCCCACCCCATCCCACCGTCCTTCCAGTGACAATCCCAGGCATTAAATTTCCACCCCCTTTTCCTCACTGCCGGTGGAAGGGAGACTTCAGAGGGGAGTAGATGAAAGCTGGTGGCCCCATTGTTATGTGTAGTCCTTTTGGTGGTATCCACATTCAGTCTTTTTTGAAGTTGTACCGAAGGAAGTGAGGGCCATAAAACCCCTTTGTTCACCCCCCTTCCCCTTCATCCTATGACAAAATCCAGAGAGGGCAGAAATGGGGTTTTCCATAGTCGATAACTAGAGATGAAATATAATTGGATTCTGACACCAAGGTTGGTGCTAAAAACTTACATTCTCATTCCCTATGGGTGGCATATCTGTTCATAAGAGACTTATGGCAGCCAGTCACAAAACATCCATTTTTCTGAAGTCAGATGTTGAAGTTGTTCCCTTCTGCTAGTCTTACATGTGATTCTAAGCAGATGGTTATCTTTCTATTCTGTAAGAATGTCTGTGCAGCACAGAAGTAATCTTAGAAGCGTGCTAGTGCGGTGCTTTGCATCATGCTAGATTCTCCCATCTTCATAATCAATTTTTTTTTTTAAAATAAAATAAAATAAAATAACATTATGATGGATGGTGAGGTGTTCAGTCTATGGAACAAAGGCCCTTTAAATTAACAGCCTGATTTAGAAGTGCTCATATACTGTATGTATTCAGTGTGACGTTTTTTTTTTGATACAGATATAACAGCTATTTATTCCAGTAAATATTTATGTTTTTGGTATGGACATTGAAGTCCAGGAAAAAAATAGATATTAATTTCCTCTTCAAGTCCCTGTTTTCTTTCATTTGTTGCAGTCAGTCTGTGGGAAAAGTGATTTTTAGAATCTGTGGTTATGAGCTGTGCTATATTTCTTCTTGTCTCAGGCAGTTTGCGTGATTTTTTTGATAAACAAGTATTGAGCCTTGAAAGTCAGGCATGAAAGATAGTTATCTCATTGGAATAGAGGATAATGGAGCATTCTGTGAAGAGACTCTTTTTTAGCTGACTGATATTAGATTGATATTTTTAGCTCATTGTCAATTCTAGCAGTAGATATATTCATAGAAATCCAAATGTCAGATTCATCCAAAAAGCACTTCTATGTCAAATCTTTTTTAGCTTGCAATTTCAAGGATTTTATTCAAGGTTTTAGATTAATTGGCAGAAATTTTAACAGCATTTTTTTTTACAAAATGCAAATTGCTCCCAAATTCTCTTAGAAGCAAGGTAAAATGAAATAAGGGCATGGGGGAAAGACCTTGATAGTTGGGAAAAGAGGGAATGGCCAGATAACAGAGGACCTAGACTCCAGCTTCATAATGGGACTTGCAAGATTCTGTTAAGGTAGCCTTAAAATAAAGTAGCATTAGTTCATCTCACCATGTTTTGTTTTGTTTTGTCTGAACTGCTTTGGAATGGTAACAAGTACACTCCTTTCCTATTTAACCGTAAAAACTCTTACGATTGTGTTCTGAAAATGTCTTCCATGCTTTTTCAACCATTGTCATTCCAGCCGATGAAAATAGAAATGGCTGATTCAAAACATATCTTAAGGGGGAAATGTTTTCAGAGCAACTCTCAATAGCCTGATACAGTTGCCTTTATCTTAGCTATAAGGGACTGAACGACACATGAATAATTTGTATTTGATAGTACATTCATTGTTCATTTCCATGGTTTGACTCTTTCCATTCAATAGTTCTTTTTTTTTAGGTAGGAAAGAGTAGCACAGAGGACTGAAAGATAAAAGAAAAATATGTACCAGAAAAAAAATATTAAGGGGGAATTAACCTCAGTTCAAAGCAATATTTTCAGAACACTACTAAAGTAGATATCTACGAGAAATACTAACATCTTCTAAGAATAAGGCATACAAAAATGCTTTTTGTATTGCAGAGAAGAAAACTTCTGGAAAAATGGAGGAATACATTTCAGTGTAGTTTTGTTTCCGATGGGGCCTATTTGGATGAAATAATATATTTGTTGATAGTTACCAGAATATATGTTTTATATGCAGAAGATCCCATGTTTAACCTCAAACATTTCAAGCTAGGTTTGAAAATGGAACTATTGCTGGAGAACAGTTCCAAGACAAAAGCTGGCACAGTGATTTGCACCAAAATAAGCTGCTTCTGTTCCAAATTTGTAGCTCTTTGGCACTAACGGACCAACTACAGATGGGATTTTGAGTTCTTTTGAGTAAACTGGCATACTGTATTTCTTTTTTGCCTGTTCTTGCCTTTCACACTTTCTAAAAAGAACACAAGGTTTTTTTTTTTTTTTTTTAGCAGCTTGGAAGCACAAAGTTTAAAAAGGACTGTGTTGTTTTCAAGATTTTAAATGGCAGATGGAGTAAACGTGGAAGCTTCACAGGTGCTAATATCACATGGATGAGGGATCATCAGTCTTATACCTGCTTGACATATTTATACTTTAAATGGCTTAATGCTATGCTACTAAAATACTTTGGCCTATACTCCTATCCATAAGGCAGAGCAAAAAGACAGTACTGGTAGTCCTTAACCTATAATCTTAACAATTTAGCCCCAGATTTTTTTGTTGTTAGGTCCAACAGTTGTCAAGTGAAGAGCCAAGGTGGCGCAGCAGTTAGGGTGCAGTACTGCAGGCCACTTTAGCTGACTGTGTTCAGCAGGTCAGCGGTTCAAATCTCACCGGCTCAAGGTTGACTCAGCCTTCCATCCTTCCGGGGTAGGTAAAATGAGGACCCAGATTGTTGGGGGCAATGTAAATACATATATATACATTGCTTACTGGTGTACACCGCTTAGAGAGTGCTTGCACTTAAAGCGGTATATAAGTCTCATAAATAAATAAATAAATTTTGCCCCATTTTGCGACATTTCTTACTATGGTTAAGTGAATCACGGCAGTTGTTAGTAACATGGTTAAAAGAACCTGGCTTCCCCATTGTTTTTGCTTGTCAGAAGATCCCCAAAAGTGATCACATGATCCTGAGACACTGCAACCATTATAAATTTGAACCAGTTGTCAAGTGCCCAAATTTTGATCATGTGACCATGGGGATTCTGCAACAGTAATAAGTGTGAAAAATGATCATAAGTCACTTTTTACAGTGCCGTAACTTCAGATGTTCACTAAACGCATGAGAACTAACTGTAACATCATGTAACATCCAGTTGATGTATATGGATTCCCAGTCTAGCCTAAAATCCTGGTATTCCTTGTTGAATTTGAGTTCAGGTACTAACTGGGGTCAACAGAGAGAAGCTCTGATGCCAGTTCTTTAAGGCAGTCCACACCATAAAATTGTTTTTTCTCTCCCTATTATCCCCCAGGAGGTTCTACATACTTCCTTTTCGGTGCATTGAGCATGTTTTTGCACATGTTTTAATAACTATCTCTGCATAGTTTTCCCAAGATCACTGCTGTGGCTTTCTGTACACATCACTATTTCTCTATGACATATTTGTAACTTAGTTAATGCAAGAGTAATCATCTAGATCTGATGTTTTATGACTTTTACTTCATCCTGAAATGGAGTTTATATTGTATAAATAAAATGTTTGGAAGAAAAATAGTTTCTGGCAATATATCAGATGAACCAAGGAATCAATTGTAAAAATAATGTGCTGCCCTTAACCACAATATCCTTTGGGCTTTTCTTTAGAGAAGATTCAATAGTTTCCAGTAAATTCTATATATCAGTTAGGAATGCTTGAATATTTTTTTTTTGTTTAAAATTCAGTTTCAAATGATGTAGTCTGCATCTCCATCTCCATCTCAGTTATTCATCTTCACTAGGGTGATTTCCCAAATGATTCAGTATAATTTTTTCTCCTTAAAATATATTGTATATTGCAATTCACATTGGAGAGCATGTGTTTAAAATATTGAAAACATATCACATTTTTGTAGAGTTTTTTCTAGAAAATGAAATGGGAAATAAAGTGGAAAACAAATCAGAATGGAGTTCGGTTTTGATAGAGGGGCTGAAGTCTCTAAATGATTGGCTAAATTTCTTTTGTCACGAAGGAAGCAGATGAGTCTCTGATTCAAATAATAGTGCTACAAAATCGTTCCTGTGAAATATGTATTTTTTTGTGTAATATACTTTTCTTCTGCTATTTCTCAGGATGTTTTTAGCTCCTGAGTATTGGACAAGTCATTATACAGTAAAAACAGCATTTAGAGAAATAAACAAAAGCAAAATTCCTGCAGCTTGACCATTTTATTTTTCCTTTGAAATAATATTTTCTTAAGTTTCTGCTATTAAAAGGATGGGTGGATCTGTCAAGGTTGATTTTCACAAAATCCTCGTTCTTTTTTCAGCTTTTAAATTCAACTTACTATCAGTGTGCTCATCTTTAAAAAAAAGTCCAAATGGAACCCTACTACTCACATTTTTGTATAATTTTTCACTTAATAAAGGCATTTATTTTTACCTTCCATTTTGCTTAACAGCCAGTTTAACTTTTTTTTAAATTATAAATTGTATCGCAGCATTTGGAAAAGTAAAAGCAACAACATTTAATCCTGTTGCGGTTTACAAAGAAATGTGTAATAAGTGGGCTTGTATTAAAACAGACTGAAATAATTTCTCAGACTATAAAAATAATTGGGTTGGATGAACTAATATTTCTAACTGGAAGATAAACTCTTGGGTGATAAATTAAGCCACCTACAGTCTTTTTTTTTAAAATGAATAAGTTAGCATTATAAAAAGGAATAAATAAAAAAAATGGCAAGTCTTTTAGTCCTTCAGTTCCAATTTCATGTCTTAGGGGATCCCATCCTTTCTTTGATGGTGGACCATCCTTTCTTTTAATAGAACTATACTACTGAACATTTAACCAAGGAGTATATAAGATTATTATTTCGTATTCTTACATTTTGAAGTATTCAGAGACTGCAAAGCAAGGGATGCAAACCTAAAGGTTGAAACATGCCATCCCCATCAAATGATCCTGATTCCACCTCCTCCTTTGAACTGGGATCCGAGGGGACTATGACAGGAAGCATGTGAAAGTTGCAATGTAGAAGCATTAATTCTGGCGCTATAAAGATATGTCCCTATAAGGAATGAAAGTGAGGACAGAGGACACATTATTATGTATGGAATGATTAGGGGAGAAAGAAAGGAACCTTGAGGGACAAGGAAACTGACTACAAAAAGCAGTTAAATAGGCACCAGACGCTTTGAATGTAGTTCTCTTCTGTAAATGTTAAATAGCATTGGTATTCTTTTCATTAGAACTGCCATTAAGTATTAGTAAACAATACATAAAGGTCTGCTTCAGATGCCAAGGTTTGTAACTGCATCATGCCATATTTTACTTGGTCGTTGACCTTAACCAGAAATGCACAGCTGGTATTTTTGAACAGACCGAAAGTAAACCAGCACTCTTGGTAGATGTGAAGGTTAACATGCGTCCAGAAATTTCTAGATGTGGATTCCCACATAAGCTTTAAGTTCCTGGCTTCTGATCTTTTGCCTATAAAGTGTGTGGCACATTTACAGACATGGAGCAATGTTGTAGGTGACAGTATAATTTCCATTTTTCCCCACATGGGATATAATTAAAGATGTCTCTAAGACGTTTCACTCTAACACCTTAAAGGTAGGATCAGCCTGGAAGCCATATGAGATTCTGTGTCAGAAAATTCTAATTCCAGTTATTAAAATCTCTTTCCTGTGATTTCCTGCATGGTCCATTGGTCCATTTGGGAGTGGGGGGTGGGAGTAATGTTTTATGGAAATACCAAAGTGGGATTAAGTGATTAAATCAGTTAATACTTAGAAGGTTGAATGTAGGCCCAAACTGGCCCAGTTATCTCCAAACTGGTGTACCTAGTAATGTCCTTGCACTATTTAAACCCCATTCACGACAGAAGACACTTCTTGAGATACAACGTAGGACCAAGGAGAAATTTCTTGACAGTGAGCTCAGACAGTGGAATGGTTTACCTATGGAAATTTTGGGAAGTTATTGCTCTATTGCTGGAAGTTTTCAAAATAGACTAGATCAGGGCTTTTCAACCAGTGGTACGGGTACCACCTGTGGTACATTGGCACCTGGCAGGTGGTACGTGACCATCCTAGAAAAGTGGTAGCGGGGGAGGGGAATGAGCTGAACGGCAGCACCGCACAAGCCTGAGCGAGAGATGGCTGGAGCTGCAGGGCTGTCAGGGCTCAGTGGAAGCCCCAGGATCAGCGCCAGGCTCCAGCTGTAGCTTGGCGCTGATCCTGGTGCTTCTGCTGAGCTCAGAAGAAGCGCCGATCAGCTGGAATGTTGCAGCAACTCCAGGGTCTTGTGATTTACATTCAGATGCTTGGCAACTGATTCATATTTATGACGGTCACAGTGTCCCAGGGTCAGGTGAAGTGACCAAAACCTGCTGCAACCACCCAGCAGACGGGGGGAATAAAAACCACACACACCCCACCCCACCCCCACTGCCAATCCTCAACAGAAATGCTCACAACAATGAAAACCTCAGACAGGAGGAAGAGCGCGGCGGGGCAGGCAGGCAAGTGTCTTGCTCGGCTGTGCCTTGGGAGGCACTTTTTTCAGTGCCATTGTAACTTCGAACAGTCACTAAGCAAAATGTTGTAAGCCGAGGACTACCTGTACTGTATCACTTTTTTCCTTTTTTTTTTTTTGGGTCATCACGTTTTTGATACCTTGCTAGGCAACTGGTGGTACTTGGATGTTGCCATATCCTAAAAGTGGTACAATGGATGAAAAGGTTGAAAAGCCCTGGACTAGATAATCATTTAACTGAGATGGCCTAAGGCACCTGCCTTGAACAGGGGGTTGGACTAGAAAATCTTTAAGGTTCTTTCCAGCCCTGTGATTCTATGTTCTATGTTAAACACCAATTGGACTGAATAAATCACATGTTCTCCTGTTTGCCTGGCCAAAGAGAAATGTCACAGTGATATCATGAAGACTTGCCGGTATTTGCCTAGTGTAAAGTCTCCTAAAATACAGAGGTTAGAGACTCTGCTTTGGACCCAGGTTGTATGCTGCCAAAAACACTAGAAATGAGTTTTAGTTGGTTGACAGCAAACAGAATCTTTAACTCTGAAGTAGAAATTCCATCCATAGCAATTGCAACTTGTAGCTCCCATTTGTGTCAATGCTGCTAACTTTGGATGTTCTTGCTTTGACAACATAGGGAGATGCAACCTTTTCTTTCTTCTGTTTCACACTTAGAATTAGATGATGCTGGGGGAGGAGGTGGAATGTGATGGGAGTTAGTTAGACATAACAATATTGTAATAAGAGATGGAGAAGGCATGGTGGTAGAAAGAACTGGGCGGAAAGCCAGCATTTCAAACTAATTGGAGAATGTGATTTATGACTATTAGTTGTAGGAGGGAATTGTGCTTTGATCTATGTGCTGAAGGGAGGGGAAGTCAGATTTTGGCTTGGACTACGTAAGTGTCGTTGCTCGAGTAAAGATTCTTTAAGTTAAACAATGCCTCAAAGTTCTTTGAAGAGTTTCATATGTCGGAACCATAACAATTTGTTTTTAAGGCATGGTGGTCTATCTTTGGCATTAAAGGTGTAATTTTCCCAGAGAAATTAATGGCAACCATGCAGTTCTGTAGGAGAAGTGAGAAGGATGAATAAAGAACAAATCCTTCATCTTCTGCATGGTTCTGCTGCGGGCTGGGTGATATGACAATTAAGTAGATATATAGCTGGTTGGAAAATCCTTTCTTCTGGGCGCTATCATCAGTTCCTTCTGAAATCAGAGACAGCTATCAAATGGGATGGCAGAAAGATTCATTCTGAGCTCAAGACACTTGAATGTTTTTATGAATGACTTGAATAAAAAAAAGATATTGTGGAGTTCGTAGGTGAAAAAAAATGAGTGTGTGACAGCTAATAATTCAGATGTCAGAAAAAAATAAATGATCTTGATAAATTAATGAAGTGAGATACAAGAATGATATTTAAAGGATAAAATGCCAAGATTTTCAGAGGGAGGGGGGAGAATAAAATGTACAGATGCATGGTATGCTTGATAATGCTTGTAAAATATAAGGCATGAAAAGTTATCTTCATTTAAGGTGGAGGTTCAAAATGAGTCAGAAGCCATTTCTAGCAACTGTAGTAAGACTCATTACTTCTGACCTTTGTGATTCAGGCCTTGAACTGGAGTCCCACCCTCTCAGCCCTTGGAGAGCTGAGACCCAGAATGCACAGAAGACAATGGTCTTAGCCTAACCTTGCATGCTTTTACTCAGCTTTAAACCATCTCTGTTCTTTGTTATCTTCAACATCTTGTCCTGTGATCTTCCTTTGAAGTTGAATTGTATTTACTTATTGGATTTATTTCCTTGTTGTTGCTAATTAACTCACTTCAGTCTGATGGGGGCAAGACTTTTCTCTTTTAAACTCCCTTTTGGTTTCGTAGGAAGGCTCAGCAGATGCTAAGCATTAAAAAATACTTTGCAAACAGTATCTGGGTCCAACAACTAACTAAGCCAATTTAATGCCCTGATGCACGTATCTTTCTGCGCAGCAGTGGGTTGTGAACCCAGAGCAGATAACAGTACTTCTCATATGGTGGAAGAGAGGTTGACAGAAAATAAATAGGATGTTCAAAGATCCATCCTGAGTTAAACAAGCAGACAAATGAAATTATACATAGTCCCACTTGCTCTTTTTTTCAGCAATCTAGGGAGATAAATTGTGTGTGGAATCTTGAAGAGAGGACCTCTGCAATGGGATAAAAGGGTTTTTCAGTGTGACACCACAGTAATTTTATCCAGAGGAGATGGCTGGCTTCAGAATTCCATTGCTACAATTTTAAATGTCCTGAAAAAATGTATTTCAGCTCATTGAGCAACAGATGACTTCAGAGGCTAATGAGATTTCCTAAGTCTTGCAAGGTTTCTTGATACTAACCTAACTCCTTGATTTTGAAGAGTTGGTTGCTCGGGAACAGATTGTTTTTTTTTTTTTTGCCCCCCTGACTGCCTGTTTCATTCAGAAAATCTCCTGCTGCTGCCTATCTAGACTGTCTGTCTGATAGGAACTTACTTGCCTTCAGGCTAGCTTCTCCAAGATGAAAATGGCCCCATTCTCCATTTTGTTCAAGATGAGAAGTGACTGATCCAAGGCAGCCCAGGGAGATTGGATCCAACCCAGACCCCGAGCCATCTTCCCTCCCCTCTAAAAACCCTACAGATAATTGAGCTGTACTATTTTGCTCCAATATTGTGCCTGAGGCAAACACACAAGTTTGTTTTTCAACTCTAAGCCACTTTGCCCCCTGCAAGCCAAGTGGATGGAATAAGATAAAGACACCAGATGGCTCCTGAAGTTGTAAATTCATAGCCAAGTAAATCTCACTGTTTAAAGGAGATGCTTATTCTTGACAGAAAAAGATGGGTGACTTGGACTCCAAAAATGGGATTTACTGCACACTGGATATTAGGAAGAGAACTATTGTGAAGTAACAGATGCTAGAATGGGTAGATTTTTTTTTTCCTGGCTTAATACATTTCATTGGTTAGGCTGTAATTTGTTGATAGTATCCGGGAGGTTTATAAAAATCTTAAATGTATCATTAATATTGATCTCATTTTTATCCTGGCTTTTCTGCTCTTACAAGCATTCAGTGCAGATAAGAGTCAACAGAATTCAAGGTGGCTAGATTTAGATCCCTTGTGGCCATGAAGGGACTTGAGACTGATGATGCGTTTGACCCCTCCCTCGGGCTCATCTTGATCATCTTCTACGTGTCCTTCTTGTAGATTTTTTTTCATGAGTTATTGCTGAATCAGGTGGACTTTTTTCACTCCCCCCATTCCATCCTAAATACTGTCACACAAATAGGCTCACTTTATAGTGAAAAAAACTAGGGTGCATTTAAAAAAATGTGCAAAGGGTAGGAAAATATGCTCACCCTTCCAAAGTGCAATTTATTATCGAGACACACAAATCCAGATATGCATTCTGGTGTGCTTTTAAGGCTTATTCTTTCCCACAGTCTGTTTAGCTTGTCAAATATTTCACGTCCCCACCACAAATGTATTTTCTGTCTTTCCATCTGACAAATACAAGGAAAGTCCACAAACTGTGTCATCACTAATGGAATACAATGTCCCTAAAATAATAAAAAAAAAATGTGCCTATCCGGAATAGCCCCCTGGCTTTCACTATAATATGCTCCTGGAAATGATTTTCAGAGCATAACTCAAGAATTTTCAGAATCCATTGTTCTTGTCTTGTTTCCAGATTTAAAAAGAAGGAAATAATTGTACAACTCACCCAATCTTCCATCATGCATACTACAACTTCAGCGTATACTCAGAAGAATTGGAAAACTTTTTTCTCTGCCAATCATTTCGTCCTTGTTGAATTGTATAACACATTGAACAATACACTTTCCCTTTAATTAACCACATGTCTAAAATTGGAAATGGAGTATTGAATCTTTTCCATGGGTCTCAGCTGGAAGTCAGAGACTCAAATGAAACATTGGAATGTCAAAGTTTTTCTATGCAAATTACATGCTATATTTATGAGTTATAGCTCCAGTTTTATAAGAACCCAGGGAGTTCCTATTTTCAACCACAGATTTTTGGACCATAAAGACCAGCACCATCATTGACTTTCCTCCTCAGAAGCTGGCTGCGAAGTGCACAAATTATGATCACAAGGACCACAAGACCCTGTTATAGTTGTAAACACCCACAGATTGCAAAGCATCCAAATTTTCATCACAGAACTGTGGGGACTGACCATAAAACTATTTTCTTCTGCATCATCATAACTTCAAATCATCACTAAACAGGCCAGTGATTAAATTTGCTAGAGGAAGGAATGTCACAAGTGAGATTTAAAAGTCCTCTTCCTTCCTTACAGAGATAGGAGTCAAGAGGGAGTCAAGCTATTTTCCAAGGCACCTGAGGGCAGGACAAGAAGCAACGGGTGGAAACTAAGCAAGGAGAGAAGCAACCTAGAACTAAGGAGAAACTTCCTGACAATTAGAACAATTAACCAGTGGAACAACCTACCTCCAGAAGTGGCAAATGCTCCAACACTGGAAGTTTTTAAGAAGAGACTGGACAGCCATCTGTCCGAAATGGTGTACGGTTTCCTGCCTGAGCAGGGGGTTGGACTAGATGACCTCCAAGATCCATTCCAACTTTACTAGTACTACTACTACTACTACTACTACTACTACTACTACTACTGCTACTATTATTATAGAGAAGTCATCAAACATATCTACAGAACCTTGTTGAAAGAAACAGGGTTTCACAATACTACGTCCTATGCTAGTTGGCACATAAAGTAGGTACATGAAGTAAAGTACTTTCACTGCACAGGTCATGAAAAAGCTTTGGTGTAGCCAGCAAATTCCACATGCGTACTCTGGTGAGGAAAAACAGTAATTTTTTTCTATACTTTTATACGTTTGATAAATAAATACTCTACTGGAGAGGAAAATTTTTTACTGTTCTTAGGGGATATAGCATTTCTGCAGAGACAGAAGGCATAATCCACATCCAGCCCTATGTTTCCCACTCTATATTTAGTTTTATTCTTTTAACAAGATTTTGTATACAGGTAGTCCTTGATTTAAAACCATTAGTGACCATTCACAGTTACAACGGCACTGAAGAAAGTGATTTATGACCATTTTTCACTCTTACAACCATAGCAGCGGTCACGTGATCAAAAGCCAGGCGCTTGGCAACTGGCATGTATTTATGACTGTTTCTGGGGTCACCTGATCACCCTCTGTAACCTTTCCAACTGGTTTCCAACAAGCAAAATCAACAGGCAAGCCAGATTTGCTTAACAACTCCATGATTCACTTATCAATTGCAGTGATTTGCTTAACAGTGGCAAAAAAGTCACAAAATGAGGAACAGCTCACTTAACAATTGCCTTGCTTAGCCACAGAAATTCTGGGCTCAACTTGTGATTGTAAGTCAAAGATTATCTGTACTACTTGCTGTTTAGATTAAAGCAGCTTTAAAGGATGGGATCCTCTCTTTTTTTTTTCTGCTTATCCACTTCTGAGAACTCTGCAAATAGTGAGAATTATGAATTTATCACCCACAGCCTGCTTGACATCTTATAGCTGCCAACAGGATAACAGGCAGATTTGATTTGATACGTTATTTCTCTGAGAATTGTATTTATATATATATACTGTACATATATTGCATATTACTTGCAAGGCTTGCAAACAGCGACCCAAAGCAGTACATTTATAACAGCAATTACAACCGAATACTGTTTATGCCTTCAGCTCTTGGAAAGATATTGCTTACATATTGCACACTCCACAGTAACTTAACAATTCACCAGGAGGAACTTATTTCCATTGGCTTTTCATCTCATTGCCAAGAGTCTTGCAAGATATTCCTAAGTGTTGGAAGGTGGTACTACCCTTCCTTCTATGTTGCTATAACCTGGCTATTTACATTTTACCACTGTTCAAAATAAAAAAAAATTTCTCTGCCCGTATGCGCAAAGTCTTTTTAAAAAATAGAAAATGCTTTTAAAGCAATGATTCCATAGTGAGATGAATCCAGTTCCTTTAAGACAGGGGTGTCAAACTCAATTTCATTGAGGGCTGCATCAGCATTATGGTTGCCCTTGGGGGGCTGAGTGGGTGCGACCTACTGGGTGGGCATGGATGAAGTGGGTATGGCCTACTGGGTGGGCATGGCCAGCTCTACATCGTTCGTGTCAAGGGTGCCTGTGGGAGCCTGGGCAGGACTGGGACAGATCTGAGGGTCTCTGGCAGAAGGGGGTGGGACCAGGGCAAGCGCCAAGGCATGGTCCATTTCTTCATTCCTCACAAAAGGTGACACCTCCCCAGCATACACGCAGGTGGTGGGGCCAACACAGCAGGACCTGGTTCCTTGCTGTTTCCAGAAGGCCTTGTGGAGCTAAGACTGAATGCGTTTCAGCATAGATGGACACCACAAAATTGTACATTGGCTCCGGCCGGCCTGGGCCAAGGCAGCGGGGGCTGTTTCCCTCACTGTTTCCAGGATGGCTTTGCAGGCCACATAAAACCACTTTGCGGGTCGCATCCGGCCTCCGGGCCTTGTGTTTGACATGTCTGCTGTAAGAGATCACTTTCAACAAATGGCTTTTTCAGAAAACCTTCCAAAGGTTCAGTCTATTGGCTATTCAAAACAGCTTTATTATTTTCTGCACCGTCGTTGATGTATCCAGCAATTTAAGAATGATGTTAGATGGATCTCTATTCAAACTTCATCCATAATTGGAAGCTTAAGCTGCCTGATTCCAAATCCAAGCATCAATCCATCTCAGCTAGGATTGTCACTTGAGAAAAAAGTAATTCTCTTATATCCAACCCAATATCCTTTTAACTGTTGATGCGGGAGAGTTTTTCGTTCTGTGAATGCAAAGCAACTCCTGAGTTATAACTCCAACTCCACTTCTACAGATGGTTAGGATTGGAGTTAAACTTTAATAGAAGCTGGGCAACATTTAATGCCAAGTGCTTATAGCTCTACATATTGTTTGATAATGTGTTAATACCTCAGATATCTCAGGTATTTTATTATCTGTCCAGTAGTCCTCTTCCAAGCTAACCACCACAGTTCAAAACTCAAATTCTCATAGATTAAATTAAGAATTCAAAGTTCTATAAGATAAGATCTGTTTAAATAGGTTGGCCATACCAGCAAGCTACAGTATACAGTTTCGGCAACTTAGTTTTAGGCTTGACCACCAGTGGTGCAGCTAACATGGTTAACACACTCATATTGGTGTGCGTGAATTCAGTAGTTGTTATCTACCTCACAATAGTTCTCATGATTAAATTAAGAACTAAAAATTCTATAAGATAAGATCTCTTTAAATAGGTTGGCCATACCAGCAAGTTAGTTTCGGCAACTTGGTTTTAAGGTTGACCACCAGTGGTGCGGATAACATGGTTAACACACTCATATTGGTGTGAGTGAATTCAGTAGTTGTTAATGTAAGAGTTTCATTTGAGATGACACTTTTTTTCTCACCCAGTCTAGAATTCCAGTTAATAAGGCTTTTAATAGTTCACTGGATCTGGGATGTGACATTTTGGTTTTCATTTTTAATGTTGAGAATTAAAAATTTTTGAAGACCCTCTCTTGGAACTGATTTTTTTCCTTCATTAACAAATGTCACAGAAGGATTTTTGTTAAATGTATCCAACAGTTTTTCATAAGCAACGAAAAAGAAGCTGAAAAACCTTTTTTAACACCTAAACTGGAGTGCTGCTTTCAATATTGTATGGCTGGCTTGAAATATTGAAAGAAAAGTACGAAGGGGGATTTTGTACAGTTCTATTGTCATTTCTGTGTTATAAACTCCTATTTCATTATTTTAAAAGTGTTAAAACATTTTTTCTCTCTTAAAAATGACATTCAGAGACCTAAAAGAAATTGCCTGTATGAATATAGCCAGGTATGACACACATTGTACTATGCAAACAAAAAGAAAATGTGTTTTTACTTTTATGGTATGATATCCAGGTGAATTCTATGGAATAATCAGGAGAAAGTATTTGTGTGTGTGTGTGTGCCATTTCAATCTGTTTTTCTTTAATATATTTTTGTTTGTTGTGTTTAAGTTCTTTCAATGTTCTGCCTCTTCATTCTATGAAATATGGGTTACGGTATGATTTTTTTTTGAAGTTTTATATATAACATATACTGTATATAAAATTTTCTTAATTAGTTCTTCTTCCATTGGTAAGTTTTCATTTTTCCAATATTGGGCAAATACAATTCTTGCTGCAGTTAATACATGTAAAATTAAGTATGTACAATCTTTCTCATAGTTTCCTGCTATTATGCCTAACAGAAACAGTGCTGGCTTAAAATCTATGTTTTTTAGTCATTTTTTCCAACCATATGTGTATTTTTGACCAAAATCTTTTAGCTTTAGGCATGTCCATCAGATATGATAATAAGTACCTGGATTTGTTTACATTTCCAACACTTGTTTGATGTATTTTTAAACATTTTCGCTAATCTCACCAGTGTTCAATGCAATCTGTAAAACATTTTATATAAGTTTTCTTTATAAGCCACTGTTCGTTAATTTAGCCATTATCCCATAAACTTTGCCAGTTTTCTAATTCTATATTATGTCCAAAGTTCTTTACCCATATTATTATTGCTTCTTTTACTTGTTCCTCTTCCATCTTTAAGCTCAACAAATATTTATAGGGTTTCTTAATCAATTTTTCATCTGTTTTTAACAATATCTGGTCAAATTCTGTCTGTTCTTTATAAAATCCCGTTGTTTTAACAGCTTTTTCATATCTCATTTGAAATGGCAAGTATGGCCACCACAATAAATCAATACCTTGTTCTTGTAGATCTTGTCTGTCTTTCAGTTTCCCTTCATTGTCCAAAATATCTTTATAGGTCACAACTTTCTCGTAGTTGCTTGATAGTACAGCATCCAGTCCGGCAGTCCAAATCCTCCACTTTCTTTCGCTTCTTGTAACATTTTCAGTCTAATTCTAGCTTTTTTTCCTTGCCAGATAAATTTCAGTATTGTTGTATTTAGTTCACCAAAAAAGGTTTTTCCCAGTTTTATAGGTATCGTTTGAAATAAAAAGAGTATTTTTGGTAAGATATTCATTTTCACTGTTGCTATTCTCCCCAGCATTGAAAGTTGTAATTTTTTCCACTTTTCCAGATTCAATTTTATTTGTTTTAACAATTTTACATAGTTGTCTTCTTTTATTGTTGCACATCATGCTGTTAAATAAATTCCCAAATATTTAAATTTTTTGACTATTTGAAGGTTTTTTTATTAGTTGGTTTTTCTTGTTTTTCTTTTAGGTTTTTTAGTTAGCACTTTTGTCTTTTCTATATTTATTTTCAACCCTGCCACTTCTCCAAATTCTTCTATTTTCTCCATAAGCTTAACATTTGAAACTAAACTCCTTTTTATCTGTAGTCTGTAACATGGTTAAAAACAAAACAAAAAATAAAATACATTGAAAATGTTTGATTTATAGATGCACTTTGTACTAATGTTGTAGGGTTGCCCATGTTCAACAGTATCATGTTTTCTAAATTCAAATACTAATGGCCTAAAGAGAAAACAGAGTATGATGAACCTTAGATTCAGAGAAGCCCTTATGATTCTGTTTTGTGACTTCTCAACCTGAAGATGTATTTCTCTCATTGACTGATAGCTTAGCCTCAGTGGATTCTTCTACAGTATGTGTCATTTCTTAGCCACTTGGGAATCTGAGTCTTCAGAAAAGAGGTCTTGGATACTTGATTACAAACATTCCATTGAATCATGTCTGATTCTCATAGATTACCTGGACAAGTTTTCTTGGTGAAAATTTTCAGGAATTATTTGTCATTGCCTCCTTTCTAGAGCTGACAGAAAATGACTGGCCCAAGGTCAACCAGCTGGTTTTCTACCCAAGGCAGGACTAGAACTCATGGTTTCCCAATTTCTAGCTTACTCACAACACCAAACTTAACTGTCCCCTAAGGTGTTAGAGGAGTGCAAACAAGAATTGATAATAGCTCTCGTGTTGAGAATTAATTCAACTCCCCAGAGAACTCTACAGGGTCCTGAAACTGTCAAAGATCAAACCTGCTTAGTTCTGTTCTCTGTGAGGAGCCATTCTGCAGCTTAGGCCAGATCAGTGGCATCCTGATCTCCCAGTAGGAGTTCAGCAACTATTTCACCTCTTAAAAGAAATTAAAAGAGGAACTGCATTACAACTAACCTCTGCCATTAAGTTTAATGTAAAAAAAAAAAGTCCTGTGAGTTTCATGTTCTGAAGCTCCTTTGGAAGCATATATGGTTGCTCAGTCCAAAGAGCATTCTGAAGTCCAGAAAGCATAGTAGGGAAGAATATCACTAATTTTTTTTTGATAAATGAGGATTCTGTGATTTGTCATGCAAGCCATTTTAAGAGAACCCAGAAATGTACTCAAAATTTTGAATGTGTCCCCCACAATCTATTCCTGCACTGTGACAGCTTTCTTAGCCTAAATTTCACAACTAGTTTTGCTCTGGCCTAACATTCAGTTGTCAGTCATAGATTATAGAGATACTTATTGATGATTGTCAAATCAAAAATCTTCCATTGGGATTGATAGAAGCTTTGCAAAGTTCCAAGTCTAGTAAAAGGAAAATGTCAAGATTAAAAAAAACAAAAACAAGATAGTAATGGTTATCAAGTTCAACCAAGAGAACAAAAGGAAACCCAAACAGATGGCTATTAATGAAGTTGCTTCATCACTAAATCCCAGTTTGGAAGTGGTGCTTTACATTCAAAGTTGCTTCACTCCCCATCCAGATGCAGCCAATTTTACTAAGGTCCAGTTCTGCAGTTATAAGTGACCACATCTTTGCCTTGTAGTCTCATGCCTCTCCTGCTCCAGGACTCAAATTTCATATCAAAATCATTTGTATCAAGGCTGGTGTTGGCAAGACCTTTCTCCTCTGGTACTGTGGTTTGGCTTGTTGCCTTTTGATTGACATGTTCACTTACCTCTCATCTTCCTCTGACTGGGTCTTGACATTAGGCATCTCTCAATCTGTATTTAACTCCCCAAATTATCATCAGTGAAGATGCTGATTGGAGAATTCTGGGAGTCAAAGTCCAAACATCTGGAGGCAGCCATATGTAACCTCAGTTTAAATGCTGATCTTGTCTTCTAACAATATCAATAGCTATAACATTCTGGAAATTTCTTAGCCAAACTAAGCTTGAGGCTTCCAAAAGGGCTAATCTAGGATTATCTAGCTTTTTCAAATATGTATGCAGGAAGGCATATGTTTGTTCGTGTGTGTAAGTATATGCCATCTGTTGTTGGAGATGACTTATTAATATGTTTATACAGCATATAGTCTGTAGAAAATGTAAAATAAGGAAGTATTCCTGATGTATATTGGGGGGGGCAGTGAATTAACACTGAAAAAGAAGCAATGAAGGTATTTTCCAGCATAGTGTTGAAAGAAACAGATGGCGGCCTTTCAGATAGCTTAATATCTTCCCTACTTTAAAATGCTCTTTTGTAGGTTAGACTCTATTAAGGAATTAAGAATTGTAATAGGAATGGAGAATTTTAAGTGGAATTGTGTTTTAATTGCTTGGTGGAAAGTTTATTGAAAATTGGAGAGGCGAGAGAATGCTCAGTAACATTGTATTGGCATGCAAATATTAGAGCCAGCAGTGGCACAGTGGTGAGAATGTAGTATTGCAGGCTAACTCTGCTCACACTGTCAGGAGTTCGATCCTGACCTTCTCAAGGTTGACTCAGCCTTCCATCCTTCCAAGGTCGGTAAAATGACGACCCAGACTGTTGGGGGCAATTTGCTGCCATTGTAAATCACTCAGAAAATGCTGTAAAAGCACTGTGGAATGGTATACAAGTCTAAGTACTACTGCTATTCCAATTTTGCAGGCTCAGCAGTGTTCCTTGTTCTAATCTCCCATCTTTCTTCACAACTGAAATAACAAAACAACTTTTTTTTTTTAACCCTGACAAGCCTGTCTTTTTAGCAAAGTCACCACACCAAGAAAACTACTGGATTCTTTGATGTTTATGTGACATTACATTTTAAAACAGCCATTCTTATCTTTTCATGTCTGTTTGTATAACTCCATGTTGCGTCACACTGTCAAACGTGCTAAAAAATTCAGTGTCCTATTTGTGGGATTTCATGGAATTTCTTCAAATGGAAAGCCTCATTAAAATGCACTGAGGGTTAATGAATGAATAAAGAAGTAAAGTGGAACATTTGTCCAATACTTCCCCCCCCAGTTCTTCCCCCCCCCAGCAAAAGTATATTTGGGAGGAGGGCAGGAAAAACTATAAAGTACTCTGCTTTTAAATAATATCTTTTTTATCCCATAGTTTCTCAGAAAAATGTCTGATAGTAAATTTGGGCTTTGTTTTTGCCCAGTGGTCCAAATTGCTTTAATGCAGCTAAGCTTAAAACAAGGACACGCTCCAAATTAAACAAACAAACATTGGGTCACACTTAGTTTTTTTTAGGAGGAGGTGACAGTGGGCACTAAAGAGGTCCTTGGTGCCCTCTGAGCTTGGTTATTTTCTTGCAGACATTTTGTTACTTTGAACGGCATGCAGTTGCTGTTTATATCAGTGAGACTATGTACTTATTGATGGCCAATTTGTCAAGCCTGGCACTCTGACAAATCAGTCCTCAATAGGCACATAGACATAAACAGCATCTACATACCATTCAAAAGAGACAATCAACAAGCCAAAATAAAGACCAAAATACCTCCCCACCAGCAATTAGCAGCTAGGTGAGGAGAGATCAACACCAAGATTAACACCAGACGAACAATCAAGAAATAAACAATATTCCAATCAAAGAACTGCTGAACAAGTTAACCTCAATCAAAGAACCCTGAAGACCATCCCTGCCAACACTGACAGGGCAAGCCACTTGTATATAAATAGAGATAAAACCCTGCTCTCTTCTAGCACTGATGATGTTACCTATTTTGTGTAATGAAAAGTTTGCAAGAAAACAACCAAATGCAGCAAGTACCAAGGCCCCCTCAGGTAATTTTATTTTTTTTCTTTTGGGGTGGATGTTCTGAGATGTTGGCTGCAACAGCCTGATCAGGTTCCTTATTACATATATTTTCTTTACAGTTTGTATGATCGTTAGCAATTAATCTGAATGTCTAGTTTAAGACTGATTCTTACGTTTAAATGGATGTTTATACACAATTAGGTGAAGGGGATGTGTTTTATGAATGTGTGCTTTAATTAAGTGCTCCCATTTAACTTTACAGTTCATAAACACTTCTGTAAAACATTCGTGCAATGTGGGTGATTAGAACAAATGGAGAATTCCATGCTCCTTTCTACTCTTCGCTGGCATCCAGATGTAATTTTTTTTCCTGTTTAACAATCCAAACCGCCCCTATTCAGACTAATGCAATTAAAGCTTTCAAAAGCCCAACTGTGATACAGTGAGTGCTAAGCCACCCTTGTAATGATTTCGATACAGTTTCAAGAACTCAATTGAAATTTGCTCTTCATCTGACTGCCTCAAGTACATTTCACATTTGTTTCATTTGCCAAATCGCTAGTCCAGCAAACTTTTTGCTTCTGGTGCAGGAATGGAACCAAAACTCAATCTTCTTCTTATTCTGGTTCCTAATCTCTTGGCAGCGTTTCCCCTTTTTCTTTCCCGTTGTTTTGATTTCTGAGGCCATTTAAGGAGTTAGAAATTGTTGAGAATATTCGTAACTTGGGTTGTAGGTTTTGGCAGGGGTCTGTTCTCTGAGCTTGCTATTTAGTCCCAGATGTTTCGTTAGCAAACTAGGGCAACATTTTCAGCCGGGGTTTTTGGTGAAGTGTCTTGTTCATTTATATGGGGTGTCTGTTGGTCTTGTGACTGGTTGAACCAGAGGACTGAGTCACAAGACTGGTTGAATCACAAGACTAATTCAGTCACAAAAGCAGAATTAGTCTTGTGATTCAACCAATCTTGTGACTCAATCCGTCTTCTGATTCAACCAGTCACAAGACCAACCTGTTATGATCCAGGTGGTCAAGGCAGGACTCTAGAGCAGAGATCTTCAAACTTGGCCCTTTTATGACTCAAGGACTTCAACTCCCAGAATTCCTCAGCCAACCAGAGGGGATCTGCTGCCTATCAACACCACTGCCTGTCAGCAGCCAATCCTCCCCTGTGTCTGTGCAGGCAGGCAGATCTCTGGCTGGTTGATCATCTCCCCCAATGCCTGAGGGGCTTCTAATACTTTTAAATGCTCTGTTAACCTGAAGTAAAAACATAGAGTAGGATATTGCACTGTATGTAATGAATATAAGGTGCCAGAAGAACAGAGAAGTGAATGAAGGTCTAGTAGTTAAATCACCAGGCTAGAAAGAAGGAGACAGTGAGTTCAAGTCCTGCCATAGATGTGAAAGTGAGCTGAATGATTTTGAGTCAGTCACTCTCTTTTGTCCAAGTCACCTCACAGGATGGTTGTTCTGGGGAAGAAAAGGAGGAAGAAGGAGTATTGTGTGTGTGTTTGCCTCCTTGGGTTATTTATAAAAATAATAAAGATTGGATGTAAGTCAGGGGTCTTCAAACCTGGCCCTTTTATGACTTGTGGACTTCAACTCCCAGAATTCCTCAGCCAGACATGCTGATATAAGTAAACAAAATGTACTTACACTATTTCTCCAGCAGATAGTTGGACTTGGTTAAGTGCCTGGAACTCTTGGACGGGAGCTTTCCACACTGATAGTATTTTATTCTGGGTTCCTCTTAAAAAGCCACTGATGCTTCTTAGGTCAGCATAATCCTTTTTGCCAGATAAAGATGTAGCCATCCATTTTACACTAGCCTTAAAAAATCGTTCATAGTTTAATAAGCTAAAGGCAGTTGGGAAGACTTGAATGATTCCATTTATTTGGTACTTTCTGAAAATACTACTACTCACATTGATTTATGTATGGCCAAGACACCAGTTATAGGAGGATATTAATGATAATAATCTAATAGCTCCATATAGAAATAGAATAAACTAAACTAGAATAAAAAATCAGATCAATAATATTTTACACATTTTATGGCCATACACGTGGAAGGGTAGATGTTCAGCAGCCTTAACCAGTGTAATAATCAAACCCAGAGCCTTCTCATACCATTTGCAATTCTATTTTGTGAACTTTCAATGGAGAACTGAGCACTTAAACATGAAGATAACTTTAATTCTAGACCAACCAGTTGGATAAGGAGTGGGACAGGCTAAATGCAGAAAAGTGGAGATAGATAGATAGATAGGTAGATAGATAGGTAGGTAGGTAAAATGTGGCCAACTGATTTTGATCAGAACTGATGCAAAAATGTTTTATAAGATATATTATTTTATTTATTAAATGTAGGTATCACCCATTTCACTTTCAGAATGACTCATATGTCTCCCTTCCATCAGCATTGGAACTAGTGAATGCTGTTCCATATGCAGAAGACATAATTTTATAGCTATAACTAAGAAATGTGAGAGAAATATAAATGAGGTCCTTGAAACAAGAGAATGAAATTTTGGTAGTGTTATTCCTATATTGACATCAAGGGCACTTTCTGTTTAATTGCATAGCTCTGTCTATTCCAAGTAATGTTAGGAATGGGGTAGAAGAATCCCTGGGAGACATATAACTGGTCTTCTTCCAAAAATAAGCTGGGCCAACAATTCCTCCCAAAGATCTATCTTAGTCAATATTTCAGGAGAAAGGTCCTCATTTGAGCAGCTGTGGAGAGGCATTGCAAGTCCTAAGACATGCATTGAAAGTGGAGATGGAGATCCAAATAACATTCTGATGAATTTATATTGGATAATTGAAAATGTGAACTATCCATGTGTGCACAAAACTTGGCCATGAACATTTATGCACGGTGACATAGTGGTTACAATACAGTATTGCAGGCTAACTCTGCTCACACTGCCAGGAGTTCGATCCTGACCAGCTTGAGGTTGACTCAGCCTTCCATCCTTCTGAGACTGGTAAAATGAGGACCCAGATTGTTGGGGGCAAATAATGCTGAGTCTGTAAACGGCTTAGAGAGTTCTGTAAAGCACTGTGAAGCAGTATATAAGTCTAAGTGCCATTACTATGGCTATCATTAGTAGCCTCAGCACTTTAGCACTGAAAATTCTAAATGAGTGTAAAAGGCAATACTTTTTGTATTGCCTATTAGGTTTGTGAGCTCAGATCATGTCCTCTTGCATCCAGAAAGTTTCTTTCTAATAAAAAATAGGCACCTATCTGAAAGAAAAGGAAAACTTTCAATTTCTTTTTGGCCATCTCTGTATTTCTTTACAGAAGGATTTTTTTTTTTTTTTACTTGTTGGAAGATTGACCTTTATTTTCCACTAAATTTTTATTCTTGTTTGGTGTGGGAGAAGCAGTGAGGCATCAGTGGAAATGCTTGACATGATTCAGTCCATAGATATTAGGTCAAATGTTGTAGCTGAGGATAAAGTGCATTTGGGTGTAAAGAACGTGGATGTAATCTCACAGATGCCATGGATGTTATGCACAAGCAACTGAATTCACTTTCATAAAGGCAGCCAGACAGAGACGAAAAGAAACTTGATGGAGCAACACTGGGCTTGGAAGTAGCAATTTTAGACAGTGAGGTCTTCAGGTTCTCAACTCTTGTTACATATTGCATTTTTTTGTGTAACCTCTCGAAGATTGGAACAAAAGGAAAAAGTTAAGGGATATTCCCATGTGTACCTTAGTCGTCTTCAGAAATTGGGAAGTCTGCTGTGCAGATGAAGCAAATTTTGATACTGCAGAGAGATGGATGAGAATCAGTGGGAACAGTTTTAAAGCAAGCATATTCAGCTAAACAACTCTTGGTAAGAGTTATTTGACAGTGGAGCAGACACCCTCAAAAGAGGATGGCCTCTCTTTCCCTAGCAAGCCACTTAGGGTTGTCCCACACCTGTCAACTGCCACTTTATGCTTGTTTGTGCTTCAGTGTTGTGTGGTGACAGTCTGCCATGTTATGTTGGGGAGGGGGAATGAAGAGGGAAAGGCTTGGGAAAATGAAAGTAAGTGTTGTATCTCCTTGAGATGCTGCCTCAAGGTCACCCAGCTGGAAGAAGGAGGATGCTACATACCAAACCATGCTGGGACAGACTATTATGAAAACATTTTGCCTGAACCTGATTGGTCACACTGGGGTGGATAATGAGAGACCGTTAAGGAGAGGAAAATTAGAACTGAGATATTTTGGTGCATGATTCTCTGTTCTGGCTTTGCAATACTCTTGATCCTTAATAAACTATACCTTTCTCAACAAATGGAGCCAAGGATCATTTCTATTTAGAGGTTTAAGTTGGGGCAGATCTGACAATACCAGTAGATGAGTAGTAAATGAATAAATAAATACAAGAACTCAAGAAGCAGCTGAGGAAATTGTCAGAAATTCTTGCCATTACTAGAATGTGGATCAGATGAACCAAATCCATCATCTTACAATATAGCATCCCTTTCTTCCTTTTTTTTCTTGTGAGAATATGAAATGCAGTTTTTCTTGGTATATAAGATAAATTATAGCAATTTGGATGCCTTAGTATGGCAAAGAAATTGATCCTGGGAATGTCAAATTCATAGGAACAAAGCATTAAAGGAAATATATATTTTGGGGTTTTAGGATTCTAAGATGTTGAAATCTTAAAACTTTTTTGAAGCTTGGATCATAAATGTTAATGTTGAACTTTCAGTGTTGTCTCAGGGCAAAAATGTATACAGATGTGCCATACAGATGTTAGACTGAAATCCAGTATGGACTCTTTTCTAAAAAATTGAGGTCAGGTGTTATAAATATCAGAAACTTATTTTTTGACGTTCCATTTAAAAAAAGCTTAGCTGATATTAATAATCTTACTTTAGATGTAATGATAAATAGTTAATTAAAATGAAGATCAAATATAGCTATGCTGAAGTCTGAATAACGGAACATATATGTATTTTGAAACAGCCTAATTTCAGCACAGAGACGATTATTACAGTCAATAATCTGGATGAAGGTTGATGTTGGCCATTAATAGAAACAGTAAAACAGTAATAGGATCTAGATTTATATTCACCATGGAATGAGTTTTTTACTTCAGTTGCATTACTAAGTTACAATTGGTTTTTAATAAGCTTATTTGCTTAAAAAGAACTATATGACACATCATCCTCTTTCTTTCTTTCTTTCTTTCTTTCTTTCTTTCTTTCTTTCTTTCTTTCTTTCTCTTTCTTTCTTTCTTTCTCTTTCTCTCTCTCTTTCTTTCTTTCACTTTCTTTCTTTCTTTCTTTCTTTCTTTTTTCTTCCTTCTTTCCTTCCTTCCTTCCTTCCTTCCTTCCTTCCTTCCTTCCTTCCTTCCTTCTTTTCTTTCTTTCACCATAAATAAGAATTTAGAGGAAGTTCACTGGTGGATCCAGTGAGGTTATGTCAACTGGTTTGGTAACCATTTTTCAATGAAAAGTAGAATGCAAGAAACTAGAATAAACTTTAAAAAAACTTGCTATGTGTACATAAATATACAAGGCATTTTTCTTTTGAAAAATCTTGTATTATGCTTTCATAAAGAAGGAGTAAATCAGATGTTGGAACATTTACACAATCATCACCAGTAAAATCTATGGAACGTTAAGGATATATTTTTCATTATTTCCTTCCCATTCTCATATATATTTTGTTAGTGTGATAACTGAACATTAATTGTTCATAGTAAATGACTTATTGCTGGTTTTGTATATGCTGAGTTATTGTGATAAGGTTATTTGTAAGATTACATCAGTCATTTGTGTCTTAATGTTCTGCTGTATAATGACAGGTTTAAACTAAATTGCTAAGGACCTAGGTGTATTTCTTTGCAAATAAAACTTCTTAAAATTAGTGGGAATTACCTTCCATTTTTTTTAAAGTTTAGATAGTCATCTTGGTTCACCAGAAGAACCTAAAAGCAATGGTACATTAACATTTCAATTTGGATCAATTACTAAGCTTATTTTGCAAAATCAGATCAATCCGGAAATTCCAACTCTGTAAAATAGATTGGGAAGAAAAAAACTGCACAGAAGAAGACAATGTTAAATCAGTTCTGTTTGCTTTGAGTACAAGAGCTCATGTACATGCCTATGTAGCCATCATGAATCAAGTTAAAATCAATTACACCTTATTTAGCACACAGCAGAAGCAACCAAGAGAGCCGATTTGATGTTGCACTTAAGACACAAGGTTAGAAACTAGAAGAACGTGAATTTTAGTCCTACTTTAGACACAAAGCCATCTTGTTGATCTTGGGCCAATCACTTTTTCCGAACTCTAAGAAGGAGGCAGTAGCACACCATTTACAAAATCATGCCAAGAAAATTGCAGGGACTTGTTCAAGCAGTCAGTGCTGACTGATACACACCCGAAAAGTACCCACCAAAGATAGTTCTTTGATGGAAATAAAGCAGAATGGGGTTGGAGGATAGTAACCTATGACCCGGCCCTCACAGCCAATGAAGAGGACTGATTACAAGTAGGGTCTGTGCCATGGTGTTGAGTGGTTAGAATGCAGTATTGCAGGCTAATTCTGCTGACTGCTAGGTGTTTGATTCCGACCAGCTCAAGATTGACTCAACCTTCCATCCTTCCGAGGTCAGTAAAATGAGGACCCGATTGTTGGGGGCAACAGGCTGATTCTGTAAACCTCTTAGGGAGGGCTGTAAAGCACTGTGAAGCGGCATATAAGTCTAAGTCCTGTTGCTTTATTATGCTATTCTATGCTTTCTGAAAGGTTAAAATGGCTCAAGTTGAGTTCTGGGTGATCTTACATTAAGTTGAATGCGAGAAGCCTCACATACAAATACAGTACACTGTGTCTTGAAGATAAAGACTGCATTCACATATTGCTTGTCCGGCATGATACAATATTCTAAGCATAATCATTCTAGGGCATAGGATGAAGGGTGAATTCAGCTGGAAAGCCTGTTAGCTTGAGTTGCTGTGAACAGTTGAAGGTACTTCTGCTATTAAATGTTTGGTCATAAAGATGACATCCCTTTAGTTTGGGAAAGATGAATAATAGCTCCAATTGATATGCATTTGTTTCAGTATCCACCAGTTTCATTCTGTGGGTATATTTTGGGGAGCACCCTATCTAAGATAACTGCTCCATTTCCACTGAGTGTTATCTCCCTTTTTATTTTGTTTAAAGTGTAAAGAGTTCTCTTTTTCTCCCTTACATTTTATGCATGCTATAAATAGCTTTGGGACTCTACCAGAGGATGTGATAACAAATCTTCCAGATAAATACATAATCACCCTCTAAATCAGCCGTCTCATCATGTAACCCCTGCATACTAAGATCAGCTGCAGCAAATGGTGGAGACTGTGTTGCTATCCCTTCTGTTCTTCAGTTTAATTTTTGCTTCTCTAACAATACGTTCTAGGATTCTGCCATTTTTTGAAAAAGGAACACTTGGAATAGTCCCACTATAGAGCATCAAGATGCAATGAAATCCTCCCTTGAACCCTACCCTGAACCTCACCACTCATAATGACCCTCGCTTTTCCCTATCCTGAAAAACTTAATAAAATATTTTTTTTTTTAAAAAAAAAAGATGCAATGCAGTCCAGAGATTTTTTAAGAGGAAAGAAAAACAGCTGCTTTGCTTCAACTTCTCTGACAGCTTTTTCTGGCAATTCTATAGCTGGAATAATTTTTCTACACGTACAGAATTCCTAAGCAGACGCCTCTCTTGGTTATTGGGATGCTAGTCAAGGCTTTGAGGTGATATGAAGCACCTCACTGAAGCAAGTCGTGTAGCCGCTTCGCTCCAACAAAGATAATTGTGTTGCTTTCACGCTCATCAAGACAGATCCAAACTGCCTGAAGCAGACCTGGTGAATTTTATTGTGACTTATATATTAGAAGACAATGGAATTTCTTTTTTTCAGCTTAGGATCTGGAACATTTTAACTGTTCCGTTGTAATTAAAAATACTGAAATGAAGTGATAACAAAATGACTTTTAAGAGCATTAAAAGTCCCTGACTGCTGTTACTCAAAGATAGGAACGGTGATTAAAATGCTATTAAATATAAGGAAGAGACTATACAGGAATTCCTGTATTCCTCTCTTTTGTGCGATATTTTTTTGAGAATATTATTTTTAAAAAGCTTTTAAGACTCCATTGCTTGCAGTTAAAATTATTTTACTGAATGTTCATAGAGTGCTGTAGATCATTATTCATATCACACCAAAACAGTCTCTCCTAATTTTACCTATACAGTGACAATCAAGGAGGTAGTTTGGGTTGAAAAAGATTGACTGGCTTAGAGCAGTGGTTCTCAACCTTTTTAATGCCGCGACCCCCAACCGGTCGTAAATCAAGGACTACTCAACTGGTGCAGCACCGTTTGCAGAATGAGACTTTTGGCGGGCTCAGCAGGGCAGAGACAGCCTGGACAATTCCTATTGGCTTTTGAAAGCCAATAGAATTAGACTCTATTCAAGAGAGTCTATTCTATTGGCTTTCAAAAGCCAATAGAATAAAAGGGAGTAGCACAGCTAAGGAAAAGGGGGAAAAAATGGCGGACTGCGTTGTCCCGACCCACAGGTTGAGAACCACTGATTTAGAGAGACTCATGAAGCTCTGAAGTCAAGTACATTGAACCATGATCTCCCTAGTCCTAATCCTAACTGCTACTTTACAGTTTATATAAGTATTTACTATGAACCAAATAAGTGTCCATGATGTTTATAATTTTAAAACACGCAAATCAACCTCTTAAGAAGCCTTCGTGTGTGTAATTGCAATGGAAAACAAATAAATTGTGTTTCGAAAGGGAAGATGCTCTTAATTTAGATACTCTTCCTTACCATGTGGGTAAGTATCAAAGCAGGTGGGCAAGCGCTTGGTCCATCTTCAGATATTTCTGGTGCAGACTTGAACTTTTTTTCAGGAAGCTGTTTCTCTTAGCAAGAACGTTGTGGGAAGTCAACTCCTTTGCCCAGGCATCAGTGAAAACTTTTAAGATGATTATCTGAGCCAGCTTTATTCAAAACATGATAGGCGTCTGATTCATCCTCTAAAAATACTGTTTTATATCTTGGCTTCTAAGGTGTGCAGAAAGGAGGAAGGGTGAAATAAATTATTGGACTAAGAAGAATAAGATTTACTTCCTAGTTGATCTGGACTATTTATACACCAACACAGATACTGTCTAACTATCTCTGATTATTGATAATTGTGGAGAGAAAAAACGAGTGAAGACTGGGGTGGGGAGTAGACTGCACAATATATCCTCCTCCCAGTGTCCTGCTGTGTTGCTTCATCATAGCAGGGTTCCTGGAAGAGATGAGCAAACACCAGGAGTGTAGACCAAGAATGTAGAAGTTCTTAATCTTGGAAAGCTGATCATGAGTGTATAAATGAAACAGCACTGGATCCTCCGTGATTATTTTTTTTTACCAGCTAAGAAGACTTTGGTTCTCCTGGTCCTTAAACATTTTTGGAGGACAAAACTCTACAGGGGACACATATTGAATTATTTATCAAGAACTCCTCAAAGGAATTGTACACAAGTAATTTCTGAGGGCAATACTTGCTGCCCCAAGAAACATCTCGAATGCAACCTTCAGACTTAAAGCAGAGACGCCCAAAATTGAACACGTGGTTTGTAGGGCAATACTGATCAATTAGCTGAAACTTCTGTTCTTCTAATTTGACATTGCTGGATGTACCGATGATTATGCCTTGTGGCCTTTAGTGCTAGGAAATAAATTAAACACCACTGGTATAGCAGAATAACAGAGTTGGAAGAAATATTGGAAATCTTCTAGTCAGCTGGCTTTGTGGTCAATCAAAATATCTTGGCTAAAGATATTATTTAAATTCACTGGCCACCCACCTCTAATAGACTAATAGCCAGGTCAAGACACTGGTATCATCACAGGTATCATAAAATAGCACTGCATTATAGCAAGGCTACTTTATTGTTGTTGGAATCATCATAACAACAGGAACTTGAAAATCTGCCAGATTTTCTCTCTCTCTGCACCTCTTGTATTAAACTTGAGACCTTTTTTCACATTTCCCCCTTTCCCAGGACAGAATTGTCTTTTATTTCTATTAATGATTAAATCGCCTTTTGTTTAGAGCAGGGGTCTTCAAACTGGGCCCTTTTAGGAATTCTGGGAGTTGAAGTCCACAAGCCGTAAAAGGGCCCAGTTTGAAGACTCCTGGTTTAGAGTAGTGTGTTTTTCAAACTTGGCAATTTGAAGCTATGTGGACTTCAACTCCCAGAATACCCTAGCCAGATATCCCCATATCTTCAAGTTGCCAACTTTGAAAACAACAACAACAACAACAACCCTGCTCTACAGTTACTGAGAGTGAAATGTAAAAACAAGATAAAAGAGAACTTGGAGAGGATTCTCACTGTTAACATGTTTCTGCGCCTGTCAGATTTGTTGCTGACAGCTGTGGAAAGAAAATTATAATACATTTCAGCTAATTGCTGAAAATGAATCCAAGTGCAATTTAGTAGGATATGATTAATTGTTGACACTTTTTTATATATATACTTGGGAAGAAGAAATTGCCAACATCTAACTTCTTCATTATCCGTGGCCATGGATGGAAACCAGTGTTTCTCTCTGGAGAACTTTATAAAATAACACTTTATTACAAAACGTAATTGTGACAATCCTGGTTTTATTTGTTTAGCATCAGCTGAATGAAAAGAAATGTCCGGTGGTCTACTTGGGGCTCCAAACAATCTTCCTGGTATGATTAAAAAGTTTCAACTTACAGCAATATTGCTTCCTAGAATTTTTATCTTGTTGATTTAACAGTTTGGATAAAAATCTGGCTTTCTCCCCCTTCCCCCCCTTTTAATGTCACAGAAATGCTTCTTTAAGAGGTTCTTTTGCAAGTCATAGTCTACTGCATATAATTAAACAAGAAACTTGAAATGTTAAATGTATTGCGAACTTATTTTGAAGTTGAAAGCAATGGTTGGCATAATTACTGAATCGCTTTATGTACTTCCCTTTTAAGGTATCAATTATTGCTTTAAAATCATTCCCCCCCCCATCTCATGGTACAGGTGAATATCAAAAAACATGTTTTGAAGTAGGGGAGTGCTTTAATTTGCAGGAAAAAATAAGTGCTTTTTTATTTTGAATGGTACAAAAAAAAAAAAAAAACACCCAACATTCAACTTATTTTTTAACATCTGTGAATTCACTTATGCTCACTTATTCACTTATTAATGAGAAATTAATCCAATCTTTTTCATGAGAGAAAAAAAAATCTCACTTAGAAGCAGACTGAAACATCTAGAACAGTGGTAGTGAATCTATGGCACGTGTGCCAGAGGTGGCACTCAGAGTGCTCTCTGTGGGCACGTGCATCACGGCCACTAACCGTTTGCGCAGATCCATTAGGCTGCTGCCACTCAGAGCAGCAGCCCTGCCCAGCACAAAGCAGGCAAAATGGCCGGCTAGCAAGCTTGAGTAGAGATGTTAGAGTATCGAGGTGGCCATGCCTATTTGGCCACACCCACCCAGTCTGCTGTGACCCTGGCCACGTCCACCCAGTGGGCCACACATCCCCCCCCCTCCCTTAGGGAACTACAATGCTGATGCAGCCCTGGCACTTTGCAATAAATAAGTGGGTTTTGGGTTGCGGTTTGGGCACTCAGTCTTTAAAAGGTTCGCCATCACTGATCTAGAATGTACTTATTATTAAAATAAGGGCATTTAAGGCTGTGTAAAGCAGGAATACTCTCTCTGAATAGGCTCTGTTTGATGTTTCTAGTAGAAACATCAAAGCAAGACTGATTTTTCTTCAACTGTCTTAGCTCTAGAAATGTAGTTTCTGTGCATGCTTAGAAACTCTTTTTCCTGAAGTGAAATGATCCAACATCGTAATTCCGCTTCTGTACCTGGTAGTAGAAGACCATTTGTCTTTGTCAAGACATATTCATGGTTTATCAGACTGAACCTTCATCATAGAGAGATAGCCCTTCAAAGTCTTTGGAGATTCTTAGTCATCCAGGTCATGGTTGTCCCAGAGATGCTTTTTCAAAAGACAGGTGGACTTTGTTTTTCCTTGAAGACATTTCGCTTCTCATCCAAGAAGCTTCTTCAGTTCTGACTCAGAACTGAAGAAGCTTCTCAGATGAGAAGCGAAGTAAAGGAAAAAAACCAAGCACCTTTGGGTAGCCCCTTATATTAGTAGGGGGCAAGTGTAGCATACTATTAGCGCCACAATGAGGCATGATTCCTATATACTCAGAAGATGGGTAGCATATTCAAATTGTTTTTGTGTCTTTGGATTATTGTTTGACTCCTGGTGACTCTCTGGACAAGTCCCTGCAGTCTTTTGGGCACGATTTTGGAAGTGGTTGCCATTGTCTTCTTCCTAGGGCTGAGAGAAAATGACCAGTTCAAGGTACCCAACTGGTTTCATGCCTCAGGTAGGACTGGAACTTTCAGTCTTCTGCTTTCTAGCCCAGGGTCTTAGCACTGTCCCAACTGGTTCTCTCCATAAGGACTATTGTAACTTTATTATTTCAGGGTATAATAACAGAATCTTGAAATTCTTTCCCTCCACCCTACAAGCCCTTATACTGTAACAAAGAGAATCAAGGTGGAGCAACCTGGAATTTCTTTGTCCCTGCTTTCCTCTCTTTTGGGGGTAAGTTGGTGTTTATATAACTACTATATAATGAGGAGTCGTGGTGGTGCAGTGGATAGAATGCAGTTGTCAACGCTGCAAATATTGTATATTCTTGCTTTTGACAATATGCAGAACTGTCTGGTATTTATGGGGTTAATACAGAGCAGAAGGGGGGTGGGGGTAAAGCCCGGGAAAGAAAGAGGAAGAAAACCGTTGACCTTCACACTAATTGGATAATGTGATATATGATGGCTAATTTAGGGAGGGAACATGCTGATAATTTAACTGCTCAGAGGAAGAGAACTTAGATCTTAGCATCCCTCCGTTATGCTTGTGCTGACATTTTGTAACAATAAAAGACTTTTAGGAAAATAAATGCCTGGAAGTTCTTTGAAGTGTTTCATTAGCCGGAACCATAACAGCAGTACTGTAGGTTAACTCAGCCCATAGCAAGGAACTTAATCCTGACCACCGCGAGGTTGACTCAGCCTTCCGCCCTTCCGAGGTCAGTAAAATGAGGACCCAGATTGTTGGGGGACAATAGGCTGACTCTGTAAACCACTAGGTTTACAGTGGGTTTACAGCACAGGGAAGCGGTATATAAGTCTAAGTGCTATTGCTATTCCTACTTTTGCACTTGTTCTTCTCTCTGTACCCTTCCATACTATAATACAACGCGTTCAAACAACTGCTTTAAACTTAATGTAAATCACTTTAAACTCAATTGTAAAAAAAAAAAATCAACTTTTATAACAGAATTGTCAAAGACTGGACTATCTTTACCCGACTCGGTTGTCTCACCTACTAACTTTCACAGTTTTAATTCTAACTTAACATCTGTGGACCTCACCCCACATTTAAGAAGTGTCCTAAGGGGGCATGCATAAGTTCATTAATGTGCCTATTGGCCCCGTCATTTTTTCATTTTGCTTGTTCAAATTTGTAATTTTTGTTTGACAAATAAATAAATGCATAAAGTAAATAACTAGTAAGCAGACAAGCAATGGTTTCACTATCATTCTTCAGGTCAGCATGCTGCTAGTCAAAAGCCTCTGATCAGTGTCCTAAAAGAATTCTACCAGTGATAACAAAAAACCTCAGACCTTTTTTTAATCATCTGGATTTGGGGGGGGGGGTTCAGAAGGAAAAGTGTGAAAGTCAAGCACCTTTCTACTTGCACAAAAGAATAAATTAAGAATATATAAAATATAAAAGAAGAATATAAAAAATCTACAAGCCTTACTGAAACAATACATAAAAGATGAAAAAATACAAAGTTTGCCACCGATAATGAGTTCTCAGTTGGAAGAATAAAGTTTCTGCTAGCTGATAAAAGCTGTAATGCCACTTCCTAACCCCTGTAAAGAAGTATCTTTTACCAATTTTTTTTTTTTAATGTAAGATGTTAAGGGTAGAAAAAAGTGTTTTAGTTTCTTAGGACAATCATTTTTAATACTTCATTTAGCAAAACAGTTTATTAAGAAGTGAAGAAGAGTGATCCATATAGTTTAATTTGCTTTTTTTTTAAATTGAGATGTTAATTAGCACCTCCCTGCCTTGGTAACTTCCCACTTGCTTTATCTTTGAGGCATTTGTTTTTAAAAAATGCTGCCTTATTTATTTTTGCTTTCCTACACAAGGACCTCCATGAATCAAATCAATAGGTGATTATGTTCTTACTGTGCTGGTCTCTTAGCACCTGCATATTAATTATGGCCAATACTTAATGATCAGATAAGAAGTATGGGAATCCTAGCAGTGGTGATTTAGTGAGAGAAAGAAAAAGCAGGAAAGAGAAATAATTGGTACTTTTTGCAGCTCTCCTGATGTTTATTTCTACAACAGGGTGCCTCCCAGATATTTAGGACAGCATATGGGAAAGACAGGTTGTTATCAGGGAAATCCCTTGTCTGATTTTATTTGAGATAGAGTTACTTGAAGAACTTAGTCTTTGTGTACACCGATTTCAGTGATGGGATCTGTGATTCCTGGATGAATATTTTTATTGTAATTCGTTGAGGCTGAGTAGCTTTAATTTCCTTGCTCAGAAAAGAAGGGTCATGAGTATTTGATTTTAATCCTCTGCAGGTACTTTTTTCCATGGAACAGTTTAGAAATGAGAATAGCACAGAATAATTTTATGAAAAGGAGCAAAATTGACACGAGCTACTACTGTTTTATTTATCATCATTGAATGCAAATGTTATGTTTTATGATAGAATGTTTTATCTATCTCTGATTTCATCCATGATACTCTCCCTCCCTCCTTCCCTTATGATCTCTCAATTTCCTTCCTTCCTTCCTTCCTTCCTTCCTTCCTTCCTTCCTTCCTTCCTTCCTTCCTTCCTTCCTTCCTTCCTCCCTCCCTCCCTCCCTCCCTCATTTCATTCCTTCCTTCCCTTCCTCCTTCCCTCCCTTTCCCACTATTTTTTCCTTCCTTCCTGCCTTCCTTCCCTCCCTCCCTCCCTCAATTTCCTTCCTTCCTTCCCTCCCTCCTTTCCTCCCTTTCCCCATTTTTCCTTCCTTCCTTCCTTCTTTCCTTCCTCCCTTCCTCCCTCCCTCCCTCATTTCATTCCTTCCTTCCCTTCCTCCTTCCCTCCCTTTTCCACTATTCCTTCCTTCCCCTTTCCTCCCTTCCCTCCCTTTTCCACTATTTTTTCCTTCCTTCCTTCCTTCCTTCCTTCCTTCCTTCCTTCCTTCCTTCCTTCCTTCCTTCCTTCCTTCCCTCCCTCCCTCCCTCCCTCCCTCATCATCTCTCAATTTCCTTCCTTCCTTCCTTCCTTCCTTCCTTCCTTCCTTCCTTCCTTCCTTCCTTCCTTCCTTCCTCCCTTCCTCCCTCCCTCCCTCATTTCATTCCTTCCTTCCCTTCCTCCTTCCCTCCCTTTTCCACTATTTTTTCCTTCCTTCCTTCCTTCCTTCCTTCCTTCCTTCCTTCCTTCCTTCCTTCCTTCCTTCCTTCCTTCCCTCCCTCCCTCCCTCCCTCATCATCTCTCAATTTCCTTCCTTCCTTCCTTCCTTCCTTCCTTCCTTCCTTCCTTCCTTCCTCCTTCCTTCCTCCCTTTCCTCTCCCTCTCCCCCTCCCTCTCTCCCTCCCTCCCTCCTCATCTCTCAATTTCCTCCCTCCCTCCCTTTCTTCCTTCGTCCCTCCCTTCCTCCCTCCCTCCTTCCCTTTCTCCCCCTGGGGAGGATTCTGTAGGCCACCACGGAAATAGTTAGGTACCTGCCTGGTATTTGAATTAAAAGCTTTTGCTGCTGTCTACAGAGCCTCCTACATAGGTCGTAATATTCAGTTATATTGTATGAGTGTAAGACAGACTGCTGTTCAAATAATTTCACCCCATGTTTAGGGCAACGAATGCTAAAATTATCATCTTTTAATTCTATTCAGAAATTAATTAGCAGTCAGTTTAACCAATATTAAATAGTATACAAACATGCCACTCTGGCATTTTATACTAGCTGAAGTTATTAAATTATATTTTTAAAGATTTTATTAAATCTTGCCTTTGCTCTTTTTTATAAATAACTGCAGACAGCCCCATGTCATATTATAGGAACGAAACTTAAATAGAATGTATTTTGGTTTTTACCATTAGATTGTCCATTGTCATGAAAGAGTTCAGAGAAGAACAACAAAAATGATAAGAGGTCTGGAGGCTAAACTATATGATGAACCAGGTATTTCTAGTCTATCGAAGAGAAGGATTGGGAGGATATAATAACTGTCTTCCAGTACTTGAGGGACTGTAACAGAGAAGAGGGGATCAACCTATTTTCCAAAGCACCTGAAGGCAGGACAAGAAGCAATGGGTGGAAACTAATCAAGGAGAGAAGCAACCTAGAACTAAGAATAAATTACCTGACCGTGAGAACAATTAATCAGTGCAATAGCTTGCCTCCTAGAGTTGTGGGTGCTCCATCACTGTAAGTTTTCAAGAAAAGATTGCACAACTATTTGTCCAGGGTGGAATAAGGATGCCCACATAGAGTAGGGTGCTGGACTTTGAGCCCTTCCATCCCTCCTATGCTGCTCCTCAAGAAAAAAATGTCTTGCTAACTTTTAAGATAAAAATGCAGCTTCTCCAATTTATATAGTAAGGATGGCATATGGTATCAACTCTCAAATCCACTTTCTATTTATACTTTCAGTTCAAATGGAAATTTGGCAGCTTTGTACTATCTTTTTTTTTTTCATGTGTTCTGAAAGTTAGGTCAGTTGGATTGGAAAGAAGAGGAAAAGTGAAAAAAAAAATAGCATACCTGATGAATATCTGCTGTTATGTAGGCTTTTTGTAAAATACTTTTCTGAACGTCAAAAAATTCAACAGGGTTCACTGATGCTAAATAACACAATCACAACTTAAAATGTTGCTTCTGCTGGAGACTAAATGTGGGAGAATAGATGTGAGTTACAGTTTAGTTCAACCAGTACCACTTTGCAGAAGTAGGTATGCACTGATATTTTATTTTGCAAATTCTCATTTTCTAAGCTTTATATTGTGGTTCCCAATGTAAAGAAATGCAGATACAAAGATGAAAATAAGTAGCCTGAGACTTACTTTGGTAGCAATCATGTGTCTTTCCATTCCATTCCATATATGACACAAATGCTTCAAACCTTTCATAGTGTAATGTCCTCTGAACCTCTTGGAGTATGACATCCACCATTCCTGAGCGTGGTCTTGCTGATTGAATTTAGCAGAAGAAAATACCACAAAACCTCTAGATCAGTGGTTCTCAACCTGTGGGTCGGGATCCCATTTGGGGTCGAATGACCATTTCACGGGGGTCGCCAAACAATGCAGTCCACCATTTTTTCCCCCTTTTCCTTAGCTGTGCTACTCCCTTTTATTCTATTGGCTTTTGAAAGCCAATAGAATAGACTCTCTTGAATAGAGTCTAATTCTATTGGCTTTCAAAAGCCAACAGGAATTGTCCAGACTGTCTCTGCCCTGCTGAGCCCGCCAAAAGTCCCATTCTGCAAATGGTGCTGCACCAGTTGAGTAGTCCTCGACTTACGACAGGTTGGGGGTCGCGGCATTAAAAAGGTTGAGAACCACTGCTCTAGAGTACATGGTGTTTGAAAAAGCTGTGCTATCATTAATGGAATTTCTTTTAGAATCCAAGAAACATAAAAATTAAAATGTTAAACTGTCATTTCCTTTATAGTAATGGGATAGTTAGCTATTTTGGGGGTGGGAGTTATCAGTTGATGGAAGATAGGACAGGAAGGCCTGGAGGAACATTGTCCATGGGGTCGCGATGGGTCAGACATGACTTCACAACTAACAACAACAGTCTTGCTAATAGAAACAAGTTGGAACTGCTTGATATGGCAAATGAAAGTCCCAAACTGTTCTTTAGGAGAACCAGTTTTTAAAAGCACTTGGAATTATTTTATGTACCACAAAATAACTTTGATAGTAATACAAAAGCATAGTTTTCAATGAAGTACCAACTCATATAATAATACGGCAGGGTTTGCTCTATGTTTAAAAGAGGAGTTATGTACCATAATCCCATGTGAAAGACATAGTATCAATTTGGAGATCTGTTTGTCCTAAATTTGATAGAATATTCTTCCTGAGTTTCTTACACCGGTTTTGAATCTGATGGTATGTGGTATAATTCGTTGTGAAGAACACTTTAGTAGGAAATAACCAGCAATCTTATTAAAAGCATAATGAGGACCTTATTCAGTTTCCTGTCAGTCTACAGAGCCATAAGCGGTTTCTAATTTGCACAAGATTGGAATAGCATTGAAAAATTACTGTAACTAACTGAAACACTGGTTGCATTTTCAATTTTTTGATAGCATCCCTTGTAATGCATTATAATACATTGTACTGAGGTTCAGTGACATATGCCATACCTCATTTTAATCCTGTTCTCTCTGTGAGCAGCAAGACTTAGTCTAAACCAGTAGATATGCTCCAGAATGGGTGCCAATTTATTCCTCTGTCTTCGGTAACCATTTTAACTCTTCCATAATTAATGTATACAGATTTGCTTATTTAGAAAGAAGAAGGGTATAAGTCAGGGGTAGGCAACCTTGGCTCTTTTATGACTGGTGGACTTCAACTCCCAGAATTCCTGAGCCAGCCATGCTGAGGGAAAAGGGAGAGGTTTCCAAGTTGAGCCATGCTGGCTCAGGAATTCTGGGAGTTGAAGTCCACCAGTCATAAAAGAGCCAAGGTTGCCTACCCCTGGTATAGGTAGTCCTTGCCTTATGACCGTTGGTTTAGCAACTGTTCAAAGTTACGACGGCATTGAAAAAAGTGCCTTACAAGTGATCCTCGCGCTTAAAACTGTTGCAGTGTCCCTACTGTCATGTGATCAAAATTTGGATTCTTGGCAACTGGCATGTATTTAGGATGGTTGCTGCATCCCAGGGTCATGTGATCATCATTTGAAACCTTCCTAGCTGGCTTCTGACCAGCAAAGTCAATGGGAGAAACTGGATTCCCTTAACAACCTCATGATTTGCTTCGTGACCATGGTGATCTACTTAATAAAATTGGACATGACTCACTTAACTACTGCCTTGTTTAGCAACAGAAGTTCCGGTCCCCTTTGTAGTCATAACTCAAGGACTATCTGTGTAGAATACATGAACTTTTGATTTTTACTTTAATAGAATGGGGGCGGAGCAAAGACAGAGCCCTTCATAAAAAACAGAAGAATAGCCCTAGTAGATTGAGCCTTTTGTTCCTTACAGTGACCCAATGGATATTTCTGGAGAGCTTAGAAGTAGATATAGGCATATTCCTCTCCTATCCTTGTTTTATTGCAATTTACATGAAAGGTGCAACATTGAGAGTAACATCTCTGCTCAGACCTGTCCTTCCATCAATTCATGAATCTGCTTTTGAAGCAATGCAAATTAGCTGCTTTCCCTCTGCCTTACAATGAGTTATACCAGTGATGGCAAACCTTTTAGAGACCGAGTGCCCAAACTGCAACCAAAAACCCCCTTATACATCGTCGAGTACCGGGTGGGTGTGCCCCATTGGCTGGGCATGGCCCATTCGGTGGGCATGGCTGTGGTGGTAGTGGCAGACTGGGTGGGACTAAAATGTTCAATCAATCAATTCCGACTTTGCAAGATCTTTTTTTTTTCCCGCAAGAAATTGAAATTGACTGATTGAACCTTTTTTTTTTTTTTTGCACATGGCAGTGGAGGCTAAAGCAAAAAGGTTTTATAAAACCCAGCTGAAGGCCTAGGACTGGGGCGACAGCACGGGTGCTCACAGAGAGGGCTCTGAGTGCTGCCTCTGGCACCCGTGCCATACGTTCGCCATCACTGAGTTATACTATACTTCCATCTTCATGGTAGGATGAAGACACTGCTCCTATAGAATGAAGCCAGGCTGCTGGCTGCTACCTCCCTAATGTGATCACTAGAAGAGGCTTCTTTATATGTTCATGGATGGACAGAAGCCTCTACTGGTGTTTCCAAAGAGTCCTGGAGAAGAAGACTAGAGCTGCCTTTATATCTCAACAAGGTGAACAGCTGCTTTGTGCAGTCCTGGCAATCATTATTAATGTCCACTTTCAAGATAAAAGTAACCCCAAATCAACTTGCAAGCATTGTAAGCAGCTAGATGGGAAAAAAATGTGGTCAACAACCAGTAAGTAGCTGGTTGAATGTAGTGGACATTTCATGAGTTTTAAGGCACTTCTAGGTTTTGGCACTCATGAGAAGAACCAGCATAATAAAGTATTTGCCTTGATGGTTAACACTATAGACTATCAAAACACTGATTTTGTTTTCTAAAACAAGTCAGCAACATTGTTTGTTAATCACAACAATTTTCTTTTAGGCCCCCCCTTTTTTTTAAAAAAAAAAAAAAAGAAGAGAAGTATACTTTTAGCTTTACTTCTTTATTTGTTAAAGTTCTTTTCTTACCACAAAGGTCACCTATAATTTCAAGTTAATAGGAAACCTTTATCTAAACTAATGGCAAAATAATTTAAAACATATTAAGCACTCTCAGTTCACCATTAATATGTGCATTATGCAAATTCAGAATATTATGCGTGGTATTTTCTGAATAGCTATTATTCATCTGTTGTGTCTTTCAGTCCCTTTAATGCATCATAAATTATTAAAAGGCTGACTGGGAGTCTTTTATTTCTGAAGAGTGTAAAGTTGGAAAACAGTTTTCTAGCTCATTTTTCTTTCTTTCATCTCAGAAATAATTCAGAGGGATCAATATGTAGGGTGGAATGGGAAGGCCCGAAGCTGCTTCAGGGTCAGGAGTAATGGATGAGAAAGGTTGCAGACCAACAATACATGGAGAACCACCTGATGGAGAAGGTCAGATAACGTGTAATACAGAAATTCAACAGAGACCCAGTTCCTAAAGACAAAAATACCTAGTGACATCTTTGGTAGAAGCACCGAAATCTCACCTGAGATCAGAGGAGGGTGTCAAGACTCAAAGAATGCTTATACAGTTTCAGCCATTAATGCTTCTTAGCTTGTCTATGAACTGGGGGGGGGGAGAAGGGAGGGGAGAATGGAATGCTGACTTCTGATATCGAGAGGCCAGTCCATGAGAACCAAGGACTTTAAAGATTTGTTTAGAAGGCCAGATCCTGAGGTTGAAACTCAATGAGAAAGAAGGACTCACTGGAGAAGAGCCTAATGCTGGGAAACATTGAGGGCAATAGAAGAAGGGAACGAGAGAGAATGAGGTGGCTGGATGGAGTCACTGAAGCAGTAGGCATGAGCTTAAATGGACTCCAGAAGATGGAAAAGGACAGGAAGGCCTGGAGGAATGTTGTCCATGGGGTCGTGGTAGGTCGGACACAACTTCGCAACTAACAACAACAACAAAGACATCCTCTCATAATAATTTTCTGGCTTATAATTGGTGTCAACATTGTAACAAACCGAATTGAAGCCATTTTCACTTTGTCTTCTTTGCCACTTAATTAGTTAGAAGAAGGAGGGAGGGGTGTAGTTCTGAGTTAACCAAAACAATTCACATGTATGGGAACCAAGGTCATTGCTGATAACATTTTGGCAGGCTGGAGCAGCTGGGAGGAGTGCCCACATTTTCTAACACTTGGTGAATGTGATTTATGACAGCAATTTATGGTGGGAAATGTAATTTGCAACTTTGTAACCTAGGAGAGGGGAATTTAGTCTTGGGTTCACCTTTGTATGTACCATTATGTTATTGTTAGTTGCGAAGTCATGTCCCACCCATCGCGACCCCATGGACAACGTTCCTCCAGGCCTTCCTATCCTCCACCATCTTCTGGAGTCCATTGAAGCTCATGTCTACTGCTTCAGTGACTCCATCTAGCCACCTCATTCTCTGTCATCCCGTTCTTCTCTTGCCCTCAATCTTTCCCAGAATTAGGCTCTGTTGTAGTCCCCCCAAAAAGTTCTTTAAGGAAGAAATTCTTGCCTTGAAGTTCTTTTAAATGGTCTCATCTATCGGAACCATGACATTTGGATAATGTGAACTGGACCATCTCAGCTCTGCTCACTTCATAGGGTTCCTCAATGGGAACCTTGACAGAGGGTTTTTGGAAGGCATTTTGGCTATTGCATGAGGATAGATAATAGCACTCAGGTATTGGACTGAAGTTGAAGAAGAGGGAGGAGATGCAGCGGAATCAGAATAAGACAATATTCTGTTAGTACTGTATAGACAATCCCAATATTGGTAGTTTTTCTTCCTGTGTTTTGATTTCCTGATCTGGTCTACTTACTGGGGTTGACAACATCCTATCTAGAGCAATAGATATTTTATTTTTACTCTGAGCATAGGCAAATATTACTAGGCCATATGGAACTGCATAGTTAGTTTTAATACATCAAATTAATTTTGTGTTTTGGTGATATCTGAGTAGGAGAAGGAATGGCAGAGCCAGGGGGCGGAGTTAAAAGAGGGATCAGCCTAGCATGTTTAGATAGCCACAAATGAACTAAGTCCAGCCATTACCCCTTGACTGCGGTTGACCCTTATGTAACTCTAACCAGATGCTGACTGTTTGTTGAGCAGATTCCTGTATATAGGCTTTTAGCAATAAATCAGTTAAATTGAACCTTCATGGGTGTTTTTTGCACCTGATAACCTGTTACTTAACCATAGTAAGTTTTAGCATGTACTGGTTATTGACTACAATTGTAAACATGGCTACCACCAAACTCCCAGAAACCTGGGGAGGGTTCTTACTCTGACCTGCTCCAACCACCCAGGGTAATTTTTTTTCTTTCTTTTTGGCTGCATGTTTATGCTTGGAAGCTGAACCCCATGCTGCAACCATCTGCCATTTTTTGTTTTCTAAAAACATTGAAACCTCCCAGTTAATTCTTGGAAATTAAAAAGTGACATTTTGCATTTCAGCATGCCAATTACCATTTCATTCCTTTATATTACAGTGTTTAGATAGGTAGCTAGGTGAGGCAGGCAAGCATTGAGGAAGACAGAACAACTTCTCCTGGGCTGGGCCCTGCCAGCCAGATCGTTGGACCTCTGAGAGCGTTTTGACACTGGCGCTCTTAGGGTTGCATTAGGAACCAACAAAAATGAATTTGGCAGGTCCTCTAATGAGTCCAGGTTGCTTTTTCTGTTTATTAACTTCATGTTTCTTAATTAAAGTCAGTAATGTCTCTATCACATTTAACTTGCTCCTCAGGATTTTTTTTTGCAGCTTCAAAGAGAGATATATTAGCAACTAGGAAACATAAAACATGTAACATAGAATCATAGAGCTGGAAGGTGTTGGAGGTCTTCTATTCCAGCCCCATGCCCAAGGCAGGAGACTGGACTAATGGTTCTCCAGTCTTCTCTTGAAAACCTCCAGTGATGGAGCACCCACAGTTCCAGGAGGCCGACTGTTCCATTGATTGATCATTTTCACTAGCAGAACATTTCTCCTTAATTCTAGGTTGGATCTCTCTTTAAGGATCTTCCACCCTTACTTCTTGTCCTACTCTCAGGTGCTTTGGAGAATAGGTCAACCCCCTCTTCTCTGTGGTAGCCTCTCAAATACTGGGAAACAGTTATCATGTCCACCTTAATTCTTTTCTTTGATAGGCTAGAAAAATAGGCTACAAAGACGAAGAGGTTGGGAAAAGAAAAAGTGTTAAGCAACCTGAGGAAAAACTGTACTTGTTGTCAATTTGATAAAAAAAAAAACCTGGACAAGATAGATAGATAGATAGATAGATAGATAGATAGATAGATAGATAGATAGATAGATGGGTAGATGGGTAGATAGGTAGATAAGTGGAGAGACTAGATAGACGATAGATGATAGATAGATATGGTTGATGATAGATAGATAGATAGATAGATAGATAGATAGATAGATAGATAGATGGGTAGATAGGTAGATAAGTGGAGAGACTAAACGATAGATGATAGATAGATATTGTTGATGATAGATAGATAGATAGATAGATACAGATGATAGACAGATAGACAGACAGATAGACAAACACAGATAGATAGATAGATAGATAGATAGATAGATAAATAGATAGATGATGGATGGATGATAGATGATATAGATAGGTGGGGTAGGTAGATAGGCAGGCAGGCAGGAAGATAGATAGACAGATAAGGAGAGAGAGAGAGAAAGAAAGAGAGAGAGAGAGATACAAGATAGATGATAGGATAGATAGATAGATAGATAGATAGATAGATAGATAGATAGATAGATTATATTTATATATTATAAATTTCATATAATTTATATTAGAAATTACCTAATATATATAAATAAGGGATAAAATGTCTTTCCAAAACATGCTCATTTCTAAAGAGAATAGGGCATGCAAATCTTTCCCCTCCTTTCTCTTTTCTTTAATTAGGGTTTACATCTGAAAAATGGGCTTTTGATTACTGTTGTTATAAGCACTGTTGACCTACTTTGTAATCAAAGATGCAGAAAAAGTTGATCCGTAGAGCTAACTTCCTGTTGGCTTCCCCTACCCATTATCTCACTGTAGAACAGAGTGAAATAGGTCCACAGGAACATCTCTGTACTTATTAGTTCAGGAGCAATAGGAACCTCTTGAGTAAAATTCATTCTTGGTAGACTAATTCATTAAACAGGAAGTTAGTGATTATCACTGGGTGGCCAGACATTAAATCAGAGTTAAGCCATTATGTAATCCCCCCTGACCAGTTGTTGAACTTTGTCTGTGTGCCCTTCGTTTTTGCTGAAGCCAACAGTTACTAATGGGCACCTGTTGTCCGTAGACTAGTGATCCATTAGGGGAACATAAATGAAATATCTATCCATCTGAAGCAGCAGGAAATGTGTTAAGCCTTCCTCATCCATTGACCATTTGCACTAAAGGAGCACAGGCTTGGTCCAATACTACATATCTTTTGAGCTTATTATATTTTATTACCCTCCTGTTTGGAAGTAAAAGCAAGCAGTTTTTCAAGATCACGTGAGGTATTAGTACCGCTTTATAAAACTCTAGTAAGACCACACCTGGAATACTGCAGACAATTTTGGTCAACATATCACAAAAAAGATGTTGAGAGTTTGGAAAAAATTCAGAGAAGAGCAACTAAGATTATCAAAGACCTGGAGAATAAAACAAATGAAGAACGGCTGTGAGACTTGGGTTTGGTTAGTCTAAAGAAAAGAAGAAATAGGGGTGACATGATAGCAGGCTTCTAGTATTTCAGAGGCTCCCATGGAGAAGAGGGGGTCAAATTATTCTCCAAAGCAGCAGAGGGCAGGACAAGAAACAATGGTTGGAAACTAATCAAAGAAAGAAGCAAACTGGAATTAAGGAGAAACTTCCTAACAGTGAGGACAATCAACCAGTGGAAGAGCTTACCACCAGAAATTCTGGGCACTCCAATTTTTGGAGGTTTTTAAGAAGAGACTAGACAGTCACATGTCAGAGATGGTGTAAGTTCTTCTGCTTGAGCAGGGTGCTGGACTAGAAGACCTCCAAGATCCCTTCCAGCTCTATTCTATTCTATTCTATTCTATTCTATTCTATTCTATTCTATTCTATTCTATTCTATTCTATTCTATTCTATTCTATTCTATCAGTTTGCAAGTAGAGTTATGGTTTATTTGTTTTATTAAAAGTAGAAACTATGTACGAACAATGGAGTTGCCCCCCCCCAAAGCTACACTTCCCATATACCAGCATACACATTAATATGAAGAGGGGAAAGGCCAATATGTTGAAAGAGCAAGCAATCAAGTTAGAGGAAAGATTTTTAAAACAGGTTATTGAAGAAAAAAAAAGACAAGAGTTCAATAAATAGGGAAAGTATTGTTGCAGAAAGATATAGGCAAAAATCATCTAGGCATGCTCAAATGGAGAGAAAATATATATATATATATGTGGAATAAATGAAGCAAATCATGAAGCCACAAAGGGAAAATAAATAAGTACGATGTTTCAAATGAGGCAGGAGCTTTCTGTGTTGATTTTTAAACCATAAGAATAGTTCCAGATGGGATGTGTTCAGAGAACAATAACACTTCTGCTCACACTCAAGAGGTGCATCCTCTGAAAATACTGCTCATTGTTTACCAAAAATACTGAGAAGAAGAAAAGTAACTAAGGTATTTCTGTTGGAGAAGGCTGTGTTTTCTGTATGAAACGATTCTGTATGGTTATGAGTACATCTTTTCAGTGCCCACTAGCTTATTTATCCCTCTTGGATTTTTAAAAGATGATTCTTCTTTTCTTTTAAATAGAACATTGGCTTGTTGCAAGGTATCTATTGCCTAATATCAGCTGTATGTTTCAGAATTCCTCTAAGATTTATATGGTAGAATAAAAACTATGGATGGCTTCAGTGTGGAAGGGTGCCCATTTACCCATCAAAAAGGAATGAGTAAGCTATGATTGCTGGAGAATTGGAAGAGGAACCATGCTTGTCTCCTTACATCACTGACATAACCATTTATGACTGAACATCTATGAGATGTTGTCCAAATTCCAAATGTGCCTGCCATATTAACAAAATAACAGATGAAAGGCAGGAAGGGACTTTGGAGGTCTTCTAGTCCAACCCCTTGCTCAAGTAGGATATCATTCTGGACAATCATGCTATCCAAGCTCTTCTTAAAAACCTCCAGTGAAGGAGCACCTATAACTCTGAGAGACAAGCTGTCCCACTAATTGTTCTCACAGTCAGGAAATTCCTCTTTAATTCTAGTTTGGATCTCTTTTTGATAAGTTTCCATCAGTTACTTCTTCTCAGGTGCTATGGAGAATACGTTGCCCTTTCTTCTCTATGAGTGCCCCTCAAATATTGGATAATGCTATCATATCAGCCCTAGTCCTTCTCTTTATTAGACTAGACACACCTACGTCTCACTACCAGTCATCATACGGTTTAGCCTTCCAGCCCCCTAATCATCTATGTTGCTCTTCTCTGCAATCTTTCCAGCGTCCTCAACATCTTTTTTGTATCACATCGACCAAAACTGGACATAGTATTCCAAGTGTGGACTTATTATTGCAGTAGAAGATCTGTCCGGCTGTCTATGTATGTATATGTCAGTTTTCCATTTTTCAAAAAAGTGAATTATTTTTAAATCTGTATTTTTACTGTGCTTGAAAAGGAACAGTAAGTGCTTGAAGTAAAGAATCGTTTTACCAACATTGCAAAGGAAGAAATGGTTAATCACCTCAAAAGTTGTCTGCAAGACAAATACCCAGAAGTGGAGCATTGTTTTCTATCAGGCTGGGCCAAATGAATACAGATAGTCCTCAACTTACGATCACAACTGAGCACAAAATTTATATTGCTAAATGAGAAATGTGTTAAGTGAGTTTTTCTCCATTTTGCGACTATTCTTTCCACAGTTGTTAAATGAATCACTGCATGTGTTAAGTTAGTAACAATGTTGTTAAGTGAATCTGACATCCCATTGACTTTGCTTGTCAGAAGGTCACACAGGATGATCACACAACCCCGGGACACGGCAACCGTCATAAACACATGTCAGTTGCCAAGCATCTGAATTTTGATCATGTGACCATGGGGATGCTACAACGATCGTAAGTGTGAAAAATAGTCATAAGTCACTTTTTTTCAGTGCTGTTGTAACTTTGAACGGTCACTAAGCAAAGTGTTGTAAGTCGAGGACTACGTGTGTATCTGTCTCCCCCGTCTGCGGTTTTCTCAGTAACTGTCTTCTTTGCATTTTTTAATAACATGCATTACATTTAACTGCTCTAATTGTGTTTTTATTTTTAAAATTTACTCCGTGCCAGATTACTTTTCCTGTTCATGATCCCTTAATTTCTCATAGTAACACTTATGCACACATTTACTGAAGCTCATTAGAGCCTGTTCAGCTCCATGTTTTAAAGGAGGGTAAAAGCTTTACTGATCAAAGGGCTTTATTTGGGAAACGTCTCTTCTATGGAAAAGTTTCACTTGAATATCCCCTCCTCCTCTTCCTTCTCACTACCCTCCTTCTCCTCCTCCTCCTTCCCACCACCCTCCTCTTCCTCCTCCTCCTTCCCACCCTCCTCCTCCTCCTTCCCACCCTCCTCCTCCTCCTTCCCACCCTCCTCCTCTTCCTTCCCACCCTCCTCCTCTTCCTCCTCCTCCTTCCCACCCTCCTCCTCATCCTTCCCACCCTCCTCCTCATCCTTCCCACCCTCCTCCTCCTCCTTCCCACCCTCCTCCTCTTCCTCCTCCTCCTTCCCACCCTCCTCCTCCTCCTTCCCACCCTCCTCCTCTTCCTTCCCACCCTCCTCCTCTTCCTCCTCCTCCTTCCCACCCTCCTCCTCTTCCTCCTCTTCCTTCCTACCCTCTTCCTCTTCTCACCCTCCTCCTCTTCCTCCTCCTCTTTCCCACCCTCCTTCTCTTCCTCCTCCTCCTTCCCACCCTCCTCCTCTTCCTCCTCCTCCTTCCCACCCTCCTCCTCTTCCTCCTCCTCCTTCCCACCATCTTCCTCTTCCTCCTCCTCCTTCCTACCCTCTTCCTCTTCCTTCTCACCCTCCTCCTCTTCCTCCTCCTCCTTTCCACCCTCCTCCTCCTCCTCCTCCTCCTTCCCACCCTCCTCCTCTTCCTCCTCCTCCTTCCCACCCTCCTCCTCTTCCTCCTCCTCCTTCCCACCCTCCTCCTCTTTCTCCTCTTCCTTCCTACCCTCTTCCTCTTCTCACCCTCCTCCTCTTCCTCCTCCTCCTTCCCACCCTCCTCCTCTTCCTCCTCCTCCTTCCCACCCTCCTCCTCTTCCTCCTCCTCCTTCCCACCCTCCTCCTCTTCCTCCTCCTCCTTCCCACCCTCCTCCTCTTCCTCCTCCTCCTTCCCACCATCTTCCTCTTCCTCCTCCTCCTTCCTACCCTCCTCCTCCTCCTTCCCACCCTCCTCCTCTTCCTCCTCCTCCTTCCCACCCTCCTCCTCCTCCTTCCCACCCTCCTCCTCTTCCTTCCCACCCTCCTCCTCTTCCTCCTCCTCCTTCCCACCCTCCTCCTCTTCCTCCTCCTCCTTCCCACCCTCCTCCTCTTTCTCCTCTTCCTTCCACACCTCCTCTCTTTCTCCTCTTCCTTCCTACCCTCTCCTCTTCTCTCACCCTCCTGCCTCTTTCCTCCTCCTTTCCTCCTTCCCACCCTGCTCTCTTCCTCTACCGCCCTTCCCACCACTCCTCCTCTTCCTCCTCCTCCTCCTCTTCCTCCTCCTCCTTCCCCACCCTCCTCCTCTCCTCCTTCCTCCTCCTTCCCACCATCTTCCCTCCTTCCTCCCTCCCTTCCCACCCTCCTCCTCTTCCTTCCCACCCTCCTCCTCTTCCTCCTCCTCCTTCCCACCCTCCTCCTCTTCCTCCTCTTCCTTCCTACCCTCTTCCTCTTCTCACCCTCCTCCTCTTCCTCCTCCTCTTTCCCACCCTCCTTCTCTTCCTCCTCCTCCTTCCCACCCTCCTCCTCTTCCTCCTCCTCCTTCCCACCCTCCTCCTCTTCCTCCTCCTCCTTCCCACCATCTTCCTCTTCCTCCTCCTCCTTCCTACCCTCTTCCTCTTCCTTCTCACCCTCCTCCTCTTCCTCCTCCTCCTTTCCACCCTCCTCCTCCTCCTCCTCCCCCTCCTCCTCTTCCTTCTCACACCCTCCCTTCCTCCTCCTTCCCACCCTCCTCCTCCTTCCCACCATCTTCCTCTTCCTCCTCCTCCTTCCTACCCTCCTCCTCCTTCCCACCATCTTCCTCTTCCTCCTCCTCCTTCCTACCCTCTTCCTCTTCCTTCTCACCACCCTCCTTCTCCTCCTCCTCCTTCCCACCCTCCTCCTCCCCCTCCCCCCTTCCTCCTCCTCTAGTTTCTCCCCCTTCTCCCTCTCCTTTCCCTTCCATTTCTGGTGCTCCATTTGCAATCTGACGGGATTTAAAAATCATGCAACTCACAGGTAGCAAATTCTAGTGACTTTCTTAGTGTATCTTGTTTCTGCCTTTTTTGGTCTGTTAGCAAATCTTGGTGTAAAGCAATCAGTCAATTTGATTCTTCGGGCATAACTACTACAGAAACATATACTTACTGAATTTTCAGTTGTTAGCCATTGTTACTGGCCTGAGGGAAACAATATTTTCTCAGGTGAAGGGTTAGAGATGAGGGCTATCTTTGTGTGTGTGTGTGTGTGTGTGTGTGTGTGTGCATGTGTTTGTGTGTGTGTGTGTGTTTGTGTATGTGTGAAAGTCAAAGACGTAGAAATGTACTACGTGCGAGGTTGGACTAACGAAATATATATCCATGCAGTGGTGGAATTCAGCCAGTTCGCATCACTTCAGCGGTACCGGTAGCTAATTTTTTTTGTTGCCCAGGCCCAGAATGGACTTCCGGAAGTGGCATCCACACAGAGAACCGGTTGTTCACCTATTTGAATCCCACCAATGTATCCATGGCATTTTATGCAATCATATTATTATAACTGAAGTCATTTTCTTCATAGTAGGATGAAATGGGAAATTCAGTATATAAACTAGTGGTGGCTGAATGGTTATAATACAATATTGCAGGCTAACTCTGCTCACACTGCCAGGAGTTTGATCCTGACCAACTCAAGGTTGACTCAGCCTTCCATCCTTCCAAGGTTGGTAAAATGAGACCCAGATTGTTGGGGGGGGGGGCATAGGCTGAACCTGAACCACTTAGAGAATACTGTAAAGCACTGTGAAGCAGTATATAACTCTAAGTGCTATTGCTATTGCTGTACACAATACAAATGTTTAAATAACCTTACAGAAAAGTCTGTTAGCAATAAAACGTTAGTTCAGCCAGCTATTTGCAGAATTGTATAATTGATGGAGAAGTCATCTTTCATGTTTTTTTTCAGTGAAAAAGCAAATCACATGCACTTTATTTGCCTTGTCTGTACATCTGCAAACTATTGGTAGGTATATAGTTCAAAAAAGACATAATCAACAACAACAACAACAAAAAGGAACTTGGGACAAACGAAATACGTGAAATCATTTCTGTTCAAAAAGAGACAACTTTAATGCCTAAGAACTGAAGTTGCCTTTTTCTTCCTAAAAAAAAAAAGCAAGATACATACTATCTGTCCAGAAAGACATGAAATTCTAGCATTGTTTCATTTGAATCATCATTTTATATCTAAAGAAATGTGACATTAAGATGCCACTTTAACTTTCAAGTAGTGACTTTATTCCAGCCCCCTCTATTCTTGACCATCTAATTTAGTGTAGTCTTAACAATGATTTATGAATAGCTATTATAGGCATATTGTTTTGTAAAGAGCAAATATTTGTAAATATTTGTAAATATTTATAATATGTAAATATTTATAATATGTAAATATTTGTAAATATTTGTAAAGAGCAAATATTTCCAAGGTACTCTATCATTGCCTCGGAGCAAATGTTTGGTCCTGAATCAACCAATACTATTTCAGATATAATATTAAGAGCATAGTGTACTGCCATTTTGTTTCTATGTATTTGTTTTTGCATAAACCCGAGTGCATTTTTGGGTACAAAATTCTGAATGTATTTTATACAGAGAAAAAAAAAAGCTAAACATGTTAGCTTTATGTTATCACAGTGTTGGAAGAACATTTCATAAGATAATTATTACTTTTTGCTGTGTTGTGATATCAAGCAAAGGAAGATGAACTTTCATTAACCTGATGTAGGGGTCTCAACATTATGTGATATTGGAACAGAAAATCATTTCCCCAAACAATTGTTTTCCAAACTCTTAAGAAAAACTGAATTTCTGCAATGCCATGCACTCACTTGTCTAAATTGCCACTTTGCAGTATCGTAAATAGGACCAAGTTATGGGGAATAGTGCTAATTTAAGAGAAAAGAAGAATTGTGCCTACCTGTTGCATTTTTTTTAAAAAAAGAATGGCATTACCAACCCTACAGTGTCTTTAAGTCTTTAAATTGTTAGCCTTTTGAAATGGGTCAGATCAGGAATCAGACATTGTAAGGATGCATTATTGCTGTAGGGGAGGGGTCTGGCTGAGGAATTCTGGGAGCTGAAGTGTAGTAACAGAAGTGTGAAAACCTGTTAAAAGTTTTCTCTGTCTTTGCAGTGTTATTTGGAGTCTGCTTCTTATTTGTACTTTTTTTTGGTTGTTTTGGCCAGGGATGAAATTTCATTTACTATCTCTTTTATCTGTTTAGCCTTTTAGCTTTAGCTGATTTATTGAGGCCCTCTTGAATTTTTGCAGAATAGTTGTGAACAGTGTGGGTCCCTGTAGGCACCATGGTGAGTGTCGCACCCGTGAATTAGGTTTCAGAGACCCAAAATTATATGTGCTGTCAAATACATAGTAAAATTTAGCCAGAGGAACAGATTTCCTGAAGTTCTGAACAAGAACATTCGGATCTCCAGCCAGAATGACAAACTTTCTCTTGAGTTGAATTCAGAAAATATGTATGGAGGATGAAACTCAGAGGGACGTACAGACACCTTTCATCTTATGAAAAGACAATTTTGGTGGCCAAAAATGAAAAGAGACATAAAAGATTTTACTGCTAGTTGCCTTCCCATGCTCTGCTAAGGTTAGCCACTAGTCCTAATAAAACCGGGGTTTCCCCAGGCAATTGTTTCATGGAAGCGCAAATTGAGTAACTAGCAAAATCATCTTTTATGTCTCTCTTCACTGAATACACCGGAAACCTGAACAGGTTTGGATTTGAAGCAGGCAGTTCCCATAACAAAGTGAATAGAATAGAATAGAATAGAATAGAATAGAATAGAATAGAATAGAATAGAATAGAATAGAGCTGGAAGGGACCTTGGAAGTCTTCTAGTCCAGCCCCCTGCTCAACCAGGAGAACCTGTACTGGTGGTTCTCAACCTTTTTAATGCCACGACCCCCAACCAGTCGTAAGTCGAGGACTACTCAACTGGTGCAGCACCGTTTGCAGAATGGGACTTTTGGCGGGCTCAGCAGGGCAGAGACAGCCTGGACAATTCCTATTGGCTTTTGAAAGCCAACAGAATTAGACTCTATTCAAGAGAGTCTATTCTATTGGCTTTCAAAAACCAATAGAATAAAAGTGAGTAGCACAGCTAAGGAAAAGGGGGAAATAATGGCGGACTGTGTTGTTTGGCGACTCCCGTGAAATGGTTGTTCAACCCCAAATGGGGTCCCGACCCACAGGTTGAGAACCACTGACCTATATCTTCTCAGACAGGTGAATGTCTAGCCTATTCTTGAAAATCTCCAGTGATGGAGCGACCATGATTTCTGGAGGCAAGCTGTTCCACTGGTTGATTGTCCTCACTGTCAGGAAGTTTCTGCTTAATTCCAGGTTGCTTCTCTCCTTGACCAGTTTCCAACCATTGTTTCTTGTCCTGCCCTCTGGTGCTTTGGTGATTGATTGAAATTTTGATTTGATTTATAGTTTGGGAATGAAATGCTGGAAAACGGTGATTGTGGACAGGGACATATGGTAGTAACTATGATGGTGTAAAAAGGACAAAACATGCATAATGATGTAATGATGCAAGCCTTGGACATCTGTAAGTCAGGAGGTTGAAATCACAACATCTGTTTCATGGCTCCCCCAGCTCCAGCCAGCCTATAATTACAGGTGAAAAGGACTTTCAACGTTTGTGCCTAGTGGTGTGACATGAATTTTGTGTTGTTGTCCTGTGTGCTATTGTAGGATGTCTAAAGTATGGCTGTGTCAAGAAATTCCTTTCTGTTGCCTCTAAGGAAGTATTCTGCTCAAAATATGGGGCCTTAACGTGCTCCATCCATATGGTGTCTTTCTTAAATCCTCTTCAGTTTGCAAGCCTGCTCTTACAGCTGAATGAATTTCAAGGTTTTCTTGTGATAGAAATTTGCAAGGATTATGCGTACATCTCTTTTTCTAAGTGCAAAAATGAAGTATTAAACTTCATGAGGACTATTTTTTTTTAAAAAAAAATCATTACAAATCAGGCCTTGATTGTATTAGGAATGAAGTAGGTGATTGTGGCTTTCAAACCTGTGAACTTAACCAATCCTTCTGTAAAATAATATAGGAATTCCTTCAAACCTAGCTTCCTTTTTTTTTTAGAATACATGTTTATATACACACACATATATAAAGATAACTTGCGTTCTCATCATTTAAGAAGGTGAAGTAAAGGAATTGAAAAAATAATAATTTATTTAAGATGACAGAAGTTTTATCTTGATGATTGGTTTATAGCAGGGGTGTCAAATTCAATTTCACTGAGGGCCGCATCAACATTGTGGTTGCCCTGGGGGGCTGGGTGGGTGTGGCCAGAGTGGGTACAGCCTACTGGTGGGTGTGGATGGAGTGAGTGTGGCCTACTGGGTGGGTGTGGTCAGCTCTACATCGTTCACGTCAAGGGTGCCTGTGGGGGCCTGGGCAGGAGTGGGACAGATGTGAGGGTCTCTGGCAGAAGGGGGTGGGACCGGGGCAAGCACCAAGGCATGGTCCACCAGGGCAAGTGCTAAGATGACCACCACAAAATTGAACATTGGCTCCCGGCCGGCCTGGGCCAGGGCCAAGGCAACGGGGGCCGTTCCCTCACTGTTTCCAGGATGGCTTTGCGGGCCACATGAAACCACTTTGTGGGCCGCATCCGGCCCCCGGGCCTTGTGTTTGACACGTCTGGTTTATAGAGACTCGTTTGCACAAAAATATTGCAGCATCCCATCTAAATTGATTGTGGCTATTATGATTGGCTGCACAGTCAGCCAGATGCTTATATTGAATTTGGCATTTTTATCCATTCTATCCAATAGCAATAGCACTTACTTATATCCTGCTTCACAGTGCTTTACACCCCTCTCCAAACAGTTTACAGAGTCAGCCTTTTGCCCCCAACAATCTGGGTCCTCATTTTACCGACTCGGAAGGTTGAGTTAACTTAGAGCTAGTGGGGATCGAACTCCTGGCAGTGAGCAGTGAATTAGCCTACAACACTGCATCCTAACCACTGCATCACCATGGGTCTTAAGGGCCTGGATAGGCAGATGTTCTTGTCTGATGATTTTAAAGATACCGTTGCTGAATGTGAGTTGTTCTGAGTAAAGCTGCCTTTTGCAATTGACTGGTGGGGATTTTGCCAATGTTGATGGTGCTCAAGTTGTGCTCCAGATGTTTTGGGATTGCACCCAAGGCTCCTCTTATTTGCTTTCTTTTTGCCACAGTGCTACTTCTATGTGCAGGTCTTTGTGTGGTTTTCTCCAGCCCTTTCTCTTCTCTTCTGCTGTCTTTAAGCAACATTAACATTATTATTATGGCTGGTGGCACAGTCTCAGTGGGAACAGCTTACATCCTGCAGTGAAATCTTTGATGCCATCTAACAACATCTGCCGGTTTGCAATAGTGGCAAAACATCTGTAGCTCAGGTATAGGATGAGGGTGAAGGTTCGTTCTCCGAGCTTGTGGGTCGGTTTCCGAATGTTTCATTAGGTAACAAAACATTTGGAAAGCAACCCAAAAGTTTGAATATCTGCCTGTCTCAGGTCCTTGGGAAGGACTCAATAGATGGATAAAATGCCAAATACAGTTTAAACATCTGGCTGACTGCAATCAGCTGATATAAATACAGGTAATTCTTGATTTACAGCAGTTCATTGGAGGGCTCCAATCCATACATGAAGCAAACTGACACCCTCCATGAAAATGAGGCACGACCACAAACGCGAAGCCAAAAAATAGCAAGGCAGCCCAAAATCTTAAACCCCTCTGCAACTCAGACTAACCTGAGCACAACCAAACAGAACACTCCCCCAGCCAATCAGAGCACAGCCGACCCCCCAGCCAATCAGAGCACAGCCAACCCCCCAGCCAATCAGAGCACAGCCACGCCCCTAACCAATCAGAACACACCTCCACCCAATCAGAACACAGCCAAGCTCCCACCCAATCAGTTCATACCCCCACTGGCAGTTAAAAGGAAGAAACAGCTAAGACCACACATTGCTGCTCGAAGCACGAAGCTGAAAACACCAGCCTGAAGATGACGAATGGGACTTCGTCGAAACGTCGCCAAGACACTTCCAATTTTACACGGGAGAAAACCCGAACAACCAAAGACCTACATACAAACACCCGCGAAAACCTCAGAAAACAAATATATATATATATATATATATATATATATATATATTCATATGCTTTGCTGAATAAAGTAATGCCATTAACATATTGATTTGCAGAGAAAATACAGCTATTAGTGAAGCTTTTCAAAAGAGAAGCTGCAACCTCTTCAAGTTACTACTATATTTTAATAGCACTTTGGAGAACCTAAAATTTTAGCTTTTAATTCTTTATTATGCACTTTATTATACCCTGATGAAATGGTCATCAATTACATTACACTAAGGAGAACACAAACAATTAAATTTAATTTTCAGGATAACTAGGGCCAGATTTGTAACAAATGCATACTGAAATAAATGAATATACATATATCTACAATATCCATGACCATTCGCCATTTTGTCAGGTAAGCTAAGGTACCAAAATTCATAAGAAATTACATTTTTGTCACATATCTATTTATTTAACACATTTAGTAACTACCTGTCCGCAGTGATATTCATTGTCATTTACAATTTTGACAATAAAATGTAATAAAAATAACTTGAATAGAACAGGCTGTCTCATTTGATATTTCTTAACTTCTGCTTTCTGCTGGGTTTGAAGGTCGATGTTCTGAGCATATAGCAATGCTTCCTTGACAATATTTTAATGTATTTCATTGTTTATCGCAAAATTAGATTCTTCACTTCTGGATTTTGCTCAACATAAAGACATGGAGGGATTTTTTTTTTTATCCTAGACTGTCACCCATTCACAGGATGCTTCTGAAGGAGGGGTGAATCATTTTTATAAAAAAAAAACAAGAGAAACAACAACAAAAACAATATTTGATTGTATACAGTGAAAAAAAAATCCTGACTATATTTACTCTATTTTAATGAACCCCTCAGATTCACTCTTTTTTTCCCCAGAAGGCACTTTTGTTTTTGTTATTTTGCATTATATTGCATTTATGTTACTGTTCTCTGAAAACATAAAAACACCTAAATTTAATACCATTCCAATTATTTGCTTAAAGCAAAGGAAAGCTACAATCCTGCCCTCTGCTGGATTTCGACATTGAAATGAATAAGGTGTGCTGGTATATAAATATATGCTCTTGAAAACTTCTTACAGTACATTTTATCATCTTTTTAAAATAACAGCCAGACGGGTCACCGTTATTAGATATTTATTTTGAATAATGAATATAGTGGTGATTAAAGATATACTCTTAGGTGATTAAAGATGATTTGTTCACTCCTATTAACTTTGGTGTGGCTTTATCATTAAATTAAGATGCCTTTAAAATATTCTGAGATTAGGAAAGCTTGAAAAAATTATCTCTTTTTTTGATACAAGTGAGCTGATACATATATTAGGACAAGAGTTGCCTACAGAACACAAGTATGATTTTATTATTATATTGAAGTTTTTGGAAATTGACAATAGTGTTTTCATCCCAAAAAGGTGCAACATGAATTAAAAATGCATACAGTAATAGGAAAAGGTCTATTTCATACTTTGGAAGAAAATTATCTGACTCAAGGCATGTCTTTAAGAAACTTGTTCATAATGTACATTTATAAATAATTTATTTATTAAATGTATATGCTGCTCATTTCACTATCAAGTGACTCTGGGTGGTTTACAATGCTGTAAATTACAATACGTAACAGTTAGAAAGTTAAAAACATTAAAACATTGGGCATTGAAAGTTGAAGTCAAAACATAAGAATTAATCACAAAATGGACAAAAAGAACCAAAGGGTGGAGTTGGGGTTTTCTCCTAATCTACTAGCCACCTTCAGAATGGGACAGTCCCCCACATAGCATTTGGCAGTGTGTATGTGTGTGTGTGATTGTGTGTTTGTTTGTTGTGTGTGTATCAATAATATACATGTAGATAAATGCAGAAAAATGGAGGACCTGGCTTAAAATCTTTAAGGATAAATCTTTACACAGTGGTGGGGCACAAATGGTTTTCCCTGTCTAATTTTTACACCTGTTTCTGTCTCCCTCCTAGTAGATTGCCAAGGAACAGCCCATTTCCTTTGAGAATAAGTCATAATACGTTAGATAAGGCCAAGAAAAGAGTTTGGTGCACATCCTATTAAAACATATACAGGTATCTTGAGATATGTATACAGAAAGGGACCTTGGAGGTCACATAGTCCAATCCCCTGCCCAAGCAATAGACTTTATACCATTCTGGACAAATGGTTACCCAATCTTTTCTTGAAGACCTCCAGTGATGGGAGCACCCACAACTTCCGAAGGGAAGCTGTTCCACTGATTAATTGTTCTCCTTGACAGGAAATTCCTCCAGGTTGGATGTCTCTTTAATAATCCTCCATCTGTTTACTTCTTGACCTACCCTCAGCTGTTTTGTAGCAGTTGTAGTGTACATGCAATTGAGACCTTCTTTTACTTTCACTACAACAATCGTATAAGAGATTAGATGAGTTATCGTGACTGGCCCACAGTTACTTAATAAACTCAAGATTGAACAGGGATTTGAATTTTGATCTATTTGATCCCCACTTGACATTTCAACTACAGTATTACATTAGACCGGCTCTCCTTAGTAATGATGTAGTTTCTAGCATCATTTTTTTAGTTCAAGATTTTTTTTCTGAAGGATCAACCAACAAGTGTCCCCTTTAAATTTTATTGAATGTTTATAATGGAATATTGTCAGTCTCTGGATGCTTTCTAAAAAGTATTAATTTATTAGTAATGATTCTTTTGGCACAGTAGAGCTGTGCAAAATTGGAGGCAATTAGTCCAATTCAATTGGACAGCATCTTGGAACAATCTCAGAAAACTCTCTTAATTCCCTAAGGTTTATAAAATCTCTATTTATTTATTCATTTCATGCTGTATCTTTTTTGTGTTTTTGTCCTTTTGCCCTGGCTTCCTCCATTGACTTTGCTTGTTGGGAGTGGCTGGGAAAGGTCACAAATAGTGATGACATGACTCTAGTATGCTGCAATCTTCGTAAACCCAAGCTGTTTACCAAGCACCCAAATTTTCATCATGTGACCATGCAGTTGGGGTTTTTCTTAGCATTGTTGTAACTTTGAACAGTCCCTAAAGGAATGGTTGTAAGTTCGGGGCTGTGGTATTATAGACAATAGGGATGAGAAAATATCTTGAATCTGTCCATGGATATTCTCATTCATCCAGATGATGATTGTCCCAAAGGTGCTTTGTCCAGTTGCCTCTTGAAAAAAACACCTTTGGGACATCTCAAATCTGTTTTTTGTTAGTTTCTAACTTTTAATACCAAATACAACAGCCCAAAGATAGCATTCTTTTTAACCACCTGCATTGGTGTGGCATCAGATTAAGACAAATGGTATGGAGTAAGATGAATAAACAGTAGTATCTCCAGACAAAACCATTTCTGCATCACTGTGCATTATTTTTGAATCACAGGTCCATAGATAAAGATTTTGGAATGCGTATTTCCTAGCATATTGTGTACATTAGCGGTACATATTTATCTTGTGTAGTTTTCTGAATATTTTTTTCACAAATCTATGCCTTTGCAGTTCTGTTCCACACAATTTAGAAAGTGTGAATTTGTAAGTTTTAAGGGTGGGAATCATATACTTAGCAATGTCTTCCTTTCTGATAAATGTGGTATCCCTCTGTTACAGTTAACTTACTATTCAGAAAAGACAAATTATGTAACTGGAATAGATTGTTTGAATGTTAGTGGGGCAGAGGGCACGACTGTGTCTTGATTCATAAATTATATTACAGGGATAATGTTATCTGATTTTGGAATAATGTGTTATGGGAACCGAGCCACTGAAGCTTGTAAATATTTATGAGTTGTGGCATTAGGTGAACCTAGTCAGTAGTGATTTGTTCGTTTAACCATGGTTAAGTAAATTGTAGTTTGGCATGAAGCATAAACTCAGAATACAACCAGGGAAGAATAAACTGCATGTATTTGGTGCTTCTACTTTAAATTATTGCTAATAGGCATTAGCTAAATTCTAGAAGCTTTTGTGGTACTTCTTAGAGTCATAAAGTGAACACCCACAACTTGAGGGTAGTAGCTTAATAGATAGTAGTTTTTATCTTAACAGCAGTATAAAAAAATATATGATTGGCAAAGAAATAAAACTTACAACATAGTAATTAAGTTATTTTTCTAGAAATTATAAATTAAATATGGAAATGGAAGGTAAGATAAAAAATAACTTCAAAGTAGAGATGTTATTAGGCAGTTCTATATAAAGAGAAGAACTCAGCAAAAGACATTTCCATTTATATATATATATATATATATATATATATATATATATATATATATATATAAATCAAAAGCCTTTCTTTAATAACCCAATTAATTGTATCCATGCACAATTGTTTCCATTATTACTAGGGGTTTTTTTAAGAATGATTTTAGATATATTTACAGAAGGATAATGCAAGAAATGAGTAGCAAGGAAGCAACTGAATTATTCTAAAACATTTATTTGCAAAGGGGCAAATCTAGGCAGCTTACAGCACAAAGTTGAAAACATCAGATAAGAGAAACAGCCAAAAGCAAATGGGAAAAATCAAAACTGTCCACAAACACATCAGAAAAAAGCAACTTAAAAATATTCCCCACCAAACATTACCAGTGGGCCCCACTTCCTCCATTATTGCTTAGGTCTGGGCATTCTAAGGGATTTGTGGAAACCCAAAAAAGTTGACACTATAAAAATCTCAGGGTACACAATGGACAAGTGCAGCTACCAAGTTGGCCCATCACTTAGTCCTCATGACGTAACAATGCTCTATTGTTGTGACCCAAAGCACACCAATCCTTCCAGATCTTATCAGTCTGACAGAAATAACAGGAGAAAGTAGATTCTACAGGTAATGAAAACCTGATCCATGAAGGACTTTATAGATATCAACCCCCTGAATTGCAGCCAGAAGCCCAGTAACCATAAGGTACATAGAATGATGGTATTATGTGGGTGAAGCAAGAAGTACCCATAACTATGTACGTAGCTGCCTTTTGGACCAATTGTAGCTTCTGAATAGTCTCCAAGAATAGCCCCATGTAACCCCTGTATTACAGAAGTCCAATGAGAGGCACCTAAGTTATGAGAAGGGTCTCCTGATCTAGGAAATAATGTAATCACTAGACAAGAATGATCTGTGCAAAGACATCCCTGGTGGAATTGGATCCTGACTGGCTCCATTTTGACCTTCCATCCTTTCAAGGTCACTATGTAGATCAGGGCTTTTCAATCTTTTCACCCATTGTACCACTTTTAGGATATGGCAATATCTGAGTACCACCAGTTGCCTAGCAAGGTGTCAAAAACTTGATGACCCCCCCCCTAAAAAAGAAGGGAAAAAGTGATAAAGTACAGGTAGTCCTCAACTTACAACAGTTCGCTTAGTGACTGTTCGAAGTTACAATGGCACTGAAAAAAGTGCCCCCTAAGCCACAGCTGAGCAAGACACCTGCCTGCACACCCGGTGGCACTTTTCCTCCTGTCCGAGGTTTTCATTGTTGTGAGCATTTCTGTTGAAGATTGACAGCGGGGGTGGGGTGGGGGTGTTTGGTTTTTATTCCCCCCGTCTGCTGGGTGGTTGCAGCAGGTTTTGGTCACTTTGCATGACCCTGGGACACTGTGACTGTCATAAATATGAATCAGTTGCCAAGCATCTGAATGTAAATCACAAGACCCTGGAGATGCTGCAACATTCCAGCTGATCGGTGCTTCTTCTGGGCTCAGCAGAAGCGCAAGGATCAGCACTGAGCTCCAGCTGGAGCCTGGCGCTGATCCTGGTGCTTCCACTGAGCCCTGACAGAGCTGAAGAAGCGCCGATCAGCTGGAAAGCGGCACTGATCCTGACGCTTCCGCTGAACTCTGACAGCCCTGCAGCTCCAGCCGTCTCTCGTTCAGGCTTGTGCGGTGCTGCCACTTGTTCAGCTCATTCCCCTCCCCTGCTACTACTTTTCTAGGATGGTCGCATACCACCTGCCAGGTGCCAACCCGTACCACTGGTTGAAAAGCACTGGACTAGAAGACCTCCAAGGTCCCTTCCAACTCTTGTTATTCTGTATTCTTATTCCTACACAAGTATCTCAGAAGATACCCTCCAAACGATATTGACGAATTCACCAACATCCTTTTTGGAGAATTTTCTGCCCCATGTGCCTATGTTAAATGACATAATTAGGCAGAATATTTTTTATTGCCTTAACAGGAAGTGCATTTATAAATAAGATGTTGTTGATAAAAGAAAGACAAAAGGGAAATTGATATTTCAAGAAACGTTCTTACATGTGGTGTTTGGAGCAAAACGATCCCCCTTCAAATCAATTTTGAAACATTGCTGTTATAAGAAAGGTCTTATTTTTTCAGGTTGCCAACTGAAAAGAGAAACATCATTACAGTGTTGGTAAATAAGTTGTCACTGTCTTATTTTCTTCTGTTTACATTATGTTATTGCTTTTGCCTTCCTCTACCTTGGAAGGCATCATAGGTTTTGACAGTAACTGACACATTCTGTCTTTCTTTTCTTTTTTTTTTAAGTTTAGAAAAACAAAGTGAAGGCTGTTCACTGCTTAATCAGAAAGGAAGCTACAAAACTCACCTGTCAGCACAATTAAACGCTCCTGGGTTGAGGAGGCCCAGTTTTAAAAGTTGCAGCAAAGTTGCAGCTAATTGTAATGTCTCTAAGATGCTTAACAAAGGGAGGGAGAGACAAATGCTTTTCTCCTTCTTTCTTTGTTTCAGAGGCCAACCAAGGGTAAGGGTGGCATTTATGGGCCAAGGTGAAACCTAAAGACAAGCATAACAAATAAACTGAATTCAGAGCAGTTCCAGAAAGCAGAGAGGAATCAAACTAAAAGGGCCAAAACCATGAAAAAGTGAGACACAGCAAAGTCCAGGAGCTGAATCAGATCTTATTGTTTTTTTTCCCCTTTCTTAAATAATAGCCATTGAAAAGGAATGAGCACTGATTTCAATAAATTCACTTTTTCTTAAGCCGAGCTAAGTGGTGTAGAACAGGGGTCTCCAAACATGGCAACTTTAAGACTTGTGCACTTCAACTCCCATCATTCCCCAGCCAGATGTCCTGGCTGAGGGATTCTGGGAGTTAAAGTCCACAAGTCTTAAAAGTGCCAAATTTGGAGATCCCTGGTGTAGATGAAACAGGGACTGGTGTGTTTGTACATGTCAAGGGTCATCATGTTCAATCTCACCCCCAAGTATGGAACTTCTAAAAAAAAAAAGTCCATTAGCAAGAATAATCATAGAGTTAGTTCAGGGGTCTTCAACCTTGGCAACTTTATGACGTGTGGAATGCTGGCTGAGGAATTCTGGGAGTTGAAGTCCACGCGTAGTGGACCTAGTCCGTGTTTGCTAGTTATGAAGTCTGAGGAACTCTAAACCATGTTATCCACCATGAACCTTTGGAGGGTCACAATTGTTCTGTTGTTTTTAAATGCGATAATGCCATTGGAAATAAACATCTCTTAGCTGTTAATGCATTTGTGATTGAAATAAAGCTGGCAAAATCCCTCTATTATTGTTTGTAAATTTGATTGCTTGAGTCTTGTGCTTTGCTTTTCATCTTTTATTTTCTCCTCCTGTCAGGTGTTGAGACTTTATTAGAAGAATCCTTTCCATTTTCACAGATATTAGTAATATAGGTTTCTCTAATGTGACATTCAAATTATTTTTTTAAAGCTACTCCCCTGGTGCTAATCCTTTTAAGGCAGTGAACGAAAATAATTTTTATCGACTTTTTTGTTAACTGGTGTTTGGGGATTTATTGTTCCTTCTACATTTTCCTAAGTTTTCAGCTTTTCTGCAGTTTTCTACTATTTTTTGTGTTTTATATTTCTTTAATGAGTTCTTTATATCTTTAATTCATCATATCAGTTGCAAGGCTCTCTTCAACTGTTACAGTGACAACTCACAATATAGAGCATGGGTGTCAAACTCGCCATGTCACATGACATGTCACGATTTATCGTGACTTTTTTCACATTGCAGGAGCTGCAGTGGGCATGGCCTCCACATGATGCAACTGGCCTGGGGGTGGGCAGTTTGACACCCCTGATATAGACAGTGGCACAGTGGTTACAATATAGATGGCTAATTCTGCCCACAGTGTTGAATTTGATCTCTTCAGATTAATTACTGTGGTTTCCAAATCTCTCTTAGTCAGAGAATACAGGAAAATAAAAGAGGAAGTAGCTTAATACCGGAAGAGCAATCATTAGGTTATTTCGTCTTCCAGGAGAGATAGGGAATAAGTGCAAATGTTAACCTTCTAAGATTGTTTTTGTATATGATGGGTTTTTTTAAAAAAAAATCCCACCTCAACCTTATTTTTTAAACTACATTTAAAAAATAATCTAAAATGTAAAGAGGGATCGTAGAACAATTTCCCTGATAAGGCAATCCCTTTTCTTGGATTTATAGCCTGACAGACATGAAGGAAGGAAGGAAGGAAGGAAGGAAGGAAGGAAGGAAGGAAGGAAGGAAGGAAGGAAGGAAGGAAGGAAGGAAGGAAGGAAATTAACAACAAACTTAGACACCAAATCTTACATAAATTTGTTTTTTTTTTTTCCAGAAAGGGATGAATGAAGCTAGCAAGGTGGGAATCAAAGAGTCTCAGACCAGCCAGGGTGTTATCTAAACACAGAGCAAGTGTCTTCCACATTATGGTCCAGAAAACGGCAATTAATCAATTAATCAATTAATCTGTTGCTTTGAAATGATGGCGGAAAGAGACCAGGGATTGAATCCCTGAGTCCACACGCTCTGGTTTTTTTTACACATAGATGGACACTGAATTTTATAGTAATTGATCTGCAAAGATAAGAGCTCCTATAATAATTTAAAATGGACCTTAAGGCAGAGTTTCTCAACCTTTGCAACTGTAAGACATGTGGATCACAACTCCCAGAATTCCCCGGCTAGCGTACGGTAGAGAAGTTGAGTCAACAATGAAGTATTGAATGTTGAAGTACTGAAAATAATCCATTTAAAGTGCAATTCTAAATATCTAACAGCAAAAAAAATGCATATGTTTTTAAAACACCTTTAAAGGGAATCAAAGGAGAAAACTGCATTTCCTTAGGGGATTTGCTAGTGACCTTACACAAAAGCACGAATGTTGCAAGCTACATGTTGTAAAAAAATTGTTTTAATCAGGAAGCCACAGATTTTCAGAAAGTGAAAAGGAGGAATAAGGAACAGGCTGATCTTAGTCCTAATAAGTGGTCTCGAAAAAGGTAGAAATAACATATAATACTAGTAATGTCAACACTATTATTTCCACTTTTCTGACATGTCAGCATGTAATTTGCAGCATTCCTCAGAATAATAGAATTTACTCAGTCAATTTCGCCTTAATGTGTGTGGTATAAATGGGTTTATGCAGTGCTTATACATTATGGTAATAATACTTGATGCATGCTTTCTTTATAAATTGGAAACATTGATTTTTCTTCTTTCCTCCACATTGTGGTAATGTGTAAAACCCTCCCATTCAGGGCTCATTTTAGCCTCTCTGCTCTGTAAATGAGCTGATATTTCACCCAGCCTCAGTTCTATCATAAGCGGTCCCACAAATACATTTTTTTTTTCATATTCTAAGTACCTTTTGCCATTCTCTAGATTGGAAGGGTGAAGTAGGGTTAATTCCAAAAGCTTGATCCATATATCCTTTGGAATATTCATTATAAAATACTTTAGGTCATAATGTTCAAGGAGAGAGCAGTTTCTGGAATTCCGATTTCCCAATGCTTTGATTGAAATGCAAAGCTGCAGTCATTACTCTCTTACTCTCTGCTGCTCCTTCTTGCAATACTGACATATGCTCATAAATTTGCAAAACTCCTGGCTGAAAATTTGTTCTAAAGAGATAGAGAAATGGTTACCCAATTCAACAGGATCTAGCTAGGTGAAAAACATCCCGGGGTGTAACAAGAGTGAGTTATGGGGATGTGTTCTTGGTGGCTCTTAATCTCTTTATATTACAGAGATGAGATGGTGGAGTATCTGTAAGGTCCAATATTATGTTAAGTGATTGAGTTGTATGGTAACATTGCATGGATCAGCTTCCCCAGACAGACCAGACAGGAAACACAACCAGATGTGTTGATTCTACTTTATTGTAAGGCTACATTAATAGAATCTTCCACAAATCTCCCACCATCTCTATTGCAGGCTGAGAAATTAGGGAAGGGTCTTTTCTCATCCTTTCTCCATTCATTATGCAGATGCAGGCTATGCCCTCTCTTATCTGATCGTTTCCTAGCCAACATTTTTTTTTTTTTGCCTCATCTCTCAAGGTCTTTCTCACAGACCATTACAGCCACCCAAAATTTGGTTTAAAATGGATAGCCATATAAATAGTTTAAATAAATAAAATAAACAAATTCAAACATCTCCTTCTATTCTAAGACACATGTGTGTCCATGCACACATGCTACCTTCTAACTAGCATATAAAATAATTCTCCTGGGGTAGGATATATTTTTTTTTCTCAAAGGCTCCAAATTTAAACACTTTAAAAATCCTTTTAATCCTTTTGATTGTATTAAGCGAGACTTAATATGCTTATGTTTAGCTTACAGTTGCCAATGAAATTTCAGCGAAATAAAAGAAAGGTAGTTAATTTAAGGAGAAAAAAAAAAGACTGAAGAACATAAGTGAAGCAAATAATGTAGGATTGCTTTCTGTTGCCTTGGGACAAAGCTGTGCTATCAGTTTTTGAGGGGATATTACGCCTATTCTATCTTAACATATTAGTGATTAATCCTTCTAGTAATCTATTTTTGGAGAGGACTAGCATCTTTTTACCCAGACAACAGAGAAGAAATCTTTTTCTAGATTCATGACACACTGGTGAATTTAATAAAAATAGCTTGATAATGGTACCGTTGAGATTAAGGTTGTTTACACAACCGGTGATTAATTACTTTGTTAGTTGGTGCCTTTGCCATGTTGACCCAGATGGATATTTAGTTAGTGTGGTGTTATTGCTTGCTTCTTCTGACTTGTTTACAATATCATGTCTTTGACTGAACTCATTCTGTCTTTGATGGTGTTGCCTTGTTTGAATTACTGTGACTTTCTTCCCTTTGATCATTGAAATTTACCCTCAAAACTTAAGTGAAACTAGAGTTCAGTTCCTGCTATTTTGTTTAATTGATTGTTAATTCCTATAGCTGACCCATTTAAGAGAATGTCACACTTCATGTTTTTTTTTATATATATATAGGCAAGGATCTGCAGGAAGCACTGCCATAAATAGACAGACCCAATTTAGGTCTTCAAAGGCTAATACCAATGCTTGAAATTAGGAATCCTTTAAAAAAATAAACAGAAATAAATGGATTTAGGCAGGTTTTTTTTTTGGGAACAAATTTTATTGGGTTTTTTAATTCTTAAGACAAAATACTCAGGACACACCATGGTGGTGGGGTAATCAAACATTCAAAAACAAAACATATATCTATAGTTCAATCAATACATCAAATATTCACTCTCTTTTTCCCTCAATTAGCATAGTATATTTAAAATAATCCAATTCTATCTTAAATTTATTCAACCTGAACCTGTTTTAAAGCTTTATAAATTTAAAATACTGTAATCAAATTAACTTTAAATAAAAACATTGTCAATTCAGGTATATTCTAATTCCTTAATTTTAACATAAATCTTATTTATTTCTTCTTCCACTAATATCCCCTATTTAAAATAAAATATTGATCTATCCTATACATATCTAATCCATCAATTAATCAATCTCTTTAAGCTGACAGAATAATATCACACCTTAAATCATTTCAATCCATTAGACAGACTTCAAATTACATCCAGTTAATTATCATAACTACTAACATCCATGTCATCAAACAAACACATCATCTTATTAAATTAACTCAGTTAATTATTAATTCAATCCAAATCTAAAACATCTCTTCAATTTTCTTCATTCCATTACATAATAATTTTCATACAAATAAACCTATCGTTCTAAAAAATACATTCTTAATATTCTAGATTACCTTTAATCCATTATATAATTAAAGTAACAAAATAATATTAAGCTTTAAATCATTTCAGTTCATTAAACAAATTTCAAATTTCATCCAATTGATTATCATGCCTTTTCACATCTATATTATCATACAAAAACATCATCTACTAATTTAAAACACTCAATTGATTATTGAAACAATCCAGATCTAAAAAAACCACCATTTTTTTCCATTCCAATACATAATAATTTTCATCAAAATAAACCTATTATTCCACCAATTACATTCTTAATCTATTTTAAAATATCTGTTCTAATAAACACCCCCTATTTTTTTCTTATTTCTTTTTCAAGCATGTGCTTCTTGCCATTACTGTCATCACCTCTGATCTAGGGAGAGCTCAGGATCTGCGAGCATTATTGAACTTTTATTCCTTTTTTCAAACAGGATTAACCCCATTTCTGAGTCTAATTCTATGACAATAAATAGATATAAAATAGAGTCTTGCATTTATATATTTAAATATATTAGAACCATGTTAACTATTCCAAATGTCAACCTTCATGTAGAGAGAAAAGTCTGTTGAAATTTAAGTTTTGGATAAAAATGTTTACTATTCAAATATTTTGTCCTTTAAAAACAAAGAAATATATTCTGCCCTTGTTTATCATAGCTGCTGATTTGATACTGCATTTCACCTTTCCTGTTCTTCAGAGTTGCTTTATTCTGGATTTTTACCCATTTTATTTTTTTATCAGGTTTTTGTTTTTGTTTTTGTTTTTGTTCTTCCATTCAGTTGTGTCTTCCAGGACTGCCTGGATAAGTCCCTGCAGTTTTCTTGACAAAAATTATTCAGAAGTGGTTTGCCATTGCCTCTTTCCTATTGGCCCAAGATCATCCAGCTGATTCTGTTCTCCTGGTTTCTAGCCTGATGCCTTAACCACGACACCAAAAAAGCTCTCACTTAAGAATCTAGTGAAATGCAAACAAGAATTAGTAGCTACATTCTTGACTATTAATTCAACTCCTCCGAGAACTCTCCAGGGTCCTGAAACTGTTACTTTAACTGTATGTACATATTAAGCTAAAAGATTAAGTTGAAGACATTTGGGTGTGCATATTGAGAAAGGGAGAAACTAGTGGCACATTAGTTCACTTTGTGATCCATATCAGAAAGTAGTCCAAGGCTCAAACAAAACAAAGAGGCTATTAAATTACAGTTGGAAAGTTGATGGGCAAATAAAGTATTTTTTGAAACTGGGCATCAGGCCTGCCTTAACCATTAGCTGGAAGCCATTAGCATTTATCTTACCTGATTTATGTACTATATAGTCCTTTAGTACCATCTTTTTTATGAAAATACCTTCATCTGGCCATTGACTAGCACATTATCTTAGAAACATAGAATTGGAAAGTCATTACTTCCACCTCTCTGCTCACTGCAGAATCTGTATCAAACCAGTTACAAGAGTTGATTCACCATTTTTGCTTAAATCTATGGATGAGGAACCTGTCATATCTCTACAAATGGCTTCAGTGTCATGGTTCACAGACTTTTCCTAATAGGCCTTCTTGATATCCTTTACTTTGTGTTCTGCACTTCATTATAATTTTTGAAAAAGTCCTGACCTTGTATGTGATGGCATTTTAACTACTTCCTCCAATAACTGCCATAGGTTCTGCCTGTCCAGTATGATTGGCAGATTTAGGATGCTCCAGGTCCTAAAGTATCATTCAATCAGTATTGCTATAAGTTTGAGCAGTTGCTAAACAAATGGTAATTAAATGAAGACCACTATATTTTCTTAACAACACTGAAATTTAGGGCATTCCATTTTATATGTCCTAGTTTGATAGCAAATAGTTTTTCAATATACTTTTTGAACTTGTTTAACCATTTAATCATCATGTATCTTACCCATTATATTTAACTAATATTAGTTTGCTAAAAATAATAGCATAATATTTTGCTAAATGCTTTATTGATATCAAGATATATTGTCTGGAGCATTCCCATAATCTATAAAGGACTCTACTCAGTGAAAAAAGGAGATAAGATTAGTCTGACATGAGCTGTTCTTGACAAATATTTGCTTGGGTTCATTTCTCCATTTACTTTAAAATAGATTATCTCTGTGGTAATGTCACATTCATCAGCAGCTCAAAACCAAGGGAGATGATTCACAGAGAGACTCATTAATCAAGTTTATTTCAAGGAAAAAAGGTTAGGGTACAGAATCTTGAAAATTGAATATATGTACTTTAGACCTCATTTATTAATGAATTCATTAATGTAGGACTTCTTTGATGTCTTTAATCATTTTCCTGTATCTATACTTAGAAAAAAGTTGCTACCTGGTTAATTGTGATGGAATATCTAACTCTGAAAACATGACAGAGAAAGCCTAATGGTTACTAAAAAAGATTTCTGAGTCCAGAGGAGAAGGGAAACATGAGAAAGAGGCTTTACTAAGTAGGCCTACCTTAGTTAAATTAGGTATGAATAGAGCTTGAGAATTATTTTCAAAAGATTGTTTTTTATAACACCAGAAATCCAAGGAGTTCTTGCTTCCTAAATGTGCCTGTTTTATAAGGCTTGACATCAATTGTTATAAAAGGAATGTCCACCTCTTCTGAAATTTTGGGGACATACACATTCTTCTTCCCAAATTTATAGAATTCCATTACACCATCCTTTGACCAATATTTTTCTAACCATCCTTGTGAAGTGAAACGTATGACTTTTATTCCTGTTCCCTTTTAGAGTCTTCTTCCACAGATTGAAAGGAAAAATGAGAATATCACTTAGTTTTTTTCTGCTTCTTTCTAAGAGCTTCAAAACCACAATGATGTAATTGTAACTACTCTTGGCTGCATAGCTCATCACCTGTCATTGGTATACAGGTAGGCCAGGTTAGGTTAAGGACTACTGAATCAGCAACTGTTCAAGCTTAGCACCATGCTGAACAGGTGGTATTTAAGATGGCCCATATTTGTGTCACATGATTGTGATTTGTGACCTTCCATGCCAGCTTCCAAGAAGCAAAGTCAATGGTGAAGCTTGCAGGAAATTGGAAGTCACAGTTGCTGAGAGCCTTGCTTATTGATCCATCATATCTCACTTAACAATGGTAATCAGAGATTGCCAGAACTGTCTTTGCTATGATACATGATGTCTTGGCTTATAACACTTTACTTAGCAAAGGAAATTCTAGTCTCAATTAGCATTGTTAAGCAAGGACTACCTATACTGTAAATTTGTGTGATGAGACTGTGACTTGGTCAGAGTTACAAGCATGACTCTTAATATAACAGGGCAGAGGTCCCCAACCCCCAACCAGTCCATGGACCAGTACTGGGCCGCGGAATGCCAGCAACTGGTCCACACAAACAAGCAAAGCCCCATTTTCAAGATGCAGCACTCAAAACCACATATTCTCCGGTCTGTGGAAAAACTTTTTACCATGGAACTGGTCCCTGGTTCCCAAAAGGTTGGAGATCTCTGTACCAGAGATAAAAAAATGTCTCTTCTAAAAAACAAAAAGATTTCATTGTTTAGCCTTAGACTTTCAGTGGAATTTAGTTTATTTTAGTCTTCCAGATCTGGAAGCCCTAATTTTACCTAAAAAATAGTTGACTCAGAACAAATAATTTTATAGCAGAGGGAAGAGAAACATGATGATATGAATATGAAATGAATGCATATGATGCCAACATTGTTAAAAATATTTTTCTCAAGCTTTTAGTTTCAGTTTAGTTTCAGTTTAGCTCTTTCTGATACACAAATGTCAAAGGCAACCTCGTATTCAATTATCCTTGATACAGAAGTGCAGTCCTTTCCAGTGGATAGGTGTGAATTTGATTAATTGTGCTATCTATCTGTCTACAGATTAATACAACCACAGTTATATATAGGGAGACAGGTTTATTTAAATATTGCTCTTAAAAAACATTTCAGGGTACTGAGTGACTTAAACAGTACATTATATCAATGAATCATAATTATTCCTCTAAAAATGTTACAATTGTTGTGATGCAGAAGACATGCCTTCATGTTAGAACCCACATCTCTACTGTTGATTTTGTGGTCTGTTTTTTTTTTTTTTTTGGTGTAGGAGTTTGATAACATTGTGTGTGTAAGGGTTTCAGAGCAGAGATACAATTTAAAACTTGGAAATTATTCAATGAACTTTCTATTAAGTTTTGGGAAACTATTGTCACAGCTCATTTGATCTTCATGACCTAGAAAATATGATGCCATTTACAGTGGCATTCAATTAAGGGAAACGTGCATCTAGCCATGTAACAAAATACGATAGCCAATTTACGGACATGCAACCATTTTAGTGTGTGTGTGTGACTTTCCAGAGTATAAATTATCTGTGCATGCAGTTTTGTTTTCTGTGTAAGGCTGCTTTGCTTTAAGAAGGTGGGTGCAACATAGAATATTTGCAGAAGCTAAGTTAAAATTTATGCTTTGCTAAAGCCTGCTTTGATTGTTTTGGGGATTTTTTTTTTTTTTGCTCTGAATTTTCTTCCCCCACAAAAGAAACTGCAGGTAAGTCCTCACTTAATGATGATCTTTGAAAATGGAATTTCCATTGCTGAGTGATGTAATTGGAAAGCATGACTTCACATGATTTGCACCACATAGCAAAAGAAATTCCAACCGGATGCCATCATTAAGCAAATCACCATGGGCGATTAAGCAAGGACCTTATTGTGATTGCAATCTCCTGCTGATTTGACCCTTAACTTTGCTGAAGGTCACAAATGGGGATAGCATGGTGGGATGCTGCAATGTCATTGTGATCTGGGCCTGGAGTGTCTGACATGATGTGGGGGGAGGGACACTGCAACAATTGTAAGTACAGTATGATGATTGGTCATAAGTACTATTCCCTTCTCTCCTTGGCTGCTCCAATTACTCAGTCTGAAAAGCTGCACCAAGAATTTCTTTGTTGATTTATTTATTTATGAGACTTATATACCGCTTTAAGTGCAAGCACTCTCTAAGCGGTGTACACCAGTAAGCAATGTATATATATATTTACATTGCCCCCAACAATCTGGGTCCTCATTTTACCTACCCCGGAAGGATGGAAGGCTGAGTCAACCTTGAGCCGGTGAGATTTGAACCGCTGACCTGCTGAACACAGTCAGCTAAAGTGGTCTGCAGTACTGCACTCTAACTGCTGCGCCACCTCGGCTCATTCCTTGAGATTTATTGGAAACACAAGACGCCAAAGAGGCGGCCGATGGCTGGCAAAGCTATATTGATAGCAAAATTTGAATCCTTGGCCATTTTTTCACTATATTAGAGCAAGAACATCACACTGATGCACACACCTCATGAGCATTTCACATACATTCTTTTCTCCTTTGAAAAAAAAAATAGGTAGAGAGTCATTGGAATGTGTCAACTCCTAAATTCTTAGGGGTATTCCCACATCAACCTCAGGGTTTCTTCCTGAAACGGTGTGACAATATATCAATGAAGTCATCCAGGTAGGGTTGTCTGAAAGTTGAGTCATGGCAACTGGGTTTATTTTCTTGCATTGACGTATTGCTATACACTTTGGGGAAGAAACCCTGAGATTGGTGGGGGAATTTTACCCCTAAGAATTTTAGAGCTGGCACATGTCTTCTTAGTTCTAGGTTGTTTCTCTCCTTGATTAGTTTCCATCCATCGCTTCTTGTCTTGCCTTCTGGCACTTTGAAGACCTCCCCTCTTCTTTGTGACAGCGTAACAACTTCACTTAACAACTGTGAGGAAAAAAAATGTAAAATTGGGCGCAACTTGTTTAGTAATGGAATGTCTGGTCCCAACTGTGGTACTACCTGTAGTTTACTGAACTAAATGAGTCTTGTCCCTCAATAAGGGCATTTAGGATCATAGTAGTATTATTAAAGACAAAGAGAATGATCCTGATTGCCAGCTTCTAATGAAAAGTGGTATGTGCATATTCTGTAAACAGTGTCTTTTTGCTTACGTTATCCATAACAGCATTCTATTACAGGCTTAAAGTTGGATTACAAGGGTGCTATATCTCAGTAGATTATATTAATAAGCTCAAAACTGCCTGAGACTTGCTTGGCCTTTTATTTCTGGCTGGAATTTTTTTCTCACATGCAGATTTGTCAATTTTATGTCAAACATCAGTTCTATAGCAAGAGACAGTTTTATAAGAAAAATGAGAATCATCATCAGAAAATTGTAATATGAACCCTTGAATTACTTTACTGGTAATTCTTCCACAAGGCACAATAAAACTTGTGGAAATTATCAGGCAAGTTTGGGGAAAAGCATGAATTCATTTTCTGCCTGAGATCTTTGAATGGGTTTATGCATTCATTTCAACCGTCCTTGTTGATTATCATTTTACTACTTAACAGCATTGCTTCAAATTATTTGTTTTGTCTTTCAAATTGCTCATATCTTGCGAAATTTTATTTTGGAGTTGCATTTATTTCTGCCAAGTAAATTAAACAAATTAAGCATAAGTAATGGATTTCATTGCCCTTTTCCAATCAGTCAAAATCAGTTTCAACTTATTATAAACATTTGTTTCCTTTCTTAAACTGAGCTTTCTATTTTTCTAGATGACCTTGTTTCCATATAATGTATGTATAATACGTGCCCTGTAATGGCTATAAATAAATAATGGATTCAAGACAATTATACTTAAATTTGAATGTTATATCACCATTTGTGCTCAAAGGTTTCCACCCCATTGCTTCATTTTTAAAAATGAGATTCAACCAAAGGTAAATAACGTTAGTAATTAATAAAATGTAAACTAACAATGTTCATGTTGTAAGCTGCCAAGAGATGCCTTGTGGTGAGATTGGCAGCAAACTTAATAAATAATAAATAAATAAACAATAGCCCATTGAAGCACAGATAGTTAATTAAATTCCACTGAGTTAGTATACTTCTCTGCCCTCTGAAACAATTGAGATTTTAGAGTCCCTGAAATTCTCCAAAGAAAAAATTGGAAAACAAATCTGTAAAGCAATTTTACACGTGATCACAGCTGATGAAGCTTCTTGTAGAAGATAAGATAAGATAACCTTTATTGTCATTTTTTTTTACTGTGGGCAGAACGGCATACGTCAAAAATGAAATTTAGTTGCCCGCTCTCAAAGTGAAACACATACATGACATACATGAGAAGCAAAATATGTTCTTCTTCCTTTCAAGGAAAAACAGGCCAGTTGCCTTTTGAAAAAGCACTTTTGAGGCTCTCCAATCTACCCATAGGTTTAGAGTTAAAGACCTTATTTATTTATTTATTTATTTATTTATTTATGAGACTTATATACCGCTTTAAGTGCAAGCACTCTCTAAGCGGTGTACCCCAGTAAGCAATGTATATATATATTTACATTGCCCCCAACAATCTGGGTCCTCACCTTATCACCCCTTCCAATACATATCTTAGGGCCAGGGTCTCTTTTGTGATGGCCTACTCACAAAACAAATTCAGCAGAAAATCCCCAAGCTCCAGGAAATATTTGAAACCCTTGCTACCTTTTAGCAAATGATATTTTGTCAGGCTTTTATGCATTGTGCTGCTTCAGCATTTTAAGCATTTCAATATTTCCACAAGGTGTTTTTAGTGAAATTGTGTATGCACTGGAATATTTTATTGAAATACTGAATGGATTTCATTTTACGGAGCCGCGGGAATGTAAATAAACATCAATCTGGCAACCTTGACAAATTATACAATATGCATTTGTAGAGGTCTGCAGAGATATCATAAATATGCAAAGGGTCGTATCCAGATCAATGGAGAGCTAAGAGAATAAATTGAAAGGGACCTCAGAGGTCTTCTAGTCCACCCTCCTAAACCGTTTCAAACAAATGACAGAATTGAAAACCTGATTTATTGATGGAAAAGTGCTGAAGTTGATTCCACCTGATTAAGGTTCTACCAAGCATGAGAAAAGTGATATAAAATTACAGGATGCCCATAGATTAGCCAAAAATACCCCACACATCCCTCAATAGAAGCCGTTTCTTCTTTTTCACTTGATAGATATTATCTTAACAGGTGTCTAATAATTATTTTTTAAGAATAGTATCTAAAGCACATTATATTGCATCAACAAAGAGAAGTAAAATGATAAAAAAATATTCATTTTTTTCTGTAAATTAACTTTACCATCTGTCACAATAGCCTTCAGTATAATTTCATTTTTTAGTTTACTTTTACAATGACAAAATTTAATTTTGTGTAAAAATTATCTGAGTTTGTAATGGAGTGTAAAACCTGAAGTATTTAGATTTTTTTAAAGGAAAAAAAAAGTGTGCTAATCTAATTAATGTGGAATGGAGACTAGTACCCATGGTAAGAAATTTTACGTATCTACTGTGAATAAAAAGAGAAAAGAATAGAAAGTATGCAATAATGTATAATTGAATTTTGACCTGGTAAATTCTGCTAACCTTCAAAACCAATACTACAAAAGCACAGTGTTATTAGCAATAAAAAGAATTTGCTTTGTCCTTTTTAAATTGGCATAAATGGATTGACTGAAGCAGAATGATGTTACTATTTAAGAAATAAGACACTAGATTCTATTACTTCTGATTCTCTGTCACCAGCTATATTCTAGTTTTTTAAATCTAATTATTGTGCTTAAATTGTATTAGCACTCCAGCAATTTGTCCACTGTTGGAAAAATAATTGATGTTTGGTTACTGTTTTATTGCATCGTATGTCCTGCATGTTTGGGAGGCACTCTAGCCAGTTGCAAAGAGTCTATTTTTATCACAATAGCTTAGTTTTACTTAAAGAAAAGAGGAACTGAGATACATTTTTTGCTGTTTAAATTGTGATCTGGTGTTAATCTTTAGAAGATGTACTAACACGTACTAAAATTAATCAGTGAAAGAAGACAAAAATAGACACCAGAGTATAGTAATGAATGTTAGCTTTGACTTCCAAATAGCTTTTAGATGAGGCATGAGTATTTCTCTTTATCTCTACAGAGATAGAACAAGTATATATTTCTGTCTACTATAAGTTAGTGATTTTGTTTGCACATATCAAGCTATGGTTTGTACCATTTAGTGACGTTTGTTGAATACGTCATAGTTGGCTTATATCATGCAGTGCTATGATCCTGAATTTGCCTATTGTAATGGTGAGATTGTAGTGAGTGGATGGAAAACAATAACCACATGTGCCAACCCAGTGCATTAAAATTCATGGAGATTCTATACTGAAGGAGAGAATTAGAGATCAAATTTGACTTAACTCCTCTTTTGTGTAATGTTTTGCCATCAATGATCAGTGACAAAAAAAGAAGAATGGAATTAGATAGATTAGCAATGATTTATTCTGTTCTTATACTTCTGTCCTCAGGAGAGCAACTCTATAGATCATTGGTTCTCAACATTTTTAATGCTGCGACCCCCAACCGGTTGTAAGTAGAGGACTACTCAACCGGTCGTAAGTCGAGGACTACTCAACTGGTGCAGCACCGTTTGCAGAATGGGACTTTTGGCAGGCTCAGCAGGGCAGAGACAGCCTGGACAATTCCTATTGGCTTTTGAAAGCCAATAGAATTAGACTCTATTCAAGAGAGTCTATTCTATTGGCTTTCAAAAGCCAATAGAATAAAAGGGAGTAGCACAGCTAAGAAAAAGGGGGAAAAAATGGCGGACTGCGTTGTTTGGCGACCCCCGTGAAATGGTCGTTCGGCCCCAAATGGGGTCCCGACACACAGGTTGAGAACCACTGCTATAGATTAATTAGGAGCTCCAGCTATGTTAGAGATAGAGACATGAGATTTATTATAGGGGCATGGATGGAGATGATAGATAGATGTTTCTTTTTCTTCTCATAGAATTTCAGTCATTCTCAGCCAAAATCGCTCTCAGATGATACAGTAAGTGTGGAGATAACAATAGAAGGAGTTTACTCTGTATCCTGCCTGGAGCTCCTAAAGAGGGGGGAAAGTGGATATCATCTGATAAATAAATTTCTGTGTGGATAGGAATAATAATGCCTATAATTCTATCCAACATAAGAAAAAAGGAAGGAAGGGAGGGAGAGAGGGAGGGAGAAAATGTAAAATTAATTCCAAAATGGGGCACTATCTTCTCAGTCACTTCCTATATTTTGATTTTCTCCAAGGTACTTTCAATGCTTGGTCTGTGTTTGACAGTAAAGAGAATTAGCTGTGATGCTGATGAATTATTAAACATTGTCACTTTATTTCTTGGCCATGTGTTAGCGGCTTCACCACCATGCATTATACATAAGAGTACATTACATGTAAACCATGGTTTATGGCTATCCTTTTCTAACGAGATGATTGCTTCTCCAATCTATTACAAAATTACTTAAAAAAAAACCGTCAAAAGTTTTCTGCTGCTGAAAAGACAATTTTCAGGAATAGCAAGAGGCAACCGCCAGCTCTTCCTATAATGCATTCTACTTTTTAAAAAAATGTAACTAACATACCGTTCAGGAAAAATTATGTCTCAAAAACCTGGTATGCATATTGTCTGTGTCATTTAAATATGGTTTGTTGAATAAACCATGATTGTCTGGTTGTGCTCATCATGCTAAACCATAAATCATGGCTTGGAAACCACAGGCAATGGATTTATACAATATTCTAACAATTGTGCCTTTGTGCGATATGTGAATCCAGCCATTGTGTTTTCAACAGGGCTTAGTTTGGGCTATGACAGTGATGGCGAACGTTTTAGAGACTGAGTGCCCAAACTGCAACCCAAGACCCATTTATGCATCGTCGGGTGCTGGGTGGGTGTGGCTGTGGTGGTAATGGCAGACTGGGTGGGACTAAAAAGTTCAATCAATCAATTTCAACTTTGCGAGATCTTTTTTTTTTTCCCATGAGAAGTTGAAATTGACTGATTGATTGAACCTTTTTTTTTTTGTACATGGCGGCAGAGGCCTAAAGCGAAAAGGTTTTATAAAACCAGCTGAAGGCCTAGGACTGGGGTGACGGCATGCATGTCCACAGAGAGGGCTCTGAGTGCCGCCTCTGGCACCCATGCCATAGGTTCGCCACCACTGGGCTATGAGTTCTCCGCTGCAAACATTCAGGTGACACTTAGATGGCAGCAATAAGTTAGAATTTGCTTTGTGGCTACCTAGTGGTTATCCAGATTTATGCAATGGGGATCTAGTAGCCCTAATTATTATATATTATTACATATTATATATCTCAGCTACACTGAGAAGAAATAACATTTTTTTTCATTCATAGTTCATCTCATTCATACTTCACTGAGGGATCCAGTATTTCTTGCTACACAAAAGTCTTTCCAAAAACATAAGCTTTCATAATTCCCTTCTGTTTGCCTCTTTATATCCACAAGGAGGAGGTTGGGACATTTTTAAAAACATCTAGTCTCAGTTCTTTGAGGGAAAAAAAATGGTTTATGAGAAGGGAACTCAGGATTAAATTTGTGGCTTCATTACCATGTAAATGCATGTTTCAATTAATCACATTTTGCTGAACCCTCCAGAATCAGTTGTGCATACAGATGAGGAAGGAAACTATTACTGGGAGGTTCATCTGTTGTATTAAGGCATTAAAAAATGGTTTACTGAGCCGTAATTGAGAATTGAGAGTGTTTGCACAACATGCGAAGCCAAAATCAAGCAGCCAATTGTGGGTGCAGTGATTAGTGAAATGTGGATCTTTGACCCAATCCAGTAGAAATTTTCAAAGTGGTGATGACATCCACTAGATGCGTACAGTGCAATCACCATCATAGCTCACCGCTGGACTCACACTGAGGTCAGCCAGGGTTGAAATCTGAAGGAGTCCAAGCTAAGATACCTCCTTCAATGTTACCAGTTACCAGGTGGCGCAGCAGTTAGAGTGCAGTACTGCAGGCCATTTTAGCTGACTGTGTTCAGCAGGTCAGCGGTTCAAATCTCACCGGCTCAAGGTTGACTCAGCCTTCCATCCTTCCGGGGTAGGTAAAATGAGGACCCAGATTGTTGGGAGCAATGTAAATATATATATACATTGCTTACTGGTGTACACCGCTTAGAGTGCACTTAAAGCGGTATGTAAGTCTCATAAATAAATAAATAAATAAATAAATAAATAAATAAATAAATAAACTCACAATTGAATGCATTTTTTTAACATGCATAAGTATATATTTATTAGGCAGTCTGTAAAAGGGAGGAAGGCTGACACAGGATTATGGGTGATAACTGATATTAGTAAATGCCTTGGAAGCATCCAAAACACAATAGAGTTAGTTCTTGACTTAACAACTACAACTGGACCAATTTTTTTCCTTTGCTAAGCAAAGTGGCTCTTAAGTGAATGGCAAGATCCAATCTGGGTTGTTCACTGGGACTAGAGGTTTACTCTTAAGTGAGCTGTGCCCAATTTTACAATCTTTTTGCCATGGTTATTATTGATCCTAATCAGAACAGAGTTGGAAGGGACCTTGGAAGACTTCTAATCCAATTCCCTGCTCAAGCAGGACATCCTGTACCATTTCACACAGGTGACTGTCTAGTCCAGTGATGGCAAATTTTTTAGAGACTGAGTGCCCAAACTGCAACCCAAAACCCCCTTATGCATCATCGAGTGCCGGGTGGGTGTGGCCCACTGGCTGGGTGTGGCCAATTGGGTGGGGGTGGCCAATTGGGTGGGGGTGGCTGCAGTGGTAACGGCAGACGGGGTGGGACTAAAAACTTCAGTCAATCAATTCCAACTTTGCAAGATCTTTTTTTTTCCTGCAAGAAGTTGAAATTGACTGAACCTTTTTTTTTTTTTTTTGCACACAGCGGCGGAGGCCTAAAGAGAAAAGGTTTTATAAAACCCAGCTGAAGACCTAGGACTGGGACAACAGCACACGTGCCCATAGAGAGGGCTCTGAGTGCCACCTCTGGCACCCATGCCATAGGTTCGCCATCACTGGTCTAGTCTCTTCTTCAAAACCTCCATTGATGGAGCACCTACAACCTCTGGTGGCAAGCTGTTCCACTGGTTAATTGTTCTCACTATTAGGAAGTTTCCCCTTAATTCCAGGTTGCTTCTCTCCTTGATTAGTTTCCATCCCTTATTTCATGTCCTTCCTTCTGGTGCTTTGGAGAATAAGTTGACCCCTCCTCCTTAGGGCAGCCTCTCAAATTACTAGAACACTATCATGTCCCCCCCCCAGTCCTTCTTCTAGGCAGCTCACTTCAGTTGTTAAGTGAATTACATGGTTGTGAAGGGTTCTGTAACTGAAACAAAAAGAAATTGCTATCTCGCTTTTGTGATCAGTATTTCCGTCAGGGACAAATTCCATGCAAGCGTGGAAAAACACGTACATGGATGGGATGTACCAAAGGAGGGAATAAGGGAGTGTACAGGAATGATTGATGTCTTCCTTATGATGTAATGGCTCTGCTGTTTGATTTTCATGGGCTAACAAAGTTTATAAAGCAATGTTACTAACTGTCTAAGGTGTGGCACTTCTGGACGTAACTGCCAGCATTCCAGATTGTTTGCCACCCAGATTTTTTACTTGATCAATTAAAGCACTGTTTCCTCAAGAAGCTTCCATTTGAGTTGCCTGATTAGACTTTTAATGGTATCTCAAATTTAAGTTAAGGGCCAGGGACTTTGTAGTTGTTAAGGAAATCTGCCTTCCTCTGCGACTTTGCATGTGGGAAGCTGGCTGGGAAGGTCACAAACGGTGAACACCTACATGATCTTGGGATTCTGTAACCATCATAAATACATGCTGTTTGCAAAAGGCACCTGAATTTTGTTCACACGACTGTGGAGATGTTGTTGCAATTGTAAGTGCAAGAACTGGTTTTAAACCCCTTTTTCAGTGCTGCTGTAACTTTGAACGGTCGCTAAACCAAAGGCTGTTAATGGAGGACTGCCTCCATATCCCTTTTCATCTGCAGATATTATGTATAGACAGCAGAATTCTCTTTCATTTAGGAAAAAAAACATTTGAATAGTCTAATTAAAATAATATAACCCTGTAAAATTGCATAAACACATACACATAATTACAAATATATACATCAAAATGCTAACAACATAAAGAATGTTCTTTCTCGAAAACTGAAAGAGGATTATGTATTATCCAACACTTGTAAAGTTTATGAATTAGTATGTAATTAAAATTAGACTGAGTGTGCTCATCTGTCTCTTCTCCATTGTCTTCTTGCTATACCACCTGAGGTGTTTTGTTCCTTCAAATTACTTTGACTGCACTCTATATTTCAACACCTGTCAAACAATATGTATTACAAAGCATGTTTTAAGCAAGAGATCTATGTGAATCTGAGAAGCAGGAGCTCTGCTAATTTCTGAGCAGTTCTGATGAAGTAATATATTGTCTCTGCCATTTTCATCCTTAATTACTCCACCTAAACATGCTTTCAGGGAGATTGGTCATTTTTAATATCAACTATGAATCTTTTCCATAAAGAAGTTCCAGCCTTCCTTGGAGCTAATGCTTCTGCCCTTCGGCATTGTTGAGGAATATTTCTGCCGGCTTCTCCTTCTTAGAAATTACTAAACATATTCTGTGTGATGGACATTGCCAGTATTAATTTTCATATAGAATGAAAGAGCGAGCTTGACTTTGGATCCAAAGTCATCTATATGACATCTCTATGCTCCTGGATGCCAGAGATTCTCCCTGGATTTTGGAAGAACTCCAGGTGCCACCAGATACCCTTAGAACTTTGTTGGAAGAAAACAAAGAGCATACTCAATCAGGTTTTGCGTAAGAGTCTTCCTTAGGGATTACTGCATAGTGATAAGGGCAGCAAAATGTAGCTATTTCTCCACCTTTATCGTCTGAGCAGAGGTCCTGTTTAGGATGACCTAATTGTGGGAAGAAGAAAAACTTAGAAGGCCTATATTGTTCTTGGCACCTATTAGATAAAAGTGCTTGGATTTGCTTGGAGTTGGGATCCAGTCATACAGGACAACACAGGGTCTTGCTCACTAATCTGGGAAGAGTTCAAATCTATTGATCCTGATGAAGTTAACATGGCCCTCAAAAAGCTGGTTCTTTGTGGGAGGGGATGGGTCCATCATCCTTGAAGGAGGTGACTGTCCATCTCTCCTTAAAAGAACATCATGAATCCAACCTGTCTATACTATTTTTGTCCACACTTCAACGGTCCTTTTTTAGGGAAAGTTACTGAGAACATCTGGATGCTTTGTAGTCCATTGGAGTTGGGGGGGAGGGCTAATTAATTATATAACACACAAACAAACAAATGGTTGGCTTAGGCCTGCAGGGGGTCCTGGAATTTATAAGGGTCTTGGCTCAACCCTTATAAAATATTCTGTGAGCAGACAACATTTATCCTGGTATATAGCCAAACTGTTTCAAGCATTGTGTTTCAGTGGTGACAACTTTAAGATGAATGGACTTCAACTCCCAGAATTTGCTAGCTGGCATTATTGCAGTGATAAGAAAATGGAGTCAGTTCCTGTACTCTATGAAGGTCATTGAAAATAGGTGCAGAGCTGATTCTGAATGGTCAAAACCCCACCCCACCCCACCCCACCCCTCCATGTAGTGTTATTAAAGGATGGCGAAGAAGGTTGACTTTAGTTTCCGATTTCCACTTGGCTTTCAACCAGAGTCAACAAGCAGAACCACATTTTTGCTTCTGACAATCTGTCCCATAAAAAGAGATGGAAAACTATAATGTACATAATGTATTTAAATACATAATAGATCAAGTAAGTGGGAAGGAAATGAAATGGATGAGAATTAATTCTGGGCATGCAGCGTAAGGGAAAAATGAAATTATATAGTTGCACAGCAGGTGCCGCTCCCTCTGGAGAAATTATACTCTTAAAAGTGTGGTTGGACTATTTAATGATTGGCAGGTTTATGGAATATTCTGTTAAGCGCCCAGCCATTATTGTTATTGGGGAGACAAAAACACTGCATAAATCATGACACTGCCACAGTGCCTAACTCTCCTCTTCTGTTTTCCTTGAGAATGTCTTTGTTGTTATACTTATGGTGTTACTTGTAGCAAAGCAGGCTGCATAGATTATAGCTGCTTTCAAGAAGGTTATTTTTCTGTAGCTTCTCCTATGCAGTTATATCCATTAATTATTAGGAATGTGGATCACGGAGTTTAGTGGTTGCCTTGTTGGCCGAGGGAGACTCTACTTGTTAGTAGCTATCTGACTCAGACTTTTGTTGAAGATCGATTTTTTGGGGGGAGGGGACAGATTTGCCTGCAAAGGGTCAGGCACAAGAAACCAGGAGACAGGATAAGGTCCAAAAGTACTACAAAGAGCCGTGGTGGCGCAGTGGTTAGAATGCAGTACTGCAGACTACTTCTCTGACTGCTGGCTGCCAGCAGTTGGGCAGTTCAATTCTCTCCGGCTCAAGGTTGACTCAGCCTTCCATCCTTCCAAGGTTGGTAAAATGAGGATCTAGATTGTTGGGGGCAAATAGGCTGATTCTGTAAACCACTCAGAGAGGGCTGCAAAAGCACAGTGGAGCAGCATATAAGTCTAAGTGCTATTGCTTGCTTGCTTCCTTCCTTCCTTTTTTCTTCCTTCCTTTTTCCTTCCTTCCTTCCTTCCTACCTTTCTACCTTCCTACCTTCCATCCTTCCATCCTTCCTTCCTTCCTTCCCAGTGGTTACAACACAACATTATTGGCTGACTCTGCCCACAGTCAGAAGTTTGATCCTGACTGGCTCAAGGATGACTCAGCTTTCCATCCTTCTGAGGTCGGTAAAATGAGGACCCCGATTGTTGGGGGCAAATAGGCTGACTCTGTAAACTGCTTAGAGAGGGCTGCAAAATACCGTGGAGCAGTATATAAGCCTAAGTGCTATTGTTACAAGTTTATTTCATGCTAGCTATACAAGAATCAGTCACGGCAAATTGGTACTAGATAAAGGGTCAGCGGGCTTCAAGGGGGCTGGATGAGGGTGTAGAAACTGTAAAGTGATGATGCATTTGACCTCTCTCTCGGGCTCTGCTTAATCATTTCCTCCACTATGCTTCTGATTGTTCCTGTATCGCCAATAGCGAGCTGTAAAAAAATATTGAGGGCTGTTGCTTCTATCTCTCCCTCTCTATTTTTTCTTTCCCAGAGTGCTTCATTCTATCTGACCACTTTCCTTGCTTCTTCATTCATTTGTTCCTGGTTACATGGATAGACTTTCCAATAGCTGCTGAAAATATCTGTCGAACCTGTACAAGATCTGGGAGACTTTCTTACAATTAAAAACAATATAAGGAGGAAGTGTTTTTTTTTTCTCTGCAGCAGGCCATCTTCTTGTTCGTTCATTGATTCTTAAAAAAAAAAAAAATCTTAAAAAAAACCCTATATCCCCTGAAGCTATCTGAGGACTAAAAAGATTGTGTTGGTTTCCATCTGGTTACATTTGAACAAAGAGCTAGCAATCATTATCTCACTTGGAGACATCCAATGAATAAGTAGAAAGGGAAAATTATTTTCCCTCTCTTTTAGGATATGAAGTACTCCCCATTTTATTTATTTATTTATTTGCAGTTATGACAAAATGAATGCTGTACTACATTAGTGAATACAAGAGGGCAGGCATAAGTGATAAGTCTTTCATAGCTAAGAAATTTGGTGAATCCTGTGTTGTGTGGGAACTTAGCATACCTAGAAGAAGACTTTCAGAAACCCATCTGTGCACTTTCATGGGTGTTTCTCAGCAAAATGCTTGGATGAAAAATTGAGAACGTTGAAAAAAGTTGTTGAAACATTCAACAGAAAACAATGGAAATGGAAAACAATAAAAGTGCTTTGGGAATTCAGACAGACAAGCACCCGTTACATAACATCCCAGACTTAACAATTCTCGATAAGAAAGACAAAAAGGCTAGATAGTAGATGTGGCAGTACCTGGAGAGAGCAGAAGAGAAGAGAAAAAAAAAAAAAACTGGAAAACACAACAAAATACAAAAACCTGCAAAAAGAAGTAGAGTGACTGTGGCAAAGATAGCCAATAGTAATAGATGCCTGGGGTGCAGTCCCCAAGCATCTGGAACATCCTTTCAACACAGCCGGCATTGACAAAAATCGCCAGCAGTCAAAGGCAAAAGGCAGCTTTACTTGGAATCGTTTACATCCTATGACAAGACCTTTGATACCAACAAACAGCATCTGGCTATCCTAGTTTCTTGGGGAGGAATTGATAAATGGATAAAAATGCCAAATCCAGCCAAAACTCTGGCTGACAGTTTCACCAACCAATATAATAATATAGTAGTTGTTTTAGCTCTCCAGATAATTGTCATATTCCCTAGATAAGTTACTGAAATGTAGAAGTCTTTCATAATTTTTGACCCCACACATCTTGATTTGAGACCAAGTTTAAAACCTACCATTTGTTAAATAATCAATTCTGACAGTCCTTTGTCTCTGTTAGCAGCCCCAGCAATGCCCAGCGTTCATGACCTGAAGCCTGATTCTTGCAAATTCATATTGCAAATATGGCTAAATGTAGTCTTTAGGTAAAATACTACTCAGGAAAAAAGTGTTTTTATTATATTCTCGGGACAGTTGCTTAAAATAACAGTTTGCAAGCCTACAGATAATTTAGATGAAACTTCTGGGGAAGTTTTTTTTTTTTTTTTTTTTTTCTGGGGAGACACAGAAAACTCAATTCAAATTTAGATGCTTTTTAATCCAATGCCAGTTGCTGCATGTTCAAGTCAGTACTTTTTCATAGATATTTTGGTAAGCTGCCTCATTAATCATGTATAATGCCCATGCTAACATCTATCAAGATCCTAGGCTTCCTTTTAAAAAAAAAAAACCTGAGCATGCCAGTTCTGATAGTATTTAAAAAGATATGCTTTTCAGTTAAACATCTGTTATGTGGAAATTATATTATATATTCATGAGTTCCTAAGGACAAATTGACAGCATGTTGGAGCATTCAGCAAACTGGACAGAAACACTCCTATTGTTACATGAAATTTCAGATATCAATGTTCATGTAGAGGTATGAAGTGCATAGGAACTGGAACTGATCCAGACAAATGTATTCTAATTGGAATTGCAGACTGAAATATTATGTCTCCATGTTGAATGTATCTATAGGTAAAGTTGATTTTTTTTCCCTTTTGAATCGGCCTCTGTTGATGGGTGAATATCCAGAATAAAACCGTTTGCATGTCTCCCATTTAAAACTGAGGTCAGAATACCAAGATCAGATTTGAGTTAACTGTAGGGATAATGATTTATAATGAAGTTTTGCTTTCTTTGTATCTATTTGCTTTTTTTACACCAGTTTTATATATTTGATAGGGTCAATTGACTTAATAAAGTTTTCTTCTTCTACTTAAACTGTGGAGAAAAATGCTTTTGCTCCATAATGAAGTATCAGGTCAAATTAGATTACTTGGAGTCATCTAGGATAGATTAGATTATTTCTATAGCCGCTCAACCAGACCTCTTAATTATAAGGGATATTTTCTGCATCTCCCAATAATAATTGATGTATGAGACACAGATGAGATGGATTAGCTCGATGCAGACAACCCCCCCCCCACTTGATTTTTATTTCATCTAAAAGAATGAACCCGTAGCACATTTCAGGCATGTAAACAAGGTGATTCTTCTCCTTCCAAGATGCTGTTTTGCTGCCTAATATATTACTTTTCTTTATTATGTGCTGCATAATACACATTTTTCACTAGCAAGTGTGACTGAATTCCATTGGCATTTTCCTTCCAGGTTTATATATATGTGTGTTTGAAATGCAGCCTTAGAATGATAACCTGAACATTCATTTCAATTAATGACTACTGAGCAGTAATTCCCATTTCTTATAATGAGGTTTTTTTCCCCAATGCGTTGGTTTCTACCTCTCTCCACATCGAACCAACATGGCCAGAATTAATTGGGACATGGAGTCCACTGTGTTTGGGGTGTGCCAGACTGTAAAAGTTAGCTATGCTATAGGATTACAACTTTATTTAATTTAATTTTAATTATGTTTTACGTAAGTTATTGCTAGAGCAGCTTCTGTGTTGCGGCGATTATGTCTTGCATGATTGTTCTAAGAGGCACACTGTCTATATTGTTTATTTCCACTTGCATAGCCATATCTTTCTGCCTTTCACTGGATATTTTTATGGCCACTGCTACCTTTCAAAACTTCAGGTTTTTGCCTGTTAGATATTTCACCTGTCACACACACTAGGATTAAAGTCATTTTAGTCAATTTTTCAGAATCTCTGTTCAAGATGGGAGGCGGGATGTTTGGAAACAAGAATGACTTTTTCAGGTGGAGCACTTTGAGATGGAACTTTTTCTGCACTGTCAAAGGTATTAGGAAGAAGCAGTGCAAAAATAACAGAATAATGAAATGATTTTCTGGCAAGGTTAACACAGTCTTTCTTCAGCATCCTTCTCCTGGATGTCATCCATTGCAATAAAAATGGAGCTAAGAATGTAAACGTTTGGATTTTTGCAAATGTTAAGTTACTAATTAGCTTGACAGACTTTTATGTGTTTATTCAATCAATTTAATCAGAATAGAGCTGGACTGGTCTTCTGGTTCAACCTCCTGCTGAAGCATGAAACCCTATACCATTTCAGACAGTTTTCTTAAAAACCTCCAGGAATGGAGCACCCACAACTTCTGAAGGCAAAGCTGTTCCACTGGTTAATTATTCTCACTGTTACGAAGTTTCTCCTTAGTTCCAGGTTGGTTTTCTCCTTGATTAGATTCCATCCATTTAAGTTCACAAATGGATGGAATTTAAATGGACTCCAGAAGATGGTAGAGGACAGGAAGACCTGGAGGAACGTTGTCCATGGGGTCGCGATGGGTCGGACACGACTTCGCAATTAACAACAACAACAGTTTCCATCCATTGTTTCTTGTCTTGCCTTCTGGTGCTTTGGAGAATAGCTTGACTCCCTCTTCTTTGTGGCAGCCCCTCAAATACTGGAATACTGCTATCATGTCCTTCTTTTCTCCAGACTGGCCATACCCAATTCTGCAACCATTCTTCATATGTTTTTGTCTTCAGGCCTTTAATCGTCTTAGTTGCTCTTCTTTGCACTTTTTCCAGAGTCTCAACAAGTTTTTTTTTTTTTTTTTTTGTAATGTGGTGACCAAAACTGGATGAAGTATTCCAACTGTGGCCTTACTAAGATGGGGGGGGGGGAGAGAAGGGTGTTCTGGAAGAATGAGTACTTTCCAAATTCCCTCCATTAAATATTGTTGCCTTTTTGGAATTAGGAAGTGTGACTTCTTGGTTGTAGCCCCCACCCTCTGGAACAGTATCCCTTCCAAAGATAAGGGTGGTGTCCTCTTTCCTAAGGTTCTGGAAAGCTCTGAAAACTTGGATTTTGTCCAGACTCGGGATCAGTGGTGGGATTCAGCCGGTTCGTACCACTTCGGCAGAACTGGTAGCTATTTTTTTTTGTTGCCCAGGCCCAGAATGGACTTCCAGAAGCAGCATCCACCCAGAGAACTGGTTGTTCACATATTTGAATCCCACCACTGCTTTGGGTTTGATTTGCTTTTTGCTTTGATTATGATTTATTCAATGGCCCTATTTTGTTTTGTTGTTTTTGTCCAGATTATTTTGAGTTTGGGCTGACCGTCTGATTTGGGGTTTTTAGAGGTTTATATGGTTTCTTTTCCTTAGTTTTGTGCACTGCCCAAAGTCCACTGGAGTTCAGCAGCCAATACATTTAAATAAGCAAATAAGACATGCAGATGCTGGCAGAACGGTAGGAAGTACTATGTGGTTTTTGCCCAGAGGGAGAAATGATTTTCAAAGTAACTGTGCTGAAGAGTGTGATTTTGCCCACTTGCTTAGCAAGAGCTGAGCATGTCAGAAGCTGATCTAAGTTTGGCGCAGTGGGAATGAGGTAATTAACCAGCCTGCGAGGCAGACCAGATAGGGTCGAGAATGTGAGTGACCAGTGCAAAAGAAGAGGTCGGACGGTGAGAATGAATGAGGCTCAAATTGGAAAATAAATTCACGAAAGAAGTGTGAAAGGAGTTGAGATGAAGAGGAGGCTTGAGAAAGTTGTGCTTCGGTGGAACTGACAAAGCAAGGATGGGGAATCATGGGGTGGCTGTAAGCTGGTGCTAGATAAAAGCTTTTTTTTTTTACTCTCCCTTTATGTCACGCCAGACAAGTTCTTTGCCTTACTAGTCTTAGTTTTTTTCCTCCACTGTGTATACTATTGCGTATCCCAACCTAATAGGGCGAGGGGTTTATATGTATGTCAGTTTTCATCAAAGTAGAAAACATAAAACATCTCAATCAATTATTTCAACCATAAATGAAAAACAAATCTGTTGATACTCCAATTCAGGCAACTGGAGATACTTCAGATGCACAGCACTATCAATCTTTTTCTGTTTATATTTTTTAAAGCTATCTGAAATAAGTGAATTTAAAAGATTTGTTATAAAACCATCAGGAAGGCGACTCACAGAGAAGAATGGGGGAAAACCCTTGAGAAAACCGACATCAGTTCATTTTTTTTTTTAAAGAAAAAGTGTTTTTACTATAAAAAGGACTGGTTGCTTTCTTAGTTTTAGTGTTCCTTTATGCAGCATCTACTGTTTTGTTTGCCATCTTTGTCTTCTAAAGTCTGTTTTATTTTTTGTTATTATATTCTAGCTTCTGCCTCGTTTTCCTTCTACATTATGATTTATCTCATCCTATACCTTTCTCTACATTCTAACTACCTGTCTACTTTTAAACAAATATTTTCAGGAAGCACAACTGCTTATTATTGTGCTCTGAGGCATTGCTAAAGTGTGGTTTTTGCATATCACTTTATTATTCACTGACATGAGAAAAACCCGTATGCCTGAAGACATGCCTTTCACATACGTCTTAAGCACCCCAAGCCATATTCCAGAATATTTGTGATAATAAAGTCCGGGAATCTGTGGTGATTGTGGTGGAACAAAAAATATTTCAATGTTCTGTTTTGTTTATTTTAATGGTGTGCATGCACACGCAGGCAACCCCTCCCCCCCACACACATAAGCGAACAGCCTTGTTTTGAAAGCCTTTCTGAAAATTAGCAGGATCAGGAGCCACTGAACAAGTTAAGGATGTTGTCAGGGATTCATTGGCTAAAATTTTCAATGTTGTCAAGACATTCCCAGAATTGCTCATCCAGTGTACAGATAGTCCTCAATTTACCACTAGAATTGAGCTCAAAGTTTCTGTTGCTAAGTGAGATATTTGTTAAGTGAGTTTTGCCCCATTTTATGACCTTTCTTGCCACAGTTGTTAAGTGAATCATTATAGCTGATAAGTTAGTAGCCTGGCTGTTAAGTGAATCTGGTTTTCCCATTGACTTGGCTCATCAAAAAGTTCCAAAAAGTGATCACGTGACCTTGGGACACAGCAACGGTGTCCTGGTTCCGACAGATGAAACTCCTCAAAAAACTTCGAGGCATTGTTTACCTTAAAGAATCTTTATTGGAAGAGCATAGCTTCGGCACTAACATAATCAAAGCCAAAATCTGAATTCCCCTCCCCTCCACCTAGTATCAAACCACAATTCCCTCCTCTAATTAACAGTCATAAATCACATTCTCCAATTAGTTTGAAATGCCGGCTTTCCCTCCAGTTCTTCAACCTGCCATTTCTTATCATCTCTTATTTCAAAAGCTCTGAATTCACACACTATTAGGATATTGTTATGTCTAACTAACTCCCATCACATTCCTCCTCCTCCCCCCCCCCAGTATCATCTAATTCTAAGAGTAAAGCATAAGAAAGAATAAGGCTGCATCTCCATATGTTGTCAAAGCAAGAACATCCAATGTTAGCAGCATTGACAGATGGTCATAAGTGTGAACCGGTTGCCAAGCATCTGAATTTTGATCACGTCATCACGGGGAGGCTGCAAAGGTTGTAACTGTGGAAAAACGGTCATCAGCCCCTTTTTATGGTGCCGTTGTAACTTTGAATGGCCACTAAATAAACTGTTGTAAGTTGAGGACTACTTCTAATCATGGCTGAGATTGAAGTCCACAAGTCTGAAAAATGCCCACCTTAAAGAAGACTTAAAGAAAAATACTGAATATTGGGTGAAGTAGGATGGAGTGGAGGAGTGGACTGGTAGATCTGGAATTGTTCCTAAATTACCAGCTGGACTTCTATAGGTTAAAAGTTTTGGGAGGGATATAAGGGATATAAGCCACATGATCGGGAAGATTTTAATGTGTTTGAGCAAGATAGTGGTGGGACTAAGGTAACATACGACCGACAATCTTTGCTGGCATGGCGAGTTTCTAGCTGTTTCGGAACTGTTGGTGAGACCGTTAAAAGTCATTTGCGCTGTTTGAAATTGTTCTGCTGGCAGAAAGATCTGACTGCTGGCCTAGCAACAGATTCTATTGCAAATCAGGGCTGTATCCAAAGAAGGCAGAGGAAGAGAGGTCCCATGGCTTATGGAGCAAAGGAACTGGATGAGGCTGTCGGCAGGCCCAGAGGAAGGGAAAGAGGCTTTGGGAGGAATTGGTGGTGGCAGCAGCGTGCTCCAGGGGCGAAAAGGAGCGAGGCCCCTTTAAGGCAAAGGTGGAAGAGACAGGATCAGAAAAAGGAAAGGAGGCGAGGTTGTCATGCAGGAATACAAGCTAATTTGAGGGCTAATCCACACGGAGCTCTGTTTCCATCTGTCCTGTTTGCCATCCTTCGCTCCCTAGAGACTAAAATGGAAGATCTGTAACTTGAGCTGGCCACCAACAAGGAGTGTATATCGGAGGTGGTGACCCTTTGAGAGCTGTATGCAATGAAATTTCATTTTGATGTATGCCAATTGGTGTACTTTCAAAGTGACAATAAAGTTGTTGTTGTTGTATATCCTGCTGATGTTGGAATCATGCATTACAGGTAGTCCTTGGCCCATGACCATAATTGAACCTGGAATTATGGTCATAAATCATTTTGGTCATAACATGAGCCATTTCTTGAATCCAATTTCTTGACATTTTTTGTAGCAGTCGTTAAATGAACACCACGGTCATTAAGCAAACACAGCGGTTGTTCGGCAAATTTATTTCTCCCCCCATGACCTCTTTTTCCCTGGAACCTACAAGTAAACACCAAAACCTGCCCAAAGGTCTCAAATTATGGTCACAAAAGCAGGGGATGCTGCAAATGGCTTTCAAGGGGAACCGGTTGCCAAGTGCCCAAAATGCGTTAACGTGACTGAGGGAAGCGTGCAACCATCCTAACTTTGAACAGAGGTCATAATAGATCCATCATAACTTTGAATTTCGCTAAGCAACTGTTGGTAAGTCGAGGATTGCCTGTACATGCCAACTATACATCTGAATGAAAGTGCAAGTGAAGCCATTTCCAAAATTGAGTTTCTCTAAATGGTGCTTGGCTGAGAGCAGGGGGGGGGGGAAATAAATTTGGGTTGGAGGCTGAGTATTGGAAGACTATTAGCAGGTTGCTCACTTATAGCGCAGTTCTATAAATGAATTATAGACCTTCTGCAGTGAAGCACTCTCCTATATGTTTAATTTTGGTTTGATTCATTTTCAAGAAAGTCATTGCAAAATATTTAACAGATGGAAACGGGGGAAAAAAGCACCTTAAACTGGAACATGATTCAGAATGTCTGCTGACCTTTTCAATTTATTATTAAAAATAATGATTCCCCGATATAGCAAATATATTAGTCTTGCAATCTATACACCAAACCACTTCTTAACACTTGTACTGAAGACTCAGATACTCATTTAGCAAAGAAGAACAAAATAATTTGAAGTGCTGAAGGAAGAGAAAAATATGCCAACAAATCCTTATTTCCTAAGAAAATGGATGGTTCTGTTGATAGTGTGAAATGTTACTCTGAAAAGGTCTTACATTAGTTCAGGCATCCAACAAGGAGTGTTTTTAAGAGCTAGTTTGTAATAGAATTAAGTCTGTGAATGAAATATGATTTTCTAAATATTTTTTTTCTTTCTTTCCCTGCTTTATATGTACGTGAAACATTTTAAAATTTAGGTCAGAAACATATAATAACTCTCCTAGTATTCAAAAGTCTTTACAATGGCATCCTAAGGTATATGCTTTTTATTTTTTTAAAAAGTACTAACTTACAGTTAGCTAGGATATTTAAAAGTATGTTTGTTAATCAAGGAAGAAAGGAATAAGATTCATAAGTCACATTACTACAAGCAGAGAGCTCAGTCTTGAACCTCAGTAGCTGTAGTATTCTCTAAAGCACCAGAGGGCAGAACGAGAAACAATGGTTGGAAACTGAACAAAGAGACAAGCAACCTGGAATTAAGGAGAAACTTCCTGACAGTGAGGACAATTAACCAGTGCTTATCCCCAGAAATTGTAGGTGCTCCATCACTGTAGGTTTTTAAGAAGAGACTGGACAATCACCTATCTGAGATGGTATAGGTCCTCCTGCTTGAGCAGCGGGCTGGACTAGAAGACCTTCAAGGTCCCTTCCAGCTCTATTCTATTCCTATGATGTGAAGTATTAGTACTGCTTTATACTTTTTTGGTAAGACCACACTTGGAATATTGCATTCAGTTTTGGTCACAACAATACAAAAAAAAGATGTTGAGACTCTTGAAAGAGTGAAGAGAAGAGCAACAAGGATGATTTGGGGACCAGAGGTTAAAACATACAATGAACGGTTGCGGGAACTGGGTATGACTAGTTTAACAAAGAGAAGGATTGGGGGTGATATAATAGCAGCCTTCCAAAATCTGAGGGGCTATCACAGAGAAGAAGGGGTCGACCTATTCTCTAAAACACCTGAGGTAGGACAAGAAGTAATGGATGGAGGCTTGTTAGTGATCCAACCTAGAACTAAGGAGAAATTTCCTGACAGTGAGAACAATTAATCAGGGATGGTAAGCATACTGGCTGCCAGGCCCCCAAAATTTTGATCACTTGACCGTGGGGATGCTGCAACAGTTATACTCTAAGACCCATTTTAAGTCATTTTTTCCCAGTGCCAACGTCACTTAAGAAATGGTTGTAAATCAAGGACTACCTTTATGAGGCAATACTACACAAACTTAATAGCTACCTTCAGTCTGATGCTTTATGTAGTAGAAAGCACCCAGTACAAAGGACAAGAAAAAACCAGCTTCATTATTGCCACCTCTAAGAAGTTCTGATCCAGTGTTGCTGTAGTTTCCAGCATCCTTGTCCCCTTTTATTTCCTTCTGAGGGAGGTTCCTCCTGTTATGTGCTCCTGGCTACTTTCCTTCGTGACCAGAGGCAAGCTCGCCTGACCAATAACCAGCCAAGACACAGTGAAGGCCTTTTGTTTCATTTATTGCAATAAGCGGGGAGAGAAGCTATCAAAGCTTGGTTCTCTCCAAAGTTCCAACCCAAAATATTCCTTTCTGTATACAGCCCTGTCCTGGCTGCCCCATCCCTCCTCTCTCCCCATTGGCTGAGGTACTATGAGGTTACACTCTTTTCGACCGCCTCCTACATATTTCCTGCGACATACTAAATCATACATCACATGTACATTAAAATTAGGAGATAATTTATGCAAGGTGTGTCAGTTAATATTAATCAATTGCGCATGCTCAGTTGCCTGAGTTCTGCCCCCCCTTTTTATGGCTTCTTAGAAAAATAGGTTCTTTCCTGTTTTGCTAGTTATCTTCTATTACAGATGTTTTCTTCTTCCTTTCCCACTCTAAGACCCAGCTATTTTTGCCTACATATTTCCTTTACATCCTTTCTTTATGCTAACCTTTCCTGTTTCCCATCATAGCTTCTCCACTCAGTAAATTTCCACTGCAGCAAATTCAATTTTAAATTTCTCTTTCAATATTAAATTTTGAAGACCTTTCTTTTATTTCTATCACTCCTATTCTCTTAGAGTTGACAGTGCTGAAAGTGATGCATATTTCTTGATAGTCGGACTCTTCTGCCTAATCTGCTTCATATTCTTCCGTTAATGTTGCTTGCTTCTGATTCTGCCGGAAGGCAGATTTGTTCAGCTTAGATGATGATAAAAAATGAAGGCAGTGGTCCAGATCTGCAGCCGACATTGATCTAAGAGCTGTCACAATATTTCTTAGTTTCGCTCTTTCACTTACCCATTTCTCAGAGCTGTGAAAACTCCATGAATGCCATAAGTATTTGGCTCAGAGCTATTGTGCATCAGAGGTGAGTTTTTCACTTTTCATAGGCACGTCTAGACAAAATCACATTCCTCACAGAATGATAGAGGTGAAAAGAGAGATCTCTGTTCAAGAATCTACTTCTCAGAAGGACTAATTTTTAAGATAAAGGCTTGGCCAATATGAATTATCTATTCCCTGTTTGAAGGGCTGGAAAGGAATTTCAGCTAAAGCTCCCTCCAATATCTTCTGAGTCAGGCTTTCCACTTATTTCAATAGTGGAGTAGTTGAAGTGAGCTTAGCTTTGTGTAGAAGCAATCTTATCCAGAAAGAGAGGACAATGGAGACTTACGGAGGAACAAAGATTTGGTAATAACCAAAATCCTTAAAACACAAGCACTGTGATACAAAAACCCAGACTTTTTTCTTTTAACTACTAGACTCAAGCAGATTTCTGTTACCTCCAACTGGTAGACTTTGAAGTTGCCTTAATGAAATAGAAGTTTTTTTTAAAAAATAGAAGATCTGATTTTGATAGAAGTTACATTCTCCCCACATAGCCAAAACGGGGGAGAAAAATCAACAGGCTGAAGCATCTTTTTTTTTTTAATGAAAAGACTGGAGTTAGATTGTAGGTTTGCCAAAAGAAGTTGAGATCAGACAGACAGATGCTTCAAACTGAATAGATTTGTGTTCCTTATGGAACAGTTCTTGTCAACCAGCTCGCATGTTTCTGACTCTTTGTACTGTATTCCATTATTTGAGGGGCTGCCTCTCCAAAGCACCTGAGGGCAGGACAAGAAACAATGGTTGGAAATTGATCAAAGAGAGAAGCAACCTGGAATTAAGGAGAAACTTCCTAACAGTGAGAACAATCGACCAATGGAACAGCCTGCCTCCAGAAGTGGTGAATGCTCCAACACTGGAAGTTTTTAAGAAGAGACTAGACAGTCACTTTTCTGAGATGGTAGATTCTCCTGCTTGAACAGGGGCCTGGACTAGAAGACTGGGAATTGAAGCTCACAAGTCATACAAGGGCCAAGTTTGAAGATCCCTGTCCTAGCCAATCTTCTGCAGTGCTAATACATCATGATTTATTAAATAAGCTACCACTGCTGGGTTTCAAGAACACCCTAAACCAAAGCTAAAACCAAACATATTAAGGGATAGAATCAAGATCACATGAAGTATTAATGCCACTCTACAATGCCTTGGTAAGGCCACACTTGGAATACTGCATTCAGTTTTGATCACCAAGATTTAAAAAAGATGTTGAGACTCTAGAAAGAGTACAGAGAAGAGCAACAAAGATGATTAGGGGACTGGAGGCTAAAACATATAAGGAACGGTTGCTAGAATTGGGTATGTCTAGTTTAACAAAGAGAAGGACTAGGGGGGACATGATAGCTGTATTCCAATATCTCAGGGTCTGCCATAAAGAAGAGGGAGTCAAGCTATTTTCCAAAGCACCTGAAGGCAGGACAAGAAGCAACGGGTGGAAACTAATCAAGGAGAGAAGCAACCTAGAACTACGGAGAAACTTTCTGACAGTGAGAACAATTAATCAGTGGAACAACCTGCCTCCAGAAGCAGTAAATGCTCCAACACTGGAAGTTTTTAAGAAGAGGGTCCGAAATGGTGTAGGGACCTCCAAGGTCCCTTCCTACTTTACTATTATTATTATTATTATTATTATTATTATTATTATTATTATTATTATTAAGTCTTAGTATAGACACATTGAACCTTATCAGAGACGGGGAAAAGGTTGGGCAACATTTTGATTATTTCCCGTTTTATATCTTTGACGTCAATGAACTCTACACTGTTTTCTAGCCTTTTCCTGGACATTTTGTCCCTTCTTGAAAAATCTCCCTGGTAGCACATTGTCACGCTGAAACATCTCATTTCTCAAATGCTCCTGAAAGGTCTGCTGTCCTGTTCATGCTGGCCTTTAAATTGCTCTCGTTGCTACTTTTGGGAAGTGGTGGCTGACAAGTGTTGTCAGCAAGAGGATCGTTTGCAAGACTAGCAGTGTGCTTGGCAGGGTGATAACTTCCTTGCCATTGTGAGAAGGGAACACCTCATCCTGTCCACCAAGGGTTGCTAATTGGAATAAAAGCTGGTTTATGAGGACAACTCTTAGAATCACGCCAACTTGCTTGGCGTTTTCATTTTATCTTTAGTCAATCAGGTGGAAAACTAATCAACTGAAGCTTTAATTGACTAATTTCTAATGTCTTGTTACTGCTGTTGTTATTATTTAACTTCATTATAGCCACTCGTCAAAAGACTTGGTAGAGCAAAACCTATTTAAAAGTGATTTTCAAAAAAAATAAAATAAAAAAAATAAAAATCTCTTTCTTTTCCTATAAATTATAATCAAACTATCGTGCTGTAAAGTAACATAGGAAAAATCCACAGATGGCTTTGGAAGTACATGTAAAATTGGCTCCTATTTTTAGACATTCAGTCTCTTTTGAGTGGATGACAGAGTTCAGACAATTGGTTTTTTGCCCCGCTTCATTAGGGAAAAAAAGGAGAAAAAATATTTTAATGTGTCTGCATCACACCTGTCCTGGAAATTTTTTTTTCTTTGAAAAAGGAACCTCAAGGATAATCCATGTGCTTTAGGAAAGATTGGGTTGTCCAGGATATCATTATCGTAAATCTACTTGATGGTATGTCTTTAAGCATGGAGGATTTATCTTCTGTATTTGAGAAGGAAGATGACCTTCTGCAAAATCTTAGTGACCAGCAACTATTGAGCTATGTTTTTTTAAGAAGCAAAAAAAAAAAAAAGGGATAACTTCTTATGAGTAAAAGTCTACTCCAGTGTTTCTCAACCTTGACAATTTTAAGGCATGTGGACTTCAACTCCCAGAATTCCGCAGCCAACATTGCTGGCTGCGGAATTCTGGGAGTTGAAGTCCACATGCCTTAAAATTGTCAAGGTTGAGAAACACTGGTCTACTCATCAACATGATTCTGCTCCGGAGCTTTGAGTGGAGCCCAGAATGATCAAGCTCAATGGTTTTCATTTCAAGGCTGTTCTTTGCTGCAGGCACATTTTTATTTTGGCTGTGGTTTGTTCTCCAAGCTTGTTTTAATCTAAAACCCCGAGCTGCAAGTATTTTCTACTATTTCAACACATTTTTATTTCCAGCTTTTAGGAATGTCTTATTGATCCAGGTAAAACGTAAGCTCTGTTGCTAAAACTTTGCCTTGTTTGATTATTCTGGTATGTTTCCATTTTGTACTCTTTACAATAGGGGAGCTGCAGTACGAAAATAAATGTATTAATTTATTTTCATGGTTATCTCCAACAGTCCCAAGATGAGGATATGAAATAGGAATCAAACTGCTGAACAATGTTTCAGGACCTTTCTTCAAATGATCTCAATGTGATGGCACTAACTTCTTGCTTTGAAGTTGTCAGTCTCTCGTCTACACGTAACCTACCTCTTTTTCAATTAAATTTTTCTTTTAATGGCAGAGGTGGAGAACTTTTGTGGTCATTCAGACATTATAGTCCTATGTTAAAAAATGTTCTTGTTTTATGGAGAGATGGGGATGAGGCAGGAAATGTCTAAGCTGTTCTAAGTTTTGGTGGGCTAGTTTGATAGCTCCAGACTTCTGACTTTCTAAAGACAGAGTCTGTATAAGTATAATTGGAATTGATGATGACAGGGGTGGTGGTGGTGGTAAACTTAAGATCCACTCCCAGTGAATCATGGATGCATCCATATGGTATTCTTGGCAATGGTAGGAAATAATTTTCTTTCTTTTTTTAAGATTTTTATTAAGTACAAAGAAAAAAAAAGAATTAAAAACATTGAACATGGTAAATCGTCTTTGACTGACATCTCAGTCCATATTGTACATTAACCTATATACAACTATACATTTCTAGTCTCTATCTCAGTTTATCTCTTTACTGTGACCTCCATTTTTCTTTCCCTCCATCTATAACATTTATTCCATATTCGATAAAATTCTGTTTCTTCCTGATTTTTTAATCTTTTCGTTATCCTATCTAATTCTGCGCAATACATAATTTTCTTTATTAGTGCTTCCCCACTTGGTACTTCCATTGCTTTCCACTTTTGAGCAAATAGTATCCTTGCTGCTGTGACCACATGGATAATTAAATATGTGTCCTCTTTATTTACATTTTTCTCTAGTATTCCTAATAGTAATGTCTCCGGTTTGTATTGAATGTTTTTCCTAGTCATTTCTATTGCCCAATCCCAGACCATACGCCACTACACCTGTGCTTCTCTACATGTCCACATACATGAAAAAAGGTGCCCTTTTCTTTTTTACATTTCCAACATATAGATCAGTGGTTCTCAACCTGTGGGTCGGGACCCCATTTGGGGTCGAACGACCATTTCACGGGGGTTGCCAAACAAGGCTGTCCGCCATTTTTTCCCCCTTTGGCCACGCCCCTGGCACCCGGTGATATATAAGTGGTTGGGGGTCACCACAACATGGGGAACTGTATTATGGGGTCGCGGCATTAGAAAGGTTGAGAACCACTGATATAGATGAATATCCGTTATACATTTTGGCTAATCTGGCTGGAGGGAGATGCCATCTGCAAACCATTTCATACAGGTTTTCTTTATATGATGTCGCCACTGTGATTTTGTTATTTCGCTCACAGGGAAGTAATTTTCCATGGGTTTCTTCTGGGAGATCCACTTCTCAGTTCCCAGTTGACAACCATTCCCTGGAGATCTTCATACCAACCAGTCCTATTGCTGCTTAGCTCCCAAGCCCAGACAAGGATAGCAAGAGACTGACACCTGCTGTATCAGTAATGATCAGAAGAACATTAATATTTCTTTAAAAAAGCAAAAACAAAACAACACTGATGCAATCAAATGAGCAAGAGTTAAATACTCCTAAAAGGCTTTTGTTCACCTAGAAGGATGAGTCTTTTGTTCACTGACATTGATGTTCCTGTCAGTTGACATCAGGGTTTTGTAGTCAATATCTTGAATTACAAAAGGCTGCAGTTTGAAGACTGTCATTAAAAGTTGCCTTCGTTTTGTAAGAGCAGCAAATCCTTTATTCTTTTCATAATAGAAGAAGGTTGTTTGAGACATGTGCAGACTGGAAGTTGAGCTGGGTTTTGCATAAAATAAAGTAGATTAGGCTTGCTTTATATGCACGCTCCTTCAAAATCACAAATGTGGAATGAGTAACTGTGTAATTGTTGCCACTCTCTCGGGTATGTAAGGAATAATCCTTCTGTATGGTGACATATTTGCCCATTTTGAAAACAGAACTGCACATTCCTCAGAGTGCACTTTTGCATCATAAAATCTATATATCATTTATTTTTTTTAGAGGTTTATATGCAGAATTTATCACTGTCTTCAGGACAGTTTACTGAAAAAACCAAAATACCATGTGCCCATGCACACACTCATAAATGTTTGATGATGATGATGATGATGATGATGATGATGAAGATCATGATGAAGATCATGATGATGATGATGTTATCCATTCAGTCATGTCTGACTCTTGGAGATTCTATGGATCAGGTCTCTTCACATCTTCCAATCTTGCACTTGTTTAAACATTTTGGGAACACACATTTTGGGAACTTCCATAAAGTTACCTAGTTTAGGATCTGAAGGGGCTGTTTTTCCTATTTTAAATTGGTCTGGATATTAAAACCTTTCAAAGAAGTGTTTGTTACATCTGGTCTTCAACTGTACTATTCCCAGGTGATGGAAAGCAGCCTTGTAGAACACATTTGTTCTATGTTGAAGCATCTCCCAAAGTGGTCTTAATGAAATGAGATTTAATAAGCTAATCAATGTAGAATAAGGATTATTCATTCATAAGTGCAAACATATGGATGAATAATTACATTAGAATTGATGCTGATTTCTACTCAGCCACTGGCTTTAATATTCATGCATTCACATTTTATTTTGTGTGAAGGTATGCTACTAAAAGAGTTATTGCCATCTTTTCTCTCTTATTCTGGATATTTGACTTCTATTTCTATAGGTCAGAGTTGAAAATGTAACATAATTTATTATTATTTGAATTTCAGAATGATGCCTCTGCACAATTTTCCTTCAGGCATTTTATCAAACCACCCTTTTTGTTTTAAGTAACATCTGTTTTGTATGTTTTATCCTTACTACTACCATATTGTATCCATTGAGAAGCAACATTAGATTCCTGTATTATTGCATTATGTTTACATAATTCAGTGATTTTGGCTGCTTAAGAATCTAATATATAAATGGTGGGAGGAGGGGTGGAGGTTATACTGACTATCTATTAAATCATTTCCAACAATATCATTAGGGAAAAAAATACAAACTTTAGTATGTCATGAAGTAAATACAACAGGAATTGTGTCTGTTCTTTCTCAGAATTTTGCCCTCAAGGTCCACTAAACTGTTTTTGCAACAGTTGTCTGTTTCTAACATAATGTTAATGATTGACTAGTCCCTTCATTTTGACTCTTTTAAGTACCAAGTATTTGGATTAGAAGGCGACAATTGGCTAAATGCAACATTAAGGGACTGATCTGGTCTATTGAAGCATTTACCTCTGTCAGGCTAATTTCCATAATATCATCTGCTTGGAAAATAAGAGTGAATATCTAATCTAGTGGGGATAACTTGCATGAAAATGAAATGGTGCTGCCCAGAGTATTCTAGGAACTTGTAATAATGGTCAATTGCTAGAGCTGGCCTGCTGTAATTTGTAATTGACCAGATGTCAATTACGAATTAAACGTTAAAAAGAGTTAGAAGTAAAACTCAAGCAGAAGTAAAACGAAACCAACTTTAGAACAACACATAAAATAATGAGAACAAAAAGGCACTGTAATAAAGACCACACACAATCACTATGAAGCAAGGCTTTGAGCCTTTCTGAAAACAACTCAGCAAAACATGAGGGTATTCCTCTCATCTGCTTTATCAAGGCAATTAGTTCGAAAAGACATTATTAGATCTGTGCACCAAGCTGTGTAAAATAGATTGCAGTAACACATGGATAACTGACTCGATTTTCCCCCATCAGACAACAGCATGAATGTTCTTGTCTTACAATGTTACTGAATCTCCCTTCCATTAACAGGAACGGCAAAGTATTCTAGATAGAAAGAAGGACGATAAGCTACATCATTAATATATTTTCAGGATGCTAATTTGGCATAGCCTGTGCTAATATTTTTTAGGAGACTGAGCTCTGCAGGATGTGGTATTTAAAGAGAATAAAGAAATTGTATTACAGAAAGAGGATCATATTTTGGTAGTGTTTCTGTTACAAAAAAGGGCTTTCAATGATTAACTCTCTCTTTTTGCATAATGAAATTGTTATTACATAGACCAGCATAAGAATAAAACAATTAAACAATTTTTAAAGCTAAAAATATAAGAAATATAATATACACAAAGTTTTTAAAAAAAAAACAAAGAGAAGGGCCAGAGGTGATATGATAACCATCTTCCAATACTTGAGGGGCTGTCACATAGAAGAAGAGGTCAAAGCACCAGAAAGCAGGACAAGATATAATGGTTGGGTGATCATTGAAGAGAGATCCAATTTAGAACCAAGGAGAAATTTCTTGACTGTGTGAACAATTAATTAGTGGAATGGCTAATCTCCAGAAGATGCTGGTGCTCCATCACTGGAGGTTTTCAAGAAGAGTTTGGACAAGCATTTGTCCAGAATGATATAGGATCTCCTGCTCAAGTAGACCTTCCAAAGTCCCACCCAATCCTATGATTCTAAAAAAAAAAAAAAAGTTTTCAGTTGTATGGAATTCTTTGGGTTCCTATTTGGCAGATGGAAAAAATAAAACTTTCGGTTGAATACATTCAACCACATATTTGTTTTTTTCTCCACATTTTCTTACATTTCTGTGTTGCCATGAAATCGATTTTTTTAATTGAAACGATTCACATTTCAAGAACCACAAAAGGGGAAATAAGCAAATAATAATAATAATAATAATAATAATAATAATAATAATAATAATAATAATAATAACCCCCAGTGAGGCACTACCTTGACCCCCAGTGAGGCACTACCTTGACGTGGTTGTGGGGCTTGTGTACTCTGAGGAAGATGAGAGCTATGCCAGAGGTTCAACCATACTGGACAGGTCTCATCAGAGGAGTCAGACAAAGAGTGTCTCTCCCATAAAAAATATGGTGAGACGTAAATTTCAGAATGCCATACCGGCTCGGACGTCGCCCGGGTTAACAAGGTCCGCACTAGATATTGGAGTTCCTGGATATCTGGTGAAAAATGGGTTACAGGACTCAGGACTGTTGGCTGAGCAACCAGGGCCAGCAGCTGCAGAACTACTGGAAGAAAAGGTGTTTACCCGTCGCAGATACACAGTGATGGAAAACAAAGAAATAATGATCTGTTACTACAGATCAAGTCCAACAAGAAGAGGATATCTAAAACGAATGCACCAGTTCTGGAAAGAACAACATCCAGAATCAGAAATAACAGAACAGAGACTAGCAGATCAACGCCGATTTATAACACGAAATAAAATATTCACAGAAACAGAATTGGACGAACTGCAAAGGTTTACCCAGGGCAAAGAAATCAAAGCCTTACCAGAAGTAATTCAGAATGTAGAGGCAAACCAGGGGGAGTTGGCAGTGAAGGAATCTAGCAGAGATATACAACTGTTCTCATTTGGAAACCAGGCACCTCTACCTCAGGAAGAACAAAACCCTCTAACTAAAGAAATAAAAGAATTGAAACAAAGAATAACTGAGCATCTAGAACAGCACAAAAACAACAGAATAAGGCTACCTGCATTGAAGCTTGTTCCAAAGAAACAGCTAGCACAAGCATTAAAAGATGCAAATACTGCAATATCAAGTATAAGCACCAATTCACTGCAAGAAACAAACCAACTAATGTACAGCACAGCTGCAGTTATAACAGAATACCTGGGATGCAAAATCAACAAAAAAGAAAAACAAACAAACAGTGCACCCAGAAAAATGGAAGGTTAGACTAGAAAATAAGATCAGCAAGTTAAGATCACATGCAAGCAAGCTAGAACAGATGAAAGAAAAGAAGCTGAAGAACAAGAAGACCAAAGAATACCTAATCAAGAAATACCACTTAGAAACAAGGAAGATCAAGGAAGCACTGGAAATAATAAAGCAACAAATAACAGCTATAGCCAGGAAAATCAGTAGATATGAAGCTCGAATTGCAAACTATAGGCAGAACCTCCAATTTCAATCCAATCAGAAACGTTTCTACCAATCCATCAATGGAGAAACTGCAAGGAATCAGTCAGTACCTGACAAGGAAGAAACAGTGCAGTTCTGGAAGCAGATATGGGATAACCCAAAGAAATACAACAAGGATGCGGCTTGGTTAAAAGAGGTGGATGCAAATAAAACAGAAGTTGAAATGAAAGAACTAGTAATAACAACAAAAATGGTAGAAAAAAGAGCAAAGAAAATCAAAAATTGGTCAGCACCAGGTGAAGATGAACTGCATGGGTTTTGGTTGAAACATCTAACTGTTATACACCCACTCATTGCCAAACAGTTCAACAATATACTACAAGGAGGAGAAATTGAAAAGTGGCTAACAACTGGGAAAACCTACCTAATAATGAAAAATCCAGCAAAAGGGGCAACACCAGGTAACTACAGGCCAATTACCTGCTTACCAACAACTTTCAAATTACTAACTGGTGTAGTAGCTGATGCAGTGCAACAGCATCTAGTTGAAAACAATCTCTTTCCACCTGAGCAGAAAGGAAACCGCCCCAATAGCAGAGGAACAAAAGATCAACTCCTAATAGACAAAATGATCTTGGAAAACTGCAAGAGAAGGAAGACCAACCTGAATGTGGCATGGATTGACTACAAAAAGGCATTTGACTCTCTGCCACATGATTGGATAATAAAGTGCCTAGAAATAACAGGAGTCAGTAGAAACATCAGAAAATTTGTGCAAAGATCGATGGCACAATGGAAGACACAGTTGCAGATCAATGGTGAGAGGCTGGGAGAGGTTAATATCAAGAGAGGAATATTTCAAGGAGATTCATTATCACCATTACTATTTGTTATTGCACTGTTTCCTCTGTCAACAATACTGAATAACTCAGGACATGGCTATCAAACATCAAAAACATCTGCTAGACTATCCCACCTCCTTTACATGGATGATCTGAAGCTGTATGGAAAAACATCATCTGAAATAGAATCGCTGCTCAACACTGTCCGTATATATAGCCAAGATATTGTAATGGAGTTTGGCTTGGACAAATGTGCCACACTTACTATCAAACAAGGAAAAATAGTGAAAACTGAAGGAATCAAGATGCCCCACGAAAATAACATTAAGAGTCTGGATGAGGAAGAGTACTACAAATACTTGGGTATCCTTCAAGCTGACAACATCAAGCACACTGAAGTCAAGAAAAAGATTAGAGGTGAATACATCAAGAGAGTGAAGAAGATCTTAAAATCCAAACTCAATGGAGGAAATACCATAAAGGCAATCAACACCTGGGCAATCCCAGTCATTAGGTACACAGCTGGAATAGTGGACTGGACTCAAGCAGAACTAAAAGCAATGGATAGGAAGACCAGAAAAATAATGACAATGAATCATGCCCTTCATCCACGCAGTGACATTGATAGACTTTATCTACCAAGGCAAATAGGTGGGCGTGGAATGCTACAAGTACATCAGATGGTTGAAGAAGAAAAAATGGCTTTGGAAGAATATCTGAAGAACAATGATGAAGATGCACTGAAATTAGTATATCAGGAAGGCTTACTAACTACTGGAGAGACCAAACTGGCCTTCAAGAAAGACCAAATGAAGAACAGAATAGAGGCATGGGAAGACAAAGCACTACATGGCCAATACATGAAAAAAATAGCTGGGAAAGCAGATAATAATAAAACCTGGCAATGGCTAAGAGCAGGAAAATTGAAGAAAGAGACCGAGGGACTAATTCTGGCTGCACAAGACCAAGCCTTAAGGACAAATGCATACAAAGTCAAAATTGAGAAGACAGCAACAGACAGTAAGTGCCGCCTATGCAAAGAAGCTGAAGAAACAGTGGACCACTTGGTAAGCTGTTGCAAGAAGATTGCACAAACTGATTACAAGCAGCGGCATGACAAAGTAGCAACAATGGTGCATTGGAAGATCTGCAAAAAATATCATTTGCCTGTAAGCAAAAACTGGTGGGATCATAAAATAGAGAAAGTCATAGAAAATGATAAAATTAAACTGCTCTGGGACTTCAGAATTCAAACAGACAAGCACCTGCAACATAACACCCCAGACTTAACAATTGTCGATAAGAAAGACAAAAAAGTCTGGATAGTGGATGTGGCAGTGCCTGGAGATAGCAGAATAGAAGAGAAAGAACTGGAGAAGATAACAAAATACAAAGACCTACAAATAGAAATAGAAAGACTGTGGCAAAAGCAAGCAAGGGTAGTACCAATAGTCATAGGCTCCTTGGGTGCAATCCCAAAACAACTGGAGCACCACTTGAACACCATTGGCATTGACAAATTCGCTATTAGTCAATTGCAAAAGGCGGCCTTATTAGGAACTGCTTCCATCCTGCGACGATATCTGTAATACCATCAAACATCCACATCTGCCTATCCCAGGTCCTGGGTAAGGACTCGATAGGTAGACAAAATGCCAAATCCAGTCTGAACATCTGGCTGACTGTGCGATGATAATAATAATAATATAAAGTTGGAAGGGACCTTGGAGGTCATCTAGTCCAACCCCCTGCTCGGGCAGGAAACCCTACACCATTTCGGACAAATGACTGTCCAGTCTCTTTTTAAAAACTTCCAGTGTTGGAGCATTTACTGCTTCTGGAGGCAAGCTGTTCCACTGATTAATTGTTCTAACTGTCAGGAAGTTTCTCCTTAGTTCTAGGTTGCTTCTCTCCTTGATTAGTTTCCACCCGTTGCTTCTTGTCCTGCCTTCAGGTGCTTTGGAGAATAGCTTAATTCCTCTTCTTTATGGCAGCCCCTGAGATATTGGAATACTGCTATCATGTCCCCCCTTGTCCTTCTCTTCGTTAAACTAGACATACCCAATTCTAGCAACCGTTCCTTATATGTTTTAGCCTCCAGTCCCCTAATCATCTTTGTTGCTCTTCTCTGTACTCTTTCTAGAGTCTCAACATCTTTTTTACATCGTGGTGACCAAAACTGGATGCAGTATTCCAAGTGTGGCCTTACCAAGGCATTAAAGAGTGGTATTAATACTTCACGTGATCTTGATTCACGTGATGAAAGGATTAAAACTATACAGTTACAGTTAACAATTTTGCGAAGCACTACAATTCTGAAATAGATCAGTTGGAATCAATATCATAGTTTTATGGATTTAAGGTTCATTGAGTTAATAGACAATTCTGAGTTTTACTTTCTTGGATTTCTTTTGAAATAGCACATTTTTATGCTTTGATCTTAAGGACGTTATCCTTTTTAATTACTTGAGTTGAGATCTGATAGATCATGCAGATCTCATTCTAGCTATGAAGCGGGAAAAATACTGAATGTGCTTTCCCATCAGTTGATGAGGGCACAGGTCATGTTGTCTAACTGTGATCATTTTTGTTAGTTGCTTTGAGTACATTTTTTTAAAGCAATTAAATGTTTGAAATAAGTAAAATTATCCTGTAAGTTTGCTACAGGGGAAAAAAAAAATCTAAGTTTTTACACTCTCCATCCGAACCTTGACTGTTCCTCCTTTTTCACTACAACTTTGCAATGGAGAGTTAAATTGTCAAAATCTGCAGTGCTGTCCAAACACAGAAAACCGTGTATTATCTTAACTGTATCTAATGAATTAAATTGTCACAACAAAGCAAGTTCAAGCAACAAATTAGGAAGCTCAGCGTATGAGACCCACTTGTTTTCAAGAAAGCTTGTTATGATTAATCACATTTTAAAGATCAAGTAACATGTGATTAATACGAAAAAACTGCTACAGTCAAGAATGAGAACAGGGTAATAGCTAAGCTCACTGAAAAACTGAGATTGTGAATTCAGAGTCCATGGACTGAGCATAATGATTTGACTGCCATTTACTCCATAGCTTTCAACTGTTGTTTTTGTTCAAAGATCAGGGAAAGAAATGAAATACCGTTAAGGCATACATACATCGCTATCCAGCCATTATTCCCTAAAGTTATTTTTAATCCTAATTAACAGGGAGATGAATGTGTAAAGCAATTTATGGCATAAGGTTATTACAATTCCTGATTATATTACAACTCTCAAAAGCAAGAACAAGAATTCATTTCCTCTGCCGAGAGATAATGACATCCCCCCCCCCAAGAAAAAAAGAACCCCACATTTCTTCTCTCCATGTTCCTTTCCTCCCCTTGGACTTTAGTTCAAGAGATCATCTGATCTGTTCTGGCTTCCATCACCATTCAAAAGAATGGGAAGGTCCTTTTATTTATTTCTGTTTGCTGCATTTTATTTTCTTCTTATTTTTTTTCCAGAAAAACAAGAAAAATAATATTTTTCTATTACTTTGCACACAATCATGTGCTTCTTTTTCCTTTGAGTTCTACATTCAAAGACAATTTTGTTAGCTTCCTTTTTTTCCCTGTGTTTTGCAGCAATAATGAAGTTCTGTTTTAAGACCTGAGTGAGGATAACACAGCCATTTCTTTAACAGTGTGCCAGAAGCCAAGCTTGATAATGAGAATAATCCTAATATAATTTTGACGCTGGTGCCTGGGAGCTACTGAAGTACTCCAGTACATCCAAATTTAAATGTTTTATAATGCCCCTGTACACTCCTAGACTCTAACACAGCTAATACTACAACAATAAAAAAAAAAATAAATAAGTGAAAGGCATTGTAAAATCAATTTTCTTTCTCCTATCAGTGATTTATTTCCTGGTGCAAATAAATTAATTTGGCCCTAAGAAAAAGGAAATTGCAAAGTCAGGGGACTAGTGTACTTTCTTATTTTTAATTTATTTGGACCCTGCCTTTATTATTTTTACAAATCACTTGAGGCGGCAAACATATCCTTTTATACTTGCCATTCACGATGGCCGATGGAAGCGCAGGGCAACATGCAAACAAAAATGATTTCTGGTGGTTTGCTGACTCCAACTGGCTAAGATAACTGGCGGGAGTAGCAACATATTGAATAAGAGTCTGGAGCCAGATTCAGCAGAGCTATCCCTAAGTCCATGTGGTGATTTGCTCTTTCGTAACAAGTATGTTGTGGGATGGGAACCACTGGGATTTGTGAATGATTCTGTAATATGCCACATTATCTGCTGCCCTAGTGATTACAGTTTAGTCAAGAAATCATATTTAAAAATAATGACTTTAGAGGGAGTCAAGCTATTTTCCAAAGCGCCGGAAGGCAGGACAAGAAGCAACAAGCGGAAACTAATCAAGGAGAGAAGCAACCTAGAACTAAGGAGAAACTTCCTGATAGTTAGAACAATTAACCAGTGGAACAACCTGCTTCCAGAAGCGGTGAATGCTCCAACACTGGAAGTTTTTAAGAAGAAACTTGACAGGAAAGCTGCTAGCAAAAAGGCTGGACAAACATTCAAGAGCATGCTTTCCTTGCTCTCTACTATTTTAAAGTAATATAGCTAGAGGATAGCTGAATTGTTTATTTTATTTATTTATTTATTTATTTATTTATTTAAACCGTGTATTCATTTAAAGCAGGGGCGCAGGGGCTCAATGGTTAAGACACTGGGCTTGCTGGCTGGAAAGCCGACAGCCCAAGTTTGAGACCTGAGCACCATGCGATGGGGTGAGCTCCCTTCTTCGCCTCAGCTCCTGCCAGTTTGAAAGTATGCAAAGGTGAGTAAATAAATAGGTACCACTTTGGAGGGAAGGTAACAGCACTCTGTGGTGTAATAATAATAATAATAATAACAACAACAACAACAACAACAACAATAATAATAATAATAATAATAATAATAATAATAATAATAATAATAATAAAGTTGGAAGGGACCTTGGAAGTCATCTAGTCCAACCCCCTGCTCATGCAGGAAACCATACACCATTTCGGACAAATGGCTGTCCAGTCTCTTCTTAAAAACTTCCAGTGTTGGAGCATTCACCGCTTCTGGAGGCAGGTTGTTCCACTGGTTAATTGTTCTCAATGTCAGGAAATTTCTCCTTAGTTCTAGGTTGCTTCTCTCCTTGATTAGTTTCCATCCATTGCTTCTCGGCCTGCCTTCAGGCGCTTTGGAGAATAGCTTGACTCCCTCTTCTTTGGGACAGCCCCTGAGATATTGGAACACTGCTATCATGTCCCCCCTCGTCCTTCTCTTTATTAAACTAGACAAACCCAATTCCAGCAACCATTCCTTCTGTGTTTTAGCCTCCAGTCCACTAATCATCTTTGTTGCTCTTCTCTGTACATCTTGGTCATATGGCCCTGGAAATACCTTTGGACATTTGACATTTGCAATGCAGATAAGCACCAGCCCTAAAGTCAGCAACAGCTAACAGAGTAAAAAAATCATTTAATTTGTCAACTACATTAAATCACCAGAGTAATTTTAGGCAGCTTACATATCTAGGTTAAATAAAGCAAATAGCAATAATAAAAATAGAAAAGTTGCAGATGGATCTCTCAACATCCCATTTCTAGAGCAATGCTTCTCTCTAATGAACTGCTGTGAAAATTCACCTACTCATCTTCGACTCCCATGTCTGTCTGTCTGTCTATAGCAGTGGTTCTCAACCTGTGGGTCGGGACCCCATTTGGGGTTGAACGGCCATTTCACGGGGGTTGCCAAAAAACGCAGTCCGTCATTTTTTCCCCCCTTTTCCTTAGCTGTGCTACTCCCTTTTATTCTATTGGCTTTTGAAAGCCAATAGAATAGACTCTCTTGAATAGAGTCTCATTCTATTGGCTTTCAAAAGCCAATAGGAATTGTCCAGGTTGTCTCTGCCCTGCTGAGCCCGCCAAAAGTCCCATTCTGCAAACGGTGCTGCACCAGTTGAGTAGTCCCCGACTTACGACCAGTTGAGTAGTCCTCGACTTACGACCGGTTGGGGATTGCGGCATTAAAAAGGTTGAGAACCACTGATTTAAAGCATTATATAGCTGTCCATCTTTCAGCCTCTTCTGGGTGGCTCCCAATCGAAGATTAAGGTTACATAATACAAGTCTAGATGAAGTTGTGATTTTTATTCTGACTTTCTTTTTAATGCTTCCCTTTCACCCGTTTGCAATCAATTTAAATTCTTTAACCATAATTTTAAAAGGATTTTTTTTTTTCATTGATGCCTCTGCGGAATATATTGTGTTGGGGTCTGTTTTGCTTCTGTGCTTTGCAAGAATTTGACTTTGCCGGTCAGCTTTCAGATGCATCCATTTCTTTCATGTCAAAATGTATTTTCTTAGACAATTTGCAGTCTTATTTAACAGCCTGCTTAGGGCAAGCTTGTTGGGCTTAATTACCATTCAAATATGTCACAGACATTTTACTTCCCTGAACATTTTCCCCCTATTGTAAAACGCTCCAAGGTCACAAAAGACAAACATTTTATATATGCTCCTGTGGGGAAATGAACATGTTCAGGGAGGAACATTGTTTCAAATCAGGACAGGATTTTAAATTACACCTATTTTAATATGGCATATGCTAGATACGCCTTTTTGAATATGACTGCCTGCATATGTTTCAGAGATCTCTCTGTGTCTGAACTATTCCAGGACAGTTGGGCTACTATATTTGAGCTGCAAATATCTAGGCTACCTTGGATGGCATCAGAGAAGGATGCTAATTCTTGATTGCCACCTTATCATGTATACATTTTCATTGGCCTGATCTTCTATAGGTAGTTCTTGACTTATGACCAGCCATTGAAGGACTGTTTGATGTTATGGCGGACCTCTTGAAAGCTACTTATAATCTGTTTTTAAAAGTTTAAATGGTTGCCCCCCCCCCTCTCTCTCTCTCTCTCTCTTTCTCATGTATACACACACATACACATGTTCATTCTATGGGGCCAGTTGGCCACCAGTTTTCTTTATGGCCGTTTGCAGTATGCTTTGGCCATGAGACTGGGATTTTTTGAAGTTTCCAGCATTTACTTCTGGTTTCTGATTTTTAAAAAAAGCCCATTGGGAACATTGTTCCACTTAGCAATGGACATATTCACTTAATGACTGCTGCAAAAAAGTTGAAAAATCTGATCCATGATGCCTCAACTTACAACTGCAATGATTTATTATTGTTATTCCGGACTCAGTTATGGTCATAAGTGAAGGACTGCCTTGTAAACGTCTAAATAATTGCCCAGGTGCCAGCAAAGTATGGCCAAACAATATTATAATATTCTTTTATATATTGGCTGGCATAGTAACTTCATTATTAACATCTGTGGTTAAGGGTTTTTTTCAAAGGTTTTACTCTAGAATGGCATCATTCTTTATCCCATGAAAAGGTGAAAGGGGGAAAAAAAGGATTAATTGTGTTTACTCTGGCTTCTGTTGGAAGTTGTGTGGCTTTTTCTTCTTCTTCTAAACTCCTTCTGATAGGGGTTTGAGGTTGGAAAACTGCCTCAGCATGTATTTAATGATCTATTACTCTGCAACTGTCTTCCTGGTTTTTTTTTTTTTTGTCTCCAAGTTACGTATGATATGATATATGTTTCCCAATATTTTAATTTGCTTGGTGTGCCTCCTGGTTTCCAAAGCTTAGTTCCATCTTCAATTTAGTTTAATTTATTTAATTTAAGTACTGTCTGACTCTGAATTGACTCTGGGCAGAGTACAATAAATCCAAACAGAATGGAAAATACAATAATATATAAAGAACAAGTACCAATGACAGATTTTTGCTATTCTAGTTGGGAAAAACATCAGTTGGTGAACTCTTGGTACTATCGACAATCCCAATTTCAACTTTTATTTATTTATTTATTAAATTTATATGCCACTGTTTTTTACTGAAAGTGACTTTATACTAGACAGCGCTAGTCTGGTATGCTTGGTGTAACATACTTTGACATCATATTAGAACCGTTCTCATGTACTTAGAATACCTATTTCAAAGAATCTTAGGTAGTGAAGGTGAAATAGAAATTGCTGCTTTCTCTCATAATATAATCTTATTTCTTTATGTGTTAAATTTATTTCCTGCTTATCTCACCGTGGGGCTACTTCACAGGCGGCTTAGCAACAATAAAATATAATTGCAAATAACCAAACGTTAGTGGTTAAAACAGCCTCACATTTATGTCATTTCTTCTTCTTGTGCCATATCCGTTATCAGACATTGGCGATCATGTTGGCGATCCTGTTTTTATCAGCAGCCGCACAAAAAAGTGCTGCTGAGTTTTGTCCAAACCAGTCCCTTAGATTTTGAAGCCACGATGTTCTTCTTCTGCCTGGACCTTGTTTGCCTTCAATCTTTCCCTGGAGGATTAAATGGAGTATGCCATATTTTTCTGGGTGTCGTATCACATGTCCGAAATAGTCTAATTTTCGTTTTTTAATTGTTTTGATGATTTCCCTGGGCTTTCCCAGGCGGCTGATCATCTCCTCATTTCTGATCTGGTCAACCCAGCTTATATGTAACAGCCGCCTGTAAATCCACATTTCAAATGCTTCTAGTCTCTTCCGGTGGCCTTCTGTCCGAGACCAACTCTCTACTCCATAGAGCAGGATAGAAAAATATAGTATCTGACAAGCCTGATTTTCAGTCTTAGGCTTATGTCGTGACTGCAGAAGACCTTTTTCATTTTGAATATCATATCATATCACAGTCCCCAAATTTAGGAGAGCATTATCCTTAGTTCAGTTTAATGTTCTTCCCACAGCTATCTTGGAACAGAAATATAAGAGAAACCCCATAGCAAACCTAGTATTGTCCCTGTGATAGGGGTGTCATAGAAAGCACAGCTCATGTTCTTCTGGGTTGCCAATTCTCCAGGGACATTTACCATAAGTTCATCATCCTTCTTTTATTTAAATTTCCAGGGCGTTCTGATAACTTTTATTTGCACTGATAAGTGGTTAATTTATTTATCTAAAAGTAGCAAAATTTTGCTATATTATGAGTACTCTTCGCCTACAAATGGTTGCCAATAGTTATGGTTGTTAGGGGAACTGTCAATTTTATTGAGCGCATTTTTATCATTCAATGACCAAAATAAAGTTCTGTCTGTTTATTTGGACTGGATTTTTCCTGCCTCATTCTGAACCAGAAAGAGAGTTGGCTTTGCCTTTTGCTGCATAGCTCTACATAGAATATCAGAACTGAAAGGGACCTTAGAGGTCTTCTAGTCCAATCCCCTGCTCTAGCCAGAGATCCTATACCATTTCAGACAAATGGCTGTCCAGTCTCTTCTTAAAAATCTCCAGTGATAGAACACCCACAACTTCTGAAGGGAAGTCATTCCACTGATTGATTGTTCTCACTGTTAGGAAATTGCTCTTTAATTCTAGGTGTTTCTCTCCTTGATCAGTTTCCATCCGTTGTTTCTTGTCCTGCCTTCAGGTGCTTTGAAGAATAGATTGATCTTCCTCTTCTTTGAGGCAGCCCTTCAAATATTGGAACACTAGACTAGACATACCCAATTCCTGCAACTGTTCATCATATGTTTTAGCCTCCATTATTATTATTAGTCTGCTATTAGTCTGCTTTTTTCCTGTAGCGAATGAGGACTAAGATTAGCCTGTTCGATATATTGAATTAGGAAAAGAGACTACTCTTTCCATCCCTCTTCCTCCAATGTCTGCAGTCTAAACACTGGACTGAACCTTGCAGATTACTTTGATTTGTTTCTTTTGTTCCTATTTAAAACATACACACAAATGTACACACTTCTTTTAATTAGGTTACAAAATTGAATGGAGCATATATTAACCGATTCTTTAATGTCCAGAATATTGGAGAGCAGTTGGCAGATACTTTATATTAGTGACAGAAATGAACACCAGAAATGCTAACTACATCTTTGAGACTTTTATGCAAAATGGACCTAGTGATATAAAAACTAAATTATTATGCAAGGACAGAAGATTGTTTTTTTTTTTAACAATTACCTGCCTCCACAAAATTTCTATTCTGTTTGTACTCTTTCCTTGTGTGTTTGGTCAGATCTTTAGACATTTTAGGATTTCACTGTTCTGTGTTCTCCTTCAGGAAATGTGAGAAGCTTTGCTAGAACTAAACCACCATTCATTTCTGTGCTAGATGGACAACACTGCACAATACTTAAATAAAAATGTAAAATAGGTAACAGGAAAGGCATTTGAGATGCTAATATAATCTGTTGAAAGTGACAACATAAGAAAATTCAGATTAGTAGACAATAAAGCAACTTAATGCATTTAACAATTCTTGATTTTGTTTCACAATATTTCCTTAGTGCTGGAAATGAAAGTCTCTTTAGATACAGCCTAACATTTTAATGGCTTCTTCAGAAATCCAGACCTTTTGCTTTCTAAGAATGAAATGACTTCATACAACATATCAATAAAACAGACATCAGACATTAACTAAGTTTGTACCTCTGTATGGTGATTTTTTTTAAAAAAATCTAGTTTTCTTTCTTTAAATGGAGAATTATAAAAGCTGCTGTCTTAATAAGTAATCCCTTTTTATGAGTCAAAATGGTATGTGAACAAAACACCTGTCCTGATTAATCAGCACAAGACATATTTGCTTGATTTTAGATAAATAACAATACAGGGACTGATTAAACATAGATGGCATGCAAAGACATTTCATTTTCTCTTCGTTTAAAGAGAAATTAACTTTCATTGTGCTTGTTATGATGACATATATGGATGAATCAATCTTCTCCCCCCTTTTTTTGCTATATTTGTTTGACTCCTATGGAAATCTTATCAAATAATTGATCAACTAAAACTCATACTGTAATTTCTTTTGTCATTGCCAAGACTTTCTTAATAAGATTGAGCTGCCTCAAGTAAACCAATAAGCTTAGTGGAAGGCAGCCATGGTGCCACCATGCTTAGTGGCTGTCTATGCAGGGAAAGTATCCATTGATGGGATGCTGCTATTTCCCTTTTCTGGGATTTTGGGAAAACTATAACAGAGTCGAAGATGGTGTATACTTTGCAAAGTTGTTCTCTCTCTGAATAAGTCCAGAAAAGAAATGATAAGAAAATACAACTAGCCTGTCAAGAAGAAAAGGGGAGAATGTAGTAGCAATGGAGCTTGGTCTGCTAACAAGACCCAATCCCATACTTGCATTAGTAAGTAGGCAAGGGAAAGGAGACATTGTGACTCAGCGGCTTAAAAATGTTGAATATGTTGGCTGGAGAAGGTTATCTCTCTGCTCTCCAGCAGTTCAAGTCCTAGCCCTACGTGACAGAGTGAGCTACCATAACTCACTTCAGCTTCTGCCAATCTAGCAGTTCAAAAGCACACAGATGCAAGTAGACAAATAGGTACCACTTTGGTGGGACTAACAGCAGGAGCAAGAAACCAACTGGCGCTGGCCCAGCCTGAATGTGAGGTGAAAACCGGCCGAGAAAAAGTCCTGGAGGACACTGACATTTGTGCAGAATGCTGTTAGCTGCTCTGTGTCCAGAGCTAGTTCACCCCCGGTGGTGTACCCTGGATAGCACACCCATGTGAACAGAACAAACTAGCAATCTTAAGCTAGAGTAGAGTAGAGTAGAGTAGAGTAGAGTAGAGTAGAGTAGAGTAGAGTAGAGTAGAGTAGAGTAGAATAGTAGAATAGAATAGAATAGAATAGAATAGAATAGAATAGAATAGAATAGAATAGAATAGAATAGAATAGAACCTTGGAGGTCTTCTAATCCAGCCCCCTGCTCAAGCGGGAGGACCTATACTATCTCAGACAGGTGAATGTCAAGTCTCTTCTTAAAAATCTCCAGTGATGGAGCGCCCACAATTTCTGGGGGTGAGCTGTTCCACTGGTTGATTGTCCTCACTGTCAGGAAGTTTCTCCTTAATTGTAGAGTCCTGCCTTTCACGTACCAATGCCATATGCTAATAGATACTAAGGGTAATGATTAATATTAATAATTCAGGTCTTCCAGAATTGGGCTGACCATTATACAAGTGGTCCTCATTCAGTGACAACCATTAGTTCTGATAACTTACTCATTCAGCAAAATGGTCACTAAGTGAACACATGCGAAAGAGAGAGACAGAGAGATATTACAGTGATTGTGCCATCCCACTCATGCAAAGTTCTCTCCTACGGTCCCTTGTACCTGACCTATTTATTTGTTTGTTTGTCCCTGCACAGGATGGAGAAATCACAAAATATGGAGAAATCTGCAGTTTGGAAAGAATTGCATTCTGATTCTTGCTTTAGTTTGTCATTTGTCAGGCCAATTTATTTAGAGGCCAGACGGAGAAAATCCTTAAGAGAAGTGTCCTTAGAACAGTGTTTTTCAACCTTGACCATTTTAAGGCATGTGGACTTCAACTCCCAGAATTCCACAGCCAGCAATGCTGGCTGTGGAATTCTGGGAGTTGAAGTCCACATGCCTTAAAATGGTCAAGGTTGAAAAACACAGAAGGACCAAGAGAATATTGGGCCATGCCTAACTCCCATTAATGCTTTCATTAAAAAGCCAATACTTACTTAAAAATAAAAGCGACTGTGTCATTTTATTTTTATTTATTTATTAAATTTATATACTACCCATCACATTGTTGAGTGACCCTGAGCAGCTTGCAAGGTCATAAAACACTATAAAAAACAATAAATTAACAAGAAACGTGATAAAAAGGGACGCCATATGCACCCCTGGCAGAATTTGAAAAACTAAGCAGATTCACATTTGTTTTCTACTTGGATGAGAATCCACAAGAAGACAGATTGTGCAAAAGAGGGAAATGGCTATCTACAATTGTACTGTTGCCTAGAAGATGCCCAGGTGATCATCAGAAATGAAGCTTGAGTCATAAGACATTTATGGGGCTTTGTAACAATGGTATATCACTTGATGCTAGATTAAGATGATGTCCAAATGTTTAGAATATAATTAAGTTATAAAAATGTGCTCCTGAAAAATGTGCTAGTGGAAGACCCCACTATCACCCATCCAGGCTCATGTGCCCAAAGATAACAGCTCTCTTATTAAGTCATGAAAATATATTGTTTTGATTCTGTAATAATGCAAAGCAGTGCATTCTCCCAGCAATAAAAAAAAATTAGCTTGATTAAAGTTGGTGATTTCCAACAAGAAATAACTAATTATACTGATAGCATATTAGCAGACTATGTAACATAAGCAGAGGTGCACCAATAAACTAGGCAAAGTAATTATATAAATTGCATCTTGTGTAAGAATAGGATAACAAGTTGTCAGAAAAGTGTTATTTATTTCATAGCAAGCTAATATTGTAAGAGCAAATATCTAAGCAGGTAAAATGTATCAAATTATTAATTATATAGACTCATTTTGCCGCTTATAATATATGTTCTTTGTCTGGTTTCAAAGGAATTACTAAAATAAGGCATCAGTCTGAACATCTAACTCTCCACATGTATACATTTCTCTCAACTAATGTACAGTTCAAAAGTAAAATTAGAAATGCAGTATTAATTTGCTTTGTTGCCATATTTTTGTTGGTGTATTGATAATGACTTCATCATGAAGTACAGAATTCAATGTTTGATAGGGTGGAAAGTTGTTATCATTCCCTACAAATCTCACTTGTATATGGAGTACATGGAAATTCTGCTAAATTGGTCCAAGAATCTAAACAATCTTTTTTCGAAAATTGTCTCTTTTGTGTTTAACTCTCCTTTTTGGTGATTGCATCCATGCATTTTTTTCAGTCAGGTTATACGAGTGGCTTGTGATTGCCTTATAAGTTCAAGATTTCTTTTTCTGCTTCTCAGTTTACTAGGCTAGTGAAATGAGAGTAACACAATAGGATGGTTTGTAAAATAGCTTTTCCTTCCTAACTTGCCTAAAACAATCCAAGCATGTTTGGGATTAAGCCAGGTTTAGATTGTCCCTGTGTTATAAGACTGAAATGTGACAAATGCCGGGCATTATGTTTTTTTTTTTTTTTTTTAAATAAAAAAAAAAACAGGGATTGCCACTGAAGTTTTATTAGGGTTCCATGACAATTTGATGGGAACCCTTCTGAAACTAAAAGCAAGACAAATTGTTTATTTCAATGCAGCCAATTTTCAATTTCTAGAGCTCTGCTTATCACTAAACAGTGCTGGTCATCCATTTTTAAATAACCATCTGGTGCCTCAAATAAATCTACTCTTAATTTACCTTACGAAGGAGCGTGGTGTTAATCGGCCCAACCCAATACTTAAATTACTTGGTCTGTATGCATTTTTAAAGGCTTCACATTCAGAAAAGCATAAATGATAGAGCTGTGGGAAGTCTTGAAGACAAGACTTCAAGTAAAGCATCCCCTTGGATTGACTTTGTGGAACAGCAAGGACCCCAATTTTAAAGAATGAAGCGTGATTCTCTCTGACACAGTTGACTGGATGTTTGGTCTTTTTCAGACTGAACATATATTTAAACACCGGAACAGCCTTTTAAAATACAAATTTCCTTTATTTATTTATTATGCTGCACTGGGGATTATTTCACAATACAGCCCAGCAAGGAGTGGTTAAATGGAAGGGTTGATTTGCTTTAACGCTCCTTTCTGGGTGAAATGGTAAATTATGAAGCAGAGAAGTTGGACATTCTCAGCAGCATAAATGAAATAGTAATCCAAGAAAGTAAATCATACTCTTTCTCCTCCCCCCACTTTCCCAGTCTGGTTTGTGCCTCTGTGCATTGTGGGGTTATTAATCTTGATAATAGAAATAGAAAAAAGAAACGTGCCCCTGAAAAATAGGTGTTGATGTAAAACACTGATGAATGGGGGGGGGGAACCCACAATTGTGATTTCCTAATGCTTATCTTTACCATATGTTGACGTGGAACAGTACTAAATTGAAAACTAGTTGGAGAATAATGCATCCATTCTATACAATATTTCATTTCCAGAATTGCGTATGCAAAGGCACAGCTCTGCTGGCTGATCCTGGTGATGCAATTAAAATTTCAGAACCTGAAAATGGAACCCTGATGCATTTGAATAATTTAATCACATTAATAAAATTATTTAGCTCTGTGGGGCTTGCTGTCAGAAGGAGAGTTAGACATATTTGTTTCGCTGAGTTTGCTGCAAGTTGCCAAACAACTTAGCCTGGCCAGTTTCTCTATGTTGACAGGACAATGGAGTTTCCCTTCATTTGTTTGCTTTCTGTCGTTTTGAAAAATAGATCTGTTGATCCAGAAATATGCCAGTTGAACAGATGGCTGCAATTATGCGAATAGGCAAGGGTATCCGTATCTATAATTATAAACAAACAATTGAATAAAAAGTTAAAAAAACTCTGCAGCAAAGGTGCAGAGCCGCCATTCTCTTTTTCATGTGTCCTCGCCAAATCTTGTTTTTTTTTTTTAATTGAAAATTTTTAAGATTTTACAATAGCAAAAACAAAACAATTTTCCCTATCCCTCCCCAACCCTCCCCCTCCCTCCCCCGACTATCCCAGAGTTGGATATAGGCTTAATTAAAATTTCTTCAAAAAATCTTAAGAAAAATATAAAATATAAGTAAATCTAAATACATTACTTAAACGAATTACAAAATGATTAACAATAATATATATGTAAAAAAAACATAAATACCAGAAAAAAAGAAAAAAAAAGAAATGCATAAAAACATGAAAAAGAGATTAACTTTTCAATATAAGTTATAAAACTGTAAACAAATCTAAATACATTACTTAAACAAATTATAAAATAATTAAGAGTAAAATATATATAGAAAAAGATAAGTACAAAAAAAAAGGAAATAGAAAAAAGGAAAGAAGAAAAAAAATAATAAAAAAATGGCTTTTCAAGAAAATTAGCTTTTCAATATAAGTTATTAAAAAGCTAAATAATATTTTTTAATATCCATCTTATGTTGTATAAAGTCTATCCATTTCCTCCATACCACAACATACTTCTCTTGTGATTGATCCTTCAGGAAGGCCAAAATCTTTGCCATTTCCGCCAAATAAGAAACTTTAAACAGCCACTCTTGCAAAGTAGGCAAAGATTCCTTCTTCCAACATTGTGCTACTAACAACCTTGCAGCTGTGATTAAGTTTAAGCCAAATCTTGTTTTATCAGCCCTGAGAGCTGCAGACAATTTGCCCGCTAGAAAAGGTATAATGAGGAAGCTCAGTTGAAGGTGTGCCACTGCCACCGCCTCTATAGTTATTCCTGATTTGAGGGATCATATTACATTTTCACTCCATGACCTTTTGAGGGAAAGGTGCTCATCCCGCCTAAGCTATAAAAGTCAGATGGGAGATTTTGGGCCAATGACAAGGAGATGATGAGTTTTAATCCCGCCTTAGCCATGAAAGCCATCTGGGTGACTTTGGCCCAATCATAAGGGGACTGAGTTCTAGTCCCACACCTACGCTATAAAAGCCAGTTGGGTGACTTTGGGCAAGTCACTGTCTCTCAGCTCAACCATCTTCACAAGGGTGTCGTTGTGGGGAAAATAGGAGAAAAAGGTGTCAGAAATGTTTGCTACATTGACTTATTTGTAAAAACAACCAAGGCAAGAAATAGATAAGTAAATGAATGAATGAATGAATGAGTTCAGCAGTTCGATCCTGACTGGCTCAAGGTTGACTCAGCCTTCCATCCTTCCGAGGTGGGTAAAATGAGGACCCAGATTGTTGAGGGCGATAGGCTGACTCTGTAAGCTGCTCAGAGAGAGCTATTAAAGCACTGTGAAGCAGTATATAAGTCTATTCCTTCCTTCCTTCCTTCCTTCCTTCCTTCCTTCCTTCCTTCCTTCCTTCCTTCCTTCCTTCCTTCTTCCTTCCTAGTAGTTAGAACACAGGATTGCAGGCTGAGTCTGCCCACTGCCAGCTGTTCGATCCTGACTGGCTCAAAGTGGACTCAGCCTTCCATTCTTCCAAGATTGGTAAAATGAGGACCCAGATTGTTGGGGGCAAATTTGCTGACTCTGTAAACCTCTTAGAGAGGGCTGTAAAGCACTGTGAAGTGGTATATAAGTCTAAGTGCTATTGCTATTGTGTAGAGCCAGAAAAGATTCAGTAGCAATCAAAGCAGCTGAAGACAGGACGAGAAGCTATGGATGGAAATTAATCAAGGAGAGATCCAGCCTAGAACTAAGGAGAAATTTCCTGATAGTGAGAACAATTAACCAGTGGAACGACTTGCCTCCAGAAGTTGTGGGTGCTCCATCACTGGAGATTTTTAAGAAGAGATTGGACAATCATTTATCTGAAATGGCATAGGGTCTCTGCATGGATGGGGTTGAGTTGGACTAGAAAACCACCCAAGGTCCCTCCCAACTTTATTATTTTATTAAGTTGAAATTACAGTTAACATGTTGGGATACAGATCACTGTAGCTATAGCGTATTTAAACATAAAATCTCCGATATGTGCTCCATCTTTCTTCTTTTAATCAATATTCCCACTCTAGGCTCCCATCCCCATGAACATTTTTTTCCTCCTTATTTGACACGCTGGTTCTGTTTTTTTAGTTCATAAGGGAGTGCCTCCATTTGAAAGATTAAGAGAGACAGACAAGGGCTTGGGGAACTGGATGCCTGAATGTGTCTGTCAACGCTGCTAACATCGGATGTTCTTGCTTTGACAACATATGGAGATTCAGCCATTTTCCTTCTTATGTTTTACTCTTAGAATTAGAGTTAGACTTAGATGATACTGGGGGGAGGAGGAGGAATGTACATGGGAGTTTAGATAGACATAACAATATTGTAACTAGGGTGTGAACCAAGGTTTTTTGAAATAAGAGATGATAAGAAATGGTGGGTTGAAGAACTGGAGGGAAAGCCCGCATTTCAAACTAATTGGAGAATGTGATTTATGACTGTTAATTAGAGGAGAGAATTGTGCTTTGATACTATGTGCTCAGGGGGAGGAGAATTGAGATTTTGGCTTGGCCTATGTACCTGCCAATACTATGTACTCGAATAAAGATTCTTTAAGGTAAACAATGCCTCAAAGTTCTTTGAAAAGTTTCATCTGTTGGAACCCTGACAGTGTCCCCTGGGTTTTCATTTACAGATCAGGTCTGCTACAAACACAATTACCACTGGTAGAAACATAGAGGCTAGTCCGAGAAAACACATGGCAGTTTTGGCTCGTACCAAGCTATAATTGGGAAGATTATTTTTAATCACAGTTACTCCGCAGCCCAAACATGAGGGATTTCTTAATAAGGCTGACAGGAAATTAAACCCAAGCCCAAACAGCATTGATTGGGTTGCCTCAAAAGCACAGTAATATTCTGAGTTGTCTAATTATAGACCTTGATAACATTATATAACTATACTTTGGAAGAAGACCTTTAAATGACCAGCTATTGTTTATTTGCTTCATTTTACCACTTTCTTGTTTTTGAAAATCATTGGATTAAATGTTTCGGGATGCAGAATTAATTTTGCATATATTTTCTACATCTAACTATTGTTTATTAGCCTTTCTCGTATGCCATCAGCATTGTTTACCTCAGTATCCAGGCAGATTGCTGTTTTTTAGATGTGTGCATCTAGCCAGCCATGGCATTAAAAAAGAGACAGATTCCTTATTTTATTAGCCACTGATTTGCTTCAAGCTTATTTTTTAAAAAACAATGAAAGTTATAAAAACCAATGTACAAACCAAGAAAGGGAGGGAGAAACTTATCCATAAATCTAAATCTTTTTTTTTTCCTGTAAAATCCTCAACAGGATATCAGTAAGTTCATTAGACCAAAACAAAAATAGAGAACACCAAATTGTATGCTAGTGTTTTGTATTTCCATCCTGATAATTTCAACCCTTTGGCTTTTCACACATGCTTAGCTCACTCTAAAACACAGGAGCAAATTTTACGAAACATTTCTTAATAAGAATGGACACATCATTCTAAATCTTTGCCAATTTCACTTAATTCATTGGAATATTCCATCATGTTTCCACATCTGTCTGCAGTCTTAAGAACAAAACAGGACCAGTGATATTCCAAAGGTGCATTTTCAAAATAGAAGCACCTTTGGGACAACCATGATCTGAATGATGGGGAATCTCCTTAGACAGAACCAATGATATTTACAGTATGTTCTCCAGTTTGTTTTTTTATACATTTTCTTTGAACAGGAACATTTTTTTCCATGCGTGCAAAGTTAAGATCTGTACCACAAGAGTTAAACTGCCTTCTATTTTCATATTAACTGGAATATGGAAACTATTGGGAAATACATTGGTGCGTCAGCCTATAGGAATAGTAAGTAACTACTAGGACAGTAAGCGCAAATTGAATATTTCACTTAGATAATGTAGATTAGTGAAATCTTTAGTCATCCTTTACTTTGCTTTAATGGGCAACACAAATGCTACATGCTAATTCAGACATTCTTTTTCTCTTTCTGCTGAGAGATTACTTTTAATTCTCCCATGAGAAAGAGAATTGTGGTTAATAGGAATGCAGGAAACATGTATGATTGTGCGTTAAAATAACCTTGAACAGTCATATCCAGGTGGATAATATGTAGGAATAAATAAATGAGGTTAAACCCCATTCCTGATCTTTCTCCCTTTCCCCCTTAAAAAGTATTGTCTGTGTAAGTTTTATTTTAAACATAAATGATCTAAGGGTCTGGGGATCCTGGGAAAGACTGTATGAAAAGAAATAATACATTGCATTCTGTGTTTTATTTTAGGAAACCATAGAGAAGCCCAATGTAAGTGGAAGTTACAGTTTTCTGGAGCGAAGCATTCTTTCTGTAAGTGTAAACTTTCTTTTAATACTACTATGCTGTTTTAATTCTTATGATTTTTAAGTCTCATTTTACTACACACAGAGAGAGACAAATTACGATGAAAATGTGTATAACAGAAAACTACACAATGCATTGAGTTGTTTACATATTTATCAATTCTATGTAGTGATTATTTTTCTGAGTGTTTCTCTGTTGGAAAGAAGAGAAAGGCCTTGCTTTTGGGATTTGTTAAACCAAACACATTATTTTTTTTCTCACATATATATTTTTAAAGTTCCCTTTTAATAAAAATCCCCCAGAGTAATATTCATATCTGTCCAGCTGTTTTGGATTAATTTGTTCTCTGGAATTTACTGGTATAGGATAGTCTTTGTTGTCCATAGTTTATTCTATGAATAGAATAGAATAGAATAGAATAGAATAGAATAGAACAGAACAGAACAGAACAGAATAGAATAGAATAGAATAGAATAGAATCAGCAAGACAGTTTGGACTGTCAGATGTATGCTGTGTTCCCAGTATATTTCAAGGTGAAAACTCTAAATCAGGGGTGTCAAACTCATTTCATTGAGGGCCGCATCAGCATTGCGGTTGCCCTCGTGGGGCCGGATGGGTGCAATCTACTGGGTGGGCATGGATGGAGTGGGTGTGGCCTACTGGGTGGGCATGGCCAGCTCTACATCGTTCTTGTCAAGGGTGCCTGTGGGGGTCTGGGCAGGAGTGGGATAGATCTGAGGGTCCCTGGCAGAAGGGGGTGGGACCGGGGCAAGCGCCAAGGCATGGTCCATTTCTTCATTCCTCACAAAGGGGGACACCTCCCCAGCATGCACCCAGAGGGTGAGGCTGACGCGGCAGGGGCTGGTTCCTCGCTGTTTCCAGACGGCCTTGTGGAGCTAAGACTGAATGCATTTCAGCATAGATGGCACCACAAAATTGTACATTGGCTCCTGGCTGGCCTGGGCCAGGGCCAAGGCAGAGGGGGCTGTTCCCTCACTGTTTCCAGGATGACTTCATGGGCCACATGAAACCACTTCACGGGCCGCATCCGGCCCCCGGGCCTTGTGTTTGACATGTCTGCTCTAAATAGTACTTTTAATACTATCGGCCAAGGTATTGGGAGTCTTGAAGGACCTCTGTCAGTGGTCAATTCCTGAATTGTTATAACTTTGATAAAGTGCTAGATTTTACTTGTTCCCTCAAGGATTAACAATGTTGTGTCCTCATATTTGTGAAGGAAAAGCAAAAGTATTTTGTTTTGTTGGCAGTTTTCAGATGCTGCTCTTCCTGCTAGATTTTGGGTAGACATGATGTGAATTGTTGCTCTTTGATATTAAGGCATTGGCTTTTGTAAAATGTTTCTGCAATTTTTTTACTTTTGGAAATCATTCTGTATATTTATAAAATCACTATATTAAATACACTATTTTCCCTGTGATCGTTAAGGCATTGCAATGGCTCCGCACAAAATTCTAGGCTTAGAATGTTGTGTATTGTGTCTGTATTCTACCTTAAAAAGGACAGCATAGATTTGACAACAGTGTGGAAAAAGTAAACATACATAACAAAAGAGTTGGATCAAATCCCTATTGAAATAATTTTACCATACTGTTACTTATAGTTCAGAAAAAGTCCAAATGAAAATTTTAAATAGTTAAGTGCCAGTTTTGGTCCTCTTAAATTTATCACCAACACCAACTCAGTTCGTCTGCTAACAATCAAAAACCCACTTCCACATCAGTTAGTCTACCAAAGACTGACGGCACATTTCCACAGAACACTGGAATCTTGCACAACATTTGTGCAAGAACAATTTGTGGTGTATACAGTTGGCAGGCCGTATGGAAATTGTAGGATCTGCTTCCGCCAGTCTGTTTCCTTTTGGGATTCTATTGCTTCCTGCTGACATGGGAGATTGGTGAGAATGGACAGATTTATCACTCCTGATCTTCCCAGTAATATCCTGAGCAAACGCCAGGCTTCCCCAGAGTACATTTTGAAAAATCATCAAGGTACCCAAAGCCCATTTTTAACGGCAGACACAATACGCACATGTTCTATCCATAACTCTTGCAAGCATTTTGCATTTACAGAAAACACTTGTTGCTCAGATTAGAAATTAGCTGCAGTTTCATTCAAAAGTCTCCTACAAACCTCATTCTTTCTGTTCCATAGCGTGCCAATTATTATTATTTTTTACTTACTTTGCGCTCTCTCTCACCAGCAGTGCCATCTGTCATAAAACAGTAATATGGCAGTTAGCAGGACTGGAAGGAAAAACAGTGAAAGATAATTTCTTCCACCAAGAAGGCAGAAGAGAGAGAGAGTCCCCAGCATAGGGGAGATAGCAGTCCCTGAGCTGATTAGTATGACACCATGAGATGCCAACAATTTATATACAGTTATTAAATTTCAATATCTTTATAATGCTGACTGGAGGGTTTGAGGTGTAAAGGCTGTGTTCCCAGTGTAGAAAAAGAACTGATATGTCGGCAAAGATCAGCCTGATTAGAGCAGATAGATTAAGACAACCCATCCATGGATTCTCCATCCAATCATGCTGGAGAAGGCTGTGTTCCCAGTGTAGAAAAAGAACTGGTATGTCGGCAAAGATCAGCCTGATTAGAGCAGATAGATTAAGACAACCCATCCGTGGATTCTCCATCCAATCATGCTGGAGAAGGCTGTGTTCCCAGTGTAGAAAAAGAACTGGTATGTCGGCAAAGATCAGCGATCTCCTTATCCCAGGAATGGGGAATGATGGCTGGCCCAGAAATTCTGGGAGTTGAAGTCCACAAGTCATAGAGGGGCCCTCATTCCCTACACCAGAGGTCTCCAACCTTTCTCAGTTGGTGGACCAGAGGGAAAGGGAGGGATAAGCATTTTACGCATGTGCATGCACACACAAATGGGGCCACGAGCACACGCAATGCAAACAGGGCGGTGCTAGTGCTCGTTTGACACTCACTAACACTGCCCCATTTTTGTTGTGAAGATGCTAGCATCACTCCGTTTTTGCCATGCGGCACCCCATTTTTGTCATGTGGCGCCTGTTTGTGTAGTGACAGCGCACTGGCCAGCCTGTCCTGTGGCCCAGTGGCCAGCAGGCCATGGCCCGATAGTGGGCCATGGGCCAGAGGTTGGGGACCCCTGCCCTATGCCATGAAGATAATGGCCAAGCGTCCAGTAACTCCAACAAATGAGATTAAACGCCTAGAATCTGAAATTCGGAATATGGGTCCTTAAAGTACCCGACTCCTTTACATGGCAGAGAATGATCCTTCTGTTGTATATGAAGTTTTGCTCTTCTCTGCCATACAGGTTTTAATCCAGTTGAGTTATAGCCAAGTTATATCTAGGGCTGAGTTCAGGAAACACCTGATGAAGAGGTTAATCATCTGAAGAACTGAGATTGATGTCCTTGTCTTGGTGTGGAACCTAACACTAGGGAAAACAAGAAACAGGAACAAGAACACAACACAACACAACACAACAGAACAGAGTTGGAAGGGACCTTGGAGGTCTTCTAGTCCAGCCCCCTGCTCAAGCAGGAGAACCTACACCATCTCAGACAAGTGACTGTCTAGTCTCTTCTTAAAAATCTCCAGTGATGGAGCGCCCACAATTTCTGGCCCTCAACATTTGAGAAAAGTTGAATTTCGGTGTGTCTAATTAGTGCCAGTGTTTCCCCTTGTGATTGGAACCAGACGGACACTTTGAATATCAATACTTTTTCTAGGGCTAAGGGCTGACTGTCATTTAACAGAGCTGAGTCTGGAATCCAGCAGGTTGCCTGGTTACAGAGAATGTAGATGAGCTGACTGCTTAGTCCACCATATGGCTAGTCATTTCATCCCAGTCACCTGTGACATGACCTACACGTGTAGTACATTAGCAATTTATAAGATAGCTTATAATTTAGGAAACACAGAAGCAGGCAGGTGACCTATCAAAAAGCCGGTTTTCTTCATTATTTTCAAGGGTTCTTAAAAATGCATGAGTATGTTTCAGACCAAAAAAGGCTTCTATAATTAGATCCTTGGCAGGCGTCCGCAAGTAAGTTGAGATGTGAAATTTGAATGTTTATGGTGGTGCTGAGAAATTTAATAAACTTGTGTTTTTCCCCCCAAGATCTTTAAAGTGCTGTATACATTTCCTAATTTTGTGAATGACACCTAATTCCTTGGGGCGGGGGAAAGAGCACAAAGAAAAATACAATCACATATACTAAACTTTATGGGGAGGATTTTCCATTTGAAAATATTTTAGTGTCCATTTCAAGGACTATTTTCAAGGTCACTTTGTACATAAAGAAGAGCAGCTGCTTTGAATTTCCTATTAATTTTTCATCTTATAGCAACAAACTAAACAGCACCTGGATTAGACAGCACTACCCGGATTAAGCAAGCCTCAAATCTTACTTAATTATAGGCTGTTGAATTATTTGCAGTCACACATAATGCTAAACCTGAGCTTTCAAAGCATGGATTCATTCAACAGACTAAGCCAAAGCCCAGCCTTCACATTGTTGTGTGGCATGATATGTCATTTTTGTCAAAAACACTCCTATTTAAGTTTGTGCATTTTGTGTGGTAAATACCTATTAGTATATGCAAATTTTGCCCACATCAAAAATTGAAACAGGATAAAAAATTTAAAGCATATTTAAAGCATTATGTTTTTAAATGAGTTTACGAGTTCCATTCCAATAAACAAATTTCTTACTCTCTGGTGCCCATGCTTTCTAGAAGAAGTGGAAAAGAGTGTATTTAACATGGTGAATGGAGATTTTGCTACTTATTTTGTGTTAGTAGTTGCATTTATTTATGTTTTCTACCCAGGGAGGTTTTTGTGTAGGGCAGAGGTCCCCAACCTTTGCAGCTTGGTGGCCCAGCTGGGGGGGGAGAGGGGAACTGGACCCCATGAGTGGTGGGCCGGCACATGTGCATGCGCAGCTCCACTCACACAAGAGAGAAGCTTTGAGGCATCACTCACACATGGGGATACATGCACACCAGCCTGCCACTCACGTGGCCTGGTTGCAAATAGGCCATGGCCCACAGGTTGGGGACCCCTGGTGTAGGGAATACAAACCAGCTCTGAATGTTCCAGAGTACGATGGAAGCGAAGGTATGGTCTTTTCCAACATTACCCTCTTCTCTTCATCTTGCCTGGTAACTTTGACATCAAAATTCTCCTTAATTAGATATTAACATTGATGACTGGCAAGCAGGAGCCATTTGGAGCTCTTTCTCTTAATAGAGAAAAAATGAATAATTTCTGCTAAAGAATTCATGTTGAACCATTGTGTCTTCGTGCTGTTTTCATAACAAGAAAGAAGAAGAAAGAAAACCATGGTGTTTATTATTACCATTTTTTTTTATCAAACGTGTATGCTGTCCGTCTTGCCCATGGTGTCTCTGGGCAGCTTACAGACATTGGATAGAATGCAGTATGGAACATTGAAAGAATAAATAAGGATCTCAAGTTTAAAAGTTCAATTAAAGTAAAGCTAAACATGATGGAGAGGGAGGGAACAAGGTGTGCACAAGGAGAAGATATCATACCCCCATGGGGGCCCCACTAAACCTTCCTGATTTATGAGTTGGTTTCACAGCAAAAATCAACACCACAATGGTACATCCCTTTTCACTCTTGTGTCTTTTGACTTACAGTTTTTCTTCTCTTCATCATCCTATCTCTTTGGGTCCCACTGCCATACAGGAGGTCTGCCCTACATAGGAGCTGAATTGGAAAGTGTGAAAGTTGAGGTCACCCAACCCGCTCAGAAATTTGATTCTAGGTTTCAGAACACACGCCCAGGATATTCTCTGTGAGATCCTGGGTTTTGTACCTTTCCATCTTCCAAAGTGCATTGCCCCTTCTGGAAGAAACCGAACAATGCCAACTTTTATCAGTCAAAGTGTCTTCAAGGGTGTCCCCCCCCCCAAAAAAAATTTCTTCCTTATCCATTTAGTGGACTCCATCTTGACACTAATTCCCTTTTTTTTTCTTCTCCTCGTAGAGGCCATATTAGATGGACATTTGTGTGCATATGTGAGTCTTCCGATACTTTCTCAAAGCACACAAACACTTGTATCCTTTGTGGGGTGCTTCTGCAATTGCAGCTATCTACTGCGCTAATAAAAAAATATGTCCGGGGCAATGACCTACCTGAATCATTAGACACTAATCATACAAAGCAATTGCAAGCAGATTGATTAAATGCCATCGCTTTCCCTGGAGTAGAAGCAGGACCAAAACATTTTTTCCGCCACCCCTTAACAGATGGCATTTTGCTGTGTTTTCACAGCACACTCAAGGAGCAGGTGGCAGGGTGCTGGTGGAGGAAGGCAGCTTTTGAAACCAGCAAGGTATCTTTGGATTGTGCTAAGGGTATGTCACCTTCCTTTGAGAGATAATTCCCTTTTTAATTTGAAAGGGGAATCAAAAGGACTGTTTCCCTCTCCCCCTCCGCCCTGCGGTTAATTTCTTCCTTCTCCTTAAGTCTGCCTGCTAAAAAAAGTTTGCTATTTTGCTTCGCCTGGGCTCCACAAGATCAGAGCTTTCCAGCACACATCAGAAGAACAGGAAAAAGTCAGTCGGCTAGAAAGATTTGATTTTCAGCACCTTCCCAAGGTCACCTCATGTGGCTAAAGGAACGGGTGGAAAAATAAAAGTAAAATGAATTGACTTTGTGCAGCAGAAAAGGGTGGCTTTGACATTCTCTCAAATCATCTTCTGATCAGGAATAAATGACTGTGAGGTATCGATTTCCAATCCTTATGGTCCCTTACTCCAGCAAAACCTCTTTCCTCCGCAGCAGATTAAATATATTTGGCTGTCGGTTCTGCCTAGCTTTGTGCTCCTATTAAAGGAACATTGGTGGAAGGCGGGGAGAGACAGATGTAATTTTGGCCTCTTCTCTAAAATAAACCTTTTATTTCTTCCCATTCCCATTTGAACAATTTCATCACATGACTTCTGTATTATTATTGCTGCTGCTGCTGCTGCTGCTGCTGCTGCTGTTGTTGTTATTCACACAGTCAGCCAGATGTTCAGACTGGGTTTGGTATTTTTTGTCTACCGATCAAGTGCTTCCAAGGACCTGGGATAGGCAGATGTGGATGTTTCATAGTGTTACAGGTATTGTCACAGGATGGAAGCAGTTCACAGTAAAGCCATCTCTTGCAATTGACTGATGGCGAATTTGTCAGTGCCGATGATGGTGTTCAAGTGGTGCTCCAGTTGTTTTGGATTGCACCCAAGGCGCCTATTACTATTGGTACTACCCTTGCTTGCCTTTGCCACTGTCATTCTATTTCTATTTGTAGGGCTTTGTATTTTGTTATCTTCTCCAGTTCTTTCTCGTCTATTCTGCTGTCTCCAGGCACTGCCACGTCCACTATCCAGACTTTTTTGTCTTTCTTATCGACAATTGTTAAGTCTGGGGTGTTATGTTGCAGGTGCTTGTCTGTTTGAATTCTGAAGTCCCAGAGCAGTTTAATTTTATCATTTTTGATGACTTACTCCATTTTATGATCCCACCAGTTGTTAAGTCCGGGGTGTTATGTGGCAGGTGCCTGTCTGTTTGAATTCTAAAGTTGTTGTTGTTGTTGTTGTCTTCTAGTCTCTGTGAAATTTCTCTCTCTTTTTTTAATTCTTGTTTGGAGAACATTTGCCATTGTTTTAAACAGAGTGCCTTCCACAATACAAGCAGCACGTTTTAACAGTGAGAACTTGCCCCTACACAAATTTGCAGTTGTAGAAAGTATCAATTTAGAAACAAATAACAAAACCCTTGGCTTTCAACGTAATCTATGAATAGATTTTCATGATTCTGGTTGCACAACACCTGGTGCTTTTAAGTTGTGTTGGAATTGTTTATGAGTAAACAGTTTAACTTCTTTTACCCAGAAGAGTAAAAATGAAATGCTACTTAAAATTCCACATTAATTAACTGGCATCTGCTCAGCTTGAAGTAGAGTTCGGGAGTATTAAAATATTAAAAAGAAAACTATTGAAGTCCTGCTTTTAAGAAAATTGAGCCATTTGAGTCTTTGAAATCCTAACAGGAGTTGAAGAAGACTTTTTGCTTAATGTTTGATATTTTTCTTCACTTTCAATCAACAACTGCAGTTCTTAAATCATTAAGACCATGCCTATTTAATTTTGGAAGCTATTCTTGGTTTTATTATTTTATAAGGGAATTAATTAAAAAGTAATATTTGTATAGACGTATAATTAATCGTAGCTTTCTTTGATAAATTATAAGAGATCTCACACTTGAGTATGTTCAAGAATTCCTGTAATGTGGAGATTAGAACAAAATGGAAATATGTTTTAATTAATTTAATGAATATAGCTCATTTAAGTGTTGTAATTTGCATGTGGATCACTTGTTTTGCATGCAAAATGTTCTAGGTAAAATTTCAAGCATCATCATTTTTAAATAGGGTAGGGATTAAGAAGGCTACTGATGAAAAAAAAAACATTGAAAATGGGTGACGGTTGTCACGAACCATTACTAAATTGCATGGAATTACTATTTGAGACAGCAATATAAACTAGCTCCCTATATTTTTAAATCAAAGCAATAGGCCAGCTAAGACACTCTTAGATCAATTTATAGCCTGCCCATTAAGAATTGTATTATACTGTTTAACAATTATTTATATTCAAATTTAGCAGTGAAATTAAACATATGCATTAGAACACCATTGGAAGCAATAGCTGGATTGTCAAAATGATTGTAGCAAAGCTGGTGGATTGTAGCCTTCAGACCCCTTATCATCTTTGTTGCTCTTCTCTGCTCTCTTTCCAGGGTCACAACTTGATAAAATTAATTGTTATTTGTCTTCAGAGGATTTGATGATTTTTTTATTATTATTAATGTTTGTGGTATGAAATATATGAGCATTTTCTGAAGTAAAATGGGACAGACAAATAAGCCAGGCAGCCAACCATACTTATAAACTTTCCTAGGCTGCCCTTTTAAGCAAAAAGTATTCTCTCTCTCACCAGAAACTTCCTTCCATTGTTTTGGTGCTCATTAGAACATGTCAGTCATTCTAGAAACTGGTTAAATGGCAAATACAGGAGCGTTGCTCTCTCCGGATGGATTTACAATCGAAGAGTGAACTTTAATAATGTTCTTGGAGTTTTATTTCTTCCTTTGCTACGTTATAAGGTAGGATAATTGATATGTGATGTAATCTAGAGGCATACAGAACATCCCGTTTTGGGTAGCAAAGGAAAATAATGAACATTTCTACAATTTGTAGTCCACGTATCGTCCGTTGGTGGCTCAGGGCTAAGTCCACCCTTCCTCCAATAGCTCTTCTAAAGAGGAATCATTCATCTCAATATTCCCTCTTTTGCTTATAAGGAAAGGAAAGGATGGCACACGGAGTATTTTTCACTGCAGTTTTTGTTTTTTAGAATTTATACTAGTCTCCTTAGCAGCAACAACCGTTTTATTTCTCATGTAGTCGTAACTAAGAGTGTTACCATTTCATCAATTAAGGCGTTCTCTTAGATGGGTGCACTTCATTTAAAAGGAAACAGCTCATTAAGCTAAAGACAACACAAAAATGTAAAAGCATAAAAAGGAGATGTTGGGAATGTTTCGTGATGTAACGTTACCCTAGGTAACGTGCACACACGGAAGTTTGTTGTTCAGCAGTGAAACTCTGAGAAGAAGTCGTCATTTTAAGGTTCAACATCTAATAACTAAACTTTGAGTTCTTGTTAGGACGCTCATCTTATTTCAGCTAAATATCAATACCTGGATATGGAGTTCATAGCCAAAGCAGATGCAGAACTACGTCTGGGGGGGAAAAATGTGGAAAGTCTCAAGCAATCCTGGGGAAACTAATTCCAATTAATACAAACAACTTCACAGGAATGTGCTTCAGGCATACTCTTCTATGAATTATTTTAACCATCTAAAGCAAAACAGCTTTAACCTACAAAACCAAAGTCTATTCTCTCTCTCTCTCTCTCTCTCTCTCTCTCTCTCTCTCTCTCTCTCTCTCTCTCTCTCTCTCTCTCTCTCCATAGAACAACAGTCATGAGGGACATTCGATAAGGCAGTGCTAAGTTAATTGCAACATGAGAATTGGGAAGATGAGAGTTTATGTACCTATTCTGGTTCTTTGATGGATGAATAAAGGTAGGCAGTAAATAAGCCATGCATTGGATGACTTCAGCTAAGAAACTGTGGTTAATTACATCTTAGTGCTGTGGTTTTAGGAGTAAAAATCAGGCAACTATTTGCAGGTTATCCTAAACTCCTTGAATCAAAGTTCAAAAATCTAAAAGAAACAGTGGATTCCCTATTAGTATAACAATAGACCCCATATTGGAAGGATATACAGTTCAAATCCATGTCATTACATTATAATCTAGGAACGATTTCCAGATAGAGCTGAATTACTGTGGAATTTCTGTCGGAGAACAAACTCCTGAGGACATGATTCAGCAGTCCATCTGCATTTAAAAGACAAAGGCGGCTCTTTCAAAGACAGCAAAATCCACATTCTGGACAGAGAGGACCGCTGGTTTGAAAGAGGGGTCAAAGAGGCCATCTAGGTCAAAACTGAACAGCCCTCTCTCAACAGAGGGGGAGGGAAATGGCATCATCTATCTCCAGTCTACAACATAGTCCTTTCAGCAGTTCCAAGAAGGCTTAACAGCCATTTGCGCTATTCAGGTGACCCTGAAGACACAGATAAGCCTCCAGGGGCTTCAGCAACTTGCTAAAAGAATGCAAATGACCAGCTGTCTGCAAGGAGTATAAACCCTTCCCTTCCCCACCATCCAGTCAGAGCTAAAGAAGCTTCTTGGATGAAAAGTGAAATGTCTTCAAAGAAAAACAAAGTCCAGTTGCCCCCTGAAAAAGCACCTTTGGGATATAGCTGAATTCTGCATCAGATGTGCTTTTAAGTATGAACATTATTCTAGGCATCATAGAACATAGAATAATAAAATTGGAAGGGACCTTGGAGGTCTTCTAGTCCAACCCCCTGCTCAAGCAGGAGAACCCTACCATTCTGAACAAATGGCTGTCCAGTCTCTTCTTGAAAACCTCTACTGATGGAGCACCCACAATTTCTGGAGGCAAGACGTTTCATTGATTCATTGTTCTCACTGTCAGGAAATTTCTCCTTAATTCTAGATTGGATCTCTCTTTAACTCGCTTCCACCCATTGCTTCTTATCCTGCCTCAGATGCTTTGGAGAATAGGATTCTTTCTTCTCTGTGATAGCCACACAAGTACGGGAAGACTCCTATTGTATCACACATAGTCCTTCTGTTTTTTAGACCAGACACACCTAATTCCGTCAATCTCCTGCTTGAGCAGGGGGATGGACTAGACACACGTCCAAGGTCTCTGTTCTAATATTCAAGAATCCTGCCACATTTAATTCAGCTTCAAATTCAGAAGTACAAATCCATCACACTGGCACTCTTTCTACTATTAGACCAGTGTTTCTCAACCTTGACGATTTTAAGGCATGTGGACTTCAAACTCCCAGAATTCCACAGCCAACCAGAAGTCCACATGCCTTAAAATTGTCAAGGTTGAGAAACACTGTATTAGACCAAACATTAGAGATTTCTTCCCTTGGAATTCAGTATGTTTGTTTGTTTGTTTTAAGGCAAATCACAGACTTTCACTTTCCTTTGTGAAGAATCACAGTTTTATATTATCTCAATCCTGACAGATAACTGCAGTGAACAAACATACAGGCCAAGGACTTTTTGTGGAGACAGTTGTCCTTTTCCACTGCTCTACAGATGAGATTGAATAATCTTACTCTTCTAAATATAGATCTCATGTGTGTGTCATTGTATAGGATAAAAAAAAGGGGGTGGCTTGAAAATAAAATGTATAGCAGATGTGGTCAAATGCACTTTCTAGGATTCTCAGATGATGGGAATAAACGATGTACGGTAGGAGAGGATTTGGCGTGTCACGTGTGCTCTCTCGGTGTGTCAAGTCTTTATAAGGATTTCCCTCCCACGGATAAACGGTGGGACTCCACAAAACTTCTACACTTATTGGCAAGCACTTCAGAAAAGATTAAATGTCAAGAGGCAGTAAAGAGCATTCGAAAACAAATATTGATGCTAAAAAGTTATTGCCAGCAATTAAAATAAGAGGGCGGAAGTGTGTGAGAACACAAACAATTAACAAGAGTGAGACAAAAAGAGTGTCAGTCAGACATGATTGGGCACATAAAATCAATTATTAGCCCATGTTATTATAGTATCTTTTTTTTCCCTGTATAATCTCGTTTACTCAGGGATTGCAGTAAAATTTATCCAGGCAGTAAATTCCACACTTTGTTTTGCTATGATGTACTTTGGAGGTGCTAAAAGTATCACAGGCAATGTAATCAAGTCATTGACACTCACATTTATCCCCTCTCTTTTCTTCTCTTAATCAAAAGCAGTCCAGGGTCCCCTCTGGGAACCACAGGCAAGACCGATAATGCACTGATATTAATTGGGGCTTAGCATGGTGTATGAAAACAGAACATTATTTTTAACCAAATACAGTTAAGCTGGAAAATTATTTCGAATGATATAGATGTACAGTTCATTTCTACCTTGAGTGGCAACCATTGGCTTAGCAACTGTTCGAAGTTACAAAAGCAGTGGGAAAAAAATTTAATTATGGCCAGTCGTTACATTTAGGACTGTCATGTTTTATGAATACTCCTATCCACTTCTGTTTATGTCTGTCTGGTGCTGGTTCAACAGAAATTTTAAGGCAGGGGTCTTCAAACTTGGCCCTTTTATGACTTGTGGACTTCAACTCCCAGAATTCCTCAGCCAGGCACGCTGGTTGAGGAATTCTGGGAGTTGAAGTCCACAAGTCATAAAAGGGGCAAGTTTGAAGACCCCTGTTCTAAGGCAACTGCTAATACAGAGGTCCCCAAACCCTGGGTCGCAGCCCACATTTGGGCCATGAGCTGTTTGGAACTGGGCCGCCGAAGCAATATTGAGCACATGCGCATCCCCTTGCACGAGAAGTGGACGAATATGTGTATGCACACTCCAGTTGCCGGTCTGTAAATCCGGAAAGGTTGGGGAACTCTGTGCTAATATGCTGTTCTCTATATAAGGACTCTAGACAGGCCCTTATATATCCTGTGTTGAAGAAATTTCCAGCTATGGAGTGTGAATTCTATTTAACGTTACTTCTTTCAAACAAGGACTCGAAAATAATCCCTCAGTTTGTGCTACCATGTATATGACATACCACACTGTTATTTAATTTCTTATAATAGTATTTTCCTTGGGTTTATTTCAATATTTTTGTTCCTAATTATTTTTTTATTACATTTTTCTGTTATACATACATACATACATACATACATACATATACTAGGAAATAAAACGTGAGCACCAGGAAGAGTTAAAACATTAAAAGTTTTATAAAATGTTAAAAGTTTAAATATAAAACATTTAAAAATCCTCTCCTCCCCTTCCCCTCCCTTCCTTATTTTCCCCCTATATCTTCACTTGCATTTTATATTTTTGACAAGATTAATAAAAAATTAATGAGAGAGTGTCAGTGTTTCATCACTGATTTTTTTACGCCGATACCTGTTAGAAAGCACAACTTTGGGGCATCAGAGTGGTAAACTGATGCCCCAAAAAACTATGTATGTGCAATGAACCAAGTCCAGTTAATGAGACCAGAAGAATGTCAGGAAACATTTGATAACAATAAGAGCTATTCAATAGCGGAATCAGTTATTGTGTAAGTTGTTGAGTTTCCTTTTGCTGCATTGTCTTCAAAACTGAGTAAACATTTTATCAGTGATGTTTTTATTTGCCTACATGTACCAACCAGGGAGTGGAACTCAGTGGTGTTAATATTCTTTCCAACTCTTCCACCTCCACCCTTTCTACATTTTGTTCTTTGAGTGTTCAATTAAATAAAATCAAATTTATTATACCCCAAGGCCAGGTACAAACAAAATACCTAATAAAAGCAGTAGTACCTCCAGGCACGCTGGCAGATACGTCAATGCTTGGAAATAAGGCACAAACCTGGAAATTATGAATAATCCAGATATGCAAGGTTTCACCTTAGTGGGGGAAGAGTTGCATTCAAGGGAAGTAAAACTGCATTCAAGAGGAGCTTTTATGTCATGGCACACACCCCATGAATCCTCTCCTTCCTATCTCCCAGAAATTAGTTGCCAGCCTCTCTGATGGCCTTCTATAAGGTCTTGAAGATGTAGCTTTGTGTTCAAGTCTAGGGTCCTGACAGTAAAACTGAGCCAGTCACCTGGCTTGGTTGAATGTTGGACTGTGGCTTTGTGATTTTTTTCCCCCAGCTGCTTTGATGACACAGTGGTTAGAATGTAGTATTGCAGGCAAACTCTGCCCACAGCCGGGAGTTCAGTCCTGACCGACTCAAGGTTGACTCAGTCTTCCATCCTTCTGCGGTTGGTAAAATGAGGACCCAGAGTGTTGGGGGCAAGAGGCTGACATTATAAACCACCCAGAGCATGCTGTAAAGCACGGTGGGGCAATATCTAAGTCTAAGTGCTATTGCTATATTTTGTATGTGTTCTTAGACTTACAAGATGCTGCAAGAGAAGATGCCTACAGATCCTAATTTTATTACTCAGGTCATGAAAAGCAAAAAATAGTATAACAGAATCACAGGGATGGAAAGAACCCTGGAGTCTTCTAACCCAACCCCTACTCAAGCAGGAGAACCTTTATCATACCTGGCAAATGGCTGTCCTATCTCTTCTTGAAAACCTCCAGTGAAGGAGCACCCAGAACTTCTGGAGGCAAGCTGTTCCACTGATTATGTTGCTTTCCTAGTCAGGAACAACATTGCATGCTTGCTACTTGGGTGCAATTCAGTTAATTACGGCATAATTTTGCAGACAACACTTTAATATGATGGTTATGCAAATTTATGCCCCAGCCACTCATGCAGAGGAAGAGCAATCTGACTAGTTTAATGGCCAAGTTCAATTTGAAATTGACAGAACATGGAAACACATAAAAGGGAAGATTTGCTGCTTGGGGTTGGAGAAAGGAATGCCAACCTCGGAAACAGTGAAGAAGAAAATGTACTTGAACTGAACAGCCTAGGAAACAGAAATGAACAGAACAGTTTTATCCGTTTCTGCCAATCTTATCTTTGTAAGCCATCAGGAGTCACTGAGATTGGGGTTGGGTAGCCCTATAAAAGGCTGAGTGCCAAAAATTGAGGCCTTTGAACTATGGTGCTGGAGAAGACTCCTGCAAGTCCCCTCGACTGCAAGGCGATCCAACTGGTCAGTCCTAGAGGAGATCAACCCTGACTGCTCTTTAGAAGGCCAGATCCTGAAGTGGAAACTCAAGTACTTTGGCCACCTAATGAGAAGGAAGGACTCCCTGGAGAAGAGCCTGATGCTGGGAAAGATGGAGGGCAATAGAAGAATGGGACGACAGAGAATGAGATGGCTGGATGGAGTCACTGAAGCAGTAGGCGTGAGCTTCAATGGACTCCAGAAGATGGCAAAGAACAGGAAGGCCTGGAGGAATGTTGTCCATGGGGTCGTGATGGGACAGACACGACTTTGCAACTAACAACAACAACAAATATTTTTCTTTCCCCTAACTCATTCTTCAAAACAAATCAAAGTGACACCTAGATGGAATACTCAGAAGGAAAGTTGAATCCATGTTTCTCAACCTTGGCAACTTTAATATGTGTAGACTTCAACTCCCAGGATTCCTCAGCCAACATAGCTGAATTGAAGTCTGCACATGTTAAAGTTCCAAGGTTGAGAAACACTGGATTATATTAGTGGCAGAAGGTAGCTTTAACAGCAGAGATGTGGTCAGAGAATTTTACAAGCTGCTCATGTGCAAGTTGTAAGACACTTTAAAGGAGTAGAAGAAAACCTATTTCTACCCAGATCCAAATTATGCAAGCTGTTGCTGTTCATGTTAAACTTTTGGGATCCTTTTGAACCTTGGTTTTGAAGAATAGTCTCGAAAGCACTATCGATAGCCAAGACAAAGAAGAAATGGACAATTGAACTAATCATTCCAGGGTTCTTACCCAAGGCACAAATACTGGCTAAATACTCCTTAGGTCATTTTGGAAGGAAAGATAAGCAAATAGGCTGTGACGTGGATGGACTTGATTAAGCAGAAATGAATGCACCAGTGAAAGATCTAAAAGTTCAGGTTAAATCTAGATCAGTGATGGTGAACCTTTTAGAGACTGAGTGCCCAAACTGCAACCCAAAACCCATTTATTTATCGCAAAGTGCCAGGGCTGCATCAGCATTGTGGTGCCCTCGGGGGGGGCATGGCCCACAGTGTGGACATGGCTGCAGTGGTCACAGCAGACTGGGTGAGCATGGCCGGGGCCAGTCCCTCGCCACCTCCAGGGCATCCCCAGGGGGCCAACACCGCTTGCTCTCTCACTTCCTGCCTTGTCGCTTCCAAATGCCACATGCTCACTACTCTATTGAACTGTGCTGGGGCAACGGCGCATGTGCCCACAGAGAGGGCTCTGAGTGCCACCTCTGGCAAGCGTGCCATAGGTTCGCCACCACTGATCTAGATCATCTTGAAGATCTATCTGTATAGTCAAAAGAGTCAATACTGGCTTGAAAGGACCTAATAAATCATAAATCAATCAGGCATAAAATGTAAACAAGAAAATGAAGCACCTACTCTTTAATAAGTCGTCAAGTCCAATGTACATGCACGCACACACACACAAACATTGGAGAAGTTACATATCATAGGGACCTGGGTGGTCTTCTACTCCAGCTCCCTGTTCAAGGCAGGAGATCTTATTCCATCCCAGAGAAATGATTATCTAGTCTTTTCTCGAAAACCTCCAGTGATGGAGCATCCACAAGGAAGTTTCCCTAATACACTTTCCTTTCTTAAACCACCCATCTGCAATGTCTGACACCATTCTTTTGGGCTGCATCCCAGCCTTTTCCAAGCTCTTAGTGAGGTGGATTGGATATTTGTTCCTTGGGATATTTATCAGGAAGAGAATCAGTAAATTGAGGCATTATTATTATTATTATTTTGCTTCCTTTTTATTTCAAAGGAATAAAGTTAAACAAAGCAGCACATATGGCTTCTGCATCTGTTCATTTGACAACACAAGAGAATAATATTTATTTTTCCATACAGAAAGTTTATTGTAGCCTGGAAAAGCAGAGGAACTCATTTGAAGCACATACGTGTATATTACACACACACACACACACACACACACACACACACACACACAAATATATATATATATATATTCACAATATTTGAAAAACGGAATGTTGCCCGGACATGAAAAAAAAAGAAGTCTTTAAAAACATAAAAGATTTTAGTTACATAAATGGAGCATATTGCATTATAGAAAATTACTAAAAGTTTATTTTTCCCCTCTTTGTTGTAGTTGAAACCAAAAGTCTTGCAAAACTTTTTTAAAAAATGATTTGCCTAGTGTAGCATATGACTTCATACATAGTGTTCTAGATTTATGTGTGAACTGTACTTTTCACTGAGAAATATGCCATATGTCCGTACATTAGGGTAGGGTTGTTTAAAAGGAGTTGACTGGTTTATTATTCATACAGTAATTTATGCAACATAATAAAATAATACTTTGTTATCTGTATTTATGGTTAACTGGAATTAAAGTTTGTAGATTATTTTTAAAGCTTTGGCTGTTTTTCCCCCCCACAAACAATCAACTATGTTGCTACTAAAAATCAAAGCAATTTTCATTCATTTATTGCAGTATTTTTTTTATTTCAATTGCTACATTGAGGGAGGTGACAATGGAAACATGAATTTTAGGGGGATAAACATCCATACACAACCATAGATACATGAGTAGTAAAATAATGTAATAGTTTAATCAATGTAATAGAATATAATATTGCAGAGACTGGATTTACAATCCTGATTATATGTAGCCAAAAGTTAACTCCCAATGAATTTATAATAATTCACATTATGCTGTTGATCTTGGAAATTCCACAAATCATACTAGAATTGCAGTTGGACCACTTTCTGGAATTTTGAGGCAATCACTCACTTCAAAGATACAAGCTAATTTTTCTTCTACTGTGCTTTTATAGCTGCTGTAAATGTGCACAAATAACTGGCCACCGCATCCCATAAATGGAGTCTTTATACCTGGTCTTTTCTCCCCTCCTACCCTATGCAGGAATGAACTATGAACAGCCTTCAGTGCAAATACTTTATTTAAATAATAAATTTTAGATCACTAGAATCTGTAGTCCTATTTATATTCACGCTGTCAATTTATCCCACCTTTGTTTTGAGCATTCGCTTCTTCTTTTTTAGAGGTTTCCTCCCTTTGAACTTTATTTTTTTAAAAAATGTTTTTATATAACTTTATTAATTTATTGTAAAAAAATGAATAAAAAAGAGACAAGCAAAAAGAAAAAGAAAAGAATTAAAAAGAAAAAAAAGCCAAGAAATCTTGAAAACCAGATGATATTAATTTTGATAGTATTGTATTATGAAGTTTCTGTTGCATGTCTGGAGGGTTGTTGGGGTAGGCTGTTTCTGTATATTTGCCCCATCTGGTCATAGATAGAAATAGTCCATCTGTCTGTCTTCTGTTCGTCCATCCATCCATCCATCCATCCATCCATCCATCCATCCATCCATTATCTATCATTTATCTCTGTCATCTCTATCCATACATACATAAAACTATGATCACCTATCATCTCTCTATATCATCTGTAATATATATTATCTATCGATCAAATATCTATCTATCTATCTATCTATCTATCTATCTATCTATCTATCCATCCATCCTGCTGATACAATTTTTTTGCAAGTCATTTTTGCAGCTGATCCAATTAATTATTCAACTGTTCTCCATCCATCTTGGCCACCCATCAACCGGGACCCTAATCTTGAGGGTAGAAGAAAGAGACAATACACAAAATGACACCTTTTGCCCTACAGCCTTCCCTTGCTGTGTTATCCCAAAATATATCTCCCAAATTGTTTTATTATGACAGGTCCTCCAATAAAAAGCGTGATACCAGGGAGTACAAGAACAAGCAATCTGTATTTTGGTCAATGGCCAGCATAATACCAGGGAGTAAATTGTTCCTTATTATTTGGCATTCTCTCTGTAGCCCATCAGAGTGTTGGATCATCTCTGATGACAGATTTGAAAATATTATTAGGTAATTAAGTCCTTTTCTTTGCTGTTGCTTTATGGTCCCATTTTATGTCCTTTTCCTCTTTTTTTCTGCCTCCATTAATTTATGTGATAATTACCACTGCAGCTGAGTGACCAAAATTTTTAATGATAAAGTTCTAGGAACTGAGGCAAAAGTGGTGAAGCCAGTCTATCAGTGTCTCTGTGGGTCCATTAAAGAGAGAGAGAACACTTTACCTCCCAGAAACTCATCTTTGTCTTTGTCACCCCTGCAAAGATGAACCATAAAACATATACACAGTATTAAGTTTTTAATTCCACCACTGGAAGTTTTTAAGAAGAGACTGGACAGTCACTTGTCTGAGATGGTATAGGTTCTCCTGCTTGAGCAGGGGATTGGACTAGAAGACCTCCAAGGTCCCTTCCAGCTCTATTCTATTCTATTCTATTCTATTCTATTCTATTCTATTCTATTCTATTCTATTCTATTCTGTTCTGTTCTGTTCTGTTCTGTTCTGTTCTGTTCTGTTCCCTATTCTATTCTATTATATTCTCTATTCTATTCTATTCCCTATTCTGTTCTGTTCTATTCTAGCTAGTGTGCAAGCATGCTTTCAGAACAGGTAGTCAGTAGCAGAAGCCATTTATTAATTGATCGGGCTTACAACTATATGAAAACATAATATTACATTAAAACACAGAGTCTAATTCCAGGGTAAAATAGGTAAAAGACAATATAGCAATGAAGAACATATGCGGTAAATACAAAGAACCAGAATACAAACCATTACATCACCTTTACAGGAAACCACAATCTGTTCAATATACAGGTAGTCCTCGATGTACGACCACAATTGTGCCCAAAATTTCTGTTGCTAAGTGAGAGATTTATTAAGTGAATTTTGCCCCATTTTATGACCTTTCTTGACGCAGTTGTTAAGCGAATCACTGCAGCTGTGAAGTTAAGTGAATCTGGCTTCTCCATTGAATCTGTTTCCCCCATTGACTTTGCTTGTCAAAAGGTCGCAAAAGAGGATCCTGTGGCCCCGGGTGCTGCAACCGTCATAAATGTGAGTCAGTGGCCAAGAGTCTGAATTTTGATCACGTGACCACAGGGGTGCTGCAATGGTTGTAAGTGTGGAAAACGGTAATAAGTCCCTTTTTTCACTGCCTTTGTAACTTTATGGGAAGGATCCTTCGAGGGATTCTGTTGGGTGTCTTTTCAATTTCACCCATACATATGAACATTTCAATGTACATGGGAAAAAAAACCCTTAATCCTACGCTGAATCACTTGCTTTACGCACTCCTGACGTGGTTATTGATTTACTCGTGACATAGCCCAGCTGCATCCCATATAGCGCAGGGCAGTAAGCTTGTATTTCAAAAGAAAGCAACAGATTTCTCGCCCATCTCTACAGCTCAGTGTAAAGAACATGGTTCCCTGCAGCTTTTCCCCATTTTGGAAAGCTGGATATTAAGTGCAACATAATTCATACCCAGCACGGTACTCCCGCATGACAAGAGAAAACGTTATGAGAGATAAATAGAGCAATTTCACTTTGCAGCCAGGATTTCTCTTCTTCAGCTGACCTTTATGAATTGCTGTCTTCCGGAGCTAAATATTAGAGTAGACCAGGGTTTGTTTGGTATCTATGGTCCCAAGGCCAGTAATCTGTTGATTTAAGTCAGTGGAAAATGTGCCAAAATGCCGCTGTTTGTTCGTGAAGTCGGACTGCTTTCCAAAGTGTTCCTTTTTTGTCTTTAAAAAAAGAAAGGTGTAGTGATGATTCATCCCAGAGTTTCCCATTTGATTACATTCTCCTTTTAAAATTCTAAATGGCATGGCCGGAGACCAGAAAAATATAACTTCAAGGCATGTAGTTCATCAACTTAGATAATATCACCCTGAAGATGGTTTGCACTTTAATGTAGGTTGAACTAAAGGTGTGGGGAGAAAGAAAGCAATTCTTTTTGGTTTATGTAGGTCCTGCCCCCTCTTTATCACTGTCCTCCCACTATCTTTTATGGTTTTTTTTTGTTCCTTTATGTGGTTTTTTTTTTTTTAGCTTTCGGTTGCTATTTATGATGTTTTTTTATATTTTGATGTGACTTTGTTATTTTGCTTATCAGTCACTTTTTCTGAGATGGTTGGTGATATATGTTTGCTAAATAAATAAGTAATCAGGGGTGGGGCACAGGAAAATACATATTCGATTAATTTTAGTAGGCAGTTAATATGGTTGTCCTCCATGTAATTTAGTGGGAAATGCAGCTGTTCTCCATGCAATTTATTGGGGAAATCCTTATCTTCTAACATTATCATTCCAATATAAGATTGTGGCATTTCTGCAAAGAAGGGAAGATAATCATTTGGTTTACATAAAGTTTCCATTTGGTGAGGATCTTAAAACATTTGAGAAGACTGAAGTCCACAAAGCAACCTGGCTGATCTAGAAGTTTTTGTTTCTTCCTCGTTAACTGAACTGCGTACAGTTCTCGTCAATTCAATACAAAAAAAAATATGCTTAGAAAATGTATAGAGAAGAGCAACAAAGATGATTAGGGGTGTGGAGGCTAAATCATACAATGAATGGTTAAGTGAACTAGGTAGATTATGTCAAGCCTATTGAAGAGAAAGATTAGGGGAGGCATGACAACTGTCTTCCAGTATTTGAGGGGTTATCACAGAGAGAAGGGGGTACCAGGGGGTAGGACAAGAAGTAAAGGATTGATGCTTGTTCCTTTTTTTGCTTTTTCTGCTTTGATAAAGAGAGATGCAATCTGGAATTATGAAGAAATTTCCTGACAGTGAGAACAATTAATCAATGGAACAGCTTGCAACTTGGAGTTGTGGGTGCTCTATCATTGGAGGTTTTCAAAAATAGACTGGACAACCCATTTGAACAAGATGGTATAAGGCAGGGGTCCCCAACCTTGACCACTTTATGACTTGTGGACTTCAACTCCCAGAATTCTTCAGCCAGCATGTGGCCAAGGTTGGGGACCCCTGGCATAAGGTCTCCTGCCTTAGACTAGAAAAGCTCTAAGGTTCTTTGCATAACTATGATTCCACGTTCTGTGTTTTGTTGTTGCATTGTCTTGATGAGTCCGAGAGGAAATTTATTTCTTTCTGTTTTTAATCTCTAGCAACTTGATACTGTTGTCTACATTTTGTTTGGGGGGTTGTTTGCTAGAAAATTCCCTATCCTTTTTTTTGCAGTTCTGATCAGAAATGTATGCTTTAAGGGAGGCATACAAAAAGTTACTCAGTAGAAGAGAATTTCTGAACTGTGGCATGGTTGGTGCTCTCTGAGCTTGGTGTTTGCTTGCAGATATTTCATTACCCGAGTAGGCAACCTCATCAGTGACTCATACTGATGATGTTACCTAGTTGGGTAATGAAACGCCTGCAAAAAAACCAGCAAGCTGAAAGGGCACCAATAATGCCAAAGGTTACCCCACCTGTCGTTTACTTGCTAACTGGCAATAAATTTCATTCACCCAAGGACAATCTACTTTTGCATTTATATTTTTGGGATTGCACTGTAGGAATAAGTAATACTTGGCGCTGTTAGGGAAAACTAGAATTTTAGTAACCGTTCCCAATCCATTTCATCATGTAAAAAGGTGGAATAGAATGCATTTAAACAAATATGCTGAGGCTGTTAAATCTAGAATTGATGGTGGGGTTGTTTATATAACTTTCCATGCTGGGGGAAAATAGATTATTATGTAGCTGTAAGGAATATTCTTTTGCTATTTCTGCACCTCATTCTAACAAATCAGTGATGAATGTTCTCATAATATTCTGCAGTCTTATTATTTGCAAAAGGTGATTTCCCTTGATAAAATTAAAAAAAAAGATTTGAATTTAACACCATTAAGTATGGAGTAAAGTTTTACATGTGGATGTCGCTGTGAAAACCTGCCATAATCCTAGCTCTGCGTGGGGAAAGTATATGGACAATTATTTTCTCCAACTATGTAGCAATTTCTCCTAGGTATGCATGGTTTATAATAATGGGCAATTATTGAAATGCCACTCTCTGACATCTTCAGGATAAAATAATACCGTGTGTATATTTATCTCAAAGACAAATAATGATTTCATGGAAGATGACATAAAAAGCTTGGTCTGAGTTTTAGGTAAATGGTTATCATAATTGTCTACTAAGTTGAAAGCGGAGACCTTTTCACTCATGGTCCTTCGCTTATAAAAATCTGTTCACCGGACACATCCCTGGAGCCAATTAAATAGGGCTTAATTTATTTTGGCTTTCTCTTAAAATCTTCTAACATCCTGGTATTGATACAATTCAAACCATGTTATATTTCATTGCTTTTATATCATACAGAGAGCTTATTATTGATGGCTTTTATTTATATTTTTATGCACTTATTATTGAATGCTGTTAAAGGTCCAAATTTTGTGACCCAAAAGTAGTCTGATGCTTGAGCTTAAATGGCAAATTATCCTACCTGAATCCAATGAATTAAAATAGACCTTGATTTAAATCCTTGTGAAAACTCTTTTTCAGATTATTTTTCTCCTCCTATTTTGGTTTTAAATCATGGTGAACCAGACTTTGATGGTGGGGTTGGAAGTGCCAGATTTCACCAAATGTAATTAAACTACAGTTGTGAGGAATATCCAAGCCAGATTTGGGAAAGCTACAAGGATTGTGTGCATTGGATTCAATGAAGAATCACAGTGCCTATTGCTGAATGTAATAGAGATGGCTGTCTGGCTGAAGCTGAAACAATGGATGCATTTTATGGACCATTATATAAAATAGGTTGGTTGGTAGACTAGGTCAGTTTAGAAAAGTCTGTCATACAATTATTTAGGATGACACATTGGATGCCATGAAGCAAAGCCACATCCCATTCATAGTATTACTACTCCCCAGCTGAAGGGCGACAGAACTGGGTACCCAAAAAATAAAATAATAAAACTATCTTGAATTACAACAGTTTAATGATGTAAGAAGAGAATAAAAGCTGCAAAAGTTCAAACATTAAAACAAATTTAATTTTAAAAGAGCAAGCTGGTCTTTTTCAAATGCTAGGGTGAACAAGCCTATTTTGTTGAAAACTACGTATCTATATTTAAGAGAGCACCATAATCAAGACCCTGTCGTTAAAAAAAAAAAACCTCTGCTCCTCCCCATTTGATGCAAGCCAATCCTACTAAAAGTGCTAGCACAGGGGTTCTCAACCTTGGCAACTTTAAGACTTGTGGACTTCTCCTTGATATGATTTGAAGAGCCACTGGCTCTCAATTTACTTTCTTCATTGCTGCTTTTCTACTCGTAGGACCTGGTTTCCAGGCTGCAGCTCACCTTCACGGGGCTGTGAACTCGCTCCTATACAGTAGATCTGGCTGCTGCGTAAATGTAGTCCCCCCCAAAGTGGATGCAAATATAGATGGAATTATTTACTCTTTAGCTTTTTGCCTTGCCTGCTAATGTGTTTCCAGCAATGACTTCCTGAAAGTCATTGTTCCTAATGTTCAGTGCTTGAACAGAAGAAAATAGCTTGATTTGCTTTCCTGCCTGCTATGCATTTGTGAGAGTGAGAAAGACCAGGGTCAGCCTGGAATGGGTCAGAGACCAGACAGGCTGGTGCCAATAATAATAATATTAATAGCACTCCCCAGTGGAAAACTTCCTATTGTTATCCATTTAGGCAAACGGATAGGAAAGAGACTAAAAGTTTGATCTTTGGGGCTTTTGTATACATGCTGTAGTTGAGGCTTGTTGCAGCTGGCAGTTGCTAGTTTTTTTCTCTTCTATTATGGCTTTACTCCAATCGGTAATAAAACCAGCTTATCCGAGAACTGTGTCCTTGAATCTGTCTCTCTTTCTCTCTCTGCTTGCCTTCAGTTTCATTCTCGGTGAAGCCGACAATGTTATGTATAGGCAGAGAGCAGCTGTTGTTTGAAGTAAGAAAGCAAGAAAAAAAAAAAAATCTACACTTTGCTTTAGAGTCTCTCTTTGAATAGATGGATGTCCTTCCAAAGTTATCAACTTTTCCATTTTTTTCCCCCCTTGCCTCTCCCGGTTTCCCTCCTCTTGATTAATTGCTTTAAAAAAAAAACAAAAAACAGAAGACAGAATGACAGGAAAAAGACAAGGAACAACAATGGTGTGGCATATCCATTGATGATGGTGATATGATGGCGATATTTGTATTTAAATTCAATGACAGATTTATATAACCCAAGCTCAGGCATGTGTACTGGGAGATAATCCACAGTAAATTCAGGGAGATTTATTTTGAGGTGAGTTTCTTTCTTTCTTTCTTTCTTTCTTTCTTTCTTTCTTTCTTTCTTTCTTTCTTTCTTTCTTTCTTTCTTTCTTTCTCTCTCTCTCTCTCTCTCTTTCCTCCTTTCTTTTTCTTTCTTTCTCTCTCTATCTTTCTTTCTTTCCTCCTTTCTTTCCTCCTTTCCCTCTCTCTCTCTCTCTCTCTCTCTCTCTTTGTCTCTCTCTCTTTCTTTCTTTCTGTCTTGGCTTAAAAATTTAATGCTTTGTGCGTGTGCACACAGATGAAGACTTTTCCCAACAAAGGACATTTGGCGTTCCTCCCGTATACAGTCCTGAAGGCTTCCTTTGCAAAGGCCAAGAATTTGAGTGAGAAGCTTTTTAACCCTAATTCTGAAGTGAAGGAGGAAGACTCCAAAGAAGACTGTTGTGGTCTCCTCCCTTGAAGAATTATTTTTTTGAAAAGTTTCTCTCGGTTATGTGATCTCCATTTGTAACCTTCCCTTCGTCCCATTTTACAATCTTTTTGTTAAGTGAATCAATGCAGTCCTTTAGCAAATCTGGCTTCCTCCATTGAGTTTGCTTATTGGAAGCCAGATTTGCTGAAGGACTGTACTGATCCACTTAACAACTGTAACAAAAAGGATTGTAAAATGGGGCAAAACTCACTTAAGAGAAATTTTGGGCTGAGTTATGGTCGTTTCCAGTAGTGGGATTCAAATATGTGAACAACCGGTTCTCTGTATGGATACCACTTCCGGAAGTCCATTCTGGGCCTGGGCAACCAACAATTCACTACCGGTTCTGCCGAAGTGGTGAGAACTGGCTGAATCCCACCACTGGTCGTATCTTGAAGACTACCTATACCAGTGATGGCGAACCTTTTAGAGACCGAGTGCCCAAACTGCAACCCAAAACCCACTTATGTATCATTGGGTGCCGAGTGGGCGTGGCCCATTGGGTGGGCGTGGCCCATTGGGTGTGCATGGCCCATTGGGTTGGTGTGGCTGTGGTGGGAACGGTAAACTGGGTGGGACTGAAAAGTTTAATCAATCAATTCCAACTCTGCGAGATCTTTTTTTTTCCTGTGAGAAGTTGAAATTGATTGATTGAACCTTTTTTTTTTGCACATGGCGGCAGAGGCCTAAAGCGGAAAAGCTTTATAAAACCCACCTGAAGGCCTAGGACTGGGGCGACGACGTGCATGCCCACAGAGAGGGCTCTGCGTGCCGCCCCTGGCATGCGTGCCATAGGTTCGCCACCACAGACCTATATCACTCCTTTCTTTCTTTGGAGATTGTTTCCCAAACTGGTTAGGCTTCAAAGGCAAAGACACCAGGGGATGGTAGGGGCTATCCAGAACATCAAGACCTTAAATATCTGGATTTCCTGAAGGAAGAAAGCTGTAAAACTTGACCTTTAAAACCTCCCTGGAGTATTTTACGTGCATCCTCTTTATCTCATGCTGTTGGAAGGAGATGCTGTTATAAATCTTATGAATTCCTCATACTCTGAACTGGAGTTATTTCCAAATAAGCATGTTCAGGACTGAATGATAAAAGCCACTTAAACGTTACGTTTTGAAGTGTATCATTAAAATAGTGTAATACATCGGAAAACAGAAAACGCATACGCAGCAAGCCTCCTTCAGACTATTGACTTAATCCAGGAATGGTGATGAGCTACTCCTCCCCATGGCTTACCTATTGTGAGGTTAACTTCTCAGAAATGCACAAAATCTCTGAAACCGGGGGAAAGCAACAAATAGGACAGCTTATAGAAAGGGAAGGAGACTTCCCAGATATCTGAGCAATGCCAGCCATTCTAACTGGGACTCTTTAAAGTTAAAACTGTTGATTCCAGCAAGATCTAGAGATGTTGGGGTTCCCCATCTATCAATTCATCTCCCTCAGAGGGTTTCTGTCAGAATCCAATTATATTTCATCTCTAGTTATCAACTATAAAAACCCCATTTCTGCCTTCCCTGGATTCTGCCATACGGTGAAGGGAAGGGGGTGAACAAAAGGGCTTTATGGCCCTCACTTTCTTCAGTACACTTCAAAGAGACTGAATGTGGATATCGCCAAAAGGACTAACCATAAGAATGGGGCTATTACCTTTCATGTACTCCTCTCTGAAGTCTCCCTCCAGCCGGCAGTAAGGAAAAGGGGGTGGGAGTGTAATGCCTGAGACTGTCGCTGGAAGAGGGGGGTGATTGGGTGGGGCTACTGGGGAACCCCTTAAAACCTTGAATCGGAGAGCTTGGACCCCAAGTCCTGTCTAGAACGCCTGCAACCATTTTCTCTTAATAAAGGATGCCTGTTGGAAGAACTATTCCAAGAGTTCTGTCTTCTTAAGATGCAAAATGGGGTGGGTCCTTACAGTTTCCATGTTTAAAATAGGCCTGGGAGCTCTTTGTTTCTATTGCCATTGCTGCTAGTGGAAAAGTATAAGGACAGAAATTTTGAAAGAAATGGGAGGGCGGGGGGGGGGGAGAAAAAAGATAGCACAGCATTAAATTTTTGTCACAATATCTGGAGCTTGTTATACGGAATTAATTTTGTAAGTAGGGCTGGCAGCCTCCCCTGGAAACCTTTGTGTCTTTTTGCTTCCCTTGCATTCTGTGATAATCATCTAATAATTTCATAGTCTGGGCTTTTTGTAATATAACCTGTACAGTAGAAGGAATAAATCAATAAAGGTGGAGGTATTAATTCACAGGGCTCTCAATATTCTTACCACAATTATCTTCAAATACGGTAGTGGATTTTTCATAAGCGCCTATTTGCTGTCTCTTGCCAGAGGTTTCGAGTAGTTTGTCAGATGCATTTCATTAAATCCCAGATAATTAAGTCTCAATTAATCCATTCCGGGATGGCTGGTGTAATTATGCTTATCAGGTCCCTATGAAAGGACATAAGGATTCTCACTTAATCCGTAGTTGAAGAACCCTCTTCCTTCTGTTCCATAAACCAGATTTCATTTGCTGCCCTGATTCATATTAAAATATAGATACGCTTATTTTCTAAGTTCAGGTATCCTATTTCGTTCAGGGGCAGGAATATTATGATTCTTATACTGTGTTGGCCTCATTGCTGGAGACTGAAAACCCAGTTTTTAAACAGTGATAACTGGAAGAGGGTTTATGAGTCGTGTTATGTTCCTGTTTGCTTTAACCAGTTATCAATAATTGAGTCCACAGGCAGAATTAAGCAATAACTACTGCTTTATAAACTGCAAGGTCTGCATTTATCACAGACTAAGACATGAAGCAGTCTGTTTGATTTTGACTGAAGTGTCAAAGCAGAGAATTCAGGCTTTGCGTTGAAGAGGAAAAGAGAGTCCGTGTTATATTTTCAGAGGATTACGGATGGTTATAAATAAATAATGCGCTCATGTGTTCATAAAGCAGTTTTAAAGTACAGAGAACCAATGTAAGTGATTGGAAATCGAGCTAGGAGAAAAATTATGAGGCTGACTGTGCATGCAGATTTTTGTTTTCTGGTTTGTCAAAGCAAAAGCCAATCAACAGGACAGTGAAGTCTTGAGAACAAGCTACCTTTCATTCAAATCCAGAGTAGCTTCACGGATTGTTAGAAAAAAAATGTCCTCAGGCAGATTTTGTCTTTGTTTTGAATAAGGCTATGACAGGAAAGGTGACAGATAGCATGAATGCAATCTTCAAGGGACACAAACTGAGAAAGGCTGTATAATTATTTGGACCCACTGCTCTATAGCATGGGAAATCTTTCAAGCTTAATGCAAACTCATAATAGCAAAACTACCTGTATAAAATCACTATCTTTGCTGTAGTTAGAGCAGGGGTCTTCAAACTTGGTCCTTTTATGACTTGTGGGCTTCAACTCCCAGCATGCCTGGCTGAGGAATTCTGGGAAAGGGCCAAGTTTGAAGACCCCTGAGTTAGAGGATGGCTATAAATTCATTTTGTGTTCATTTTCAGTATGCAAAATCTTTGCCCATATATTCTTAAGAAATGCCAAGAAATAATGCATACCACTTGATTTTTTAGCATGTGTGTCACTCATTTTATGCTGTACAAATTTGCTTTCTTGACCAAAATTCCACCAAATTAGGGTGGTTAATAACTAACTATGGGTTATTTGAAATGGGGACAAATTAAAATCAAGGATAATGGATATTATATAATGATAGTTGCTCTCTAGTCTGAATAATATAGTGATCAGTTAAAAAGATATCTCAAAAATTCAAATGCCCTTATCTTTATCACACAAGGAAAAGGAGGATATAAATGTATGTAGAAGAGTAGAGAATTTGACACGACCTAGATAAAACATGGTTTGGTGTAATTGGGGACATCATGCTAAGACATGGTCACCATATATTTGAATTTTTATAATGAACAACTGGGTTGGGACACAGCAATCAATAGATTTTGAACTAGCAGAAGGTTTTAAACTCTGCCAGCTGTGGTTTAGTTAGCTAAACAATGGTTTACAATATCTCATTTCGTACAATCTTTGATTCTGGACCTATGACTGAAAATAATGGTGAATCTCAGAGGTTCTTCCTGGGAAATATAGATTAAATATTCTTTCAAACTGTTATACTCTAAATCCTTCAATTGTGTTAGTGTTGAAGTACCTATTTTGACTTTTTTCCCCCTCCCTGATTTATACAGTTCCTTTCTACTCTTATGGTGTGCTGCTGAGTACTTAATACGTCTATTTAAATGCAAATTTTGACTTTTTGTCTGTAATCATATGAAATGTTTGCCATTAAATTTTTTAATCAGAAATGTTATTTTTATATCAAAGTGGTAATGGAGATAATACAGATAATAATAAAAAAATACACTGGTGACTTAAAGGAGATATTACTACACCCATCAGCTGGCATTCTAAAAACCAGTTTTTGGAATGCAGGAAGCCTTGTGTAAATTTGCAGCTAATAATTCCTCTGATTCAGATCCCGAGCTATTAATAAAGAACCAGATGTTAAAGTTCCTGTCTATATCAGTTTCTAGGACAAGGTAGACATTTTTTTTAACAGTAGCTAAGCTTCAAAAACATTGATTCATTCTTTTTTATTGTGCTGTTCTTCTTACTTTAAAAACTGAAACACCAAACGTTTTCCAAAAACCTATGGAACAATTTTTCAAAAGTGTTTTTTCCCCTGCAAAAAAAAGAGAAAGATTGTTTTGTTTTGTTATCTTACCATCCAGATATCTGAGATTTTTTAAAAATATTGTCTTCTTGCATTCCTTTCATTTTTTTAAAAAAAGTTTTTTTAGATGGTAGTCATTGCTACTGTTCTTTTCTCGTATATTTCATCCCTTTCCAATCTCCTTGTTTGTCCATATTTTCTAATGTGAAAAAGCTGCTTGGGAAGAGTATCTTCTAGAGATCTTCCTCCAAAATTTAAGTAGCCAGGTAAGAAGCCAAGAGGTCTGCAGGTCCCAGAAGGGGTAATTTTGCAATGTAGCACAGGATATTTCTGGACACCGATTAAACAAAGAAAGTGCAAGACCACTGCATTCACCTCTGAAAATTTCTCGCATAACTTTTTCTCCTTTGGGAGAAATTTCAATAGCAACTTCTCTTCCACCAAATGGAATGAAAAACTGGTTAAAAAAAGGCCCAAATGTTTTCCTGTATACTAGCGTCATGAATTATAAAATGTGAGGTTTAATGACTTGAGTACTATTATTGCGCTTCTATACTCTGTGCTGTTTGAAAAAATAGTAAAAGTCCTTTTATTTTTAATTGTTTGTAACAATTAGCCCCTTATTCTCTCTATGTATCACTTTGTATTCGTATTTCCTGAATGCATGCATTCTACTTAATGAGGATATCTTTTTCACTTGGGGAAGTGGAGGGTTTAACAAGCCATCGTGGTCTGGTTTGTACATAATTATAAACAATAGCTGAATCTGCTCCCCCCCACACACCAAAAGAAAAAAGAAAAAGAAAAACTAAGCAATTATAGCTGAGTGTTTAGGAATGAATGAGGATACTAGTATATTTTAAAGGGTGTGGTGATCATACTTACATTTAATGATGGTGCCATCTTCTATTAACTGTAGGAAGTCACCCCCCCCCCGAAGAAGGAAATATTAAAGAGGCAAAAAAGCATGCCCAGTTTCCTTAATAGCCCCAAGTCTCCCTCCCCCAAGCAGAAACTAGCTCTGTAGAAATGCAGATGTGATAATCCATTCAGGAAGGTTGGAGCCCTCCAGCTAGAAGCTTAGGAAGACAAAGACACCTAAAATCTACATACCCCACCCAAACTCTAAGACAGGACATAATAGGATTAACCCACAGATGCCAAAGGGTACACCCAGACTCAGGTCAGAAAACATGACACAGGAAATACAAAGCCTCAAACAGGAACAGGAAACAACTCCAAACAAAAGCCCCAGAGGGTATAAAAACTCACTCCCTACATGTGTTCTTTTTTTTTCTTCCAAAGCCATTTTTCTGTCTTGCTCTCCTCTTCAATAAACTGCAACCTTCTTTCTAAAGCAGTCGCCATGTTGTTTATTCCCAAGACTTTTCCTTCAGCATAACACTTGTGTATTGTTTTATGCTACAGTTTATTATCAGGGTAGTGTTTCCAATTAGTTGTGTATGTAATACAACTACAATGAGAACATTTGGATTGATGAGGTTCTCTTGTCCAGTAAGATCTTGTGAGACTTTCAGATCCAGATACTGGCAAACTAACCAAACTTTATGGTACTAAACAAGAGGTAGAAGACAGTGGGGATGATAAGATGTTGTGGTGCCAAGCGACAGCAACACCAGGAAGAAAGTCTATGAGAAATTGAAGGAGGACCAGGGCCTGAAGGAGGAGCTTGAGAGGATATGGAAAATAAAGGCCAAAACAGCCCCAGGGATGGTAGGAACACTCAAGAGTTGTGATTCCTAATCTAGGAATCCTAAAACTCCAACAGATCCCAGGAAGAGCATTGTAGGTGTCCAGAAGAGTACAATGCTAGGAACAATTAAGATCCTGCGTAGACTCCTCAGATTCCCAGGCTTCTAGAAGAAGACCTGAGATTGAGGAAGCCACATACTACTCTAGAGCAGCGGTTCTCAACCTATGGGTCGCGACCCCATTTGGGGTTGATCGACCATTTCTCGGGGGTCGCCAAACAAGGCAATCCGCCATTTCCCCCCCTCAGGTGGCGGTGTCGCTCACGCGCGTCGCACATGGGGCACCGCTATGCGTGCGTGCTGCGCATGGGGCGCAGCCTCACATGCGTGCTGCGCATGGGGAGCCGCCGCGCATGCTCGCCACACATGGGGGAGCGCCGCGCATGCACACTGCGCATGGGGCGTGCATGTGTGCCATGCATGGGGGCGGCGCTGCGCATGGGGGGCGCCGCCACGCATGGCGCCACACATGGGGGAGCCGTCGTGCATGTACACCGCGCATGGGGGGAGCCGATGCACATGGGGCGCCGCCGCGCATGGGGCACCACCACGCATGGGGCGCCACCATGCATGGGGCGCCGCCATGCATTCGCACCGCACAAAGGGGGCGCCACTGTGCATGGGGGAGCCGCCATGCATGGGTGAGCCACCGTGCATTCGCGGCGCACATGGGTGCACCACGCATGTGCGCCGCGCATGTGGGAGCTGCGCATGGGGGCGTCACCGCACATGGGCGCCGGCGCACATGGGCACCGCCACGCATGCGTGCCATGCATGGGCGGCGCCACGCATGTGTGCTGCGCATGGGGCACCGCCGTGCATGCGCACCGCGCCGCGCATGCGCGGCACATTTGTGTGATGGGGGTCGCCGTCACACAAACGTTGAGAACCACTGCTCTAGAGGGGAGAAGGGAAATCTATACATATACTGTATGTCCCCCTTCCTCCTAGGTGCATGCTGTTATACACTCCACAAAGGAATCTTGCAGCTATAATACTTGGTAAATGCACAGGAAACCATTTGCTCATTATTTTTGATGGGCTAATGAAATAAATCTGCTAGATAGGCTGTGGCAGAAAATGTCCAATCCTATTGTCTTCCTTTTTTCTTTCCCCCCAAAAGAATAATGGACATCCAGCCCTTTGGCAAGAGCAATCTGTTAACAACTTTAAAGTGTTAAACTTTTAAAAAGTGATGAAATATCTCCTTACTGATGTGCCAGCCTTCTCTTCTGCTCCTTCCTTTGCTCTGTCTATTTATAGCTGACTTTTTAGTGCTCAGGACATTACTTTGTTTCAATAATGGCACTAATGTTTTGTCAGGGACTTCAATGATCATTAGTCGGATCTTCCAGTAGGAACTGAGCTACATCTGCTACAGGCAGGATCACAGCTGTCAAAATGGGTTTTCGGTCAGTTGGATGGGTTTCTAACAGCCTTAGTTACCCAAAAGACAGCAGATACATCAGCCACTACTATGGGAGTAAATAGCAGCTGCAGGTGTTCCTCAAGAGGCGCCATGACTCAGTGGCTTAAAAGATGTGCACTGGTCGTTCGAGTCCTACCACCACATGATCGGGTGAGTTCCTGTCACTTGCCTCAGCTCCTGCCAGCCTAGCATTTCGAAAGCATATAAATGCAAGTGGAGAAATAGGTGCCATTTCGGTGGGAAGGAAACAGCACTCCGCATTCTGCCATATGCTTTGCGCTGCCGTGAGTGGTCATATGACCAGCATAACATCACACTGCAGTGCAAAGTCAGGGCTGTGGTGACTTCAGATCAGTGCTGTCTCAATGGCTTAAAGAAATGAATTGAGCAGCTCCCCCTCGGCTACGCCAGTGGAGTAAAACCCACAGGGACATCTTTACCTTACCTTTATGACCATTCATTTAGTGACTAATTGAAGTTATAATGGTCCTCACAACTACCACAACTGTCCCCATTAGGGCACTTGGTGTTGTGATTCCGTGCCAGCCTGTGATCCTGGTAGTTGAGTCTGGGGAATCGGAGGAGGAGGAGGAGGAGGGGCCTGGAGAACCATGAGAGTCGGAGGGAGGCTCTGATGAGCTGCAGGACTTACAGACTGATGAGGAGGCTGGTCCTTCCACTCGTGATCAAGCTGAGAGCAAGCTGTGCTGGGAACCTGAGTCAGATTCGAAGGAACACAGCTGGAAGACCTTAGAGATGCTCATAAACATAGACAGGTCACACAAGTAGGACAGAGGGAGGCAAGAAAGCAGTGAGAAGCCACACCTTGGGGGCTGCGTAACAAAAAGGGAATGTGTGGGCAGGGCTGGTTGCTGGAGGCAACCGTTTGCAAAATAACTTCAGTGTCAAGAGATCATGGTCTGTTTATTTTGCCTATGAGTATTTCCTGTTTGACTGTGCTCCATTTTGCTCTGTTAGAAAAGTGTTCTGTTGCCTTTGTTTTTCTGAGACAATTATCAGGTCTGTAACTCAAATAAAAAGGGTTTATTTTCCAGTCTAATGTTAAAAGAGGGGTTGTCTTTGGAGGACGTACGTAGACTGGGACAGAACACTTGGCAACCACTATATAACAATGACACTTGCAATGGTTCCGGGCCCACCTTCTGACAAGCAAAGTCAATGGGGAAGCTGGATGCATTGTACAAGGGAATGATTTACTTAACAACTGCAATGATTCACTTAACAACCAGATAAAAAAGGTTGCAAAATTGGGCATGACTCTCTTAACCACCACAATATCCTAGGCCCGACTGTGGTCGTAAGAAGATTTCCTGTACCGATGCAAAAGGTACCAGTATCAGCATATGATAGTCTGAATCTCTTTAATATGACCATTTCTTCCTTTTGTTGGCATCAGAAACTTTTCACGTGGTTGCTTCCTCAGGAAAGGACATTTGCAGTGGCAAATCACTCAGCCGTGCTCTAGCTAAAACATCCATAAATTTGATATATTTGGCAAGTGACTGAAGAGCACTTGCCAAATATTTGTTACAATTTCACGGTATTGTCTTTGCATCCTGGAAATGCCTACAGAAGGATCTTCACTCTTCCGCTGTGATGGTGTTAAAATAGTTATTGAATGTACATTAGCTGTCTATAGCTGTCATGAGAACTTGAAGCAGACTGATGCATAAAAGTCAACATATGGATGGGTAAAGGATAAACCCAGTTGGGTTTCTTCGTTATCAGTTCAGTAAAATCATCTTCCCTGGAGGACAAAAAGTGGTTAGGGAGCTAGAAAATGTTCCACATAAGGTGTTATAAATGACACCAACAGTAATTCTATTTTTTTTTTTTTTTTTGTAATTTTCAGACAAAGCCTTTTAAAATTTATCTTGGCATTGTAAAGTAGGTTGGCAGAATAGAGCTGGTAACAACAATTACAATTGCTCCTTTCTTTTTGGCTTAGCTAATACCCCATCCATTTTACTGTGTGCAAACGCCCCCACCTCCCCTTTTAAGTATATTTAACAAACTATGTTCAGTTCAGGGAAGGATCCAAATTGTTGGAATAGATCCAGACTGAATCAAATCTAGAGTAGACTCAAAATCATATCTAGAGTAGAGTAAACTTAAGTCAGTTTGATGATGATGATGACGTTGTCTGACTTTTGGCAATTCTATGGGCTAGCTCTCTCCACATCTTCTGATCTTGCACTGCTTCTCTGAGTTGTTCTATGCCAGTGGTTCTCAACCTGTGGGTCGGGACCCCATTTGGGGTCAAACAACCATTTCATGGGGGTCGCCAAACAACGCAGTCTGCCATTTTCCCCCCTTTTCCTTAGCTGTGCTACTCCTTTTTATTCTGTTGGCTTTGGTTGGGGGTCACGGCATTAAAAAGGTTGAGAACCACTGTTCTATGCTCTAGCTCATGGGTGTCAAACTCACCTTTTCATATCTCAAAATGTCTGACATTTAGATTTGTTGTTTCTTTTGTCAGTTATTTCCTTCATTTGAGTTGTTTTATCTGTTTGTTTGCCTTTCTTTCCCATTAGGTGGGTTCTTTTAAACGTTCTTTGAATTTGTAGGTTTCATTTTTGCATGTCTCTCTGTGTTGTATAAAGTTTTGTTGGCTTTCATTGCAGAAAAGATGTCATCCCAGTACTCATATTTTTTTTTCCTTCCAGTTGTTTTGAATGATATTCAATGTATCAGTGCAGTTTGGAGAGAAAAAAAGAGAGGCTTATTAACTTGTTGTTTGATTCAGTAAAAAAAACAACAACATTTGGACCCTTGCCAACATAAAGCAACTTGAGCAACAGAAAAAAAAAAATCACCTTTTGCAAGTGGTAGACACTATTTGAAAGTTATTTATTTTGTCCATTATTCTCTCCAGGGAAGAACATTTTTTTTTAAACTTTGTAGCATGTGGAAATCTTGGGTAGTTAAAGGATTGGTGAGCATTATTTCTTTTCTTCCTGGCCAGAGGAACAACATCCCTATGTCTGGTGCTAGTGGTGCAAATATGTCACACAGCAGCATCAAATGTCACACAAGAATATTGGTGGCATCTTTGTTGTTTTACAACTAATATGAGATTTTAATAGGTCATAAAGCCTGGATCCAAAATCATTTCACAGTTTTTTCTAGCCAGCTGGAAGAGACTCTCTGGAGATAAGTATTTGCATCACCTTTGTGTAAGTCCTTCGTGTTTTCCTGGGATTGTTGGAGAAGAAAGACTAGCCCTGATATCCCCAAACTGGGCTACTGTCTATATCTTATTCAGGCTCCAGTTCTAAGGGTGCTCTTCCCATGCCTATCTGAAGACAGGACAAGAAGCAACAGATGGAAACTAATCAAGGAGAGAAGCAATCTAGAACTAAGGAGAAATTTCCTCACAGAACAATCAGTGGAAAGACTTGCCTCCAGAAGTTGTGAGTGCTCCAACACTGAAGTTTTTAAGAAGAGATTGGGCAACCATTTGTATAGGATTTGGTATAGGATTTGCTGCCTGAGCAGGGGGTTGGATTAGAAAACCTCCAAGGTCCCTTCCAACTCTGTTATTTTGTTATTCTATCATGTGGATTGTGCCAGTATCTATCTTTTCATCGTTGTCAGCCATTCAGTTGCGTCTGACTCTCAACCACTCTATGGATCAGCACTCTCCATGCTCCTCTGGCTTTCATGGCCTCCTTCATATCAGCCATGATCATTCCAGTGTCATTCTTTATAGTGTCCAGCCACTGGACACTAGAGTAGCCCTTTCTTCTTTTTCTAGATTCTAGCTCCCAAAATTTTGAGATGTACAAAGTTGTGAGAATAGAATAGAATAGAATAGAATATAGAATAGAATATAGAATAGGAATGAATAGAATAGAATAGAATAATAATAGGAATAGGAATAGGAATAGAATGGAAGTAGGCGTAGGTGTAGAGTAGAGTAGAGTAGAGTAGAGTAGAGTAGAGTAGAGTAGGACAGGACAGGACAGGACAGGACAGGATAGAACAAAGGAATAGGAGTAGGAGTAGAGTAGAGTAGAATAGAATAGAATAGAATAGAATAGAATAGAACAGAACAGAACAGAACAGAATAGAATAGAATAGAATAGAATAGAGCTGGAAGGGACCTTGGAGGTCTTCTAGTCCAGTCCACCACTCAAGCAGGAGAACCTATACCATTTCAGACAAGTGACTGTTTAGTCTCTTCTTAAAAACCTCCAGCGATGGAGCACCCACAATTTCTGAAGGCAATTTCTGATGATGTTAATAGACATTCTAACCATAGAAAGTTGAGTGGGAAAGTCTGACATCCACATGAAAGCCAAGCTCCAGAGATGGCTCCAGATGAATTTGAGGGGGAAGAAGACCACAGTCATCCCTAGGCCTGATAATAACATTTTTTGGAAGCCTGCATCAACTGCTTAGATTCAGGACCACTCAATCCTGTGACAAGAGCTTGTCGATTCACCAAATGGGGAGGGAGAAAGAAGTAACATTTTTTTTTTAAAAAAAGAAAAACCTTACTGCAGATATGTCAGACTCGTGACATCACATGACGTTGCACAATGTATCAGGAGAGTTTTGCCATTGTTGGCAATGGGGTGGGTGCAGCTTCCGCATGATGCGTCTGGCCTGCGGGCTGGCAATTTGACACTCCTGCCCTACTGGAAGCATAAACATTTTAGCCTTAGATTGTATAGTCCAGTGGTCTTCAAACTTGGCCCTTTTATGACTCATGGAATTCAGCTCCCAGAATTCCTCAGCCAGCGTGCCTGGAGTTGAAGTCCACAGGTCATAAAAGGGCCAAGTTTGATTGGAGAAATGAAAACACTTAAGAAGGATGATGGACTGAAGAACAAAGCAATTCTACATTTTGAATACAGCAGACGTGTCAAACTCGCGATGTCACATGACGTTGTGCGACCTATCGGAGCTTTTTTGCCATTGCTGGCAATGGGGTGGGCGCAGCTCCGGTATGATGAAACCAGCCCACGGGCTGGCAGTTTGACACCCCTGGAATACAGTCTCTTAAATATGTTTACATATCAGTTCACCTCTGAGGGATGGGATTTAACAATAATTTCTCTTAAATCAATTTTAACTTTTAAAACTGTCCAATTTTGCTAATATTCTGTTCAGTTATATTTAATTTTATGCAACCTATGTTTTAGGCTTGAAGTACCTGAGAGAAATACATCTGTAGCATATTATCATATGTAGTTATAATAGTGGAACTTACATCTTTGTGTTTTGATAGATTCTTGATAACTTTGTAGGACAGGCTGATGGCATCTGCGTTTGACTTTTTTCTTCTTCTTTTGTTCTGACAAAATGTTTTGAAGTTTGCATATGAAGTTTTGTTTATTCACTGAAACTTACATTGAGGGTTTTTTTTTGGGGGGGGGCTGGATCATTAATCTGACTATTGAAGGTTAACCAACCTTTTATGTTTAAATTGCTTTTTATGAAACAAGTTTCAGAGGTTTGCAAATGTTGGCCATTACCTCATTTTTGACATTTCAGCTGTGAATCCTTTATGAAATGAGAATTGAATGTAATCATCTAACTGGAATGAGATGAAGTGGTTTTCACTTACATATTAACAATAAAATTGCACCCTCTTTTTCTTCCCGATGCTGTGCGAATGCCATGCAATGGCATATAATAATAGCTAATATTCAGAGTTTCTATAATCAATCAAAAGATCTTTAGGCTGAAGTCCTGTAAACCACTTATTCACTTCAAAAGTCTTGATTAAGGTGATATTGCCTGTGTTCTTCAGCATTTAGTTGCTGAGCATCACTTTACTTTGGCAAGAATTGTAATTAAAGAAGAAACGGGAATAATGAAAAGTTCAGATGCGGTTCTATTGCATCTCTCTTTAAAGATCCATCTTTCTTTGTGCCTTTGTGTTGTACCATTTTAACAAGAAAATATAGTTCCTACAATGAAGTATGAGTATCTGGGATTCTTAGCACGTGCCTTAGTAGAAGATGAACATCTATAAGACCCAGTTTATTTTCTGCTTCAATTTTAATCAGGTTGGAGGCAAACAACACATTACTCCTTCCTGCCTCAATTGCTCCCCACACCAAATGGTTTCTAGAATAACCACTAAAGAAATAAATATAAATTTATACCAGTACAGGCAGTTATCTCTATAAATGCCAGGTAGAAGGTTTTTATAAGAGAGAGATTGATCCTCCACTTTATGATCATAATAGTCCTGCTCTGATGGCATCATATACCCATCAGGACAGAAATGTACAGTATGTGAACCAAAATCCTGCAGTTTCCTAAAAACTTGGGTATAGACCCCCAGTTCTTTTGAAAACTATCTCTGTTATTGTCATTTTGATATGACTGCATCTGTCACTTTGCAACAGAAAGACATTCTGAAATGCCCAGAATGTAATCATATTTAGAATAGCTAATGCAGTTGAAATTTCAATTAAAATGTCATGAAAGCGATTCTTATTTTATTCCTGGAAATATGTGCCAATTCTGACTCCTTGGCAAGTCCCCTCTTGGCAGTGTTTTTAAAATGGTTTGCAAGTTCTTTCTTCCTAGAGAGAATGACTGTCCCAAAGTCACCCAACTAGTTTTGTGCCTAAGGCAGGACTTGCAAAATTCCTGGTTTGTACTTGATGCCTTCAGCACTCCACTAGACTAGCTATACTAATTTCTGAATTGTTCCTCTCAGAAAGGAAATGAAACTTTGGCATAAAACAGGGTAGCCCTCCTGCTTCAAGGGAAAAAGAGAGAGAGATACAAACCGTGTAGCTAATACATCAAGTAGGTTGATCTTAAGAGTCCCATCTTTCTTGCCTCCAGGAGCTGGCATGTTGTCTTTAATCTCAAGAATTTGATGAAGTTTTTCCGTTGTGTATTTCAGCTGCCATTCTTATGCTCAAATAATGTAGGGATTTGTAAAATGACAAATCTTCAGTGTTTTCTTTAGAAACACACAGGCTTTACTGTTAATACTGTACAAATCCTATATATAGAAGAAAGCCTTCTGTATTTAGAGAGCATGCAGCATGAATAAATTGATTTCCAAAATGAGCTGAGAGTGCCATGGTTGCTGTTTGTTGTAGTCACAGTTAAACTTTTAACAAGTTGCTGGAAAAAAGCCCAATGAAAGCTCCTTCAGCAATGTCATATGACAAATTTTGCACAACATTCCATTTCTGAATGCTAAACATTTGCAGGTTCATGGGGGGGGGTCTTTTCCATAATTAGCAATATTAATGTGCTGCATAATTTAAACAAATTAGAGAGAGAAAAAGAATGCTAGCTTAATTGCATCGCATTGGGTTAAAAGTATTTTAAATGGAAGATAAACTGTAAATTATCACATTATTGTTTGGATTCATTTGATTTACAAATGAATGCCATTAGCAGGATCTTTTTTGTTTGTTTACAGTGAAATGAAAATAAACTTCTTCCTAAATGTAATAAAATGTGTGAATGACCTTTGGGGAAGAGAGAAAGAGATGTCTAGGAAACAATTAGAGAAAAGAGAGATGAGTCCACAGTTGCTTAACGGGAAGAGGAAGACTAAAGTTAGAAAGGACTTGCCCTAATTGGTCAGATGGTTAAAAATGGCGTGCTGAGTTGTGCTTTCAGATTTGCAAGACTCTATTAATATAGCCTTGCAAAAAAAAAAAAAAAAACAACCTAGAATTAGTTCATGTAGTCCTGTTTCTTGTCTTGTTCACCTCAAAGGACCACACTAACTGAATACATTAAAAAAAAAAAAAAAACATTATTTAAGGATTCCAAGTTTTGAAATAGGTGAAGATTTTTTTTTTCAATCATGGCTGAAACTAAGATTAATGGCATTATTGAAAGAAGTGTGTATACACAACTAACAATTTCCTAAACCCTGCGTGTTAAGGATATTTTTCAGGGTTATATTTTAGTATCTCAGAGTATTGAAGAAATATGTGACTTAGCTTTACATGGACCAAACATAAGTTATAATAATAGACAATTATTTGCATAGCTTTTCTAAATTGGATTCTTGACACAAGCCAGCACATTGAATTTCTTTATCTATAACACAACAAAGCAGAAAACTACTCAATTTATTTATCAATAGCTTGGACAAAGAATGAATGCTTCAAATGCAGAAGGCTTCAATTCACAGCAACTTTTGCTTGGTGGAGTCAAGGTTTTTGTCTAACAGAGCTTTATATATTTTGAAGGGAGAAAGAAACAAAACCAGCACTATTGCAAAATGGAGAAACGTTATTTCACATTGACTGTTGGGTATTCTCTACAATGATTGACTAAATGGGCTTTCTACTTTAACCTGACCTATCCAGCTGTATAGAATGCTGGTTTACGGTGGCTAGTGAGAATCTCCTAGCTGAGTTTTTCAACCTGCTCAGAATGCATTTAAAACATATATAACAATAGTATGATCTCTTACAGTGCTTCAGATTTTTCAAAAAAAGTACCTAACTTTGGGAAAATCATGAACATGTAAAATAAAGTAAATAATGTAAAACACTTTACACAACTGAGCAACAAAATATAGTTTTTGTTTGTTGTTAGTTTGATTTTCTAAATAGTCAACAGGATCTGGCCACACAAGAAGATGTATTTCAAATCCCACCAGTTTTACAAGAAGTATGTAGACAGGAAGAAGTAGGGGACAATTTCAGAAAGGTGTTTTTCAAAAGGCAAATGAGCTTTCTTGTTTTTTTCTTTGAAAACATTTTGCTTCTCATCCAAGAAGCTTCTTTGGTTCCAAAACGAATCAAAACATTTTCAAAGAAAAAAAACAAGAAACTCTGGTTTTCTTGTGAAAAGTACTTTTATGGCAACCCTGACCTGGATGATTGAGAATCTCCATAGATATTTAGGGGGCGTTCTGTACATCTGAATAGAACTGCTCACATGAGAGTTCAGTAGGTGTTAAAATGGACTTTTTAATAATCAAAAATCTGTGCATGGCTCCACTGAAACCTTGAGAAGGGAACAAGAAATGTTTTTCTGCTGGTGGTGCCTTAAAAGACAAACAAGACAGAAGCTTTCAGCTGTGACCTGTAATGCTTGAGGCGTATTTCTGTTCCTGCACAAGAACAGCTGGACATATATTTGTGAAGAGTGCAGGTTTGTGGTAATCCTTGAAGAAAACGTCAAAAAAATTGAAACTATGTGTGGCTGACAAAGGATGAAAATTTATCAGATCAAATAAAATCCTAACTCTGAAAATGGAAGCAACTCTCCATAAAGAAGGCAAGGATGAAGCAAGCAAAGCGGTCAACAGGAACAATCAGAAGGGGAAAACGGAACATCTTCTATACCACTGGAATTCAGAAACATTTTCAAGGGTTCAAAGAAGTAAAGGTGTTTGTGCCTTTAGGGGGAGAAAATAAATACTCTAGACAGGAGATGGAACAGTAGATGCTTGAGGAACAGAGGAGTTGAAATGCCTCCCCAAATACAAAAACTTTGTAGAATCTCATGACTTGTAGGCAGAGTCAGCCTGTAATGCTGTATTCTAAGTACTGGGAAGGAAGGAAGGAAGGAAGGAAGGAAGGAAGGAAGGAAGGAAGGAAGGAAGGAAGGAAGGAAGGAAGGAAGGAAGGGCAATAGCAATAGCACTTAGACCAGTGGTTCTCAACCTTTCTAATGCTGCGACCCCATAATACAGTTCCCCATGTTGTAGTGATCCCCAACCACTTATACATCACCCGGTGCCAGGGCCGTGGCCAAAGAAAAGGGGGAAAAAATGGCGGACAGCCTTGTTTGGCAACCCCCGTGAAATGGTCGTTCGACCCCAAATGGGGTCCCGACCCACAAGTTGAGAACCACTGACTTAGACTAATATACCAGTCCACTGTGTTTTTATAGCCCTCTCTGAGCAGTTTATAGAGTCAACCTATTGCCCCCAGCAATCTGGGTCCTCATTTTACCAACCTTAGAAGGATAAGTCAACCTCAAGCAGGTCAGGATCAAACTCCAGGTGGTGGGTAGAATTAGCCTGCAATACTGCATTGTAACAACTGCATCACCACGGCTCTTTAAGTCAGTTAATAGAGGCTTGAAAGTCAATTATAGTGGACTGTTCCAGGGTCTATAATGTCTAAAAAAAAGCATGAAGTAGAAGGGTTACTGTGAGCTACTACTACTACTACTACAATAATAATAATAATAATAATAATAATAATAATAATAATAATAATAATAATAATAATAATAATATACTACAAGGAGGAGAAATTGAAAAGTGGCTAACAACTGGGAAAACCTACCTAATAATGAAAAATCCAGCAAAAGGGGCAACACCAGGTAACTACAGGCCAATTACCTGCTTACCAACAACATTCAAATTACTAACTGGTGTGGTAGCTGATGCAGTACAACAGCATCTAGTTGAAAACAATCTCTTTCCACCTGAGCAGAAAGGAAACCGCCCCAATAGCAGAGGAACAAAAGATCAACTCCTAATAGACAAAATGATCTTGGAAAACTGCAAGAGAAGGAAGACCAACCTGAATGTGGCATGGATTGACTACAAAAAGGCATTTGACTCTCTGCCACATGATTGGATAATCAAGTGCCTAGAAATAACAGGAGTAAGTAGAAACATCAGAAAATTTGTGCAAAGATCGATGGCACAATGGAAGACACAGTTGCAGATCAATGGTGAAAAGCTGGGAGAGTTAATATCAAGAGAGGAATATTTCAAGGAGATTCATTATCACCATTACTATTTGTTATTGCACTGTTTCCTCTGTCAACAATACTGAATAACTCAGGACATGGCTATCAAACATCAAAAACATCTGCCAGACTATCCCACCTCCTTTACATGGATGATCTGAAGCTGTATGGAAAAACATCATCTGAAATAGAATCGCTGCTCAACACTGTCCGTATATATAGCCAAGATATTGTAATGGAGTTTGGCTTGGACAAATGTGCCACACTTACTATCAAACAAGGAAAAATAGTGAAAACTGAAGGAATCAAGATGCCCCACGAAAATAACATTAAGAGTCTGGATGAGGAAGAGTACTACAAATACTTGGGTATCCTTCAAGCTGACAACATCAAGCACACTGAAGTCAAGAAAAAGATTAGAGGTGAATACATCAAGAGAGTGAAGAAGATCTTAAAGTCCAAACTCAATGGAGGAAATACCATAAAGGCAATCAACACCTGGGCAATCCCAGTCATTAGGTACACAGCTGGAATAGTGGACTGGACTCAAGCAGAACTAAAAGCAATGGATAGGCAGACCAGAAAAATAATGACAATGAATCATGCCCTTCATCCACGCAGTGACATTGATAGACTTTATCTACCAAGGCAAATAGGTGGGCGTGGAATGCTACAAGTACATCAGATGGTTGAAGAAGAAAAAATGGCTTTGGAAGAATATCTGAAGAACAATGATGAAGATGCACTGAAATTAGTATATCAGGAAGGCTTACTAACTACTGGAGAGACCAAACTGGCCTACAAGAAAGACCAAATGAAGAACAGAATAGAGGCATGGGAAGACAAAGCACTACATGGCCAATACATGAAAAAAATAGCTGGGAAAGCAGATAATAATAAAACCTGGCAATGGCTAAGAGCAGGAAAATTGAAGAAAGAGACCGAGGGACTAATTCTGGCTGCACAAGACCAAGCCTTAAGGACAAATGCATACAAAGTCAAAATTGAGAAGACAGCAACAGACAGTAAGTGCCGCCTATGCAAAGAAGCTGAAGAAACAGTGGACCACTTGGTAAGCTGTTGCAAGAAGATTGCACAGACTGATTACAAGCAGCGGCATGACAAAGTAGCAACAATGGTGCATTGGAAGATCTGCAAAAAATATCATTTGCCTGTAAGCAAAAACTGGTGGGATCATAAAATAGAGAAAGTCATAGAAAATGATAAAATTAAACTGCTCTGGGACTTCAGAATTCAAACAGACAAGCACCTGCAACATAACACCCCAGACTTAACAATTGTCGATAAGAAAGACAAAAAAGTCTGGATAGTGGACGTGGCAGTGCCTGGAGACAGCAGAATAGAAGAAAAAGAACTGGAGAAGATAACAAAATACAAAGACCTACAAATAGAAATAGAAAGACTGTGGCAAAAGCAAGCAAGGGTAGTACCAATAGTCATAGGCTCCTTGGGCGCAATCCCAAAACAACTGGAGCACCACTTGAACACCATTGGCATTGACAAATTTGCTATTAGTCAATTGCAAAAGGCGGCCTTATTAGGAACTGCTTCCATCCTGCGACGATACCTGTAATACCATCAAACATCCACATCTGCCTATCCCAGGTCCTGGGTAAGGACTCGATAGGTAGACAAAATGCCAAATCCAGTCTGAACATCTGGCTGACTGTGTGATGATCAATCAATAATAATAATAATAATAATAATATAGCCGATAAAGTTTTTTTTCTTTGTCCATACATTAATGCTCAGAGTGTGTGAAATAAACAAAACTGTAAATGTATTGTCAATCTAATCCAAGCACTGTTGATATATTGAAAGAAAAAAGTAGGGTTTCACAGCAAAACAAGTCAGTGGCAGAAAGAGCTGGTGATCGACATTAATTATTTAAAAGGAAGAAAATAAAACACAAATGAAGTAAATTCCAGTGGGAGAAAAAAAGTGGAAGATTACAGAATATCCCGGCGTGACAGTTCAAACCTTAGTGAAGTTCTAATTTTAAATTTTTTTAAAAAAGAGAAAAATAAAATAAAAGACGGTCCAAGTCATCAAGGAAATGGCAGAACCGTGGACTAGAATCAGGAAAAAGAAACTTCAGATTAAGATGACATTAGTAACAAATGCCCAGCAGTAGAAAAAAAATAATTTATTTAACTATATTAAAAATAAAATTGGATGTAAAAGAAAATGGTAGTAAGAAACAAAGAAAGGATAGAGCTGTGGAATCGTAAAATGGGGCAAAACTCACTTAACACATGTCTTACTTAGCAACAGAAATGTTGGGATCAATTGTGTTCGTAAATTGAGGATTACCGTAATTTCCGGTGTATAAGATGACTTTCTAAACCATGCAAATCTTCTCCGAAGTCGGGGGTCGTCTTATATGCCCAGTCGTCTTATACGCCGGAAAATATGGTACCTCTATTCTTAATATACACAGAGATATGTTGGTGATAACATTACTTGTGAGAAAGATCTTGGAATCAAAGTATTATGATGTGATTGTGTGGTAGTGTCCTATCTTTCCTTCTTCAGTCAGTAGTGTGCAGGTGTATTGACTTCCTAAGTTTCAATTAAACTCCAAGAGAAGTTATCATGGTAAAACTTGGTATATATCTGTAAAACTGCTTCCAAACCGGTTAATGGAAGAGACACTGTTATTACTCTTGGCATTTCATTCCGATAAAGTTCACTGAAAACCACCAATGAAAATTATAAAAGTGGTTTTAATGCACCTTAGAGTGAGGTAAGGAAAAAAAAAAAAGCTTCTGCTGAGGATGAAAATTTACAGAAAATTTCATGGAGTACAAAATAGTCAGCAATGTGTTACTATTTGCTCCCTGCTCAGCCTTCAAGATCACTGAAATATATTTTCTACAATTGTTCTTGCTCTTATAATTCCATAACTATATTTCTGAACTCATAACGTGGCATTTATTGCAGCTAAAACAATATACATACACCAAAACATTTGTTATAATTTCTGCAGTAAGACACAATAAGAGTTCACGTCCTTCATCCAAAAAATAATAGAAAAGAATAGCAGTTTTACTTCCTCTTTAAAACTAAGCGCAGTCCAGTATAATTTGTGCACTTTTGGCACAAACAACAGTTTTTACAATCACCATTAAAGTTTCTGGTACTATCAGCTCTTATAAATTGGTGGTCAGTTTTGCTTACTGTGGAAACATTCATCTTACATATCAGAAAATCTGATTAGTAGAGCAATAAATTCAAAGAGCATGAAGTTATTAGCACTAACTGTAGCAAGAAGCAGGAATAAAAATATAGCAGGAATAAAATATAAGAATCTCTACACAGATATAAAGCTGGGGTTTTTCTTCAACTGGAGAGGCTTGTTCAGCCACATTCAATAATAAATATTATAATGGTAAGGGAATTAGCCCAATTAGAAGGTTAACATACTGTATTTAGCAGTTGTATTTTCCCTTTAGGGATACAACTATTTGGAGAAAAGAGTTTTCTAATAATGATAGCCCCACTGTTAAAAACTTGGATTCTGAAAAACTTAATTGAAAATAAGGTTTTTCTCTTCTCAGTTGAGTGAAAGATGTGGGGGGAAAAAGTTAGGGAAGAACATATAAAGAAAAGATTTTGTGTGTCAGCTACAAGAATGGAGTCAGAGGGATAATCCAAATGGGAACCTCACCCAGATTTAAGTATAAAAAATAGTTTCTAAGTAACCAAATGGCAGATTTGTGAAGCAATTCACTGGCAATCGATATACATTGATTTCTGTAGACACACTTCTATTCGAGTTATGTTCAAAGTTAATATGAGCAGAAATCATATTTTAGGTGCTCATTTGGGAACCACTGATCTGGGTAATGAATTGTTGGGCATGTAACTATTAATTTTTTTTTAAGTTAGTTGAGTTTAATATTAGAAATGAAAATCAGGAGAGACACACCCTTGTTATAATTTCAAGTAGTTAATTTCCTTACTTGGGTTCTTCGACAAACCCATCAAGTTGGTCCAGACACCAAGTTAAGCTGTGGTTGTTTTTTTTTTTGTTGTTGTTGTTTGTTGTTATTGTTTTTGTTGCATTTTTACAACATGCCAAACTCCTCACTAAACATGAGTTAATACCAGCCAGTTCACACCACTTTGGCAGAACTGGTAGCAAATTTTTTCTTGTCCAGGCCCAGAATGGACTTCTGGAATTGGCATCCACACAGAGAACTGGTTGTTCACATATTGGAATCCCACCACTGGTTAATACAATGTGTAAGCTCAGTTACATCGTAAGGCAACCTGGATAAAGTTTTTTTGATAATTTAAACATCAAAATTGATGGCCATATATATATATATATATATATATATATATATATATATATATATATATATATATATATATATATATATATATATATGTTTCATCATATAATGTATCACCAATCTTACTCTTGAAGGTATGTTGGCAAAGTTTTGTCCCTTTTTTTCTCTTACAAAGATTTGGTGCGGTAGGTACATGTGCTAAATAAATGAATATTTTTAATAGTAACTTTTATTAACATTTAAAGATACAAAAATTGAAAGAAACTAATACAAACTAAGAAAAAAATATTTCAATAGTTCAGGGGGAAAAGGAAAAAAAATAAAGAAAAAAGATATATAAACAAACGACTTCCCCGTTCATCAAGAAAAAGTACAAATTCAGTAACTTACCACCTGCTCTGATACTACAAAACCTTTATATTTAACTTAAGCAGATAAACCAATGTATACACACACATATACATACATACACACACACACATGTATGTATGTATGTATGCATAATGTATATGTATATGTATATTGTTGTTTCTGATAGCTCTTAATGGCTTTTTCTTGAGCAGAACTGAATGGGAAGAAGAGACCCGTGGTTGTATTTTCAGACAAAGTTTTAAATTGTTAACACTATGGTTAATAATAATTTTGAATGTGGAAGCTCCTAACATTTATTGTAGAAAGGGGACATATGGAAATATCAAATTAATATGTAATAAATGAATGTGTAAATGCTTCGGATTCTCTTCCTGATCAGAATAAGAATTATATCATCATGGTCAAATGGTGGTCTAGCCTATTCTTGAATTTCTCCAGTGATGGCGCTGGGAGGCAAGGTGTTCCACTGATCAATTGTTTTCACTGTCAGGAAAAATTTCCTTACTTTTTTTTAAGTTGCATCTCTCTTCAACCATTTTCTACCCATTATTTCTTGCCTTGCTCTTTGGCGCTTTTTAGAGAATATATCAATCCCCTTTTTTTCTGTAACAACCAAGAAAAGTAAGAACAAGTGTGGCCCCACTAGTGCATTATATAGTGGACCATCTCTTTTTGTGATCTTGATGCTGTCCCTCTGTTGATGCATCCCAGGACTGCAAAGCTAGTACTGACTTTATTTCAGACATAATTATACTATGGATGTTGTTAAACATGTTTAATTTATACTTAAAACACCCATTTAAGAAGCCAGTGGTGTATGCAATAAAAACAATCTCTGCTACTCACAAGAAACATTTGCCCAACAATGGAAAGCAGTTAACCATATTAATTCAGCCTTCTGTATAATGCAGCAATGGATGCTTTATGTGTAAAACAGGTTTTATACACACAAACATATATAAATATTTATATTTATATGAAACTTCTGAGATAAAATGAAAACATTGACATAGTGATTAATCATTTATTAATTTGTAATGATACTGTGTAGTTTTAATGCCAATTAGTGATTTTCTTGTGTTTGTAATAAACCTACACTTCATAAATATTAACATATTGTTTACATTTTTCTGGGTTTCTGTGAATACAAAAAAAATGGGGACTTGTCACCAGAGTCTTTAATTAAAAGTAAGTATTGATAAATAATTTACAGGGAAACTGTCATTAAAATAAATCATTCTGTTTTGTTTTTCAAAAAATAAGCAACCTATTGTGATCTACAAAATTGCAGGCAAGATGTCCTTTAATTCATCACAAAATCACCTTTTCTCCTTGTAGTTTGGATTATGTGGGTGAATTGGTAGGGGGCAAAAGAAGCTTTTAATAGATAGATAGATCTATCTATTTATCTAATGATTGATTGATAGATAGATAGATGTATAGATATATAGATGCAGATATATAGAGATAGATAGATAGATAGATAGATAGATAGATAGATAGATAGATAGATAGATAGATAGACAGACAGACAGACAGACAGACAGACAGACAGACAGACAGACAGATTAAGGAGGTACCCTTCATTTTATTTCTGAGAGCCAAATTCTATCCAGTTTTAAATTATACTGCTTTAATCGTAGCATATCTTTCATTCAGGTAAAAGATAGGATTAGGACAATTATGTGTGGCGGTGAGATTGGCCAGTCATGAAAACATATTTGCCCCAGTAATTCACTTCTAGCCCAACAAATTGCATAGGGTTGTTATGGGACAAAATGAAGGGTGATGACCTATAAACCATCCTGAACCTTCAAAAAAAGCTCTGAAATAATCTAACACAAAAATACTAAATCCATTTAAATGCACTTGTCCACAACCAAGTGTCCCCAACATTATTGCTGTCATCAGTGAAGTACCAATAACAAATTTCTCCGGTGTCCTCAGATTCCTTTCCTCCTTAGCATTCATAAAAGAGAATGTTAATTTAATTAAATAAAAGGCCCATGTTTCAGAGCATAGCCCCAGCATCCTACCCAACTAGGAAGGTCTTTCGATATCCTGCAAATCCATTATAGCTATCTTTAGAAAATAATATTTATGGAAAAGAGGACAGTCTCTAAGCCCATGCAAAGCATTCAAAAGCATAATATGTTTATGTAAGAAAAGCACTTTTCTTCAAAGCATAAATATTGTCCAATTAGTTAGGAAACCGTAGGATGTTTATAATATGCTGTTAATTTTTTATCATTTTGCCTAAGGAAACACACTCCGTTTTGGTTCTCAGTGTCAGATTCTATTCGGTTTTGAATTATGGATAGATAGAAAGCATGGAAAGCAGACACAATCTTTGGAAGATTCTTCCACTCCTTTCCCAAAAGTCTCTGTGTATATTCATGAAGTGGCAGGGCATTTCTCTGCTGATCCTCTGGTCTCTCTGTATCCAGAGACAACTGGGAATATCCATCAAGGCAACCATTCACACTTCTCCAGACAGACAAGAAAGTGGGTTAATGTTTTGAGGAAAGGTATTTGGCCCACACAGACACTTTTCTGAAGCACCTCTTTCAAATGTTATTTCACAGTCCCAGCTCCGTGTCTTCTCTTTGAAGTGTGCACAATGTACACCTTTGCTCAAGAGTACAGATTTGGTATGCTTGCCTAAAAATACAAACCGGACAAATTTCTTCTTTAGACTTGGGGCTGAAAATTGGGGGGGGGGGTGACTTGTAGGCGGTTTATTTCTTGCAAAGAAGAATATGTAAAAGGGGGTCCACTTAATAATAATACTGAGGCATGTTATGCTGCTTGCAAATCTAACTCTTTTTAGGAGGAGGAGGAGGAGGAGGAGGAGGAGGAGGAGGAGGAGGAGGAGGAGGAGGAGGAGGAGGAGGAGGAGGAGGAGCAGGAAAGTTTTTGGCATTTGTAAGACTGTGGCTGGAACATAACAGTTAGCCATGCTGTTAGAAATTGCTGGTGGTGCACTTAGAATTCATCAATGGATTTGTTTCCAAAGTTTTATTGTGACTGTGATTAAAGAAATAATGATGGAGTTGAGACAAGTGTATCTCTCACTTTTCCAAGTTCATCAATTGCCAAGGGTGGCTCTTTTTTTCTTTTTGCTATCACTGCATTGTGTCCACACACAACATTATGATTATACCCTCCAGCCCCTTACCAAATTAGATATATTCTTCTATCCAATGGAGGGTGCACCTCTACCTTCCTCTTTTGGTTCAATGCTTGTGTTTCCTCTTGTTTTCTATTTAAATAATGTGTTGTGGCATCTTCTTTGCTTTCAGTTAAAGACACAACTCCATTAATTGAGAAGAAATTGAAAGAAAGGAAAACTGTAGGGCTGCTGTTGATTCTGAATGCTAAGAATTATGATAACCCCGAGCAGAACATCTGCTGGTTTTACTGCTAAATTCAGAGTAGAATTGAGTGGATTGAGACAGGAGCAAATCAGATACGGTTTTGCCACTGAATGGGACCTAGACATAAGGGGTTGGATTAAAAAAAGGGGGGGGATAAGATAAGGAAACTGCAGCCCTTGTTTATGACTGAGCACACTACACGGGGTCCCTGGAGTTATTAAAACATCTTTCTCACAGATTCCCTATCTGAGAAACTGAAACCTTACAAGCAGAAAAGCTGAGATGACATTCTGTTCCTTATTTGCCTTGTTTTAACAATTCCTTTCTGTTTCCTAGATTCTGAGAATAATATCATTATGCCCAGCAGGCAAACTACATTTGTATGCAAACTGATAGCTTAAATACAAGAAAACCATCTTGTACAGGGTTTTTTTTTTTTTTTAACAGTCTTATTGGAGTGGGAAGTTGAAAGTGGCTGGGCTAAAAAGTTGGAGAAAGAGGGAGAAAAATAGAAGTCAAATTGTCACTATGTTTAAGGTAGGCATGGAGATGAAATTAGGCAGTCTCAGGCTACTGAAGGGGTTTCAAGTTCCAGGGTGATTGACGGCCACTTAAGAGAAACTGGGTTGGGGATTACTATATCGGAGGACATCTACCCTGGCATTGGTGACATTGTACAGATATTCAAAAGGAACAGCAGATCCTGGTTTTGCTCGCTGCAAGAGGTTGCCTGCTGAGTTTTAACAGAAACCTTTGATTAACGCTTTGGGGAATTTAGTTGCAGCTATGTTTAAGATAGGCAGACACTCATGTTGTGCCTCTTGACAACAGTGAGGTTATTAATCTAGGAATGGAAGGGCAATTAAAGCAATGGCTACATGCCCCCCCCTTTTTTTGTAGAAAGACCTTAAAGGACTGCCAAGGCAAAAGAATTACAGTTCCGTTAGCATATATTAGCGGAATTCCAGTTCCTTATATCTTACTGGAAAAGTAAATTTTGCAAATGAGTGGATGCTTATTATGCTAACACGAATACTTTTTTTTCAGAAAAAAAAAAATCTGAAATGGTAAACAAGGCTGTGTGGTGCGGTGTTTTGTCAGATTAATCCTGAGCTCTCACAATAAGTCTCTAAAGTCTGAAGGAAACCATATTAATGAGGATTAGAAATCACATCTTTCAATTTGCCAAAGAGGTTTGTGCCCATTGACTGAAAATAGAAAAAACTCTATGGGGAGCTTTTGTCTTAAGGATTCTGAAATAAATTAGCCCCTTATATGCAAGATCTCTTATCTTCTGGTTTCCCATGTATTAATTTCCTTGGAGAGCTAAATGAGAATGTGAGTTTGCAGCAAACAGTGAAATTGCATTCAGTATTATAAATAGTGATCAAAAGGACATTTCTCTAGAATGGCTGCTGATGGCCCCAGACACTATTTCTCTGGTTTGATAGAGGTAAGTTGACTGATAGTCAGCTTCTTAGTACTCCTACAAGGGTCAAAAGCCCTAATTAATCCATTAACAAATTGAACCTGAACTTTAAATATTTAAATATACATTAAATATACTTAATTTTGTTGTGAACTTAATTTTGACGGGAGTTACACAATGACAATGAAGATATTCTATTCTATTTTGAGTGAAATGCAAATAGAAAATCTTTAGCATAGTTTTTGAACATCCACTCTTCCTAATATATGTGCCCTGAAGTGATTTTTTTTTTAGTCATTTATAACAGGGCTTTTCAACCTTTTCACCCATTGTACCATTTTTAGGATATGGCAACATCCGAGTACACCAGTCGCATAGCAAGGTGTCAAAAATTTAATGACCAAAAAAAAAAAAAAAAAAGGAAAAAAGTGATAAAGTACAGGTAGTCCTCAACTTACAATAGTTCGCTTAGTGACTGTTCAAAGTTACAATGGCACTGAAAAAGCCACAGCCAAGCAAGACACCTGCCTGCCCGCCCGGTGGCGCTCTTCTTCTTGTCCGAGGTTTTCATTGTTGTGAGCATTTCTGTTGAGGATTGGCAGCGGGGGTGGGGTGGGGGTGTTTGGTTTTTATCCCCCCCCCATCTGCTGGGTGGTTGCAGCAGGTTTTGGTCACTTCACATGACCCTGGGACACTGTGACCGTCATAAATACGAATCAGTTGCCTAGCATCTGAATATAAATCACAAGACCCTGGAGAGGTTGCAACATTCCAGCTGATCGGCGCTTCTTCTGGGCTCAGCAGAAGTGTCAGGATCAGTGCTGCTTTCCAGCTGATTGGTGCTTCTTCAGGGCTCAGCAGAAGCACCAGGATCAGCGCCAAACTCCAGCTGGAGCCTGACACTGATCCTGGCGCTTCTACTGAGCCCTGACAGCCCCAAAGAAGCACCGATCAGCTGGAAAGTGGCACTGATCCTAGCGCTTCTGCTGAGCCCTGACAGCCCTGCAGCTCCAGCCATCTCTCGCTCAGGCTTGTGCGGTGCTGCCATCGGTTCAGCTCATTCCCCTCCCCCGCTACCACTTTTGTAGGATGGTCATGTACCACCTGCCCGGTGATAATGTACCACAGGTGGTACCCGTACCACTGGTTGAAAAGCCCTGATTTATAACAATCGGATGTGATGTAGAAATAGTGGGCATTTATACAGTAGTAATAGAAACTTGATCATGGAATGAAAAGCATGAGGATGAAATACTCTCTTTTGTTCCTAAAAAAAAGAGATTATGGGATTATTCTATCATCATGGTTTTGATAATCATTTTCCCTTTAAAAAAAGCAATGTCTATAGAACAGTGGTTCTCAACCTGTGGGTCGGGACCCTATTTGGGGTCGAATGACCATTTCATGGGGGTCGCCAAACAAGGCTGTCCGCCATTTTTTCCCCTTTTCTTTGGCCACGCCCCTGGCACCCAGTGATATATAAGTGGTTGGGGGTCACCACAACATGGGGAACTGTATCATGGGGTCACGGCATTAGAAAGGTTGAGAACCACTGCTATAGAAGAACAAACAGTTAAAGGAAAATGAGGTCTGTTTGTCACATTCATTCCTAAAAGTGAACTAAATACCCAGTTGATTTGTAGAATTAAGTGTCTGAATTCTATGCATACATCTCATGCATACATAGGATGACACCTTACTTGTTTAGATAGTTATAGCTGAACAGTGTTTAGAATGGAGTATTGCAAGCAAACTCTGCCCACATCTAGGAGTTTGATCCTGACTGGCTCAAGATTGACTTAGCCTTCCCTCCTTCTGAGGTCAGTAAAATGAGGACCCAGATTGTTGGGTGCAAATATGCTGACTGTGTAAACCACTTAGAGAGGGCTGTAAAGCAGTGTGAAGCGGTATATAAGTCTAAGTGCTATTGTTATTTGTTTCTTAAGGCAATTCTAGCATTATCAAAACTAGAGAGCACAGACTTTCCATAGACGAGCCCAGCAACTGAATTTGATCAAGGGCTTTCTTAAGCCATGATGATTTAAAATGATCCCTAAATACGAATGGGGCCAAGCCTATAGGAAATGGTGAGAAACACCTAATTGATTTCAGTATCTCCAGATAAGCAATACAGTTCAAACTGTATTCAAACCCCAAACTCAAGATGCCATTAGGTCTGACTGAATTTGAAATGCTTAGAAAAGTGATGGCAAACCTTTTAGAGACCGAGTGTCCAAACTGCAACCCAAAACCCACTTACTGTATTTATCACTGGGTGCCAAGTAGGCGTGGCCCACTGGGTGGGCATGGCTATGGTGGTCATGGCAGACTGGGTAGGTGTGGCCAAGGTAGGCATGATCACCTCAATGTTGCTTATGGGGAGGGACGCCTGTGGGGGCCAGGCAGGGTTGGAAGAGATCCAGGAGATCTCTGGCAGGTGGGTGGTGGGCAGGAGGCTTGTCCTGTGGGGTAAGGCGAGGCAAGGCAAGGCAGGGTGCCATTGCCACAGGGCAAGGTGAGGCAGGGGCCAGGGCGGCTGCTGCCTGACACCATCGGCCCTCGCACACAGAGGCCAGCGAGCGCATGGGGGCTGGGATGCATCCAGCCATATGGGATCTCAGCGAGTTAGTGGGCAGCTAGTTGAAGAGGGATGGTTGCCATCTCTGGGGCATGGCATGCATGCCCTCAGAGAGGGCTCTGAGTGCCGCCTCTGGCACGTGTGCCATAGGTTTGTCACCACTGGCTTAGAATATCTGTTACGGATCATATAAAACTTGCTACATAAGTATTTACAAAGTGAACAACTCAAAGATTGCATGATTAAATGGATGCAGAATTTAAACAGAAAAAAAATGATACTGGAAACATTACTTGAAATATCAAATATTATACTGAATATTTGAAATATTATGTGACTATTATACACAGAAAACTAGTATATTTTTATGCAATACTGTTGCATTGACTGGCAAAATGAATAAAACATTCAAAAAATGTCTGGAAATGTAACAATCAGATTAGAGCAACTTTTGAATGCTGATGTAGCAAAGCTCAGCAATTCTGGAAGATAATTCATCATAGGATGGAACAAAATTTAAATATTGACATGATAACAGCTACTAGGATGCTAGTTACTATGCCTCCCACTGGGAAATACATTCAATTCCTTCATTAGGAGACAGGGATATTAAGCTTTAGGAGCATGCATCATTGTCAAAAATAATTTCATCTCTAAAAAATAACTCATACTAACTTTACCTCCATTTGGGAACTTTTTATAGATTATAATTTCACACATAGACTTGATACTATCCCCTTGTTTCTGCAGCCTAAGACTAAAGGACTAGGACCAGGTTGGTTAGAAATTCTTGCTAACTCTTCTTAAATTGTTCTTAATTTGAATGATAATTCTTCTTGGCAGTTTTGTCAATTTCTGAATCAATTGCAATATGGATTCTTCAAGTGCTAAACTGATGTAGCCTTTTCTTATATTAGTTCCAATTAAATTTTATTTGATTGTTTAATTTTGTATTATATAAATTGAAAATTTCCTTCCTTCCTTCCTTCCTTCCTTCCTTCCTTCCTTCCTTCCTGCCTGCCTGCTTGCCTCCCTCCCTCCCTCCCTTTATTTATTTAATATTCTTTATGTATTTATGTTTCTCCATGTGTCAAACAGAGGAATCAAACCTTTGATTAACATATTCACTTTATAACACAAGATAGCCAGTGAGATTCTTTCCAAGCTTATCAATAATTCTTTCCTAAATATTCCAAAATGTTTGCTTACTATTACACTATTCAACCATGTTCTTTATATTTTACATTAGAGTTTACAACTTGTAAATTTGTGGGTCTAGGATCACAGGAATGCCGCAGTATGTATTTTGCTGTTCTTGATTTTTTTGCTTGGTAACTTGTTCAGTAGTTTTAATAACATTTAAAATTAACTGTTCTTTTTAGAGATTTGTTTTAAAATTGTACTCAGCTTTAGTAGCTGACCATAAAAAGTATATTGGCTAATTAAGTATCCCTCCCCTTGCTACATCCAAATATATTTTTTATTATCAAATTTTAATTTCATTGTAGTAGAAGGAGAAAATTCTTTATTGATCTTGATCATAATACCATAAGAAACTGAAATGAAAGGGGAACTTCTTAAATACATTACATAATTTTAATGTCCATTTGTTTTAATTTTAAATGTGTTCAAATCAAATATAGGTTTTCTCCACTTGTGTCTTTGTGCTGCTATTGCAACAATTTTTGGAACATACCTCACTAATCTTCAACATTATATAAGCCTGGGTTATTTCATTTTTATATTAATGCCATTTGGACTGCTACAATATATTGCATATTAGGTGTAGGTCAAGGAAGTTGTTAAATTGCTCCTAAATGTAGGCCATATGTCGTAGTTTCAGCAGTGCCTTAGTTATATTTCGGAGGTTGGGTATGTGCAAGCACACAACTGCTCTTTCTCTTTAGGAGTCCTTGCTTTGCAAACAATTTTCAGCAGACATGTGTCTTTAGAACTGTATATCTAGTTAGTAATATGGTAATTGCTTAATAACAGGACAAATTCATTAAGTCCAAGGACATAAATTCACTTACTATTCACACCAAGCATCTCATTTGTATCAGAATCACTTATAAATTTTAATAGTGGTGCCTCATCAACATTGGATGTCCATATGGAAGACCAGTCCTGAAATACGATCTGTTCCTTAATTATAAAATGATAAGGAACAAAAGGACATTGAAATGACAAAGTTTTCATTCATTGTGCTACTTGTTTTGCACTGGGAGTTCCTCATAGGGAAAACAAAAGAAATCTGCCATTTTAGAGGAAACAGGAAGTAAATATGCCATTTGAATAATGGATGTGCATTTCTCATGATAAAGCAGTAACTGGATTCAAAAAACATAGTATGCCATTGTTTATTTTGACCACATGTTCTTGAATAAACTCAGTTGTGGGATTCAGCCAGTTCGCACCACTTCGGCAGAACTGGTAGCTAATTTTTTGTTGCCCAGGCCCAGAATGGACTTCCGGAAGCGGCATCCACACAGAGAACTGGTTGTTCACCCATTTGAATCCCACCACTGAATAAACTACAATGGTTTATTCAGTGCTATACCATAAAACATAGTGGATAAACAATAGTAGCTTCATAGAAGAATCCCAGTAGATTCCTACATGATAATAAGCGAAAACAAAAACGCACTGTGGTTTAGTGTATTGCATGAACCAAGCTATATTCCATGATGATAAGTTTAAGATATCTTGAGTCTTGGGCATAGGTGTGACAATAAAAACATTAAGTGTTCTTATATTGATTGAAGATAGTACTTGGGTCACCACCTGAATTCCAAATCTGTAGTTAATATAAGTTCATGTTTGTTTAAACAAACCAACTATAAAAAAATATCGGTGGATTTTGGTTTTCAGCAAAGAATTAACCATAGTTAATGCCAAGAGCAAAATCTTCCAAATTCTTATTGACAAGTTGACAGATGATGGGGAGGATATGTAAGAACGATCCATGCTGTGACATGTTTCTGTCATGTTAAATTACATTTTTTTGACATCTGAATGGGGCCATCAGAAACCATCAACAGCAAATGGGCACAGATTTTCACAAGCTGTCCATTCCCTTTTTATACACTGCTGTATAGTTAATTACCACTTTATTTTGGTTACTCAATATTTCAAGCTTAGATTACACACTAAACTCATACTCAGAATTATAATAGCTTGGAAACCTACCTCAAAATTTGGGTATACCAATGGATAGTGCATGAAATTCTTCTTTCATTGTTTGGAAAACTTCTAAGCCCATAAATCTATTCTTCCTCCTTTAGCCCATGTTAAAAAAAATCAGTTGTAAAGTGGTTATTTTAATTTATCTACAGATTACTTGAAAGTGAACAATGTGCTGTTTCGTTAATGAGTATTTATTCAGATCTGCTTTTCAAGTCCCCTTTCACCATTTTTCATTTTAGATTTGTTTATTTGTTTATTCAATTTCTAGAGCCTATAATTTTCCTTCTATAGTTTCTTTCTGCCTATGACCTTATTCTTTAATTTTAAAAGTCATTGTTGAATCACTCCAAGTGTTAAAATCTTGAATGTTAGCTTTGGATTCTGCAATATTCCCCTTGTTTAGAGAGTATATTGAGTGGTTTTATTTTCCTATAGGGGGGGAAATTTGTACAGCAATAGAATATCTGCATGTCTTATTTTATCTAACCTTCTCTGAGAACTTTCCCCTTGAAACGTACTCAAAATCTCCCTGGTTATATACATTAATATGTGTGAGCATCCTCTTTCTCAGCCCAAGATTGTAAGGTGACCTTGATAAAGCCCCTTAGTTTAAGTTGCTGTAGGTGAGCAGCTAAATGTGCCGTAAATTTCCTAAGCACTTCAGCTTCCAACCGAGATAACAATGGTTGTTGCCCTGACTTCCTGACATCAGCTCTAGATCACTGTTTTGGTTTCTCAGTTCACTTAATAATTGAATTTTGTGACTCAGTGAGGATGATGTGTGTACTGTTGTATTGCTGTAGATGAGTGGGGCTGATAACTGTAGTTTATAGAAGCCAATAATGATGAAAGGGCAGTGTTTAAAAATAGGAAATTAGAGTAACGGGTGAAAGAATCTCAGCACGATAGTAATCAATTCCCAGTCCTCTCTTTGTTATGCTTTTGAAAGTCTAATCTTTTGTCAAACGTTGGCATTGCCTTGAGCTCGATGGAAGCAAGAATGGCAAAATATTGAGGGAATGGGCCCATGGTGTTTATCCTCCAAGCTGTGAAACCACACAATTCCAAATTCAATGTCTTCTGCGCCGCAAAACTTGCATGCTGAGATTTTCTTCAGAAAACTTCTGAAGTTGCCTTCATCTATTTTGAACACGGGTCTTCTGATCAAAACAAAATCTGTGCCATCCTCTGCCTGACCCACGGTGGCAAGGATTTTGGAGAGGTCCCAAAAAACTGTTCTCAAAAAATATGCTTTCGTGGCAAAAGTTTGGGGTTATCCTCAGCCAATTGCGAGAGCAGCCTTAATAGAGATGCATAGCTGTTCTGGATTTATAGTGATTTCCAAGTTCTTCTGACACAAGTTTTGGTATACCAAAGATCTCTGTGGCGGCAAACAGTCTTGGTGAATTGAGGCTAGTGCAGGCATAGTCTGTCTTCTGCTGTCTTTAGGCATGTTCTCCATGGAGGTTTTGGCTTGGGATTCAGGATTCAGGAAATTGGCAAGCCAGTTTCCACAAAGGCACGTACCCATGAGATGCTTGACCTATGAATGGCAAAGTGCTATTCAAACATCATGAGGGTTCATTATATACAGGTAGCTCGAACAGCATTCTTCAGAATGAAAAAAGTCTTCTGCAGTCACGACATAAGCCTAAGACTGAAAATCAGGCTTGTCAGATGCTATACTTTTCCCATCCTGCTCTATGGAGTAGAGAGTCGGTCTCTGACAGAAGGCCACCTGAAGAGACTAGAAGCATTTGAAATGTGGATTTACAGGTGGCTGTTACGTATAAGCTGGTTGACCAGATCAGAAATGAGGAGGTGATCAGCCGCCTGGGAAAGCCCAGGGAAATCATCAAAACAATTAAAAAATGAAAGTTAGAATATTTCGGACATGTGATGCGACACCCAGAAAGATACGGCATGCTCCATTTAATCCTCCAGGGAAAGATTGAAGGCAAATGAGGTCCAGGCAGAAGAAGAACATTATGTCTTCAAAATCTAAGGGAGTGGTTTGGAGAAAACTCAGCAGCACTTTTTCGTGCAACTACTGATAAAAACAGGATCGCCAACAGGATCGCCAACAGATATGGCACAAGAAGAAGAAGAAGAAGTCCTCATTTAGCAACAATTAGGACCGCCAAGTTGATCGATGAGCAAAACAGTCACTAAGTGAAGGTATACCTGTACTTAAATTCTTCCTTTAGCTTTCCTTGGCTTTACAGATCTGTGAAGGTTGTAAATGCGAGAGCTGGTCACAACTGAAAGTTGTTTCTTCATCACCACTGTAATTGTGAACGGTTTCTAAATGAGGCAATTTCTAAATGGTGGACTATTTTCACGCTGGCATACTGTTGTTCCGAACAACCGCAAGTCCTACAGTTAGATAGATACTCTGTTCTTTTAAAAGACCAGTAAAAATTGCCTGTAAAAGGGAAACTGGGCTGCTGATTGATTTCAAATGGGAAAAAAGATGCAGAGAAGTTGCTTCTGGGCTAAGAATTAAGAGTTTCCTGCTGCTTCAGCTGACAAAGGGTTTGCACAGACCTGCTTTCTATTGCTCTTACTACTTGGAGAAGGAGAGAGTTTCATGTTGTGTAGTCAAAAGAAGGAACCTACCAGTCCACCATCAGATACTGTGGGGTACTTCTAACTCCAGAACTGTCATTCCTGTCCAACATTTAATTGTTAGTCCTTGTTTAGCTACTAATTTTGGAATGAGCAACTTGGTCATTAAGCAAAGCAGTTGCTAGATGAAACCATGATTGTGCTTATGGTCAGCTTTCCCTGGCTATCTAGACCTGTGAAGATCGGCAATGGAAGGATTGGTTGAAAATCCAAAGGTGCATTTTTTTTCCAAAAGGCAACAGGACTTTCTTGTTTTGTTTTGTTTTGTTTTTCTTTGAAAACATTTTGGTTCTCTTCCAAAAAAGTTTCTTCAGTTCTCCAGTTAGAACACAAGAAGCTTCTTGGATGAGAAGTGAAACATTTTCAAAGGAGAAAAACCAACAAAGTCTGGTTGTGTTTTGGGGGGAAAAAAAACCCCACACCTTTGGGACAAGCATGACCTGGATGATTGAGCATCTCCATAGACGATTGGCTGCTAAGTTATTTTTTTTTCATCCCAATTGTAGAACAATCACTGTCTGAGGCAGTTGTTAAACAAGAACTAACTGTACTGAGTTCAGTTGAGATGGACAGGATTTTTGCCACTTTTCCCAAGTGAGATGAAGCCAGCCACACTAGTCTAGTAGTCCTCTAGAAGGCTGCTAAAATCTGGTCCAAAAATAACTCAGCTGACAAGCTGGGGCAAAGTTGGGGAGAGATCTGTAAACACACAGTACAAGCCACTTCACACCTCTCCTCTGCCCCACCGAGTTGGGACTATTTCTGGACCTGTGTTTGAATGACAAGTCAGTGGCATGAATCACCTCTGTTCTGGTGACTTGTCACTTGGGCAACTTGAAAAGTGGCTAAAATCCCAGGCACCCAGCCATCCACCCACCCTTACCCATCCACCCCCACCCTTACCCAGCTATTTCACTATGCAAGGAAGCCAACCCTTGCATACGTAGAATAGTTTTGGACTCTGGATAGGTTCATCTCATCCTCATGAGAAATCAGTTAAGTCTTTGGACTGCTATCTCATCTTTCAATGTGGGGATAGTTAAATGAAATCTCCAGCAGGAGGTTAGCTGAGTCTGAGCCCCGAAATAAAAGGGTTTACAGTAGCCTTTTCTTAACTGTGGAGTTTCTGACTGCCGTTGGGCCACAATTGGGCCAAGCAGGAATGAAAAAGCAAAACAAAACAAACATACAAGAAGAATTGTGTATAATAGCACGCTGGAAATGAGGATGTTCTAAGAGCAGTGAAAGCTACTTGGCTATACAGGGGGTCCTTGACTTATGACCACAATTGACCTCAACATTTCTCTTGTTAAGTGAGATGTTTGTTAAGTGAGCTTTGTCCCATCTTACGACCTTTCTTGCTACAATCGTTAAGTAAATCACTGCAGTTGATAAGTTAGTAACATTGACTTTGCTTGTCAGAAGGCCACAAAAGGTGATCACATGACCTTAGGACACAGCAACAGTCATAAATATGAACCAGTTGCCAAGTGTCTGAATTCTGATCACATGATCACGAGGATGCTTCAAAAATCCTAACTGTGAGAAATGGTCATAAGTCACTTTTTTTAAATACTGCTGTAATTTTAAACAGTCCCTAAATGAACTGTTGTAACTCAAGGACTACCTGTACTGTCTTGCAAGAGCACATGGCTAGATGGGAAGGACCATGCACAAGAGCATTTCACCCTTCACATTTTGATGCATAAGTTCTCAAAACCCCATGTTCTATCACAGTGGTGGCGAACCTATGGCACGGGTGGGTACACGCGCCATCATCCCAGTCCTAGGCCTTCAGCTTGGTTTTATAAAACCTTTTCATTTTCAGTCTCCGCCACCGTGTGCAAAAAAAAAAAGTTCAATCAGTCAATTTCAACTTCTCGTGGGAAAAAAAAGATCTTGCAAAGTTGGAATTGATTGATTGAAGTTTTTAGTCCCACCCAGTCTGCTGTTACCACTGCAGCCACGCCCACCCAATGGGCCACACCCACCAGGCACTCGATGATGCATAAGTGGGTTTTGGGTTGCAATTTGGGCACTCAGTCTCTAAAAGGTTCGCCATCACTCTTCTATCACCTTTGGTTCACCCACTGAATGAGACATGATGGAAAGAAAAGGTTCATTTTGGTGGGACAAGAGGGAGAGATAAATAACATTGTTTGCTGGAAAAAATATTGTTCTTAATATGGGTGTCTTAGTTTAATTTAAGCAGGGCAACACTTTGTTTAAATAGAAGCACACTACGGAATGGAATTTGTTAAGCCAGAACTACATGTAGTACAGTGACGATTCCCTCCATAATTTTTTTTCCTAGATGGAAAGTGCCACGAGGAAACAAATTGTGGAAAAAGAAATTCTGGCTAATATATTTATATCTGTATGTTTCCATCTGACATTTTGCTAATCAAATCTGATCCAGATGATAAACAGTGTAATAACATTGTGTGGAACAAGCAAAAATAATACCAATTTAAAACTTTAGTTATTGTCAAAGACTGTACCGAAGGGGGAAAAAAATCAGCAACAAAATAATGAAGGAATAAAACACATGCAAGAAACAATTAGCAACTAGCAATTAGTAGCATGACGAAGGAAACAGATGGCTTCAACAAGCTATGGCTATTGATAGAAATTTTTCAGCCTTCTCAGAGGTTTCTGAACAGTGGTCACCATGGCAATCGGAATGATCAACAATTTGAAGTATTAGGTTCACAGTCACTTGTGTCTTTGTGACCTCCAGACTGAACTATGACAACAGACTCTATATGGGGCTGGCCTTGAAGAGTATGTAGAAGCATCATCTGGGACAGAATGTGGTGGTGGAGGCAGTTTATGGTGCTGGTTAATTCAGCACATATGACACCATAGTTCCATGAGCTTTCTTGGCCTCCAATGTTCTTCTAAGTAGAGTGGAGTAGAGTAGAGTAGAGTAGAGTAGAGTAGAGTAGAGTAGAGTAGAGCTGGAAGGGACCTTGGAGGCCTTCTAGTCCAGCCCCGCCCCCCCACTCAAGCAGGACAACCTATACCATCTCAGACAAGTGACTGTCTAGCCTCTTCTTAAAAATTTCCAGTGATGAAGCACCCATGATTTCTGGAGGCAAGCTGTTCCACTGGTTGATTGTCCTCCCTGTCAGGAAGTTTCTCCTTAATTCCAGGTTGCTTCTCTCCTTGATTAGATTCCAACCATGGTTTCTTGTCCTGCCCTCTGGTGCTTTGGTGAATAACGTGACCTTTATTTTCTTTGATATTGGCCCCATGAAGTGTAAATTGAAATATGTTGGTTACCTTGAGGTTTCCACAAAATACTGCCAGTACTTTTTAAATGTACATAAATCTTTGGTGCTGTTTTTTCATTGCAACAGCTTTATATAGTTACCTTTCTAGAAAAAAAAAACTGAAATAGTTCTTTCAAGATCTGAGGTGGGCAATTAATTTCCCCAACGGTCTGGGATGGGGACTGTTGTGGAGGGCCACCACCAATGTCTCCCCACCGCTGCTATCATCCTCTTGCCTGTATCATCCTGCTGCCCACCACTACTCCTGTGGGCCTGACCAGGACAGCCAAAGGGCCAGATGTAGCCCACAGGCTATAAAATGCCCAGTTCTGTTCAAGAACCTCTGAGTAGATTGGATCTTGGTGTTTAGGGAAATATCCATGTAAGCAGAACATATTTGGAAGTGCCTTCTTGCTCTCAAATGATAATTTAATAAGAGAGATGGACCAGTACAGCCCAGTTACATTTCCTGTTTTATTTAGTTTTATGTAATTGAGCATCACACAGTTAGAAGAAGTTGTAGACCAGTGTTTCTCAACCTTGACAATTTTAAGGCATGTGGACTTCAACTCCCAGAATTCCACAGCCAGCAATGGTTGAGAAACACTGTTGTAGACTATCAAAAGTGTTTATTGATTGGAAAACTGGACTCCTTTTTATTTCTCTACTGAAGCCTTTAAAAGAACATGAACAATTGTACATTACTTGGCTCCATCACTTAGCCTTTATAACTGCAAGAGCTTCTATGTGGGCAAATGCCCCTAAGGTACAATATTGTATAGCTTTGGCGTATATTCTTGCAAGTGGTGATCCATCTTCATACCACTTACTGAAAAATGCAATGGATTTCAGCAGGAAAATTCCACAGAAATTGTTTGGAAGAAGACTGGAGTGCCTCTGTTTTGTGCGTCAAGGGACAGATTCATGTATCAATTTCATTCTCCCTCTTGCTAATTAATATATCTAGCAGATAATTAGTTCAGCAAGGACTGGGTTTGTTCTGTCCTTCAGTTATAATGAACCCCTTTAGTGTTATGAGTTGATGGGTGATGTTTTCAGTTGCCAGTGATGTTGAAGAAGAATTTAAATCAGGACAAACTGTTATTGCTAGCAGTATTAAGAAAAAAAGCAACACACACAGACACACATACACACACACAAATAGATAGAATCTGGATAGAATCAAGATCACCTGAAGTGTTAATAGCACTTTACAATGCCTTGGTAAGGCCGCAGTTGGAATACTGCATCCAGTTTTGGTCACCACGATGTAAAAAGTATGTTGAGACTCTAGAAAGAGAACAGAGAAGAGCAACAAAGATGACTAGGGGACTGGAGGCTAAAACATATAAGGCTGCTGGAACTGGGTATGTCTACTTTAATGAAGAGAAGGACTAGGGGTGACATGATTGCATTGTTCCAATATCTCATGGGCTGCCACAAAGAAGAGGCAGTCAATCTATTTTCCAAAGCACCTGAAGGCAAGACAAGAAGCAATGGATGGAAACTAACCAAAGAGAGAAGCAATCTAAACTGAGAGTTACAACAATTGATCGGTGGAACAACCTGCCTCCAGAAGCTGTGGATGCTCCAACACTGCAAGTCTTTAAGAAGAGATTGGACAGCCATTTGTCTGAAATGGTATAGGGTTTCCTGCCTGAGCAAATGCAAGTAGATAAATAGGTACTAATTTGGTGGGAAGGAAACAGCATTCCATGTGCCTTGGTGTACAGTCATGCTGTCCCTTTTGATCAGGGGTGTCAAACTACTGTTTCGTGAGCCGGATGCGTCATGCCAAAACCATGCCCACCCCATTGCTGGCAATGGGAAAAAAAGTCACGATATGACATGTCACGTGACATCACGAGTTTGACGTCGTGCTCTTGATACTTTTTTTTTCAAAATTTTATTTATAATAGAATTTTTTAAAAAAAGCATTGGATATAACGTGACATTCCAGTATATACATTCTTATCAAATTATCCCACATTTTACAATCGGTTCTTCATCTCTGAATATACATCTAAATTTTATATACAATACTTATTCTAAAATTACATATATTTCTATCTTAACAATAGCCTATAATCCCAACCATCCTCCTCATGCTCTTGATACTTAAAGGGACTGTTCTTCCCCATTCAGTCTTCTGAACTAGTATCAGATTGCTCTAGAGATACAGAAGTCCTTGGGAATGCTTGGAGCTTTTAGATCACATTGTGGACACTCTCACACAAAGGCTGCTATGAATGAACATTCTGAAAATATCTGTCAATGGGGGCAACCCCAAAAGAGACAGATGAGGTTGCTCTCCATGGTTGGATATCCAGTACCTTTATAGCTTTCACTATACTTTGCTTCCCCCCCCCTCTACTTTTGAAAGTATTTAAATGTAAAGAGAGCTATCTGGAGCTCTGACTTACTTATGTATATAAAAGTGGCCTTAGAGGCCATCTTCTCAGCATGCTAGCTTTCAATTCCATTTCCTTCCTTCCTTCCTTCCTTCCTTCTTTCTTCCCTCCCTCCCTCCCTCCTATATCATCTCAATTTCCTCTCTTCCTCCCTTCCTCTCTCCCTCCCTTCCTTCCATATCATCTCAATTTCCTTCCTTCCTTCTTTCCTTCCTCCCTCCCTCCCTCCCTTCCTCTCTCCTATATCATCTCAATTTCCTCTCTTCCTCCTTTCCTCTCTCCCTCCCTCCCTTCCATATCATCTCAATTTCCTTCCTTACTTACTTCCTTCCTTCCTTCCTTCCTTCCTTCCTTCCTCCCTCCCTCCCTCCCTCCCTCCCTCAATAAAAAAAAGTAAGATGAATTAGCATAAACACAGGGTCCTGATGGAGGCTTCTGTAGACCATTTATGTTTCTGGACATCATGTTGACTGCTCTTTAAGTACACAATTATTTTCAGGGTTAATGTGGTATGATGACTTGTAAGGTCCAAATAAACTGTTTCCCAAGTTTGTTTTCTTCGAAGATCTTCCCATCTGGTTGAAAGATAATGCCAAACCATTGTAATGTCAACAGCGGCTTTTAGTTAAGATGGTGCTGCTGGAGTTAAATTTCTGATTGCCATTTCCTTTCCAATCTGTCAGATTCACTTCAGTTTAAGATTCCTAATTAGTCCTGCGTCATAAAACTAAGAACCACCTGGTGGCTGCTACTGAAAGGAAGCCTTTAGTTTATTATACAACAACCTGTGGGTATGACCCTCTACAATATTTGTAAGAGGCCGTTAAACAACATACTGTGTATTAGGCTGAAAACAGATTAGTTTCAGTCGCTGGAAGGATGCCCAGCCAGCAAAAGCACACATGGAGGGACTCAAGAAGTAAGATGAAAAAAATCATGTAAAAATGTGGTCTGTTCAATATTTTTATTTTATTTGCCTCTTCTGTTCGGAATCTTATGAGGCCTTCATTCTTGACTACAAGCACTACTACATCATATGCTCATTCAAATGATGTTAGTGACTTTCCAAACTTCAAAGAGGTAAATCTTATTGAGTTGCAAATATTTCACTTCTGGATCTGTTCTTCAGTGCCATTCTTAGGACTGAATATTTGAGCCTGTTCAGAATCAATTGTTTCAGAGAGATTGAAAAGCATTTTTGAGATTTGGTGGGCTTCCCTAGTTTTGCGGAGTCTTAAACATTTCTGTTTGCAGATTTGCTTCTCTATACATACAGCATGGCTGCAGTTATCCCTGAATTCTTGAGATGCAGAATCAACAAAGCAAGAAAAGAAGCTTTGGTGTGTCACCAAAATGGGAAATCGGGCTGGTAAATAAGATCAGCAGGCTAAGGCCAGGTGGAAGTAAGCTAGAACAGATGAAAGAGATTAAGAACAAGAAGACCAAAGAATACCTGATTAAAAACTATTATCCAGAAACCAGGAAAATCAAGGAAATGCAGGTAGTCCTCAATTACAACTGTTTATTTAGTGACTGTTCAAAGTTACAATAGTGCTGAAAAAAGTGACTTATGATCATTTTTTACACTTACGACTGTTGCAGCATCCCCATAGTCATGTGATCAAAATTTAGACATTTGGCAACTGACTCGTATTTATGACGGTTGCAGTGTCCCCCTGGGGTCACGTGATCTCCTTTTACGACCTTCTGACAAGCAAAGTCAATGGGGAAAACAGATTCATTTAACAACCATGTTACTGTTAATCAGTTAACAACTGATTCATTTAACATCTATGGCAAGGCAGGCCGTGACAACTCACTTGACAAATGTCTTGCTTAGCAACATAAATTTTGAGCTCAGTTGTGGTCATAAGTCAAGGACCACCTATACCGGAAATAATAAGCTAGCAAATATCTGCTATAGCTAGAAGATCAGTAGATACGCTCAAATTGCACACTAAAGGCAGAATCTCCAATTTCAATCAAATAAGAAATCCAGAGGTTTAAGAACAACATATACAAAGCAAGAATTGAGAAGACAGCACCGGATAGCAAATGCCCCCTCTGCAAAGAAGGTAAAGAAACATTGCATCACTTAGATACGGGCTGGAAGAACATTGCATAGATTGATCAGAAACAATAGCACGACAAAGTAGCAACAACGGTGCATTGGAAGATTTACAAGGAATAGCATTTGCCTGCAAGCAAGAATTTGGTGGGGCTGTAAAATAGACAAAGTAAAATAAAATGAAGAAGCCCAAATACTCTGGGACTCAATAATTCTGTTCCTGTTACAGAACGCTTCAAATATGACTTCAGATTGATAAGAAAGACCAAAAAAAAAAAAGAGTCTGAGTAGTGGAAGTTGCAGTACATGGAGAAAGCAGAATGGAAGAGAAAGAACTGGAGAATCACAAAATTCAAAACCCTTTGCCAAAGGCCCTGGCAAAAAAGAGCAAAGACAATAACACTAGTAATAGGCACCATAGGTGCAATCCCAAAAACATTTGGAACGTCATTGAAACATTAACAAAATCACCACCAGTCAATTGTAAAAGACAGCTTTCCTTGGAACTGCTTACATCCTGCAACAACACTATCATTAATACCATCAAACAACAAGGTGTACCTTTACTAGATCCTTGGGAAGGACTTGATAGGTGGAGAATAATGCCAGTGTAAACATGTGGCTGACTGTGTGGCCAATGTTAATAATATTTATTTATTTATTTATTAGTCTTTCTCTCTCTCTCTCTCTCTCTCTCTCTCTCTCTCTCTCTCTCTCTCTCTCTCTCTCCCTCTCCCACTCTCATCTAATATTGAATAAGTCTTATAATATCATAATATAACAGGACGGGAAAGGCCTTATAGTCCCAACCCCTGCTCAAGCAGGTTATACCATTTGGGACAAATGTCTACCCAATCTGTTCTTGAAAACCTCCAATGATGGAGCCCCCAGAACTTCTGGAGGCAAGCTGTTCCACTTCTTCTCACTGTCAGGAATTTCTCCTTAGTTCTAGGTTGCTTCTCTCTTTGACAAGCTTGCATCCATTATTTTTTTTTTCTTGCCCTCTTCCCTGTGACAACTTCTCAAATATTGGAAGTCTGCTGTCATGCCACTCCTAGTCCTTCTGTTTGTTAGACATACCTACTTTCCTCAATTGTTCATCCTATAGTCTGGCTCCAGACCCTTCATCATCTTCATTGCTCTTCTCTGAACTCTTTCTAGGATCTCAACATCTTTTTTTTTTCATTGTGGTGACCAGAACTGGATGCAGTTCCATGTATAGTCTTACCAGCGCAGTATAATGCAGTAGTATGACTTCACTTGATCTTGATACTATCCCTCTGTTGATGCGCCTTACAATAAAATCAGGTCTCGTACAGGTCTAGATCCATGAATGTCTTCCGGTGAGACCAGTCTACCAGAGCAACTGGTCTACCCAAATATGGGACGAAGCCTACTGCTTCCGCTTTCACCTTTCATCTCCAATCTAAGAGCCTTCTGCGACCAACTACTTCTGTGTTAAATTTAAATTTAAATCCCTTTAATTCTTTGTCAGTACATTTAAATTTTACACAGTCCATGATTACTCCTGTCTTCCTCCTTATTACTTTTAAACCACTTTCCTGATGAAACATTTTTGAAATTCATAACTGGCCTGCGGATAAAGCATTTTCACAGATTACAACGGAATTGAGAAAAGGAAGAACATTCACATCCCAACACGTAAGACCGCTGTGGATCAACATTTGTAAGTTGGAGCCTATCAGAAAGCATTTTGCCAGGATCTCTTTCATCTCCATAGGATTTCCTGACATGGTTCCCCACCCCCCAGCTTTGATTCCTTCAGAATTTGTCTCTATTTTATATCCAGTTAGTTCTGCTTGCCAACTAGGCATCATTACTTGCTTTTAACTATGCACAGCATTGATAAAACATCCTGGTGGAAGCCAAAAGCCCACACCATCACAATAGGTTTGCAAACATAGTTGAATCGCAGAACAATTCTGTAATTGTCGTACCTGTAAATTAGAAGCGTGGATGCTTCTATGGGCAGCAAAAACACTTGGAAATTTTGTCAGCATCCTTCTCCTAATATTTCTTGTTCCTCCTGCCATCCAGGTGTTTAAATACATTTTATGACTTCCCTAGAGCCTTTTAAACTTATAGCCCAAATTTCCTCAACTCAAATTATATCACTGCTGTTCCCAGCTTATTTTAATAGTCTGGGGCTCAGATATTGGAGATGCAGCTTTATTGTCCATATTCTTCCATATTTACTTTAATATATCTTTTTGGAAACAGCAGCAATAAACTAGGAAATTCACATGGGTGACCTCTTTACAAGCCCTCTGTTATTCTGAACAAAGATGATCACTAATTATTTATGACATACTGCACAATGTTCATGTCAGACTTTTTATTTGCATTTATCAAACTATGAAAACAATACGACATATGAAAGCTTGTATGTACTAATATATGAACTATTTGTGTATCTGGACACCAAATTAATCTGAACTTAGTTTTTGAAAATAGTGTAGCTGCTTACACTGGTGCTAACATTTCATGACCTCTTTAGAAGTAGTTATCTTTCTTGACCTTCTCAGTTGCCTTCAAAAAACCTTAGATAAAGTTTTACTTGAATAGAAGATATTTTATTACACTCTGACCATTTTAGAATCTCAGTTTAATTATATGTTCTGCCACTTTTAGAATTTCAACAGTTTTTCTTTCAAAACATGCTAAACCCCATTGTCTTAATACCTGTAATGATAATTGATCAGTTGTAGGCAGATTTGTACAGAACTATTTAACAACCAAAGGGAAGGCTTAAAAGCTTTGAAGAAAGCTCTTGGTCTGTTTGCCAAAACAGTTGGATTCCACAAGTCTTCCACAAGTACACAGATTTTGTTCACATAATTTAAAAATTCAGTGCTAACCTGGCAAAAACAAAATACCACCTCTTGCATTATTTTTATTCCCAGGAGAACCACAAAATTTCTATAGGCCAAAAGGGCATTTTTATTTTTATCTTATTATTTTGGAGGGTTGGAGAAGAGATAATTGGCATCCATGATTGTTTGGAAACATGGCTACTTCCCAGAAAATTTAGAGACAGGTGAACTGTGGAGATTTGAGGCCTTCTGCTAAGCTGATACTTATTTTAAAGGCCAGAGTTACCTTGACAATTATTGTGCTCATGTTGATTTCAGACATTTCTGAGCGTGCCTTTAGCCTCTTCTCAGAATTCCAAATCTTTCCATCAGACCTAAATGGTATTAGATTAAAAAAAAAGAAGAAAAAGAAGAAGTGTTGCTCTTCAAAAATCACAATCTGCCCAAGTGGAGAATCCTGCGCCACAGATGCAAAATGAGCATCCTGGTTATGTGATGGGTTAAAAATACAATAAATAAATCAAGTGTATAGGGCAGTGATGGAGAACCTTTTAGAGACCGAGTGCCCAAACTGCAACCCAAGACCCATTTATGCATTGTCGGGTGCCGGGTGGGTGTAGCCCATTAGGTGGGTATGGCTGCAGTAGTAACGACAGACTGGGTGGGACTAAAAAGTTCAATCAATCAATTCCAACTTTGCAAGATCTTTTTTTTCCCTATGAGAAGTTGAAATTGATTGATTGATTGAACCTTTTTTTTTTTGTACATGACAGCAGAGGCCTAAGGCGAAAAGGTTTTATAAAACCCAGCTGAAGGCCTAGGACTGGGGCGACGGTGCCTGTGCCCACAGAGGGGGCTCTGAGTGCCGCCTCTGGCACCCGTGCCATAGGTTCACCACCACTGGTATAGGGTGACCTAGAATAAGATGGCTTATAATCCTCCCAAGAGAATTGAACTTGTTTGTTACTTTAGATCACAGCAATGATCTTTTTATTCAATCAGGCCTTGAATGCTGCATATAACATCTTTTCTTTTTGTCACTTCTCAGTTTTAATCAGTTTCTCTCACATATTACTGAATGATGCAGCTTTTATCTTGTCCTATATTTTTGTGTATGTACAGTTTAAATGTGACTAGATATACTGTGATATCCTAATTCAAGAGTTGTGCAGTGCAACAAAGGCATCTCCCTGTGTTTGATGCCTGTTTTAATTTCAGAGGGCTCTTTTCCTTATCTGAATTTTGCCTATGAATGAGGATATTCAGTTCTGTTACAGTTAATTTTTAAAATTAATTGTAAATTTCTAAATTCTCTTTCTTTCTTTCTTTCTTTCTTTCTTTCTTTCTTTCTTTCTTTCTTTCTTTCTTTCTTTCTTTCTTTCTTTCTTTCTTTCTCTTTCTTTTCTTCTCAGTTTGATTTATTTCTGCTTTTATTTTTTTAATAAGTTTTTAATTATTGGAGGAATAATTACAATGTCAATGGAAACCACTCTTTTAAAAACGAATTCATCCAGTAGTGGAAAACAGTAAATATACATAGTTTTATTTGATAAATGAAGGGAAATATTTGTATCCAGGGATAATATTGCAGGATCCAATATAGGTCAGTCAGTGGGACCAGGGGATTAGTCTTCTGAACTTTGGGACGTGCTGGGGCCCATCCTCAGGGAACTTCTCTCTACGGAATGTGTCCTTTGGGTTATTCTGTGCATCATATTTATGTGGAGCCTGGTTGGGTGTGATTTCCTATTGGTTGGTTGGGGTATTGATAGCTAGCTAGTAAGCTGCTGGCTGTTGTTTCCTTAGGCTGCTGCACCCTTGGCTCCTAGGTACCTGATAAACTGGTGGTGAATCAGCACTCCAGTTGACTGACAAAGGGCCCATTTCCCAGACTTCAATCATTTCCCTGGCTATCTTTGTACCTGCTCTGCCAACAATCTTAATAGCTGTGGAATTGAATGTATGTTCTTGTTCATTGCAGTATGAGGCTACCAATGGGTTTTATTTGATCGTAAGGAAGCATTTTATATAGTGAAGTGTGTTCTTGTGTTTCTGCTTGATGATACTCTTTCCAATGCTCTAAGTCTCAGGAATTTGCTTTAAACATGCAAGAGACGTAGGCCCACTGAACTTTGTAGTAGAAGACAACACAAAAGTTTTTATATTGGTAGGCAAATGAACTGTGGGATTACTTTGGTTGTTTGTTCCATGTGTGTTGCACATGTATGTTGATATGTCATGCAGATCCTCTTTTGATGCATCCCTGTTTAACCCATAGCAGGTCCTCCTGGATATAATTACTCCCACTATATCAGCGATTCTCAATCTTCGTGTGACGGCGACCCCGTCACACGAACGCGCCGCGCCTGCGTGGCACGCTGCGCCTGCGCGGTGCCCCCCATGCGCGGCGCGCCTGCGCGGTGCCCCCCATGCGCAGCGCACCTGCGTGGTCCCCCCCATGCGCGGCGCGCCTGCGCGGTGCCCTCCCATGCGTGGCGCACCTGCGTGGTGCCCCCCATGCACGGTGCACCTGCGCGGTGCCCCCATGCGCGGTGCGCCTGCGCAGTGCCCCCATGCGCGGTGTACCTGCGCAGTGCCCCCATGCGTGGCATGCCTGCGCGGTGCTCCCCATGCGCGCCGCGCCTGTGTGGTGCCGCCCCACGTGCGGTGTGCATGCGCGGTGCCGCCCCCATGCGCGGCACGCATGCGCGGTGCCAGCCCCCATGCGTGGCGTGCATGCGAGGCGGCGCCCCCATGCACGGTGCGCATGCATGGTGCCGCCCCCTGGGGGGGAATGGCGGATCGCGTTGTTTCGTGACCCCCGTAAAATGGTCGATCGACCCCAAATGGGGTCGCGACCCATAGGTTGAGAACCGCTGCACTATATAATAACAATTGTGTTTCCTAAACAATGAGCAATCTTCGTTGGTGATTTATGGCAATATTATTGAGTGCAGAGAACATTGCTATCAAGATAGTTAAATGAAACTTCAACTCCAAGTATTTATAGCATAAAGGTACTGTGTTCATCTTCTAATTTATCTATCTTGTTATTGACCCACGCCTGATTCCCTTTTGAGACATGGAAATACACCTTATTGCATACATCTGGAAACAGCAAATCATAGATAAAGCAACAAGAGAAATATATATATATAATTCTCTGCCATTGTTTTATAACTTGGAACACATATACATTAACAGCTTTTATCTGATAGCATTTGTAAATTGCCAGCCAGAGCAGAGTTATTAACTAGGTTGTCTATTATCTGACTGATAGATATGGCCTTTCAATCTAATACATTTGCACACATTCTGAGTTTAGCACTGAGGCTAAAACTCTGTGAGTGGGAATGCATGTAATACGGAATCATGCCTTGCTTTTAAGTGAGTGATCCTTAAGCTTTCCTCTGCGTTCCTTCCTGACAGCCATGGTTTAGCGATAGAGCCAAATAACAGAAAATATGCTAAGTCAGATCCCATGGTTCTCAGCCAGCTAGAGTTCTCAGGTTGAACAGAATAACAGAGTTGGAAGGGAACTTGGAGGTGTTCTACTCCAGCCCCCTGCACAAGCAGGAGACATTTTACCATTCCAGAGAAATGGTTGTTCAATCTCTTCTTAAAAGTCTCCAGTGATGGAGCACCCACAATTTCTGAAGGTAAGCAGTTCTTCTGGCTTATTGTTCTATCAGGAAATTCCTCCTTAGTTCTAGGTTGCTTCTCTCCTTGATTAGTTTCCATCCTTTGCTTCTTGTCCTGCCTTCAGGTGCTTTGGAGAATAGCTTGACTCCCTCTTCTTTGGGGCAGCCCCTGAGATATTGAAACACTTCTATCATGTCTCGCCTAATCCTTTCTTGCAAACGTGGCAATCCAATTGCAGCAGAATTAGGAAACTTTTCTTGAGTTGAAGCCACACTTTTAATTTGCCACCTTTATAAGGCTGCAGTGATTGGTATCTCAATTCTTTTGGAGCAGGCAGAGACAGATTTTAAAACAGGCCTTTAATGATTTGGGATTTTAAGAGAAACAAAATGAGTACCTTGGGGGGTGGGGAATCAACTGTTATCCTCATCACACGGAGAAAGTATCAGTCCAATCTGGGGTTGGATGATCAATTTATCTGACCAGTTTTATTTGCATTTTTTTTTTAATTTTTAGATACAAGTGACCCTGTTATTTTAAGTGTGTTGTTGTTAGCTGCGAAGTCGTGTCCAACCCATTGCGACCCCACAGACAATGTTCCTCCAGGCCTTCCTGTCCTCTGCCATCTGGAGTCCATTGAAGCTCACGCCTGCTGCTTCAGTGACTCCATCCAGCCACCTCATTCTCTGTCATCCCTTTCTTCTCCTGCCCTCAATCTTTCCCAGCATCAGGCTCTTCTCCAGTGAGTCCTTCCTTCTCATTAGGTGGCCAAAGCATTTGAGTTTCAGCTTCAGGATCTGGCCTTCTAAAGAGCAGTCAGGGTGGATCTCCTCGAGGACTGACCAGTTTGATCGCCTTGCAGTCCAGGGGACTCGCAGGAGTCTTCTCCAACACCATAGTTCAAAGTAGGAATCTGCTTTCTAGTTCTGAGTTTTGTGTGAGAGAACATTGGTGACTTTCTTTTTCTTTGAGGAAGGGGTGGCCTTTTATTGTTATAATTAGCACTGAAGTCCAAAAGAAACAGGTTTTGTTCTTTAATTAACTACCTCTTTGCTTTTTTAAAAAACAAAACAAAACAAATTCAGCATTTTCAGCTTATATTTTTCACTTGAAATCTTCCCTCAATTGAATCAGAAATCATTTTGTGTATGGGATTGTGTTACTATTTCTGAGGGCACATCTAAGTCTACGTTTAGTTGCATCTGACATGAAAGCAGTTTTAAACTTCCACATTGATTAGCATCTTAATTAGGTTTTGGTACTTGGCCTGTTTGGTTATTGTAAGAAGCAATATGTCACTGTTTATAAAATACATGTAAAAAGTTCAGATAATCTGACAGTCGCTACATTTACACATGCAATATGACGTACCTGGGAATGTGGCGTTAAACAATCACTCACTCGCATATACACAAATAAAGGTGTCTCTTTGTTATCTTTTCCAATTGTTTCTTGGAAACAATTCAGTTCTTTGGTTGTGAAGAATCTGCCGTTCATCTAATTTAACATTGATTTCAGTTTAAAACACAATTAAGATGAAAGGAGCCACTCTCCACCCAATTAGAGAAAAGCCATTTACTCACTGTGACATGGTGTCCCTTCTATTCTATTCTATCCCATAATTCTATTCTATCCCATAATTCTATTCTATTCTATTCTATTCTATTCTATTCTATTCTATTCTATTCTATTCTATTCTATTTCTGTTCTGTTCTGTTCTGTTCTGTTCTGTTCTGTTCTATTCTATTCTATTCTATTTCTATTTCTGTTCTGTTCTGTTCTGTTCTATTCTATTCTATTCTATTCTATTCTATTTCTATTTCTATTCTATTCTATTCTATTCTATTCTATTCTGTTCTGTTCTATTCTATTCGGTTCTGTTCTATTCTATTCTATTCTATTCTATTTCTATTTCTATTCTGTTCTGTTCTATTCTGTTCTATTCTATTCTATTCTATTCGATTCGATTCGATTCTATTCGATTCGATTCGATTCTGTTTTTCAGACCCCATAAATGGCAATTTTAATGTGATTTGGCATTTATGATTTTTTTCCCCTTTCCATTTGCTGCTGACACTTGCCCAAAAAGACCACAACTGGCTTTTGCATATATTGGGAAGATGAGAATCAGAATTGTGTCTCTTTATTTATGGTATTTAATTTTTTCTGTGGGCAGAGTTTGCCATAATGACCTGTATTAAAATGTGGAAATTCTACAACGAGGCAGGAATACATCATCAGAAACTCCAGACTTCATTAAAAAAAAAGATTTTTGTTTTTAATATACTCAGAAGAAAGAGGGAGGAAAACTTGAACACTTTAATAAATAACTTTGTTAGCTGCATTCATCTGATTTAATTCTAATGAAATGAAATATGTAATTAAATCATAGTTTTTGAATAGGGGTGCTGCTCTGTGCTGCACCTTTTGACTTACCCCCCCCAAAAAAGACACACTGATTTATTCCATATAGTCTTCAGTTTCATGCAATCCTTTTAAGGAATGTTAGATGTTTCATATTTTCTCCCTGCATAAGGAAGGAGAGATGGACTCACTTTGCCTATTCTTTTCAATGAATTCCCTTTTGCCCTTCTGTTCAATGAATTCCCTTTTCTTTTTGTTCTCCTTTTGGGGGAGAACATCTGTAGCAAGCTTAGCCAATTGCTTTCCATCTCCCTCCTTTCCCTGTTGCTGAGCACAGTGGGTGAGCAACCTGCAGCCTCACAGCCCTATCAGGCCAGGATCGTAATTCCATCCCATCTCACTCTCATTTCCAAAGCACTCTGCCAGATGAGTTCATTTCTAGAAGCTATAACTCCCTTTTCTGTAGACTGCTGCTTACCTAGGGCTCCTTGATCTGGGCTGTAAAAAAATCCAGGTGATCAGTAGATACAAAATATTTGGTTAAGGTTACAGGCTAACACTACAGTCATGAGGTGAAAAAGCATGATCACGGTTAAGGCATCACTATTGTGTTTCTGATTCCTGCTTGGCTTCAGGTGAAGGGTGACTGTCTGTTACGTTGTCCCTAACTCCATTTCCATGTCTCTAGATCAGCATTTCTCAATCTTGGCAACTTTTAAGATGCATGGACTTCAACTCCCAGAATTCCCCAGCCAGCACAGAATGCTGGGAGTTGAAGTCCATGCATCTTAAAGTTGCCAGGTGTGAGAAACCCTGATCTAGACCATAAGGCCTGGCATGTATATGATCGTATGTAGCAATAGGCTCAATTATTTAACAAATATTTAGTAGTAGTAATAGTAATAAAGTTGGAAGGGACCTTGGAGGTCATCGAGTCCAACCCCCTGCTCAGGCAGGAAACCCTACACCATTTCAGACAAATGGCTGTCCAGTCTCTTCTTAAAAACTTGCAGTGTTGGAGCATTCACCACTTCTGGAGGCAGGTTGTTCCACTGGTTAATTGCTCTAACTGTCAGGAAGGTTCTCCTTAGTTCTAGGTTGCTTCTCTCCTCAATTAGTTTCCATCCGTTGCTTCTTGTCCTGCCTTCAGGCACTTTGGAGAACAGCTTGACTCCCTCTTCTTTGGGGCAGCCCCTGAGATATAGGAAGACTGCTATCATGTCCCCCCTCATCCTTCTCTTCGTTAAACTAGACATACCCAATTCCAGCAACCGTTCCTTATATTTATTTAAATGCATCAAAACATGTTAATTTCCCTGAAGCATGCCCAGTTAAAACAAAGGTGTGTGGGGGGGGAACCACAAATGCATGTACAGCAAATGTGTTAATAGCCGATGTCCTAAAACAGAGCTTTTTCCAGAAAGCACCCCAGTAACGTGTGATTGATTTGATTTGTCACAAAGCAGTGATGTCTTCCAGACCCACACACATCCACTGTAATCCATTTCGGAATAAGCCAGAGCGTGTTTGTCATAAATCACATGATAATGTTTGCAATACAGTATGCTTCATTAGACTCGCCTCCTATAATACTGTGGGATCATTAGGTGGAGTGTAGATAGGAATCATTTTGGCTCCAATCCTTTAGGGATAGAGAGCCCCCATGTGTTTGTTCCATAAATGTGTTACTAATACCAGATCTTTTTTTCTGAATGGGAAGAATTGTTTGAGTTGATCAGCCGTTCGACACGCAGAACGAATATAAGGTCGCCGCACGTGAAAATCAACCAATGGGGTAGCACCTTGCTATCATTACTGCTACCGTGAGGGACAGTTCACAGCAAAAATTTAATTCATAGTCAAACTGTCAGATTCAGCAAGGATGCAGGGATCAATAATCAGCCTCAAGATTTATATATTTTTCCCTCATCACTTGTTTCACTTGACCCCTAACTCAGACCCATTTGGGAAGCCTTATCAGCGTGTAAAGGCAGTCCTCGGTTTACGACCACAGTTGACCCCAAAATTTCTGTTGCCAAGTGAAACCTTTGTTGAGTCATTTTTGCCCCATTTTACGACCTTGCTTGTTAAGTTGGTAACCCGGTTGTTAAGTGAATTTGGCTTCCCCATGGACTTTGCTTGTCAGAAGATCACAAATGATGATCACCCGATCCTGGGATGCTGCAACCGTCATAAATATGATTCGGTTGCCAAGTGTTCCGATTTTGATCACGTGACCCTGGGGATGCTGCAACAGTTGTAAGTGAAAAACAATCATGTCATTTTTTTTCAGTGCTGTTGTAACTTTAAACAGTCACTAAATGAACTGTTGTAAATCAAGAACTACCTGAACACTCTTGCTGTCGAGTCCCTTTGGAGCATGACTATATGGAAATCTGTAGTTGTATATTCTCTATTTCTGCCCTGGGATGATGGTTAGAACATCTGTCCTCTGGTGGCTGCATTTTCTCAAGGTTTAGCTATAACAATGAGGGACTCCATTGCAAATAACATATAAGATAATGGCAGGTGCTTCTCAAATAAGAATAGAATGGAATGGAATGGAATGGAATAGAATAGAATAGAATAGAATAGAATAGAATAGAATAGAATAGAATAGAATAGAACAGAACAGAAAATAGAATAGAACAGAAAATAGAACAGAAAATAGAATAGAAAATAGAATAGAATGAATAGAATAGAATAGAAAATAGAATAGAATAGAACAGAATAGAAAATAGAATAGAAAATAGAATAGAAAATAGAATAGAATGAATAGAATAGAATAGAAAATAGAATAGAATAGAACAGAATAGAAAATAGAATAGAAAATAGAATAGAATAGAATAGAATAAATAGAATAGAATAGAAAATAGAATAGAATAGAACAGAATAGAAAATAGAATAGAAAATAGAATAGAATAGAATAAATAGAATAAAATAGAAAATAGAATAGAATAGAATAGAAAATAGAATAGAATAGAACAGAATAGAAAATAGAATAGAAAATAGAATAGAATAGAATGAATAGAATAGAATAGAAAATAGAATAGAATAGAAGAGAATAGAAAATAGAATAGAATAGAATAAATAGAATAGAATAGAAAATAGAATAGAATAGAACAGAATAGAAAATAAAATAGAAAATAGAATAGAATAGAATAAATAGAATAAAATAGAAAATAGAATAGAATAGAACAGAATAGAAAATAGAATAGAAAATAGAATAGAATAGAATGAATAGAATAGAATAGAATAGAATAGAATAGAATAGAATAGAATAGAATAGAATGGTTGGAAGGGACCTTGTAGGTCATCTAGTCCAGCCCCCTGCTCAAGCAGGAGTCCCTGCACCATTTATGATAGATGGCAGTCCAGTCTCTTCCTGAAAGCTTCCAGAGATGAAGCTCCCACAACATCTGGAGGCAAACTGTTCCATTGCTTGATTGTTCTCACTGTCAGGAAATTTCTCCTTATTTCTAGGTTGAATCTCTCCTTGATCAGTTTCCATCTGTTATTCCTTGTCTGGCCTTCAGGTGCTCTGGAAAATAGGTTGACCCTATCCTCTCTGTGAGACCCCCTCAAATATTGGAACACAGATATCATGTCTCATGCCAGTAGCTACCGTATATGCTATTCCTGCTAGGAAGTCTCCAGGTATTTTGACCTTTTTTGGTGTCAGCAGGCATTTGCAAAGTAAGTGTCCTTAAATATGAAATATGCCCTTCAAAAAGAAAGTGTGTTTGTCCCAAAACGATTCTCCTTCGGTGTTTATACAGCAGAACTTTCTTCTCAAGGGTGGATGGACTGGATTAGGTGTTCTGTTCTATGCATGCTCAAGGCATGAAGTCGGTTAACAGAGTGGGACAGGTTTTCAAAGGGGCATTTCACTTTGGCAGAACATCAGTCAATCAAAGCGCTCCCCCCCCCTCAAAGCAAGACCTTGGGTTGAAGCAAACCTTCCCACAAAGTAACCTCCTTACTTTGAATCAGGGGCTGATAGGAAGTTTCAGAGAGGTCCATTTTCTTTTTATTATTATTATTATTATCGATCATCGCACAGTCAGCCAGATGTTCAGACTGGATTTGGCATTTTGTCTACCTATCGAGTCCTTACCCAGGACCTGGGATAGGCAGATGTGGATGTTTGATGGTATTACAGATATCGTCGCAGGATGGAAGCAGTTCCTAATAAGGCGCCTTTTGCAATTGACTAATAGCGAATTTGTCAATGCCAATGGTGTTCAAGTGGTGCTCCAGTTGTTTTGGGATTGCACCCAAGGAGCCTATGACTATTGGTACTACCCTTGCTTGCTTTTGCCACAGTCTTTCTATTTCTATTTGTAGGTCTTTGTATTTTGTTATCTTCTCCAGTTCTTTCTCTTCTATTCTGCTATCTCCAGGCACTGCCACATCCACTATCCAGACTTTTTTGTCTTTCTTATCGACAATTGTTAAGTCTGGGGTGTTATGTTGCAGGTGCTTGTCTGTTTGAATTCTGAAGTCCCAGAGCAGTTTAATTTTATCATTTTCTATGACTTTCTCTATTTTATGATCCCACCAGTTTTTGCTTACAGGCAAATGATATTTTTTGCAGATCTTCCAATGCACCATTGTTGCTACTTTGTCATGCCGCTGCTTGTAATCAGTCTGTGCAATCTTCTTGCAACAGCTTACCAAGTGGTCCACTGTTTCTTCAGCTTCTTTGCATAGGCGGCACTTACTGTCTGTTGCTGTCTTCTCAATTTTGACTTTGTATGCATTTGTCCTTAAGGCTTGGTCTTGTGCAGCCAGAATTAGTCCCTCGGTCTCTTTCTTCAATTTTCCTGCTCTTAGCCATTGCCAGGTTTTATTATTATCTGCTTTCCCAGCTATTTTTTTCATGTATTGGCCATGTAGTGCTTTGTCTTCCCATGCCTCTATTCTGTTCTTCATTTGGTCTTTCTTGTAGGCCAGTTTGGTCTCTCCAGTAGTTAGTAAGCCTTCCTGATATACTAATTTCAGTGCATCTTCATCATTGTTCTTCAGATATTCTTCCAAAGCCATTTTTTCTTCTTCAACCATCTGATGTACTTGTAGCATTCCACGCCCACCTATTTGCCTTGGTAGATAAAGTCTATCAATGTCACTGCGTGGATGAAGGGCATGATTCATTGTCATTATTTTTCTGGTCTGCCTATCCATTGCTTTTAGTTCTGCTTGAGTCCAGTCCACTATTCCAGCTGTGTACCTAATGACTGGGATTGCCCAGGTGTTGATTGCCTTTATGGTATTTCCTCCATTGAGTTTGGATTTTAAGATCTTCTTCACTCTCTTGATGTATTCACCTCTAATCTTTTTCTTGACTTCAGTGTGCTTGATGTTGTCAGCTTGAAGGATACCCAAGTATTTGTAGTACTCTTCCTCATCCAGACTCTTAATGTTATTTTCGTGGGGCATCTTGATTCCTTCAGTTTTCACTATTTTTCCTTGTTTGATAGTAAGTGTGGCACATTTGTCCAAGCCAAACTCCATTACAATATCTTGGCTATATATACGGACAGTGTTGAGCAGCGATTCTATTTCAGATGATGTTTTTCCATACAGCTTCAGATCATCCATGTAAAGGAGGTGGGATAGTCTGGCAGATGTTTTTGATGTTTGATAGCCATGTCCTGAGTTATTCAGTATTGTTGACAGAGGAAACAGTGCAATAACAAATAGTAATGGTGATAATGAATCTCCTTGAAATATTCCTCTCTTGATATTAACCTCTCCCAGCCTCTCACCATTGATCTGCAACTGTGTCTTCCATTGTGCCATCGATCTTTGCACAAATTTTCTGATGTTTCTACTGACTCCTGTTATTTCTAGGCACTTTATTATCCAATCATGTGGCAGAGAGTCAAATGCCTTTTTGTAGTCAATCCATGCCACATTCAGGTTGGTCTTCCTTCTCTTGCAGTTTTCCAAGATCATTTTGTCTATTAGGAGTTGATCTTTTGTTCCTCTGCTATTGGGGCGGTTTCCTTTCTGCTCAGGTGGAAAGAGATTGTTTTCAACTAGATGCTGTTGTACTGCATCAGCTACCACACCAGTTAGTAATTTGAAAGTTGTTGGTAAGCAGGTAATTGGCCTGTAGTTACCTGGTGTTGCCCCTTTTGCTGGATTTTTCATTATTAGGTAGGTTTTCCCAGTTGTTAGCCACTTTTCAATTTCTCCTCCTTGTAGTATATTGTTGAACTGCTTGGCAATGAGTGGGTGTATAACAGTTAGATGTTTCAACCAAAACCCATGCAGTTCATCTTCACCTGGTGCTGACCAATTTTTGATTTTCTTTGCTCTTTTTTCTACCATTTTTGTTGTTATTACTAGTTCTTTCATTTCAACTTCTGTTTTATTTGCATCCACCTCTTTTAACCAAGCCGCATCCTTGTTGTATTTCTTTGGGTTATCCCATATCTGCTTCCAGAACTGCACTGTTTCTTCCTTGTCAGGTACTGACTGATTCCTTGCAGTTTCTCCATTGATGGATTGGTAGAAACGTTTCTGATTGGATTGAAATTGGAGGTTCTGCCTATAGTTTGCAATTCGAGCTTCATATCTACTGATTTTCCTGGCTATAGCTGTTATTTGTTGCTTTATTATTTCCAGTGCTTCCTTGATCTTCCTTGTTTCTAAGTGGTATTTCTTGATTAGGTATTCTTTGGTCTTCTTGTTCTTCAGCTTCTTTTCTTTCATCTGTTCTAGCTTGCTTGCATGTGATCTTAACTTGCTGATCTTATTTTCTAGTCTAACCTTCCATTTTTCTGGTGCACTGTTTGTTTGTTTTTCTTCTTTGTTGATTTTGCACCCCAGGTATTCTGTTATAACTGCAGCTGTGCTGTACATTAGTTGGTTTGTTTCTTGCAATGAATTGGTGCTTATACTTGATATTGCAATATTTGCATCTTTTAATGCTTGTGCTAGCTGTTTCTTTGGAACAAGCTTCAATGCAGGTAGCCTTATTCTATTGTTTTTGTGCTGTTCTAGATGCTCAGTTATTCTTTGTTTCAATTCTTTTATTTCTTTAGTTAGAGGGTTTTGTTCTTCCTGAGGTAGAGGTGCCTGGTTTCCAAATGAGAACAGTTGTATATCTCTGCTAGATTCCTTCACTGCCAACTCCCCCTGGTTTGCCTCTACATTCTGAATTACTTCTGGTAAGGCTTTGATTTATTATTATTATTATTATTATTATTATTATTATTATTATTATTATTATTATTTTTCCAAACTCTCCCCTATACATATACCGTAATACTTATCAGATGTTAACATACTCACACTCCACACTCACATGCAAGATACTTTTAACAAAATGAAATAAATACACACACATGACTTTTGGTGTTGCTCGCCCCTTTCCCCTTTCACCGTATCCACACTCCTTCTTCTTTATCTTCTTTCTCCCTTTCTTCTCTTCCCTACTTCCCTCTTCTTCCTCTCCTCTCCTTCACCACTCTCCTCCCCTTTCTTCTTCTCCTCCAACCTTCCTACCTCCTTCTCCCCTCCTTTACTCTTTTCTCTCTCCTCTCCTTTCTTCCCAGAGAGGCCCATTTGGAGTAAGGCAGCTGGACAGATTAAATTGCCTTAATGCTCCAACTTCATCAAAGCCGAGGTTCCAACTTTTCAAATTCATGCTTTTGCAAGCTCTTTTTGAGATTTTCAAATCTGTATAATTGGATTGTGGAGATGGCCCAGGATCTCCCTGCGCCATTGCCATAGCCTAAAGTTTTTCCTTCCTTTCCATAGCTTGTGACGTCTTTTGATTGACTCATCCTATTCTCGGAGAGCAGTTAGTTCCAGTTCCTGTGTTGCCTTTAGAAGACTGGAAGGCCACATTCTTACTATTACGAAGAAGTCGGAGGCATGTATTTGCATCACATTTGAAATCCGGTCTTCCGTTGATGTCTGCAACTAAGGCAGACCTGCAAATCTCATTTCAGTTTGGTTATCTTTTCACATGGACATACGTCTTCTTCCTTTGTGCCTAATTCACAATGCAGTTGTTGCAAGGTGTCCTTCCTTGTTCGTCCTGTTGTCACTGTCACCTCCTAGATGGGAGAGTTGGCATAATGGCAAAAGGAAGAAGCAGTAGGGTGAGTTATTTCAAAGGGGTTAGATGAGTGTGGACTTTGGCTGTTGCTGAGTAATGCTAATTCTAATGAAGCCAGACTTGTCTCCTCAGAAACATAGATGGATAGACTGGAAGAGATAAGATGCAGTGAGGTAGGAGACAACGAAGGAGAGACAGGAAAAAAAACAATGCCCCAAGAGAGGAGAACAAGAATCCAACTAGGTTCCATTCCAATGCAGAGAAGAACTATGTTGCTATGTTCTTGAGAGCCAATTTTGCTTTCGGGATGAATGCTGGAAGCATTTCCTGTTCTCTCTTTTTATCTCTGATAGTGATTTATTCTTCCAAGAGTAGGAAAAGATCAGGGTCATATCTTCAAGGAACCACAAAACTCTGAAGTATAGGGAGAGTGTATGGTGTTTGTTGCTACCTCTAACTCTCTTAACTATAATTAATTAACTGCACCAGAGTGAAATAGAATCATAAGGCTGAAGGAACCTTGGAGGTCTTCCAGTCCAACTCTCTGCCCAAGGCAGTATATACAGAATACAGAATAATAGAATTGGAAGGGATCTTTTGAGATCTTCTAGTCCAACCCCCACTTCACCCCTGCTCAACTATCCCAAACACAACCAGGGATGCCTAGATTCAAGTCCATTTTCAACATGAATGCTTACTATGTGATGTTGAGCTGATCACACTAGCTCAAATTAACCTTCCTTTACAGGATTGCTGTTGAAAGGATAAAATAAAGGGAGACCTCTATGGAAACTGGATTTAGTTTTTGGAGTAAAGGTAGCTCATAAGTTAATTATATCTAAAATATTATTTTAAGTGAAAATAGAATATTATAGGACAAAGCCGCAGATGTTAGTACCATCTTTATGTTAAAGAATTGCCAAGGGTCCATTATATAAGCTATTTTTAGTTGGCCAGTGCTTAATTTTGATTTATGCCCACCTGCTCATGAAGAAAAAAGTAAAACAAAAAAAAAAGTAAAATAGAAGCTTGGGTTTGGTGTTCATGAAGTATCCTTTTGCCTGAAGGAATTCAGATGTATTTGCTTCCTATCATCGCCTGCATCCAATTAAGGCCTTCTCCATCAACCAATCTTACCTTAGATCAGGGTTTCTCAACCTTGGCAACTTTAAGACTTGTGGACTTCAACTCCAAGAATTCCTCAGCCAGCAAAGCTGGTTGAGGAATTCTTGGAGTTGAAGTCCACAAGTCTTAAAGTTGCCAAGGTTGAGAACCCCTGCCTTAGATTCTCTCTCTTTTTTTTCTTTACTGGCCAGAAGGATACACCTCTGAAGCAAGCCTTCTTTGGCTTTAGACTATCAAAGTCTCCAAGACAGGGGTCTTCAAAGATGGCTGGCTGAGGAATTCTGGGAGTTGAAGTCCCCAAGTCATAAAAAGGGCCAAGTTTGAAGACCCCTGCTCCAAGACATTCTTCGGTATCAAGATAGTTCGTGATTTATTATTAACATTTTTTATTAAACTCGGGTGAGGAAGCCCAGCTGAGGATCAGCAAGAATGTTGTTTAACCCCCTTCCTGGAGCAAAGGTCTTATTGTAGTGAAACAGGAGGTACTCTACATATCTTGTGAGAGTTGAAGCCAGAGGGAAGCAGCTCAGGAATTCTTGCTCTGGCAACCTTGAGCTATCTACCGTTTATTTTCAGTTGTTAATGGCAGCTCAAATGGAATGCTTAAATAGGGCACTTGCGTGAAAGAAAACTGCAAAGGAAAGGGCTTTTCTCGAGCTAACTCATTTATGAGTGAATTCCAGAGTGTTCCATTTGAAGGACGTAGCACAGTGGGAAGATGACAAGCTTCATTGTGTGCCACAGATGGTGGATCTTTTTTTTAATGGCAGGTTTATTAAAAATTACAATTAAAAAGATTTTTTTAAAAAAACCCTAATACCAACTAAAAGCAGAATAAAGAGAAACAATAGAAAGTGAAGAAAGAAAGAAAAAAATAAGAATATTGTAAAGAATAAATATCTCCCCCCATCACAACAAATATTAAGAATGTTATTAATTTATCACCTCCTTAATACAACAAATGATCTCTTTTTTCTCTTTTTTTCCAAATCCAATCTCATATCTATAAACAGTTCTTAAACCCACCTGGTTCTGCCCTGATTGCAAAAGTTTATTAAGGGTTACTAGAGGTAACATGTCTATTTTAACCTCAATCAAACAAACCAACTTTATATTCCTTCCTTTTTACAATCTTGATCTTTAGTCGCTTCAAATAATGTCCTAGAACCTAGACTGATTTCTGTTCATCTTTTTTATGTCCATTCTCACAAAATTCTTCAGTGCTTTAACAAGTATCTTTTGTAAAACCAATTTAGGAAAATTGGTCACTCTTTTTTATTTCTTATTTATATTTTCATCAAATAACAAGCCACAGATGGTAGATAAGGCTTCTGTGGATATTTATTTTTCTTTTCCAAAAGTGAAAGTTAGTTATTTATCTTCCTGGTTTTATTGATGCTATGTTTTCAGAGCTAGGGCAATATCTAAAACTTGGTATAAAGTCAATAAATAAACAAGAAATAAGAAGAAATAGTCCCCTGCATTAATTTATCTTAAGTTCAGAATTCATAATATATCTCCATAGGACATCCTCTTTTCCACTGTCTGAAAGCAATTTGTTCCACTGGTTAATTGTCCTCACTGTTAGGAAGTTTCTCCTTAGTTCTAGACTGCTTCTCTCCTTGGTTAGTTTCCATCCATTGTTTCTTGTCCTGCCTTCCGGTGCTTTGGAGAATAAATTGACCCCCTCTTCTTTGTGTAGCCCCTCAAAAACAAAAGTGCTCTTCGTTGATAACAACAATAGAGCAAAAATATGTAGATAGCATGACGTGTCATTTTCAGGTAACTTCAAGTGATCCAAATTCAATCATATGAGCTGGAATTTGATAGGTCATATTAATTATTCTTTCTATTTTCCTGTAAAATAAATAAAGTTGGTATAGGTAAATGATCATGATCATAGTTGATAGGAAACCAGTTACCCTTACACCTCCCATCATAATTCTTTTCTCCTTCTTTCCAAGTTTTCATTAACTTAAAGGCACTATTCTTTTTAACGGAAAACTAACTCCTTTTCTAATGGACTGGCTTGTTTGCAAAGTGTGTAAAAGTGGCTGGTTTATTGCTGGAAATAAGTATCATATCATAATAGAGATAGGACTGTTGACTCTTCTTGTAAGACAATTCCAGCTAGACTGATGTATTGAGAATGCTTGCTATAACGCCATCTGAAGCGTAAGATGCCATCATGGTGTCTGTAAGACAATAAAACAACATAATGAGGATTTTTTTTAATGATTATTCCTTTTAAGCATTTCAGTTGCACCACAGCCCTTTTTGCTTCTGAAACATGCATTTCCCACACAGCCTGGGTATCAGGAAAGGAACTGGATCTCATTAGGAATACCTGCCTCACCCAAAACTCATTTGCAATGTAGAGTAGGAAAAAAAAGGGAAGCCACAGAACCTGTCTTCCTGCTTCTTAGTCTAAAAAAGGTCATTTGCCACAGTAGTTGAAGAGGCTTCAGCCTACAGAGGACATTAGACAAAGTCCCGTCCCCACAATATTTTTTTTGTAATGATTTTCAGTTTGAGGGGGGGAAAAATCACCAATGCCCATTTGGGTAACGAATATGATTGATTCATCTATTCTCACCTTTGCACGTAGTTATAAAGACCACACAGGATGGAACTAAAGAACACTCTGTCTGTTCTTTGCTAAGCATGTGAACCCAGGGAGCAAAATCAAGATTTCCACGCCACAAATTCTAACTTTCTCTTCTCCTACCATGTCTTCAGATAGCATTGTCCTTGGTCTTTGCTCAAAATCAAACATGAATGAGTACTTTGGATTTCCTGAACTGGGGAGTAAAATAAACAGTGCTCTGTGTGCATGGCTGAAACAACATAGAGAGAGAAGGAGCTGTATTACAAAGGATCCTCTCCTCCTCCTACCCCCCCCCCCCCGTGCATTATTATTAGAAACATTTTTAAACTCAGCTAGATTCACACCTAAGTACGATGCCAGTTGGTGTAATGGGAGCCAGGCAGGCTACCCCATAAAGGCTCTGAGTGATGCAGACGTGGCATAAATAATTGGAGATGCTTCCATCGCGCCTGGAGAGATTTCATTACTCATGAGTTAGAATTGGTTGTCAAGCATAAGGCATGGAAGCCCATGCAAGGTGCCCTATGGTGTCATGTGGTGCGTATTTAATGCTCCAAAGAGTAAGAAACACACACGTGCCAGAGACAGATTGAGCCAGGGTAGAGGAGAACCAAGCCGTGAGAGATGGATGACAGTGCTTTGGGGTAAACTCTGCTGAAGGAATGTACAATTCTAATGCATATTTAATCTTGGGTTGAAGGGGGGGGGCAGCTTATCCCAAGCCTCTTCAGCCTGGGCCTTGCTTTGCTTGCCTTCTTCCTTCTCTCTCGGCAGTCATCCCCTTTCTCTCTTTGTTTTTACTTATTGTGTTGAGTCTTTCCTGGAGCCGCAGAACAGCAGAGGGGCATCCAATAACACCTGAACAGAGATTGTGAAGGCAACCAGGGAGAAAGAGAGAGAGAGAGAGAGAGAGAGAGAGAGAGAGAGAGAGAGAGAGAGAGAGAGAGAGAGAAAGAGAAGAGGGAGGGAGGGAGAGACAGAGAGAGAGAGAGAGAGAAGGAAAAAAAAAAACCAGAGGGAGGGGATCAAGAAGAGAGCAAGCGTGCATAGAACCCGACAGATGCCTGTGTTCATTTATATTACCAGCACGTGGGGGCAGTTTTCTGGTTTTCCTTACTTCCCTTCTTCTCTCCGGGCGAGGAAAGAGAAGGCAGTTTGCAGCCAACAATGAAATCTTGGCAGTTAATTGCAGTCGTGGGAGATGCCCTTCAGGTAAGGAGGCACAAGGAAAAAAGAAAGAAAGAAAGGTTTTAAACAATTTAAAGAAAATAGCAAGGGATTGGAAGGGGAGGGGGGGGGGAGGAAGGCTATCTAGGTAGAAGCATCTCTTGCAGATGATAACAGACTTAAAGAATGAAACTCTCTCTCCGAGAGATGGAAGCGGCTTGGTGTAGAGGTGTGTGGAAGAGTGGTTGAGTGGGGGGGGGTGGCGGGGGGGGGAGAGGAGAGGCACAAATTGAGATGTTTGGCTGCCATTGTTATGTAGCCTCCATTCAGTGTCGTGCCAACATTAATGCAGAAAAGGTTTGTGCTTGTGTTCGGTTTCTGGCGGTGTGATTAGAATAGAGATTTGGACGCATTTTGGTGGAATAAAGCAGAAGCCCCTCCAGGAAGCTGATGGGTTCTCGTCTTAGGAAAAAAAAGGTATTGATGGTGTGTAGATTCCTCAGAAAAGGTGCTTTCTGTTTTGGAGAAGCAGGGATTTTTGCCGGCTTGTCCAGGACTGAAGGAAGAGCTTTGAGTCACAGGGCAACGCATCGGAGAGAAAAGGAGTGTCAATTAAACGTTATTCCTTCTTCCTCTCTGAAATTCACTTGAACTTTTGTCATTTGAAAGATTTCACTTTCTTTGCAGCGGCACCCACTAGCCTGGAATTCTGTATATGGTTTTTTTCCCTCCCTTATGAATATGAAATATGACCAACCCCCCCCCACACCCCATATTTGAATTAGGGAATGAATTATGACTTGCTGTCTTAGGTTGGGTCTTGCTATCCAAAAGTTTTTTAAGTGTTGGCATTATTTCGTTCCTTGTTGGTTTAAGACAGGTAAGCATCCCCTGTAAGTTAAGTTTGGGGGAACATGCTCTTAATTTGCTCATAGGATAATTTGTTGTCACTTTTGTCATTTAACAACATTAACACATTTAAAAAACAACAACAACCCACAAGCAGCGTATTGCAACCAGATCTGTCTATCCATTCTGTGGTGGTGTACTTTTGAAATCTTCTAGCTGATGCAATTTTGATTTCTACAGATAAAAAATGAACAAGCCAACTTGGTACAGGCATTTAGCAGTGTTCAGCACAAATGTGTTCTATTTGTTCTACTTTCTTCACTTTTTAGAAGACAGCAAATAGCAGGCTAATAACATTTCCAAAACCTGCAGTAATTTGATATTTACTACCTAAATTGCCTAAATTATGTTCAAATGGATTTTTCTCGTATGTTAAATGATTCTAGTTTTAAATAGTGAAACAGCCATTTAAATCGTCATAGAGGCATTACTGGAGATAATTAGATGCTGTTAAGAGAGCAATTTAAAACTTCTCTCTATGCAAAATACAATATTAGGAATATCTTATTTTTGGCAGCACATAATTAGATGCAGCAGTCCAGTTGTTTCATTTGTGCAAGGAATACCCTTCCCATTGCATAAATTAAGTGCTGAAAATTATAAAATACATTATTCTGTGTTTAAGATGATTTTTTTGTTGTTAGTTGCTTGGAATTTATGTTATTGAAAATGTGTATCTTGTACTATTAGCAGCTTCATTTATTTTTGATTTCCTTTCAGTATAATAAATAAAGTGTGAGACATTGAGTGGATGAATAACTAAATTCCTAATTATCATCCCAGAATAAAATTTTCTGTTTTGTGGTTTTCATATTGCAATTAAATGGAAGCTCCATGATTATTTAAACATTATATTAAGTTGTATGCAACAATTGATACCTTGGTTTAAATATAAGAATTATCTCGGCTGTATATCTTGTTCAGGACCTGTTGGGCTGACCTTTATATATTTATCCTGTTGAATGTTTTTGAGAAGGATAAAATGTATAAGTGATATATTTATATAAAGAGTCAAAGGGAGAGGAACTGGATTGGATTTTTTTTCCCCACATTGGTAATGGTTAAGCTAGTAGCAATAGTAAATAAACATTAATGCATTTTTTTCCTTTTATTCCAGAGCTAATTTTGTAATATTAGATGTGTGGGCTGGACCATACATTAAAATGTCACCTTTGATTGAGTTCTGCTTGTAAGCAACCACTTTAGCAGAAATTAATTTCAGAAAAATGAAATAACCCAATGGGGGGGGGAAAATGAGTGTGTGGATGTGGGATTCTGCTCTATGGAACTCCTGATTGACCTTGAGCCAGTCAGTCTAGCCTACCTTATAAGGGTGTTGTGAAAATAAAGTTAAATTAGTATCCTGTATTTCTTTGAAGGATATTTCACATCTATGATAAACTTCTGTTTCTTACATTTTCGACCCAGATATTTCATATCAGGAAAAATAAAATGGAGACAAATTGAACTGATGTCAGGCTATGATTAAGAAACAAATATTTGGTTCATCTTTTGCTTCATTTTTTTTTTTTTCCTGGATAAAAAATAGTATTACATTTTTTTTTTATTTTTGAGTTTGGGCCCTTTGTATCGTGCCAAAATAGATAAGAGATGATAGAACTTTGCTACAGGTACATCAGTGAGCAAAATAAGATACAGCTACTGCAATTTCCATTCCTGTGGAGAAGAGTTATACTTCTCCTAACTTCAAAACTCTTTTTTTTAAATTATTATTTCACTTTGGTGATATTTGTAGCTCCCTGTGGTGAAATACATCGTAGTTGGTTCTAAAGTTGCCTTAAATGAGCATTGTGGAGGAACACTGCAATATGTTTTTTTACCGGAGAAATTCATATGGATCCTGCAGTGGAAAACACCCATGAAGGAACTTCAGCCATTTTCAGGGCTGAGGTGTAGGTCAAATTTATCATTCTCCGGATCCATGTCATTACAGCTGCCTTCAAATGGTGTTTAATCTCCTCTACCCTTTCCATGGATAGGCAAATCATGGAGACATTTGCTGCTGCTTTCTCTGGGATGAAACATCACCTTCCCAACATGTATGTGGGCCTAGAGTTAGTAGGGTTTATGATTTTAACTTAACCCATGCATTGTGATCCCTCCTTTTACAAACTGGCACAGAAGTGCATTGATACCTTTCTAGGCCCAGCATCATTTCATTGGGAAAATGAAATTACTAGAGAAATCTCAGATATATTTTTTTCCCCAGCAATACGAAAATATCTGAAATTTCATCACAATTCTACAATTTACAAAGGTCATTATTTTTCACAATGCAATAAATGCAACTTAGGATCCACTGGTAAGATTGAGTTAATAAGGTTTATTTCCAGCTTCTATGGGAGTATCTTTTTGCCTCTTCCGTCTGACATGCATGAAATAATTCAAGTTTTTAAGGGTAAAATGAGATGAATGCTTTCTTTAGAAAAATGAAGAATGAAGATTCTTTCCTGGCTGGGGGAACTATTTGGATCTGAACAGCTAAGGCAGAAGTATGGGTTGAAAGTTTGAATTTTAATTCCGTCATTTGCAGTTCATGAAAATATACATCACATATATACATTCAGGAAGAGATAGAACCTATAAATGCACACATTATAAGAGTGGTAAATTTATCTGGGTTTTGTTTTGGTTCAGTTTTATGAACAAAAAAGAGTAAATATTAGATAAATGCAAAAAAATAAATAAATAGGGAGACTATTGCAGAAATGTAGAGGACAGAAAGACCTGGAGGAACGTTGTCCATGGGGTCGCGATGGGTCGGACACGACTTTGCAATTAACAACAACAACAACAATTGCAGAAATGACTATGGAGACTCTAAGTCATCCAGGTCATAGTTATCCCCACTTGGGGCTTGTTATAGGAAAAATGGAGTGTTGTATCCATCACCTTGAACTGCTTAAAGACTTGTCTATGGGGATTCTCAGTCATCCAGGTCATAGTTATCCCAAAGATGCTTTTTCACAAGACAACTGGACTTTCTTTTTCTTTGAAGATGTTCTGCTTCTCATCCAAGTAGCTTCCTCAGCTCTGAAGCTGAAGAACTAAAGAAGCTTCTTGGATGAGAAGCGAAACGTCTTCAAAGAAAAACAATAGTCCAGTCGCCTTGTGAAAAAGCACCTTTTGGATATTGTAGACATATGTGGAAAGGGGCCTGCAGAAATGTACAGCAAGTGATATGCAGAAAAATGAGTATGACTATTCAAAGAGACTTCTTTACACCTGGTTGGGGAAAGGAAGAAAACTCAAGTCTTGATTTCTTCACTCCAACAGAGTTGGACCAGCTAAGCAGAAAAAACAAGTAGCATATTGGCACCGAAGTTTTAGACTGTCAGGAAAATCACCAATTACATTATATAATCAAGAGTTTTGAAAATCAATGGGACGAAAGGAAAACAAAAGATTTAAGCCCAGCCAAGCAATTCTAAATAGCTCATCACCTGCCTTTTCAACTTCTTTTAATGGACACTGATGGAAGTTTAGAATAATAGAATTCAGACGTTTCTTTTTCCCATTAATCTATTGTATTGTCTGTTGACCAAGATATATTTTAGGAAGATAGTTTTTGAAGGATCAGTTACATAAACAAACTCTATAATACCAGGAATTCATTTAAATAATCCTCCTCTGTTACCATTTCTTTTTCTTTTTTTTTGACATAAGTGGAACGAAAACAGGGAGGATAAAATGATGTAAAAATAGTGCGGAGAGAATGTCATTAGAAAACTTTAATATAAATAGTGGCTGTTCAGGAAAGGAGGAAAGTTCTTGGATTTCTCTGCTCAATAATTGGCTTAATGAGGCCCAAGATATTTGAACCTCACATCCTGATTTGGAAGAAATAGAGTTGTAAGAGTGCATTTAACTTAAACTTTCCACTTATGACTTGCCTGTTATATCTGTCAAGAACTTCTCTGGGCCAACTCGCTTGAAGAAATGCATGCATTTTTTGAACTTTAGTGTCCTTTTAATGACATGCTATCACTCCACTGTGAATAACTGTCCAAACTGTCCACTCTTCAATAGAAAACAAGAAGTTCATCTTTTCCCAGAAGTGAAATTCCAAGCGCAGCCAAAAGTTCCTTCTTACATAGAAGAAATCAATACAAATTTCTCCACAAACCTTGTGGAATTAGATGTTTTCCATCAATTTCTCAAGCGTATGACTTCCGTTCAACGGGGGCAAGAACATTAACATTTTTTCATATAAAAACAAAACAAACACAAACACAAAATCCTCCGTGGGTAAATGGCCTTCTAGAGGTTTAAGAGAAACATTAGGGACTCTTTAGAAGATTGCAAAATGCAAGGCAGGAGATCTATACTCTTTTCTTGCTCGTTAAAGAAGTACAAGATCCTTCATTCGTGTGAATTTTCCCTACATTTGCTTTTTTTTCCCTTTTCCTTTTTTGAGAAAAAAAAATTGCTAAAGCAAATACTCTTACATCAAATTGAATTGAGGAAAAAGCAGCAGTTCTCTTCTTGACACTAATAGAATGTTATAAAAGTCTATTACAAGGGTAAGCAGACGCTTCAGTGAGAGGTATTGATTATTCTCAGGATGATGTGCAGTTCATTAGCAAGAGGAGAGAGTTCCTATATTTCCCTATTTTACAACAATGAAAGTCACAAAATGCCTCAATGCAAAAAGTTTGCGTAGTGTGGAGAAATTTTACATTCTGTAATTGTTATAATGCACATAGTACATTCAAACAGTCAGGAAATAAAATAAACAGTGAGCAAACTTATGATGTAAAAAAGATGTTGAGACCCTAGAAAGAGTACAGAGAAGAGCAACAAAGATGATTAAGGGACTGGAGGTTAAAACATATAAGGAACGGTTGCTGGAATTGGGTCTGTCTAGTTTAACGAAGAGAAGGACGGGGGGGGGGGTATGATAGTAGTGTTCCAATATCTCAGGGGTTGCCCCAAAGAAGAGGGAGTCAAGCTATTCTCCAAAGCGCAGGAAGGCAGGACAAGAAGCAACAGATGGAAACTAATCAAGGAGAGAAGCAACCTAGAACTAATGAGAAATTTCCTGACAGTTAGAACAATTCATCAGTGGAACAACCTGCCTCCAGAAGCGGTGAATGCTCCAACACTGGAAGCTCTTCGTTAAACTAGACAGACCCAATTCCAGCAACCGTTCCTTATATGTTTTAGCCTCCAGTCCCCTAATCATCTTTGTTTCTCTTCTCTGCACTCTTTCTAGAGTCTCAACATCTTTTTTACATTGTGGTGACCAAAATTGGATGCAGTATTCCAAGTGTGGCCTTACCAAGGCATTGTAAAGTGATATTAACACTTCACGTGATCTTGATTCTATCCCTCTGTTAATGCAGCCTAGCACTGTGTTGGCTTTTTTGGCAGCTGCAGCACACGGCTGGCTCCTGTTTAAGGGATTGTCCACTAAGACTCCGAGGTCCCTCTCACAATTGCTACTATTGAGCAAGGTACCTCCTAAACTATACGTACTAATAATATAGCATAGTACTAATAGAAAAGAATATTTGTAGACTGGGGTTGAATTGTGGAGTCCTTGGTGCTCTCTGAGCTTGGTTGTTTCCTTTCAGGTATTTTATTACCCAACTAGTTAACATCATCAGTGCTACTAATGAAGATTTTTTTTACTTGAGTAATGAGATGTCTGCAAGAAAACAACCAAGCTTGAAGAGCAGCAAAGACTCCAAAATAAATTACCACAATGTAAACCTAATGAAGTTTGTGGAAATACCAGCAGACAACTGGTTTCCAGATTCTTCCAGCACTCTGCAGCCTTCTCCAATGCTTCTAATACCTACAAAATGGCTTTGAGTTGGTTCTCCGAATGCTATTTCCAGTTTTTAAGAGGGAGGGAGAAGACTGTAGAAAATGGGAGAGACAATATGGAGGCTGTAAGACAATGCAGAAGTTTTTGTTGAGGGAAATGATGTTTCATTACCCTAACTAGGTAACATCATCAGTGCTAGTAAGGAGTGCTCTTTGTGTCATCTCTTTACATCTCTTCTTTGTCTGAGAAAAAGAATTATATCATCTCCATGATACAAAGCCCTTCATTAAGGTCAATTGGAGGTCATCTTGCACAACTCCATATTGTCGTATGCTTTGCAGCTCATGCGCACCTCCTGACTTTGGTGTTCTTTGACGCTTTTTCATGATGGCGCCTCACTATGGAAGTGCCAGAACTGTCTCTTGTCTACTGTTCCTTAAGAAAGCAAGAAGCAGCTGTTCTATCTTGACAGGCCTTTCATTTGTAAAATGTTAAACCTTGACTATCAGTTTGAACTGTGCTGGAAACAGATGGTGTTTTAATTTACATTTGTTGTCTTGTTTTTATTAGTTCCATTTAAAAAGAAAAGTAAACAGTTTCCATAGAGTAAGTATTTACTCTTAATGAGATGAAGAAATTGGAAACAATTTCATGGCAGCTGAGATGATTATGCATTGTTCAAGATCAAATCTGAGATGCCAGGATACATATTGTATCCAAAGCTTTTTAAAAGTGGCCTTCCTTTTTTTCCCTTTAAATGCCAATATTTATACTATGCAAATGCAAACTTTATTTGAAGTGAATCAGTTTATTCCCTTGGTTGACAAAAGGAAAGGGGGAGAAAAAAAGAATAAATAGACTGACATCTTTAATTATAGAAGGCAATCTTGTTTATGGAGAAGGAACATATAGGATTCATTTTGTTAAGCAAGGAGGAAATTAAAAGAAAATAGTGATGGGAGAGGAAACGTTCAGGTGCACATCTGTCTATTATAGCCAAAGTCTAACTCTATTAAAGGTTAACAACTGTAATGTACTGTGACAATAACCTTGAGGAATAGGAGGGAAAATGGATACCAAGACAACAGACAGATAAAAGAAATCTGAGTCCAGAGCAGATCTGTAACCTGAGAAAGAATCTCAGATAAGATCTTCCCTAATTCTTATGGAGGAAGTGCCTTTAGACCAGTGGTTCTCAACCTGTGGGTCGGGATCCCATTTGGAGTCGAACGACCATTTCACAGGGGTCGCCAAACAACGCAGTCCGCCATTTCCCCCCCCCCTTTTCCTTAGCTGTGCTACTCCCTTTTATTCTATTGGCTTTTGAAAGCCAATAGAACAGACTCTCTTGAATAGAGTCTAATTCTATTGGTTTTCAAAAGCCAATAGGAATTGTCCAGGCTGTCTTTGCCCTTCTGAGCCCTCCAAAAGTCCCATTCTGCAAACGGTGCTGCACCAGTTGAGTAGTCCTCGACTTACGGCCGGTTGAGTAGTCCTCGACTTATGATCGGTTGGGGGTCACGGCATTAAAAAGGTTGAGAACCACTGCTTTAGACTTACAAGAGTCTGTTACCGCAACCTCATGATAAAAGTAGTATCAGCACTTATAACTTTAGTTTTCTAGTCTTGGTCTATCTTGAAAGGCTGATAACAGAATAAAACTCTCTCTGTTTGTGTGTGTGTGTGTGTGTGTGTGTGTGTGTGTATGTGTTACATGTACTGTACATGTAAACAATGACAACTTACAGAATTGGAAGGAATCTCAGAGGTCTTCTAATCCAACCCCCTGCTTAAGCAGGAGACCCTATACCCGGGGTAGGCAACCTTGGCTCTTTTATGACTCATGGACTTCAATTCCCAGAATTCCTGAGCCAGCCATGCTGGCTCAGGAATTCTGGGAGTTGAAGTCCACAAGTCATGAAGGGGCCAAAGTTTTCCCCATTCTGCCTCAGGAATTCTGAGAGTTGAGGTCCAGGAGCCATAAAAGAACCAAGGTTGCCTACGCCTGCCCTATAACATCTCAGTCAAATGTTTGTCCAATTTATTTTTGAAACTCTCCAGTGATGGAGCCCCCACAGCTTTGGGAGGCCAACTGTTCCATTGATTAATTGTTCTCACTGTCAGAAATTTTTTCTTAATTCTAGGTTGAATGTCTCCTTGATAAGTTTCCATCCATTATTTATTCTCCTGCCCTCACGTGCTGTGAGAGTCCCCCAAATATTGGAAGACTGCTATCATGTCATCCCTAATGCTTCTCTTTGTTAGACTAGACATACCTTATTCCTACGACTGTTAATCATGGGGAATAATAACTATTCGAGTTATTATTTTTCTTTGATGGTATATGCTGTCATTCAATGGTGGCCTTTATGGCCAGATAGGAGAATATTTGACAAAACTATATCTTTTTTGGAGAGCTGAGATTGTTTTCTTCTTCTTTTTTTCAAGGAAAACAAAGAAAGCCTTCCTTATAAAATGCTTGTTTGATTGTAAGCCCAAGTAATTATTGCACTGGGATTGATCACGCAGAACAGGACCTTGGACTGAAGTCAAGTCAATGTGTTAAAACAGAGTCTTCTGGAAAAAGTCACGTAGATACATCTGCGTCTCAGAGATTAACCTAATAACCAAACAGGACAGAAAGACGAAGCAATCAAAAAAGACAATAGGATTAGAAAGGAAGTCCAATTTTTATGGGCCCCCTCTTTCAATAAAATTATGGGGGTGAAGTAGAGAAACTGCACTATAAAAGCCACAGCTGGAGGTACCTTTAAAGCAGTGGTTCTCAACCTGTGGGTCGGGACCCCATTTGGGGTCGAATGACCATTTCATGGGGGTCGCCAAACAACGCAGTCCGCCATTTTTTCCCCCCTTTTCCTTAGATGTGCTACTCCCTTTTATTCTATTGGCTTTTGAAAGCCAAGAGAATAGACTCTCTTGAATAGAGTCTAATTCTATTGGCTTTCAAAAGCCAATAGGAATTGTCCAGGCTGTCTCTGCCCTGCTGAGCCCGCCAAAAGTCCCTTTCTGCAAACGGTGCTGCACCAGTTGAGTAGTCTTCGACTTACAACCGGTTGAGTAGTCCTCGACTTATGACCGGTTGGGGGGTCACGGCATTAAAAAGGTTGAGAACCACTGCTTTAAAGTATTTATTTATTGCTGTTATTTTTTCTATGTCAGGTGACCTCTGCTATGCTTTCTGACCCTGGTGTATAACTTTGAAAACTTCAAAGGGTTCTAAACCTATTGCAGAAGTGGGCATAAACATGAGTGAAACGATTTCATCCCATTATTCTCACACTGTCTCTCTGCATTGCACATGTAAGCAAATGCATAGCAAACAAAATATGGCCTGTAAATATTGTATTGATCTCCTTGCTGGTGCTTGGTATTTCATGTAAACTGTCAGGCACATGACTTCTTATAGCCCATTTTTTCACACCTTTCCAGTGCTGGGTCCTATATTTTCCTGCACTTATTTAACCCAGAATCTGAGTGTAATTTGTTATTATGGAATCACATCGTATATCAGAACTTATCTAAAATAAGTTCATTGTTGTCATCATTGGCACTATAATTCCTCGTCCTTAACTAATGGCCATTTCTTTAATGATGGTTCAAAGTTATGACAGTCTCTGAACAAGTGACTTGTGATGCGTGCTCATAGTTACGACCATCACATCATCCCCATGGCCAGCTGATCATAATTTGGACCCTTGGCAACTGGTTGTCGTTTACAGTGGTGGCAACCTCCTGCTATCACGGGATTGGAATGTGCAATCTTCCTTCCAAAAACCTGAAATGAATGGGAAAACCTGGAATTGCTTAATGCCTATGAAAGAGTAGATAGAAAACAAAATAGCTCTCAACACCAACAACAATCCTGTACAATTTCTACTTCTGCAGTCCCAGTCAATCTGTATTAACTATAGCCAGCTCTGGAAATCTCATTTTTCTTGCTCAAAATGTGTCACACATATATGTATGTATGTGTGAAAAACTATTTATGGTGAAAATTTTAAGAGATGCTTACAGAAGAACTATACTAAGGCTACGTATGACTCATTTAATCAGCAAATAAGAGCTAACCAGTTTGTGCAGTGGGCTTTACGTGCCTCTGCTCTGATTTTTTTCCCTACATTGTGTGCAATCCTTTGCATGGATGTGCTTAAATAGGGCTGCCAGAAGTCAAAGTCCAAAAAGTAAAAGTTCACAGGCTGAATAAAATGAATTTAATTAAAAAAATACTGATTAAAATTGCCTTTAAAATACATTCTCACAGAAAGAAGTTAGAACAATTAACCAATGGAACAACCTGCCTCCAGAAGTTGCGAATGCTCCAATACTGGAAGTTTTTAAGAAGAGACTGGACAGCATTTGTCTGAAATGGTGTAGGGTTTCCTGCCTCAGCAGCAGGCTGGACACCATTGTTGTCGTCATTGTCATTGTTGTTGTTGTAAAAAAAACAATATGGAGATGAAATAACAGAATAATAAAATTGGGAGGGACCTTGGAGGTCTTCTAATACAATCCCCTGGTCAAGCAGGAGATCCTATACCATCCCAAACAAGTGGCTGTCCCGTTTCTTCTCAAAAGCGTCCAGTGATGGAGCACCCACAAGTTCTGAAGGCAAGCCGTTCCACTGGTTAATTGTTCTCACTGTTAGGAAGTTCCTCCTTAGTTCTAGGTTGCTTCTCTCATTTATTAGTTTCCATCCATTGTTTCTTATCTTTTCTTCTGGTGCTTTGGAGAATAGCTTGACTCCCTCTTCTTTATGGCAACCCCTGAGATATTGAAACACTGCTATCCTTCTTTTCACTAGACTAGACATACCCAGCTCCTACAACTGTTCTTTATATGTTTTAGTCTCTAGCCCTCTATTCATATTTGTTGCTCTTTTGTTGCATTTTTCTGCACTCTTTCCAGAGACTCTACATGTTTTTTTTTATAAAATGCTGACCAAAACTGGATGGAAGAGAAGTGAAAGGAGGAAAACTGTTTTAAAAGTGAGGAAGTAAGGGAAGATCTTAAAGCAGAAAGGCAAAAACTAAAAAAAAAAAATACAATTGTATTCTAAGCTGCTCAGTAAGTCACTCTGGATTGTAAGAAGTGTAGTATAAAATGTAATAAATAAAGTAAATAAGATGCTGTGATAGATACCCTCCTAAGGTACCTACAACTTCTGGAAGTTAGCTGTTCCACTGTTTAATTGTTTCATTTTTAGGTAATTTCGCCTTAGTTCGTGGTTGAAACTCTTTTTAATGATCTTTAATGATCTTCTGCCCATTACTTTTTGTCCTGCCCCCATGTGTTTGGAGAACAGGATGAGCCCCTCTTTTTTGTGCAACCCCTTAAATATTGGAAGACAGCTAGTGTCACCCCTAGTCTTTCTCTTCATTAGACTAGACTTATGAAGTTTGTCAACCATTCATCATATGGCTTAGCCTCCAGACCTCTTATCATCTTTGTTACTCTTTTCTACACACTTTCTCAACCTCTTTTTTTTTTTTTTTTGTATTTAGCAATGATTGCAGTCATTTGCCTGTCTGCCTGTCTGTTCTTCTGTCCTTGCCAGTTTTATTTCTACCAGCAAAAGTATGAAAAGAGCCTTGATTATTTTGCTCAATATTTACCCACAAATGTAAGGTAACTCCCTCAGGTTTGTGTGTGTGTGTGTGGCAGGAAGAGAATTCATTTTTTTAATGTGTAAACGAGGTAGCGAATTAGCCTCTGCTATGTCTAACCAAACAGACACTCATATGTCTAACAAGATCTTGCAAGGAGCTCAGGTCTATGTTGGTAGGAAAGAATAAATTCTGCCTAAGCTATGCCCTGATGGTAGGCAGAATTTATTATGTGTCTCCTCTACAATAATCATCAAGAAATTCATTACTGATAACATGGAACAGCTTTATGAAGTATTTAATATTTTCATATGTTTCAGTGTAAAGCCATCTGTCGGTGTGACAGGAAAAAAAAATTAGAAACAAGAACAAAAGTATGTTTGTGGAAGGTTTCCATGAAATGTTAACAAGAGGTAGATGAGAACTGTTATCAGTGCCTTATAGCTTAATCACCTAGAGAACTGAATCTACATTAATCCCGTACATTCACAATTACAGTTTGCTCTATTTTACTTTTCCTAGCAAAGAACTCTTTAAAAAGAAGGATTAGATAAATCTGCCATTACAGATGGCAAATGTGACAGGAAGATTGGGCAAGATAATAATATTCATGCAATCTTTCATCCTTTATCTCTCATTATTTCGAAGTCTCTTTTCTTTCAGCTTTTAGCTTTTGTACGTATGGAAAGAAGGAGTGTACAAGATTTGTTAACATGTACATTAGCCAGGCTTTGAATGGCAATCTTTTAGCACCAAATATTTTTTTAATCTGAGAAGGTGTATTAGAATTCACAGGCAGCACAATTTGTGTATAACTTCTTTGTGGCTGCCTTGCCATAAATACATTTTTGCTGAAGCCACATGGCTGTTTAAAATGTCATTCTTAGAAAGCTAGAGAAAAGAAAGCCTGTTTAAGGTGTTTTCCTATGACTAATGTTACGGTGAATTTAAAAGTAGCTTTGTCTCTTGCCTTCCCCTCATTTTATGCATTAAATGTTTGTTCAGTCCTTAAAATCTACTTTACCCCTCTTAGATGATCATCCCTAAGACCATTTTTAAATCACATCACTTGTATTGGTTTCGTTTGAAATGTGTTATAGCAGGGGAGGATGGAAACTAATTGAGTTGATGTTATCAGGAACACAAAGTTGTGTTTACCATTGATACGATTACAACATATGATCACAAATGAGCTCCATTTTTTTTTGTTGCCAAGCGACCCAATCGTTAAGTGAATTTTGCCCCATTTTACAACTTTGCTTGCCACCATTATTAAGTGATTGGACAAAGTTGTTAAGTTTTTAAGTTTTCAGATTTTAAGTTAATGCGGCTGGTCCATTAACTTCGCTTGTCAAAAAGCTTCAAAAGGGGATCACATGATCCCGGGACACTGCAGCCGTGATAAACAGGAGCCATCAGAATTTTGATCACATGACCATGGGGATGCTGCAACGGTCATAAGTGTGAAAAATGATCATAAGTCACTTTTTCAATGCTATTGTAACTTTGAACAGCTACTAAAGGAATATTTGTAAGTCAGAATAGCAGAATAACAGAGTTGGAAGGGATCTTGGAGGTCATCTAGTCCAACCCCCTGCTCAAGCAGGAGACCCTATATCCGGGGTAGGGAACCTTGGCTCTTTTATGACTTGTGGACTTCAACTCCCAGAATTCCTGAGACAGCATGGATGGCTCAGGAATTCTGGGTATTGAAGTCCACAAGTCACAAAAGAATCAAGGTTGCCTACCCCTGCCCTATACCATCTCAGACAAATGGCTGGCCAGTCTCTTCTTAAAAGCCTCTAGTGATGGAGCACCCACAACTTTTGAAGGCAGGTTGTTCCACGGGTTAATTGTTCTCACTGTCTGGAAATTTTTCCTTAGTTCCAGGTTGCTTCTCTCCTTGATTAGTTTCCATCCATCATTTCTTGTCCTGCCTTCTGGTGCTTTGGGGAATAGGTTGACCACCTCTTCTTTGGGGCAGCCCCTCAAATACTGGAACAGTGCTATCATGCTGCCCCTAGTCCTTCTTTTCATTAAACTAGATATACCCAGTTCCTGCAACTGTTCTTTGTATGTTTTAGCCTTCAGCCTCCTAATCATCTTTGTTGTTCTCTTCTGCACTCTTTTCAGCACCTTTTTTTATAATAATGTAATAAATGTATAATAAAGAAAGGCAGAAATGTGAATGACTATAAACTTTTTTTCCCACATTCTATATAACCTCCTTGGTTTTACTATTCCTGCAACATCCCAAAAGAAGATATAATGGGTAATCTCCCCATGACGCTTTCTGAGGTCAGGGAGAATAGAGGAGGTTTGGAAGATACAGGTAGCTCTCTGAGACACTTCACATTTAAATTTATTTCCAAAGACCCCAAAAAGGAATTCAAAATCAAAAGTACCCTGGTATTGTGCCAGAAAAAAAAAATAGGCTCTTTCACAGAAAGGGAAAAATAAAACTGGAATACATATCCTGGAGTAATGTTGCCTACTCCTTGCTTTGAGGTTTTTAAGAAGAGACCAGACAGTCACCTGTCTGAGATGGTATAGGTTCTCCTGCTTGAGCAAGGGGCTGGACTAGAAGATCTCCAAGGTCCCTTCCAACTCTATTCTATTCTAGATGATATTGCAAATCCTGATTGTGAATATTACAAGGTTGGCACTATCATTTTATAGACATAAGGAACATTTTTTATTGCATAACCGCCCTTATGATTTTCTAAATCTTTTCTATTCAATAAACATAGTCTAATAGTTCCTGGGCTCAGTTTAATGCATTTGTCCCCTTAAATGTATTTATAAATCATGATGAACCATATTAATTCTGCTTTTGGCTTTGTTCAATACTCCACTCCCAATCCTAAACTCAGCAGTTCTGCCCTGTGCTTTTTCATGTTCAAATTGATAGTTATTTTATTTCTGACCATGTAATTAAAAAAAATTAGATTTGGATATGCCTAATGAATTCTCTTCCTAGCAATCATGTAAAATCATTGGAGCTGATATCAAGGCATCCAGTAAAAACAAAAGCTTGAGCAGCTATTTAAATCAGAGTCTTTCAAACTAAGAGCCAAAACTTCTGTTTGGTTAATTGTTATTGTAATGCGGGAAAACAGCAATCACACTGTTTGTTTTGTTTGTTTGTTTTTTTGAAAAAAATATTTTTAAAAAATAAAAAGAGAAAATGAGCAAGCAATAAAGGAAAAAGAAAAGAAATGATGCAAAGATAAAATATTATATTCTTTTCAGAACTCCCTTTTTCCTTTTTAATGATACCTTTAAATAACAAAATTGTTGAGACTTTGCATTCGGTTCAGATGGAAAAAGAACTTCAAAATCCTTTTTATTTACAGTTATAAATAACTTAAATGTATCTTGGGTTTTGCAGTTAATTTTCCATCAGCAATATCCTGAGCCCTAACCATAAAACCTTTGAAACCTCTTTGTCCAGTGACTAATTTTATGTGTTCTCCACTTTTGCGTGTGTGCAAATCCCTCCAATTGAATTAAAACTGTCCTTTTGTAATATATTTCGAAAGAGAAGATAATTTGAGGAAGGGATGACTATGGTGGTTTTGCACTTCTTTGGGGAACAACTCGCCAAGAGAAATCTGAGAATCTCCAAATATTTGAATTTCCATACTTCCATAAATCTGAAAAAAAGTCCTTCTGTGGGCCTTTTTAATCGATTGGGGGGGGGGAATAAGTCCAGCCAGGAAGGTTGATGTCAGCGCTGTGATAAAAGAAAGATAGAATTTAAACCAGAACTGTTTTTGCTAGGAATATTAAGACCTAATTATGAGAAGGAGAATGAATATTTAATATTGCATATACTGACAGCAGCGAGAATAGCATTTGCCCAATATTGGAAAAATGAAAACTCACCAACTGAAAAGGTTTTAATTAAGAAAATTTTAGAATGTGCAGAAATGGATAGGTTGACCCTAGAGATTAAAGAGAAAGAAGATTCAGTTTACTTTAGAACATGGGGTAACTTTCACCAATAGTTAGGAAAACGAACTAGTGAGAAATGAATGTTATATGTTATTTTGAACATATTTTAGTAAGAAGAAGGATATGTATTAACTAACTGATACCATTTATGATTATTGTTTATTACATTTATTACAGTGACTTATTATTATATAAGTTGCCAAGGTTGAGGACCCCTGCCCTAGCAGATGCTGACATTACTTGAGAAGATTCCCATACATAGGTATAACTAGCAATAAGTCAGTTTAATTGGACCTTCATATGTGGAGGTGATCTTTCTGTGCCTGACAGACAAATTTTCATTCTCAGAAACTCTAATGCAGGGGTAGGCAACCTTGGCTCTTTTATGACTTGTGGACTTCAACTCCCAGATTCCTGAGCCATCATGGCTGGCTCAGGAATTCTGGGAGTTGAAGTCCAGGAGTCATAAAAGAGCCAAGGTTGCCTACCCCTGCTCTAATGCGTATGGTACTTCTTGACTTACGACTGGTTTTTTTAATGGATTTTCAAAGTGGACCCCTCCAAAAGCTATTGATGACCAGGGTTCAAAGTTCTGGTTTTGCTCCCCCTCCCCTCATTTACGGCCCTTTGCCGGGCCCCATAGTCCCATAAACCCAATTCATGACCATTTTGCTATCCATCAACCATACTTGCAACGTGACACTCCCCCATTAGGGCTTCAAGCCATCCAGTCTCACCTCAAGGGATAAGATATTGTAAAAGGCAGGAGCAGTTTCATCACTCAGCTCCATCTTTTTTTTTTATTTGGGTGGGAGGGGAGCCATGTAGAATGTGATGTTTTCCTGTTGGAGAAAGAGAATAGTGTTTGCAAGCTATGACCAGCACAGAACATTAGAAACAGTACAGAAACAGAAACTTGGTTAGTTGGAAACTAACCAAGGAGAGAAGCAACCTAGAACTAAGGAGAAACTTCCTGACAGTTATAACAATTAACCAGTGGAACAACCTGCCTCCAGAAGCGGTGAATGCTCCAACACTGGAAGTTTTTAAGAAGAGATGGACAGCCATTTGTCTGAAATGGTATAGGGTTTACTACCTGAGCAGGGGGTTGGACTAGATGACCTCTAAGATCCCTTCCAACTTTATTATTATTATTATTATTATTATTATTATTATTATTATTATTATTATTATTATTATTATTATTATTATTATTATTTTGGATCATCGCACAGTCAGCTAGATGTTCAGACTGGATTTGGCATTTTGTCTACTATCGAGTCCTTACCCAGGACCTGGGATAGGCAGATGTGGATGTTTGATGGTATAACAGATATTGTCACAGGATGAAAGCAGTTCCTAATAAGGCTGCCTTTTGCAATTGACTAATGGAAAATTCGTCAATGCCAATGGTGTTCAAGTGGTGCTCCAGTTGTTTTGGGATTGCACCCAAGGAGCCTATGACTATTGGTACTACCCTTGCTTGCTTTTGCCACAGTCTTTCTATTTCTATTTGTAGGTCTTTGTATTTTGTATTATTATTATTATTATTATTATTATTATTATTATTATTATTATTATTATTATATAAATTAATGTTTTCTTTGACATAATGAAGCTGTGTATTCGATAAACAGCAAGTTTTTCAGAAAGGAAATGAACCTGGAGTTTTATTTGGATTCTTGAGCTGGATGTTGACAACAGAGGAAGGATTTGTGTATGAAAGTAAACCAACAATTAAAACACGCTTATATTGATCTATGGCCACAATAGAGATTTGATTGACTGAAGGCTGTCATTCCTTAACGTGTGAAGCAAGTCAAAGTTTAAAGCAAATGTCACTGGATCATATAGCAACAAATGACTTATGTTCCCCCTGGATTATTAGCACAGTAGTAATTATATAATTATCCTATTACTTAAAACAAAAGGAAGTAAATCACACTTAAAAATAACATGTTATAATTAACCTTCTGCCTATGCACAGCTGTTCTCTATATCAAAAAAATGTGTTGCATTTTGCTGGCCACTGACTGAGTAAACAGTATTTCGAATCAACGTCATCTACCCATTGGAAAAACTTAAGAAATATAATTTCTTCCCTTCCTATTCTTTTTAATATAAAATCAAGTAATAGTTGTTCCTGACTTCTCCTAGATGCTATAATGAGCTCAATAGTTTTACGATGCACAGGAACTTGGGAGTTCAGCAACTAGGGCTGCGTAACTAGATCAGTGGATGGGCGAGTTACTGTAATATACTCTGTAATATTCCAGTGGCAGTAAAAGTGCCCTACTGGGCAACATATTACAGTATTATCTTCATAATGCGTTTGTGACTCTTGACAGCACTGTGTGTTTTCGTTTATTGCTAGCACAAAGTTTCAGCTTATGAAACTTAATTGGAGAAATTAATATATGAAATCAATGAGACTTAAATAGGAGAGGCAGTAAGATGGATTGTGATCAAAATAATTGACACAAACAGAGTAGATCAAGTTGTTGCCTTCTCTTTCTTTCGCTACTCCCCATCCCATCCCAAATTCAGAGAGTCACAGCAAAGTTTGAGTGTGTTTGCTGCAAGAGTGACATCTTGTGGTTATTTGCTCGTGGGTTTCCAGAATTATTTTTAAATCATTACATAGATTTTTTTTTCTTTTTTTCTTTCTTTAAAACAACAACAACAACACCCGTCTATTAAAATGGGCTAAAGGACATTATTATTGAGTGAATGTTCTTGTTTCTTGTTTGGGGGCAAAGTGAAACAGATAATGGTTATTATTGTTCAAGCTGTACCATTTGGTAATATACCTTTATTTTACACATTTGATTGTATTGGCATGACTTAAAGTACAATATGGCTGTTTATCGTGATTGTTGTTTTGGTGTTTACTCCCCATGCTTAAAAAACAGTGTTTGATTGTCCTGCAGAAAAAAAAAACAGAAAGAAAACAAAAGGCATCTAATTAAGTCTGCTTAATAATAATAATAATAATAATAATAATGATGATGATGATGATGATGATGATGATGATGATGATGATGATGATGATGATGTTGGAAGGGACCATGGACGTCATCTAGTCCAACCCCCTGCTCAGGCAGGAAACCTATACCATTTCGGACAAATGGCTATCCAGTCTCTTCTTAATAACTTCCAGTGTTGGAGCATTCACCGTTTCTGGAGGCAGGTTGTTCCACTGGTTAATTGTTCTAACTGTCAGGAAGTTTCTCCTTAGTTCTAGGTTACTTTTCTCCTTGATTAGTTTCCACCCGTTGCTTCTTGTCCTGCCTTCAGGCGCTTTGGAGAATAGCTTGACTCCCTCTTCTTTGAGATATTGGAACGGTGCTATTATGTCCCCCCTCGTCCTTCTCTTCCTTAGACTAGACATACCCAATTCCAGCAATCGTTCCTTATAGGCTTTAGCCTCTAGTCCCCTAATCATCTCTGTTGCTCTTCTCTGTACTCTTTCTAGTGTTTCAACATCTTTTTTACATCGTGGTGACCATTATTTGGTTTTCTTTTATTTTTAAACATTGCCATCTACAACAAACTCCCATTTTCTCTAATTTTTAGTTTTCTGATCAAAGAAGGGCAGGACTTGCCATGGAACTCTTTCATCTCAAAGTAATAATAACAATTCTCATTAGCTCAGTTAGTTGTGCATTGTCTTAAAGGGAAGGAATGGAAAGCAATTCCAAATTATGTTTTTACAGTGCTTCATAAAGCTGTATTTGAAGTGTTAATAGCCCAATGTTCTTCTTTTTTATATTAATATGTAGAAATTGCTGAAGAAAAATGCTATTAAGAACGGCCAGTGCTACAGCATATTAAGAAACATATGAAATATTCCATGTGAAGTTTTCATGTGGCTACTTTTAGCCATCACAAGGATGCATCAGAGGTATAGATTCCTCCATGCAGGACAAGCTGCGTGTATCCACTCAAAGGCTGCATTGTTATTGGTCACCCAGCTCTAAAAGAATTTGGTTTAAATTGTATATAGAATGAAGGAGTTCAAAATCTAGACAATGAATTGAAGTTGATTCTTTCATTCATTGCATTTATATCCTGTTGCATTTTTGCAATTATCCTGATCTTTCAATAAGGAGAGAAGAGTTACCATGCATGCATTTCTTTTCTTTTCCAACTGCATACCAACTATAGGATCTTGAAATAGTGCAGATTGAGAGGTGATGTGTAGTCATATGAGACCATCATCCCCAAAAAAAGATTTCAACTTTATGTGTGTGTATATGTGTGTGGGTGTTTGACACTGCTTGTGTCAAACATCTGGAAATATAATGGAGATGTTTCTTACCTGAAGCTGTCTCACTGTCTCATAACAAGGCAGGTTATAGATCTATGTACAGATAGCCCTTGACTTGCAACTGTTTGATGATGGTTTGAGGTTATTTCGAAAAAAAGTAGAATGACACAACCTCAAAGTTATAATGAGGACCCAGACTGTTGGGAGCAATAGGCTGATTCTGTAAACTGCTTAGGCTGTAAAGCACTGTGAAGCGGTTTATAAGTCTAAGTGCTATTGCTATTGCTGTAACAGTCATAACATCCCCATGGTCACATGATCCCAATGGGGGGCACTTGGCAACCGGCTGGCATCTTTGACAACTGCAACATCTTGCAATCATATGATTGCAGCGTATGACCTTTTGGCTGACTTCAGACATACAAAGTCAATTGGGGAAGCTGAAATTGTTTAATGACCAACTGATTCATTGAACAATCATGTGGTTTGCCTAACTATTGCAGTAAATATTGTCCCACGATGACCCGCTTAACAATTGTATCACTTAGCAATCAAACTCCCAGCCACCTTTGTGGACTACCTGTAGTTACACAGATGACTTCTCAAACTTTTCCAGGAAGCTCTGCTTCAAGATGAACTGTGGGCTGCTATGTCAACTGGAAGCTGCTGTTGCTACATTAAAGAAAACGGAGTCTTAGAATTAATTCCTGCCTGAGCAGGCCATTGGACTAGATGACCTCCAAGGTCCCTTCCAGCTTTATTATTATTATTTGATTGATCATCCCACAGGCAGCCAGATGTTCAGACTGGATTTGCCATTTTTTCTACCTATCGAGTCCTTACCAAAGACCTGGGACAGGCAGATGTGGATGTTTGATATGATGATGATGATGATGATGAGGGTGGTTCCTAAATTAAAACGCTCATTTGTGTTCTGAGAATGTGACTTATGACCATTTTTCACCCTTATGACTGTTGTTGTTATGTTGTTAATTGCGAAGTCGTTTCCGACCCATCGCGACCCCATGGACAATGTTCCTCCAGGTCTTCCTATCCTCTACAATTTTCTGGAGTCCATTTAAGTTCACACCTACTGCTTCAGTGATTCCATCCATCCAGCCATCTCATTCTCTGTCGTCCCCTTCTTCTATTGCCCTCAATCTTTCCCAGCATTAGGCCCTTCTCCAGTGAGTCCTTCCTTCTCATTAGGTGGCCAAAGTATTTGAGTTTCAACTTCAGGATCTGGCCTTCTAAAGAGCAGTCAGGGTTGATCTCCTCTAGGACTGACTGGTTTGAACGCTTTGCAGTCCAGGGGACTCGCAGGAGTCTTCTCCAGCACCCTAGTTCAAAGGCCTCAATTCTTTGGTGCTCAGCCTTTCTTATGGTCCAACTTTCACAGCCATACATTGCAACTGGGAAAACCATGGCCTGGACTATATGTCCTTTTGTTGGCAGGGTGATATCTCTGCTTTTTAGTATGCTGTCTAGATTTGCCATAGCTTTCCTCCCCAGGAGCAAGCGTCTTTTAATTTCTTGCCCATCTGAGGTGATCTTGGAGCCCAGAAAAATAAAATCTGTCACTACCTCCATTTTTTCCCCATCTATTTGCCAGGAATTGAGGGGGCCAGATGCCATGATTTTGGTTTTCTTAATGTTGAGTTTCAAGCCAACTTTTGCACTCTCCTCCTTCACCCGCATCAAGAGGCTCTTTAGTTCCTCTTCACTTTCTGCCATTAGAGTGGTATCATCTGCATGTTACACATGATTTATATTCGGATGCCTGGCACATGGTTCATATTTATAACGGTTGCAGTGTCCCAGCATCACATGATCCTCTTTTTGCAACCTTGTGACAAGCAAAGTCAATGGGGAAGCCAGATTCACTTAACAACGGTGTCAGTAACTTAACAAGTGCAGTGGTTCACTTAGCTAATGTGGCCAGAAAAGTCATAAAACGGGGCAAAACTCACTTAAATAAATTTCTCACTTAGCAACAGAAATTCTGGGCTCAGATGTGGTCATACATTGAGGACTACCTGTACCTCTGGAAGACAGATAAGATCCTAGCGTTGAAGAACCTGGGTGTGGGGGGAGAGAAGACTAATAGAAAATAAACCCAATGAAAGAGAAATGGTTTTAAAGAAGGCAAGTTAACTTTATTCTTACCGATATAGACATGTTAGTATTATTCATTATCATCTCCACTGTGGTTCATGATCCAACACACAGACTTCTAATCTCTCACCATAGGAGTGATTCAGGTTAAAAACAAAGAGAGAGAGAGAAAGAATCAATATGGCATGAACACAGTATTTCAAGTTCTCATTATTGTAATATGTCAGTATTATTTCAGTGACCTCCAGGCCCCAAATTGTCTGATTTGTTCACTGACTTATTGTGCAATTTTGTAGGGCAAACTATAATTTCACTTGGAATCAGAAAACTCCATGTTTACAGCTCGGTGTCCCACTCTCCAGTCATTAGGGCATTCAGCAGTAATCAATACTTTATGCTTGTTACTAACAGCTGAATGATGTTGTCAAGCAGCTAAATTGCAAAGGACACAAAGGAATATGGAATCACAGCGCCGGGAGAGAGGTCTGGCTATTTGGAGGCAGTTTTCAATCCCTAAACAATATCTGCTGGGTGATCATTGTTTTATCATTGTAAACAAAAGTTATCTTGATTTTATAACGTGCCAGGAGAATTAGCAGCCTTGTGAATTTAGTCTGTGATTTGGAAGAATCTCTTGGCATAACTATATTTGAGCCACATTTTATACATCTTGCCTTCCTTCTCTTCCCCTTTCTCTTTCCTCTCTTCCCTTCATTTTTCTTCCTTCCTTCTCTCCTTCCTTCCTTCATCCTAACCCATCCCATCCTATCCTACCCCTTTTCTCTCTCTCCTTTCCTCCCTCCCTCCCTCCTTCCTTCCTTCCCTCATTCCTTCATCCCATTCCATTCCATCCCTTCTCTCTCCTTCCTTCCTTCCTTCCTTCCTTCCTTCCTTCCTTCCTTCCTTCCTCCCTCCCTCCCTCCCTCTCTCTCTCTCTCTCTCTCTCTCTGCATATGTGTGTGTGTGTGTGTGTGTGTGTGTGTGTGTGTGTGTATGTAGGTCTTTGGTTATTCGGGTTTTCTCCCGCATAAAATTGGAAGTGTCTTGATGATGTTTCGACGAAGTCCCATTCGTCATCTTCAGGCTGGTGTTTTCAGCTTCGAGGAGCAATGTGTGGTCTTAGCTGTTTCTTCCTCATCAAAACATCACCAAGACACTTCCAATTTTACGCGGGAGAAAACCCGAATAACCAAAGACCTACATACAAACACCCGCAAAAACCTCAGAAAACAAAAAAAAAAATTTCCTTGAAATTGTCTCATTCATATATATATATATATATATATATATATATATATGACAATTTCAAGGAAAATGGTATCAAATAACAGGCATAGATAGATAGATAGATAGATAGATAGATAGATAGATAGATAGATAGATAGATGGATGGATGGATGGATGGATGGATGGATGGATGGCTTATAATTGTCAGACACAAAGAACCAGGAACACTTGCTGAGATCAAAGTACTGAAGAGTTTGTTACTACTACCTATAGACAAGGTTATCTCAACTACTGGTAAAAATTAAAATGGAACTAGATAAGATGCAACAGAATTCACAGTGGGGCTGGACTTGAGTTTTTTGTAAGGGCCCAAAGATTTCAAACTAATGACACATTTAATCCCACCTTCCAACGCAGCCTGCTCTTATTCCAAATATCCAAGAGGACAATGTGTCAAATAGTCAATAGTTTTCTTGGGAGTGACCCCAGGCTTTAAGTAACTTCAAGTCTAAAGTAAAATTGTCCTACAGCTTCTTTTGTGGGCAATCTCTTGACACGGCTAAGTAACTGGTAAATATTCCCTAACAATTTGCCCCACTCTGCCATATATTGTAATGGAGTTAAATTAATGGTTTGTGCTGGAGGTAGATAGTAGCAGGAAAATCAATTTCAAAGTTTCTTAAAAAAGCAAAACAAGACATCAAGAGTTGTTGATTCCTTATAGTAAAAACAGTTCAACCAGCCTCTGGACATTTGCAGTGTGTGTGTGGGGGAGAGAATCAGGAGAATAATATTTTCCTTCTAGCAGCTATTTCTTCAAGTCCTTTTATATTATTGCCACTTTTTCTCCTGCGTGTCAGTCAAAAAGAAGACAAGTCTTGTTTACATTTGTACGGTTATGCGTTTCCACTTGCTGGTGTTGCAGAGGAATGAATTCAGTATGAATTAAAGATGTTCAGTCTTTTTTTTTTCTTAACAGAGAAAGCTCAAGTGTAAAAAGCTCTGTGAAAAGGACAATAACTGGTGCCTTCCAGTAAGACAGTTGCAAATTAGGCACAAAATACTCTTCTTTTCCCATCCTTAAAACATTCAGATGTTTTAGAAACACAGAGACCCACAGAATTGCAAAACATTGCTTTTGTACATGCAAGACCATACGGATGACCAGTGTATGGTAAAGCACATTGAACATAATTCTAGAAGTCATGCTCTGTAGGTTTCCCCTACCTTGTTGGGAGGAAAAAAAAAAGAAAGCCCACTGTTTTGAATTATTATTATTTTAAAAACTCATTATATAAATTACAGAAACTCTGTGAAGTTTAGCTGTTTCATTCAGAGCAGCATATGCTAGGGCCTGTTTTATTCACGGACAGTCACTCAAAAATAAATTTGGAAACCTACTGAAGTTCCATAACTAAAAACCTGGAAGCCGGAATGGCATACTCTGAAAATGCTAGTAAGAAAAGTTAATGCTAGATATCGAAGCACCTCAGTCTTAGAAGTAGGCAAACGGGGTGAGGATGAAAATTAATTTTGATGTGAAGAAAACACCAGGGGGGCAGGCTTTCCAAAAAGAACCTTAATTTCAGCAGTGTTAAATATTGGGAAGAAACTGTTAATAGTTTATTTTATAACCAGCCAAATTGCTTCGCTAATGTGTTCCAAATTTGGAACACTGCTGAAAATAATAACATGCTTTCACAGAGGGCCGTATTTGGAATACCTGTGGGCATACCGCTGATATTGCCCTTGGTGTTTGCTAAGGCTCCCACTCTCTAAGAATTAATGTTGCTAAATTATTTTACTTAAAGAGTAAGTAAATTGATAGGAAGCTTGCCTGTTGCAAAGGGTGCTTGCCAGCATTTAGCATCACTTTTATTTCCTTTGAGCCTCATGCAAACCATTTTAGCATTCTTAAGGAATTTGTGCCCTTGTTTTATATAACACCTTGTATTTTTAATAAATGTGTTGATGCCGTGCTTACTAAATATCATTGTAACTAGTCTTGGGAGAACATCTATGACATTTTCTCAAAACTCCAGCTCTGTCTGTATCCTGCTAGAAAAGCTTTATCTTCTTTGGTTTTTGCAAAGAAAGTACTGGCAATAGACAAGGAACAACTCCAGTTGATATTTGTTTATTTACTAACAATATTTAAATATCACCGTCCCTAGGCATTGACTTATTCCACAGTTTACAACATACCCCATGTCCCTTAAAATCATGTCATAAAGTGAAGTGACCTCATAATCTTCCCTAGCAACCATTGTTTTACTGTATTATAAATTATAGCTATAAATTTCTGCAGCGCACTTCTGTTTTTTACCACTTTGCATTAAAGACAGTTCCTACCACATGTCTGGGGGAGACAGTTCCATAGGGAAGAAGGACACACTGTGAAATATTGCCTCTACAACTCATACACTTTTGTACTGGGAGGTACCTGTTGTCAAAGCCATGTAGGATGTGATGTTCTCCCGCTGGAGAAAGAGAATAGTGTTTGCAAGCTATGACCAGCACAGAACATTAGAAACAGTACAGAAACAGAAACTTGGTTAGTTGGAAACTAACCAAGGAGAGAAGCAACCTAGAACTAAGGAGAAATTTCCTAACGGTGAGAACAACCAACCAGTGGAACGGCTTGCCTTCAGAAGTGGTGGGTGCTTCAACTCTAGATGTTTTTAAGAAAAGATTGGACATTCATTTGTCTGAAATGGCATAGGGCAGTGGTTCTCAACCTGTGGGTCGGGACCCCATTTGGGGTCGAACGACCATTTCACGGGGGTCGCCAAACAACGCAGTCTGCCATTTTTTTTTCCCTTTTCCTTAGCTGTGCTACTCCCTTTTCTTCTATTGGCTTTTGAAAGCCAATAGAACAGACTCTCTTGAATAGAGTCTAATTCTATTGGCTTTCAAAAGCCAATAGGAATTGTCCAGGCTGTCTCTGCCCTGCTGAGCCCACCAAAAGTCCCATTCTGCAAACGGTGCTGCACCAGTTGAGTAGTCCTCGACTTACGACCGGTTGAATAGTCCTCAACTTATGACCGGTTGGGGGTCACGGCATTAAAAAGGTTGAGAACCACTGGCACAGAGTCTCTGCTTGAGGAGGGGGGGTGGCCTAGAAGACCTCAAGGTCCCTTCAAACTCTGATGATGACACATTCTTCCTAGCTACTAGCTACTTTCCTACTACATTCCGAGGTAGTTAGCCAAAAGATCAAGAAATATTTGCTTTAAATAAGTAAGTAAGTAAGTAAGTAAGTAAGTAAGATGGGGCCATTTGGGTATAGAATCAAATATATCAAAAAAGTTAGGGAGAAAGTTGTTGTAATATACCAACTCTTGCCACACCAATTTCAGGGGTTTCTCCCCAAAATGTATTGCAATATATCAATGAAGACTCAATCATCCAGGCCAAAGGTATCATGGCAACTGGAACAAAATTATTATTATTGAACCAAAATAGCAAATTATTGAGCTATATGGTTTTTTTGTATCAACAACATGCCTGTTTAATTTCAGCTTGCTCCTTCCCATTCATTCTGGGATAGGGTGGGGAAAGAAAGATGTATATATGTAGCATAAGCTTGATTATAGTCTTTGGCCAGCTTCTACACACAAAGAGTGTCTCATCAGCATATTGACAATAACTTGATTGGACTAGAAGACCTCCAAGGTCCCTTCCAGCCCTATTCTATTCTATTTTAACTCATGTGATGACTTCTCTCAGAATCTTCATGCAGCTACTGAAAAGCAGGGGATTGACAGAGATAAAGCTTGGGGTCCCCCCACCCCTATAATTAAGAAAGAAAAAAAATCACATTAAACACTCCTTCCTATTTCTAACTCTTATACAATTACTGTTTGACTTATTCATTTGACATTTGTCAGGAATGACAACAAACTCAAAAGCACTTCTGGACAACACAAGACTTTGCAGCACCATTACCATAGTTGTGTGATTGTGACCTGGGTGTTCACAGTTCTCCAAATTCTCTTCCAGCCCTATGATATTGTGTTTTGTGTTCTAAGTCAGTGGTTCTTAACCTTTTTTAACGAATTGCCCCCTTGAGGAAGTTGTCATCGCCCCCTTCCCCCAACATAACCTCTCAATCACAACATAGGAAATAATTCTTCAATTTATGCAAACACTTTTTTTGTTTTCTTTAAAATTGTCATCAGGACATATTGATGCAAATAATTTATTTCCAGTCTTTTCCCCATATATCCCATATTCTGGCTAATGGCACGCCACTGTATGGGTAGAGGCTGCTGTGCAACGCGCATGAAGATAAGCGATGCGTAGTCACATATGTACGGCATTCTGTACTGAAGCTAGCTGGAGGGACATTTGAAAACACAATTCAATCCACTAATAGCAAGCAATTTGATGTTTTTGGACGACAGATATAAAGCCATTCATTGTACGAAAAAGTCTCCAAAGTGTCCCCAAAACCTCTTGCTCCATCGCCCCCATATTGCCCCCTTTTCGTTCCTTCGCCCCCCTGAAAAATGAAATCGCCCCCTGGGGGGCAATATCGCCCAGGTTAAGAACCACTGTTCTAAGTCACTGACTGCCCTCTGGATCCAGAAACTTATATTGTCACCATCATCCGGACAATGAATGCCAGCTGACATTAAAACATGCTATCTTTCCCATCTACTGGGACCCCATGGAGTTGAATCCTGAGTGCATCTAAAACTCACAGTCGCCCCGGGGTGGGGTGGGGGAGCTTTATGTGTCACCCTAAAAAATGAGTTCACTGGTGCAGGAGAGGACGAACAAGGGATGAATCAGAGCCAAACTAGCAAAAATAACCAAAATTTGAACACAGCATCAAGATTCCATTCCTCTCATAATCTTTATCATAATCACCCTTATAGTAATTCAATTGTTGCTATTATTATTTACTTTGGCTGGGTAAATTGATCCGTTGCTGTTCTTTCTTCTTCCCCTTTCCAAGCACGTCTTACCCTCAGGACATTTAGACAAGAGACTGGTCATTAAGTACTGATAACAATCAATTTGTCATTAGACTCCACTGCAATGTTTCATTATACTGTGGCAATCAGATAAATTAGCAGTAATTGCAAAGCATTTCAAATGTTTTTAAAAAATAATACTCAGCACCAAGAAGCTTTGCTAGCAAGGAAGTAAGAGGGGTGTAAGAAGGAGAAGATTTTATTCACATTCCCCAAAGTATCTTGGGTCAGGGGAAAAAAAAATCTAATATAACAATCTGACTTTTGGCAAACACAGAAACATGCACCAGGTTGAAATATACTTCCATTCTTATTGCCTTTTAAAAAGATCTTAGAACTTAGAATAACAGTTTTGGAAGAGATGTTAGAAGTCTTCTAGTCCAACTGCCTGCTCAAGTAAAGAGACCTTAGATGGTGAACCTTTTAAACACCAAGTGCTCCAAAACCGCCCTACCAAGTGCCCCCAAACCACCTGCTCTACTCCCTGCCCTGCCCATTCCACCCCCACCCCTTCCTGCCCTACCCATTCCACTTCCGCCCTGCTCGCCCACAGGGCCACCTATCACGTCCATGGCCTGCCACAGCAGATCGCCCAGACAGCCCTGCAGTGCCATAGCAGCCACATCTTCCACCCATGCCCCGCAGCATCATCTGCATACAACGGGGTGCAAGGATAGAATCTTGCCCCTGCTGCCTGGCTGCCATGTCCTTGGCTGCGCTGCTCTGCACGGGCCGCGGCCGGGAGCAACTCTCCTCCAGGGGGGCTGCTGGTGAGGAAGGGACCACAGGGGTAGGCAGGGTGGGGCAACGGCATGCGTGCCCACAGAGAGGGCTCTGAGTGCCGCCTCTGGCACATGTGCCATAGGTTCTCCACCACTGCCTTAGGCCATCCTGGTCAAATGTTTGTCCAATTTATTTTCGAAACCCTCCAGTGATGGAGCACCTACAATTTCTAGAGGCAAGCCGTTCCACCGATTAGTTGTTCTCTCTCTCACTGCCTTTATTTTACTTTACAGATTGAATCTCTTTTTAATAAGCTTCCACCCATTATTTCTTGTCCTTGAATGGTTAGAATTGATGTCCTTCTTCGGGATTAAAAAGATTTATATTTTATATTTAAAAAAACCAGTCTTAAAACGTGTGTTTTTGAGGTCAAGAAGTAAATGGCATTTAATTCACAGAAGTGGCGCAGCAAGGATTGTGATTTATCCTGCAAACGGTTACCTTTCCTGCTGTCATGTCATACCTTGAAAAAGATGTAAAGTTTCTGCAGAGAAAAAAAATGTAAAAAGGTCCTACTAAATGCTAGTTTTTAGTTTTGTAGTCAAGAGTTGTTTAAGAGAAGAAGGTAAGTGTGGAAAACTCTGTTTTCTAATCTGCAATATTTCCACACTAATTTTCTTGGAAATGTCTGCTCTGAATGTCAAAAGATTGCAAAGATATTGGGTATGAATAGTGTGGTATTTTGAAGATTTTAACTAAATATGCTGGCTGGGGAATTCTGGGAGTTGAAGCCGTTTAATTTTAAAGTGGGTATGGTTGAATAATATTGGTATATATTGTGGATCCTACAGCAATCCATAGAGCTATGTATCAAAGTGACTTTGTGCAGTCAAAATTTCTGAGCCAAATGAGATGCAATTAGTATTTGGAGAGCAAAATTATGTGCTGTTTTATTTCATGACAGAATAGAGAATTAGTATCATAATTATGAGAAAGATAGATTACGTGAGTGAATTAAGCTCTTAATGTTTTATTTCTGGATGAACTGAGTATTATTTTTCTATTCATGCTCTGTACATTTCTGGACTGATTGAAAATGCAAGAAAGAGATCTTATGGAGCTTGCTTTGTGAGAACCATCAAGCACTAGCCTCAGCAAAAAATCCACTCTTGATTTGGCCACCCTAAATCCACCAATTTCTCCTTGTGAGATTTCTTGAGATGATTGTAACAAATTAGAGTGTGTTTTTCAATGATTCAAGTCAAGTCAAAATAGAGCTGGAAGGGGCCTTGGAGATCTTCTAGTCCAACCCACTGCTCAAGCAGGAGACCCTATACCATTCCAGACAAATCTGTCCAGTCTCTTCTTAAAAACCTCCAGTGATGGAGTACCCACAACTTCTGAAGGCAAGCCGTTCCACTGGTTAATTGTTCTCACTGTTAGGAAGTTTCTCCTTAATTCTCTCTTTGGTCAGTTTCCATCCATCGTTTCTTGTCCTGCCTTCAGGTGCTTTGGAGAATGGGTTGACCCCTCTCTTCTTTGTAGCAGTCCCTCAAATACTGGAATACTGGAATGAGAAACAAATTCCTCATTCATTTCCTAAGAGTATAATGAAGGTACGCCTAATGTTAGTGCTGGGCCAGTATATTGAGATTGTAACTACTGTAGATCAGAACCATCATGGATAAAATGAAGGTGAAGGTGGCACCAGTGGCAAAACCAAGTTCTTCATATGAAAGTCCTTTCAGAGGACCAAGCTTCCTTTGGCTTCTTGGACTACCCTTTTGATTTTACATGCATGTGCTTTTGAACACAGAACATAGGGACCTTGGAGGTCTTCTAGTCCAACCCTCTGCTCAAGCAGGAGACTCTATACCAAGAGTAGGCAACCTGGGCTCTTTTATGACTCATGGACTTCAACTCCCACGAGTGTCAGAATCCAGTTATATTTCATCTCTAGTTATCAACTATGGAAAACCCCATTTCTGCCCTCTCTGGATTCTGTCATACGATGAAGGGGAAGGGGGGTGAACAAAGGGGCTTTATGGCCCTCACTTCCTTCCGTACAACTTCAAAAGGGACTGAATGTGGATACCACCAAAAGGACTAACCATAACAATGGGGCCATCAGTTTTCATCTACTCCCCTCTGAAGTCTCCCTTCCACCGGCAGTCAGGAAAAAGGGGGTGGAAGTGTAACCTCTGGGATTGTCGCTGAAAAGCCATAGCTGGCTCAGGAATTCTGGGAATTGAAATCCATGAGTCATAAAAGAGCCAAGGTTGCCTACCCCTGGTCTATACCATTTCAAACAAATGGCTGTCCAGTCTACTCTTGAAAACTTCCAGTGATGCAGGTTATTTTTTCAGCATAGCTCTCTTATATATTTGGTTTTCTCTTCTTCGACCTCGACAAAATATAGAGCTATTCCAGAGTGCTCTAAAAATTATATGTTTTCATGTGGAACTGCTTTATCTGATAGACATAGGAGACACATTTTAAGGAGAACGTTTAACAACACCGTTAGATTCTAGCTTGAGTGAAAATAATGAAAACATGATTTTATTTCACTAGCACTTAATTAAAAATTGAAGAGAATGGCAAAATACCACAGCACCCAAAAGTTTTCTTTCCTTGTTTGTTAATTTGTTTATTTATTTATGGTATTGTTCTTCCCAGAGCCGTTTGGCCTGTTTCAAAGTCAGGACATTGATGTCTTCTTTACTGATGAACACCATGTTTAATATATGTTGATTTAATAATAAAATTAAGCCCCAAAAGATTTCTTTCTAATGCCCTTTAAAATGTGTGAATGGGACCATCAAAAGACTAATGTAGAAAGAAAAAGAAAGGAAGGAAGGAAGGAGAGGGAGGGAGGGAGGGAAGGAAGGAAGGAAGGAAGAAAGAAAGAAAGACAGAAGGAAAGAAAGAAAGAAAAGAAAGAAAAAAAAGAAAGAAAGAAAGAAAGAAAAAAAGAAAGAAAGAAAGAAAGAGAAAGAAAGAAAGAAAGAAAGAAAGAAAGAAAGAAAGAAAGAAAGAAAGAAAGAAAGAAAGAAAGAAAGAAACGGCCATTTCATCTCTCCTTAAAGATACATGAATTTATTTTCACATCATGAAGAAAGTCATACAAAGGTATAAATAGAAGCTACGTTCCTATGACTGGAGAACTTTTTAAAGGACGGTTTGCTAAAGGATTTGGGCCAAGAGGAATTTTACTTTGGATTTTCAACTGCTGCAGGAGATCCAACATTGCTTATGCTGCCTGATTTTTTTGAATGTCTGGGTCAGCTTGAACAAGTTTAAAATGAAAGTATAAAGAAAGGCTGGAAAATGTCTATCTAGGGCAGTGTTTCCCAAACTTGACAATTTTAAGGCTGTGGAATTCTGGGAGTTGAAGTCCTCATGCCTTAAAATTGTCAAGTTTGGGAAACACTGATCTAGGAGAAAATGCTGGAAAAAGGCTAGGCGATTTGGAGAAACCTCAGAGTTTATTGCCTAAGGATAACTCTGTAATTATACTTTTGAATTTTCTTTCATTTACTGGTTCCCATTAAGGACAAGAAACTTATTTTGGAACCAGATGCTAAGACTATTTTAGCATGCACTCACAGCGTTAATAGAAAGCATCTACAGGGTCTCCTTTATTGCTATTATTTTCTCTGATGGTGTGCTCTGCAGAAATGCGTTGAACTTGAATTGTTTGGGCAGAGCTCCAGGTAGGGAAAGGATGGGAAGACTTCATGTTTTCCTTCAACCTTGCCCAATGTTCTTTCTTTAAAATGAATGCCATCTCATCTATTGGCATATTAAAACTTATAGCAGTCTCCATTGCAAGCCTACTCAAGGGTCTATTACTTTGGGTTCTGTTGATTAGGAGTCCAACTACTGGACCTCGACAACAGATCCATAGGATGTCTATGAAAATTCTCATCCTATGAATTCTCATCCAGGTCACAGTTGTCTCAAAGGTGATTTTTTTCAAAAGACAACTAGACTTTTTTTCCTTGAGAGAGGAGGAGGAGGAGGAGGAGGAGGAGGAAGGAGAAGGAGAAGGAGAAGAAGAAGAAGAAGAAGAAGAAGAAGAAGAAGAAGAAGAAGAAGAAGAAGAAGAAGAAGAAGAAGAAGAAGAAGAAGAAGAAGAAGAAGTAGTTGTTGTTTGCTTCTCCTTCAAGAAACAGTGGGGGTGAAGGGATGTTCTACTCACATCCACAGAATATGGATGGATTTGGTTTGGTTTCTTGTTCTGTTTTCCAGACTGAATGTCAAAACTTTGAGGAAGTCCAGTGAAGAAACAGGCACAAGTTCACTAAGATTATTGGATGCACAGAGGTGGAAATATTTGATATCGCCCATTATGGAGGAATGGGTGGTTCAGATTTTGCTGAAATGGATCAGTTCACCTCTTTGATTGGAGAACGTACATAATCTACAGTTATTGCTGACTGGAAACTTTTATGGACTTTTTTGTGTAAAAATGAGCTTGTGACTTAAGGGTTTAATGATTAGACAGCATACATTAGAGACAGAAGAGCAGGGCTTTTTTTGTCATAGAACGCCCAGAACGGAGTTCCGGCACCTTTTTTGGATGGAACCTTGTAGAGTAGGCAAGGCGGGTTGTATAACATGTGAGTTCTGGCACCTTTTTTTTTTCAAAAAAAAAAAAGCACTGCAGAAGAGTAATATCATATAACTTTAGAAAGAGTGTTCAAAATGTATTTGTACTTGTCACCAATGAGAGGAATATCAGAAGTCACTTTGTATTTTCTTTCTGCATTTTCTATTTTTCCTCAAGTTTCTTTTTTTCATTTAGTGTACATTAGCTTTTTCTTCGATTTCTTTCTTTCTTCCTTCCTTTCTTTTTATTGTTTACTTTATTCTATACTGCACACACAAATATGTATTGTATTTAATATATTTAATAATAAAAATGTGATTAATATAATATAATTAATAGAATTATAATAAAGAGACAGCCACAGGTTCACAAGGGTGAGCTGTCTTTAATGGTGTGTCTTTAATGGTGTGATACCATCCTTCTCCCCAAGGTCAGCAGCACTAAATTTATTTATGATCAACAAATTATGCTATATTGACTTTTGCTACTAAACTAGGTAACACAGCTGGCCCAAGATATTTTGTAGCCTGAAAGAAGGAACTAGACAAATGCATACTGCTAGCTGATTGTTACTCGTAATTCAACAGTTTGGGAAAATATCACTGAATCTGGAAGAGAATGCTATTCAGGCAAGGACATACATAGTCATATTCTTTAATTGAGCTACAGAATTCAAGATCAAGGTTACTGTGGTTCCCTTCCACCAACATCTGCTGTTTGATAACATGAGGATGAAGTTGTATATTTGAATGCTCCTTTGTGTGCAAGTAAACATACAGAGAAGCAAAATAAACACTCTGTCTCTGTAAAATAAAACCATCAACATTTAAAACAGTGGATATACTACAGACCTTAACATTTAATATCCAACTCATATACAGACTTCATAGTTTTCAGGCATAATTGTTTTCTACAAGGGCTTGAATGTACTATACTTCAGGGCCATCATTTTGAGAATTCTAGCATCGTTTGAATAAGTCAATTCTATCTTTACTCTTACGAATTTTTAAAAAAAAAGATAACAAAAGTAACTATTATTTGTCTAAATCACTGCATTCTTTTCAATCCATGAAGCATCTTTAAGAGGAATCTCTGTCAAATAAATTATCTTCCATTTTTAACGAGCATATTTCTTCTGAAGTGCCCGACGTTGTAAGTATTATGTTGTGACTTTTGCTGTCTCCACAGAGAACATGGTCCAGAATTCAAAATGCCCTGTTTTTTCCCTTTTCTCTATCAATTAAAGTGAACATGGGACAAAATAAAACGTAATTTGTGATATAATTTCTTTAGAAAGTCAGCAATGCAATAATAACAATCTTAATAAGGTTTCACTGATAGTAAAAACAAAAAAAAAAAAAAACAACCCACCAAGTCAAGGAAGTTATTTTAGAGACATCATTGTAGGAAAAGTGAAAAGAAACTGATTTGATTTCAGATTAATCTGCCAAGAGATTGCTGGCTAGTAACATCCATGTTAACACATGGATGTATTATATCACATTGTTCTCTGAATGTGTTATTCTCGGAAGCCCTGGGGTGGAAGGAAGGTGGTTTAAGACTGTTACTAGGGCAAGGAATCAAATTTGTTTGTAGCTGTAAGTTCACTATTTGCCATATACTCATTGCAGCAAAGAATTCACCTAAAAGAACATAGAACATAGAATAATAGTGTTGGAAGCATACTTTAATTTCAGCACTCTGGATACCTGGCTTCCAGTAGCCTTAGCAGAAGCAGGCAAACTGATTCAAGCCCCTCTGACTGGAAAGATACTACTTAGCTAATACGTTTAGAGCACTGTTTCTCAACCTTGACAATTTTAAGGCATGTGGACTTCAACTCCCAGAATTCCACAGCCAGCAATGCTGGCTGTGGAATTCTGGGAGTTGAAGTCCACATGCCTTAAAATGGTCAAGGTTGAGAAACACTGGTTTAGAGTATAAAACATTGAATAATAGGGTTGAAAGGGACCTTGGAGGTCTTCTAGTCCAATCCTTGCTCAAGTAGGAGACCCTATTCCAGTGATGGCAAAACTTTTAGAGACCGAGTATCCAAACTGCAACCAAAAACCCCCTTATGCATCATCGAGTGTCGGGTGGATGTGGCCCATTAGCTGGGCGTGGCCCATTGGGTGGGCATGGCTATGGTGGTAACGGCAGACTGGGTGGGACTAAAAAGTTCAATCAATCAATTCCAATTTTGCAAGATCTTTTTTTTTCCCATGAGAAGTTGAAATTGACTGATTGAACTTTTTTTTTTTTTTTTGCACATGGCGGTGGAGGCCTAAAGTGAAAAGGTTTTATAAAACCCAGCTGAAGGCCTAGGACTGGGGCGATGGCATAGTTGCCCACAGAGAGGGCTCTGAGTGCCGCCTTTGGCACCCGTGCCATAGGTTCGCCACCACTGCCCTATTCCATTCTGGCTGTCCAGTGTCTTCTTAAAAATCTCCCATGATGGAGCACTCACATCTCCAGGAGGCAAGCTATCCTACTGATTGACATTGCTTCCTTTGAATCTATCCTCAGATCATAAGTAGAAAACCTGATTTGGGACAGAGATATTGAATGAAACTTTTATGTTACCAGCTGAACTGACTTCAGAAGGAACAAATGATTGAATGTCCCTACTGCTGCAGGAGAAAAATACAGTATACTAAATGAATGAATAATGGATTTTGAATGAAGGCATAGTATGTTCTACTGACTTTTGGGTTTGCCCTAATCTGCCAATCTTACTATCGTAACTTGTTTAACAAACCATGATTGAAAAAAGCTGAGGTGTTCTGTATGTATGTAGGAATACTTTGGAGTATAGGCCTTTCGAGAAATGTTTTACCTGACTTGTTAAGAATTAAATAAAGTGTGAACCTCAAGGGAAGGTGTAAATCTGGAATTCTTGGCTAAGAAAGCTGAAACTGAATGTGATCAAGTGCGGATCTTAGATTGCAAGAAAACGTATTTTAGGAAGATGTCAGAATCCAATTATATTTCATCTCTAGTTATCGACTATGGAAAACCCCATTTCTGCCCTCTCTGGATTCTGTCATATGATGAAGGGGAAGGGGGGTGAACAAAGGGGTTTTATGGCCCTCACTTCCTTTGGTACAACTTCAAAGGGATTGAATGTGGATACCACCAAAAGGACTAACCATAAAAATGGGGCCATCAGCTTTCATCTACTCCTCTCTGAAGTTTCCCTTCCACCAGCAGTGAGGAAAAAGGGGGTGGAAATATAACGCCTGGGATTGTCGCTGGAAAGATGGTGGGGTGGGGTGGGGCTGCTGGGGACCCTTTAAAATAATGACAAAAAAAAAGCAATGACAGGTAGGAGAAAATAATGGGAAACATACCTTAAAGATAGTGGCAGTTCTTTCTTTTTTTTTTTTTTTAGAAGAGACTAAAGGCTCATTCAGGAACATATATAATGAGAAGGAAAATGGAGGGCAGTGGAATAGGCCACTGTGTCAGTACAAGATGAGTGAAAATCTGAAAATCAGAGAAGACACATATAGAAGATGAAAAAGTGGACTATTCATAACAAAGAACACACTCAAAACTTCCTTGGTGGATACAGTGTCTGGAAAGCAGGAAAAATAATATGCTTAGAATAAAGAGCAGAGAGAAGAAAACCCTTAGCAGCAGTTTTGACAGTAGAACCAATTACCATTTTTTTCTCCCTGGATGTAATCAAGGAAAGGCATCTGTTTGAAATGCTGAGCAAGGGAGGTTTGTAACCCCTTCCAGGTTTTGGATTATATCAAGAATGACTTAGAGCAGGGGTCTTCAAACTTGGCCCTCTTATGACTTGTGGACTTCAACTCCCAGAATTCCTCAGCCAATTTGATAAAAGGAAATAAAATTCAGTTTATCAAGGTTCAACCTTAGCAACAACTGTTGACATGAGTTAAAATCACCAAATATTATTACACCAAAAAAAAAAGATTAAAAGAAACACTATCAACATACTAGTGCAATGTCTCTATTGTCATTAAAGGGCGGATATGACTGGCAATGCTTAAAATTTAATGATTATCAGTGGCATTTAAACTTAATAAGTTATTAGATATTTTGAAGGCTGCACTGGCATTCAAGCTATCCGAGCAAAAGGTTCAGCTGGTCATCCTAGGAAAGACATTAATAACCAATTTTCTTTAGCTTCTTTATAAAAAGTAACGCAAAACAAATATATGTAAGGAATAGACTCAGTCTCACTGGATAAATAAATCAGTTTAAATCATTTGCTGATTTACTGTGCCTTTTTGATGTAGGTTAAAGGGAACCCATAATTGCAGCAGAAATTCGGATTTAAATAATACTATATTTTTACAACTTTTAAGAAGACAAGATGCATTTAAAAAAAATGTACACAGTGCACCGAAATATGAATTGCGTACATTTTTAGTTTAGTTACCCTTTAGTTTTCTTTCTGGAACATAGTGGTTATCCCTCACAATAAAGGGAAAGCTGACACTAATGCAACAAATATCGAAAAGAACAGGAAACAAACCAACAAAATCAACGGTAGACTTTTGGAAAGAAAGGTGCAGAACAATTTTTCAAGAGTTATGTACAGCAGTTTCACCTTCTGTTTTACTCATCAAGCCATCCTTGCTGGTAACCTTTGCCACCAATGCTTGTTTATATCTCTGTTCAAAGATCTCTGCAGCAGTACTAAGTGGACAGTGGAAAGTTTGGAATCCCTGTGCTTTGCAGCCAACAATTGAAGAGCTTGATAGAAAAAGACCTCAGGCTTGACCTCATCTGCTAATAAGATTTGAGCCTCCAGTAAAATAAGGAAAGCAGATTCAGTTACCATTTTTTTTTCTTCCTTGACTGCATAGAACACTAAAATTTATCGAAGCACCATTCACTGACATCCTTTGACAAGCAAGAACAAACTCGAGCAAAACAGTATTTTATGAATTTTGTCTTTGACAAAATTTAGAATAGAATAGAATAGAATAGAATAGAATAGAATAGAATAGAATAGAATAGAATAGAATAGAATAGAATAGAATAGAATAGAATAGAGCTGGAAGGGACTTTGGAGGTCTTCTAGTCCAGCCCCCTGCTCAAGCAGGAGAACCTATACCCATGGTGGTGAACTTATGGCACGCGTGCCAGAGGCGGCACTCGGAGCCCTCTCTGTGGGCACACATATCACTGCCCCAGTCCTAGGCCTTCAGCTGGGTTTTATAAAACCTTTTCACTTTAGGCCTCCGCCACCATGTGCAAAAAAAAAAAAAGGTTCAATCTATCAGTCAATTTCAACTTCTCGTGGGAAAAAAAAGATCTCGCAAAGTTGGAATTGATTGATTGAACTCTTTAGTCCCACCCAGTCTGCTGTTATCACCAAAGCCACGCCCACCCAATGGGTCACACCCCACCCAATGAGTCATGCCCACCCAATGGGCCACGCCCACCCAGCACCCGACGATACATAAGTGGGTTTTGGGTTGCAGTTTGGGCACCCGGTCTCTAAAAGGTTCTCCATCACTGATCTAGAGAGTGGTAGACAGAAGTGGGCTTTCTCTTTTTATAGCCAAGTTGCTTTCCCTGTTGATGGGAGTGGTCTTGGTATTTTTTGATTAAGCTGTGATTTACTGTTAGTGTGTTTGTCTGAGTTGGTACTTCCTTGATTGGGGTCTTGCTTACTTCTTGATTCTTGGTCTACTGTTAATAATAAAATTAATAGTATCTGTAATTCCTTTGGGACAAAGATAATATTTAAGTTTCCTTCCCCCCTCCCTCCCTCCCTCCCTCCCTCCCTTCAAATTTTAATATTCTCACAAACAGTTATTTGATGGATGAGATGTCCATTCACAAAATGAATAGATAATTCTCTAGTATCCCATCAGTGTTTATTTCTACCCGTTTCTTTGGGCTCTATGGAACATGTGAATCCCTACTGAACTGTACACTACCCTTTATCTTTCATATCTGATATTACTGTATATTCCGGTGTATAAGATGACTTTTGAGAGCGTTGAAACAGGCACCGAACTTGGGGGTCGTCTTATATGCTGAGTCGTCTTATACACCGGAAATAACGTAGTTTCCGGCATATAAGACGACTTTCTAGGCATGTGACTCGGCGTCGATCATCTTATACGCTGAAAATACCGGTAGTTTCTGGCATATAAGACGACTTTCTAGGCATGCGACTCGGCGTCGATCGTCTTGCGACTCGGCGTCGAACTCAGAGGTTGCCTTATACGCCGGGTCGCCCTATACGCCGGAATATACGGTACTTTACTTTTCTCTGATGTAAAGGCAATTTTACATTTAGATTTCTGTAGAGCCCAGAACATGTTTCTTAAAAATACAAGAAAATACTAGACATGACCTTACCTTTGAAATGACTAATTTCCTATTACACTGGATGTAATAATTAAAATAGTTTTATTATGAAGATAATGATATTATGTGGTTTGAAGCATGTGGATGGGAGCACTAATAACTTTTGTGATTAGACTCACTGGTTGTTGCAGTGTTTGAAGTTTGATGCTTGCCAAAAATAATGAGATAGTTGTATAGACTATGTCAGTTCAGAAAAATGGATCAGTATCAATCAAATTCAAATTCAGTTATTCAAATGAATAACTCTTAGGGATGTATATGTTAGATATATTATACTTGTTATTCAGAAAAATAATTTCATCTTGAAATATATTGGAGCCCAAAATGCCTATGCATCTGAAAATAAGCAATAGCAAATATGCAATTTCCAATATTTTAGAATTCCAAGATGCAATCACCAAAATCCCCCCAAAAATGCACACAGAGATTGTTTTCATTTTATTATGTTTTGCAAAACAATTGCATATAGCAATATATATAGTTGAAGTACTTTGTGAGACCTTTTTTGTTGGTGTTGACATGTAAAGGAAGATCTTTGCTAAAAATTATAGCCCTGCTTGATCTGTATTGAATGTGGACTGTCATTTCCTTGATCATCAGGGAGAATATCTGTAAGGTTGCTAAAAGTCAACAACGACTTGATGTCATGTGATCATCCGCAGTTTGTGTTATGCACAGAACCTCATGAATGTTTTCTATGAATCTGCAGCAATTTAAAGTGGTCTCACAGTGAATTTATGGAGCTTCCTTGGGTAAAAAGTGAATATATTCAAGAGGGAACATATTTCATAGATTGCATTCAGCTCATTGATTTGCATGTTTTGATGCAGAATAGAATCAAAGTTGTGTAGATTGTAAAGTATGTTGTTTCCTTTCTTTTTTGCCTTTAAGCCCAAAACATTTATTTCATCTGATGTTTTATTGGATAGAGTTGGCAGTCAAATTTGCAATAAGCAACAGCAGGGATGGTCAAGAAAAAAGTGTGACTTGTTTTTCAACTTAATGTATCACATGTATAGCAAAAGATTTACACAGGGGAAGAGGGCACACTTGTTTTACTTGGGCTGTTAACACATAGAAGTGTTCGGACTTCATTTGCATGCCTTCCAAAAGTCCCATTTGCTGGCAATCTGAAATCCTGCAGAAGAAAATAATATCCAGTCTGCTGGATAAGAGGGGTGGGGGGAAGAATGTATCCCCAATATGTTTTTAGGTTATAATCTCTAACAACACTAAGGGAACATTCCTATCTTTTTGGTCCTTTTTATATTGATTAATATCATAGTCCGTTGCCATGCATTTAAAATGCAAAAATAGTCATCATAACCACAACATAGAGAAGCAAATATTTAATATGGCTGTAGGTATCTTTCACAAAACCTTTAGATTAGATCACAACATTTAATTTAATAGCAAAATTTAATAATTTTGAAATGACCAAGTTTTTGTATTGGTTTGTTGTTCAGAAAAAAAGAAAAAAAAAGAATAGATACTTTTCCCCATTTTTTTTTTCCAAATCTCCATTTCTGAAATCAACAAAACTTTATTCCAGATTCAATTATTTACTGATTTTTTTTTTTCGGATGGGAGGGCAGGTTAAAAAAATGTTCAGAAATGAAAGTTATTATTTTTTCAGCCTACCTAACCCATGGCATGTAGCTTTTGTTACTATACCTGTGAAGGAATCTGTGGTAAAGTTACACAGAATTACAAAAATTGAACAAGGTCCTGCAGCTTGACATCAAGTAACAAACTCTTTTTCAGCTGATTGCACCTCCTGAATTTAGTGACGAAAGAAAAAAAAACAAGGACCGCTATGGAGGAAATGCAATTCCCTATTCATTTTATATTACTATAACCATTCCATTTATCAGCCCATGGATATCAAGCTGGTTGACCCAACAATTAAAGAGACATTTTTGGAAGTCTGATAGAAAAAATGCCTAGCTCTCCATTAGGATTAAATCTGAATAAACTATGCCTGGCTGTCTTTTGCAGAATACCAAAATAGCATTGGTCTGCTGCCGTACATAATAATTTTTGCTAATGATTTTTTTTTCTCTGGGACAAGGAAGAAAATAAAATAGGGCTTAGGTTATTAAAAAAAAACATTTAGAAAGGAGAATAGCAGGGGCAGACTGTTATGAAAGTGAAATTATAATCCATTAATGGAAGCCAGAGGCACTGATTTGTAGCAAACCTCCCGACTTGCAAGGAAATTCAGATTTGCATAGTCAGTGAGGCTAGTTGGAGAAGCAATGAATTAGAGATTTTGGAAGGCAGCAGCAAAACTATTTAAAATGCTCTATGCACTGTAACATGCTCAATTATGTAGGGAGCGGAAAACTTCAGTAAACACAGTAAGATAAACAAAAGTCTGCACTGAATTCCATTTTCCCCTGCTGTAAACTGCCTAAATAACATATGTCTCAGCCTGGCTAAATTCTTAATTTGCTAGTAAGATCCTGTAATTAATTTGGTTTATTCAAGGGATTTCTAGCCGAGCCTAGAATCAACAAACAGAGTAAGGTCATACATCTTTCTGAAAAACAAAAAGAATTGATTGAGTGAAGTAATAGACACGGTGCAGTTTTCTCTCTCTCTCTAAAAGTAAAGACTTAAACTGAGTGTATTATTGTGTACATATGTGTATATACGTTTGCTTCTGAGAATAAAAGCAAAAAAGAACATTATATGCATATGCACACAGTTATGTCTGCATATATAAATTCCTTTCTATCTAGCATTAGTTTAGAAACAAAGTGACAATGTTTCAGTGTTTGTGGGGGGTGTATGTGTGAAATGCAAAATATTTACTAGGAGTAAGTAGTAACTAATAAAAGAATAACAATAATAGTAAAATTGTAAACAAAAAAGGAAAAGGAATAAAACCCTTTAATTATGTACATATTGATAAGCGGTAGAACCAAATTATAGTCAAAATTTTGTTCAGTTGACTTTCCACTATATTTTATAATTTTAAAGATATTTTTCATTGAAAGGGATGATGCCTTTACAAATTAACCTGATCCTTGACCATTTATGCATGAACAATAAACCAAAAGTTAGTGAAATACAAAGAAAATTCTATAAATTGCAGATTGTGGAAATCAGTTGACATTGAAGCTTCCTCGGACTAATTAAGTGACAATATTTGCTACTGATATATGAGCAGATTTTTTAATCAAATAATCTCTCATTAGAGTCACATATTTGATGACACATTTTATGCCCTTTTCCACTAGTTTCCAAATTAAACTAAAAGGTGAGGACTCAAACCACTGGAGTATGTTTCAGCAGAACTAATGCAACTAGAATAATTATACTAGATAAATAAAAGTTGACACGACAAAGGGAAATCAGCGTGTTAGTTCTCTTTTTAGTTGACAATTTATAATTTATAATCCCATGGTAAGTTGTGCTGCCACGATGTATTGGATGTTGGCTTCTTTTATGTGGAGAAGCTTTTAAAATATTTTCCTTTTTTTCCCACCTGTAGAACATCTACCTATTCCTTTTGCATAATAAGAGTTGACTCAAATCAACTTTGAGGAAAACAGACATTGGTACAGACTCTTGATATCAAAGATTTATGCAGTTCTGGTGTGACTTCAGACAGTGTCAGAAACAGAAACTGGGTGAATAAAAGTTGGAATCAAAGGGTTTTCCTTCAGATGGATATTTCCATCTTTTGTTTGATTCTGGAAACCAAGGCCTGGAGAATTCCCATCAGACCTTGCTGGCAACATGAACATATTCCGTAATAGTGGAAGGCATCTTTTTTAAAATGAATAAATAAATAAATAAAACTGTTAAATTTCAGAGAAAATCTCACCAACTGACTAATTGGCTAGGTATTAATAGTTGCCAAGTGTGTGTATATCTCATCTTTTTTTTCTGAAAACTAAGGGCAGTTTTCCTTTTAAAATCACCTTCCCTTTTTAAGACCATCCTTCCTTTTATCCCATAACAACAGAATAACAAAGTTGAAAGGGAGCTTTGAGGTATTTTCATCCAACCTTCTGATCAAGCAGGAGATCATATATCATCCAGGTCAAATGGCTGTCTAGTCTCTTCTTAAAAGCCCCCAGTGATGGGGCACCCACCACTTCTGAAGGCAAGCCCTTCCACGGGTTGATTGTCTTCATTGTCAGGTAATTTCTCCTTAGCTTTAGGTTGGTTCCTTCCTTGATAATTTTCCATTCGTTGCTTCATATCCTGCCTTCAGGTGCTTTGGAGAATAGGTTGACTCCATCTTCTCTGTGACAGCTCCTCAGAAATTTGAGGACTGCTATCATGTCACCCCTAATCCTTCTCTTCCTTAGCTAGACACACCCAGTTCCCTCAACTGTTCATTACCATTGTCGGTTGGTTCAATACCAACATTGCTGGTAATATTGAAAGAGTGATTAGCCCCATATCAGTCAGGAACTTCCACGAACACATGAAAACCTGACTCAAGGTTTGCACTACACTGCACTGCCCGTGTCTGTGTGTCTACGTGCATGAAAATTTACTGGCAAAGAGGTTTCTGAGCTTTTTTACAACATATCTCAAATAATGAGTCTAAATATGCTATACTGGTGGAGAAGAAGCAAACCATTTCCTGCTCTGTTGCCAGTAGTAAAATATCTTGACATGATGATAGGATATGATAGGTTTGTGTGTAAAACATGGACATCACCCATCCATAAGAGATGCATTGCATATTTCAATAGATGGAATGGATGAGTTGATCTGCATATTGTCTGTATGTCTGCCTATTTACCAACTTACTTTCCTACCTGTCTACTTACGTACCTTATATACTTATCAACAAATATGTGAGGTTGAGTTGACACTTGTGTTCACCCTGTTGAGTAGGCAGAGATTTCAGCATGTATTAAATATTCTTTGCCATAAGCCATTTCTTGACAATGGGTAGCCGTGTTTTCAAATGACTGTATGAGCTGATTGCATTTTCTGTTGAAGAAAATTATGTGGCCACAGCAGTGTGCTTCCAGATTAATTGTGCATAAAAGAATTTCAAGGCATTCACATCCAACAACAGCTTGGATATCAATCTGGTTGAAAAGTACCCTTTGATGTATCCCAAGGGCTGTGTGGATTTACATTTGGCAGAATTAAAATATTTTGACAATGGGATGTTGGAACTTGACTTGCTGCTTGTTGACCAAAATTTCTCCCTTGAGATGCATGAGAACAAATGTCCTCATTAGAACTATGCAAATCATATTTAATGAATGTCCTTCACTAGTGTCTTAAGCATGCACACAAAAATTATACTCTTGTCTTTTCAAACATTTATTAAAAATAAGAGAGAAGAGAGCAAAAGAATTTCCCTAGCTGTAGTTGGAATCCTTCTGGAATGTCATAACTGAAAATTAGTCATCTTGTTGAAATTAAATTGATCAAGGTCTACTTTCACCCTGAATGGAATTCTCTTGGCATATTTTGTTCAAGCTGCCTTGAATTTTAGTCTACAATATTTATGCATTCATTTGTGCATAAATACATAAATAGGAAATTTGATTACTGCCTGCTATATTAACTCATAATAAATAGATAGATAGATAGATAGATAGATAGATAGATAGATAGATAGATAGATGATAGATAGATAGATAGATAGATAGATAGATAGATAGATAGATAGAATATAAATTATATAAATTGGAATAAAATCATTCCATGATTGTATTTTTCCAGTTCCTCCAGATTTTTGGCTAAATAGTTGGGACCTTTTGTTTTGAAAATTTGATACACTGAGATATGTTCTTTTCATTCTCTCTCTAGTTAATTAGCTAGTAAGGATTCATTTGTAGAATGCATGCTATGAATTGGAGTAATGGAAAGCAAATACTTCAGTTTTTAGATAGGACCAACATAGATTATTTGATGAAAACTAAAGTACGTAGATTTTTTTTATGTCCTTCTTGTGCGCTGAGTTTCAACCTGCAAGTGTGTAATTATATTTGATTTATATCATAGTTTTCTTCCAGAAGCTTAAGACAGCATACACAGCATCCTTTCTTTCAATTTTTGGGAGAAAATCCAGTAACACCCAGTGGGATATATTGTGCTGTGATAGAACGAGTGAACCAAAGTTCACCTAGTGTAATCTACCTAGTGTAATCCTGGAAAATAGCTAGGAATTTTAGAAATTGTGGTTGAATTCATCATGAAAGTACAGAATGGGGAAAAGTTCTTCTACGCCAGAACATTTATAGTTTGTGCAGTCTTTGGTGCTCTCTGAGCTTGAGTGTTTTCTTGCAGATGTTTCATATAAGAAGGTAAGAGATAGGTACCTTGGTTCATACATGAAACGACTGACCTACTGGGAACCTCATATTAAAACAACATATCTTATGTGTGGCCAGAATCTGAAAATAACACTTAACACAGCACAGTACTTGAGCAAAATGGTTCGAATAAGATCGGCATATGTGGGACTGATTGGGGTAGATTGTAGGGGTGATACCGAAATATAATTTTATATTATTTTACTTGTCTACCTATTAAATTATTGTATTTTACCACAATTTCATTTTAAATTGTTTTTAATAGGATTTTATTAGCATTATATGTTTGGAATTCTGTATTTTGATATGGCCTCTGGGCTAATCAATAAACTAAGCGAACAGCTAGGTAACATTATCACACTTGAAGTTTGCTGTGATGCCACTTTCATCATTTTGATGGCAGAAGCAACTTCGTTAATGCCTGTGCTATCAAATGCTTTATTTGTAAGAGTGGCTCTTATTTGTTATGTTTTATATCCTGCCTTTATTCAGGAGTTCAAAGCTATTTATGTGGATCTTTCCTCATTCTATCTGCATAGTGAGGTGGATTGGACTGGGGGGGGGGACTGTTTTAACAGGTTTTATGTTGTGGATTTTTTAATATCAGAAGCCCATCTGGACTCATTGTGTAGGAGTTGGGCAGTCATTTAAATTTGTTAAATATATGAATAAAACAGAAACATTACCAGCTATTGAAAAAAAGGATTAATCTATTAATCATTACTTCAATATGAACTGGACTATAACAGAAGCAACTGTTTTAATAGTTCTGATAGATACATCAGGTGTGCACTGTAGAAAAGGCATTTCTGTTAAGGGAGCTGAGAGGAGATCATCCCTTGCTAATGTTGATTATATATCTAAGTTATATATAGTAATAGCACTCAGACTTATATACCACTTCACAGTGCTTTACACTCCTCTCTAAGTCCTAGTGGACGATCACTTGACTATGAGCCAGCAGTGTGCAGCAGCAACCAAAAAAGCTAATACAATCCTGGGTTGTATAAACAGAGGCATAGAATCAAGATCACACGAAGTATTAGTTCCGCTCTATAAAACCCTAGTAAGACCACCTTATCACAAAAAAGATGTTGAGAGTTTGGAAAAAAAAACAACACAGAAGAACAACTAAGATGATCAAAGGTTCCTTCCAACTTTGTTATTCTGTAATTCTGAGAGTCAGTAATGGATCCTAGGCTTTCATGGTTGATGATGTTCTTGAACCTCTGTTTCCCCAAGCTGAGTTTGTCACCTGCCATAGGTACAATGCTGCACACATCTAAGATAGCTCAAACAACATTGTGTAGGAGATCTTTCAAATGTTGTGTTGGAAGTCAGCACCCACCCACACTCCTAGAGAAGGAAATGTTTTGGGGGATATTAAAAAGGACAGAATATTATGTTTCCCCAAAGGAATAATGAAAATTCTTAGGCAAAGACAGCCCCAAGTCTCCCTCCCCCAAGCAGAAACCAAGCAGGTCAGCTTTTAGAAATGCAGATTTGATAATCCTTTCAGAAAGACCAGAGCCAGGAAGCTTGACGCTTGAAGATCCCTAGAACCAACAACCTCTCACCCAAAAAATCCAACACAGGATATAGCCATCAGCCACAGCCCCAGGGAAGCAGAACATGACCTTTAGGATATAATAGGATTAACCCACCACCATCAGAATATTAAAAGGGCACACTGAACCTCAGGCCAAAATTCATGCTACAGGAACAACTCCAAACACAAAAGCCCAAGAAGGTCTAAAAACCCACCACTCCCAGCTACATGTGGTCAGCTTTCCCAAAGCCATATTTCTGTCTGGCTCTCCTCTTCAATAAAACTACAACCTTCTTTCCAAAGCAGTCTCCATTTTGTTTATTCCCGGCTTGGACTGGACCCTGATGAAGATTTTTCTTTCAACAGTTGTGTATATATTCCAAACATTTCTACAAGAGCTTGTGGAAAATTACAAACTGGTTTAACCTATCAGTAAAAACCAGGCAGTTTAATTATGGTATCAGTTTATTATTTTTCCACAGTAAACTAAAACATAAGCTGTGGTTTATAGTACACAGTGGCGGTGTTCATATAACTTACTTAAGTTTGCCAAATTTAAACCAACCATATTTATGTATGAAGCCAGGTTTTTAAAAAGAAAAAGAAACAAAAAGGGGGGGATATAAATTACAATGAGACTGGGTTCAAAAAGAACAAAAACCTAGTTTTGTATATGCATTTTCTATTAGCCCATTCACATTATTCTTCTGTGCAGTTCTGCTTAAAAACTGTGACTTTGAAGCCATACAGGTTGAACTCTTTCAAGAATTGTCTGAATAATAATTAAAGTCTCTTAGGGCCTTGTGATTCAGGGCTGGAATGAGCTTCCTTGAAGCTTGTTCCCTGACTCATGCCATAGCATAATTAAATTAAAAAGCTTTCATCCTGTATCCAAACCCTTTTCCAGCTTTTAAAACACAATTATTGCTAATAGGATTTGCCCAAAGTTTTAAGAATCAATAGCAAAGTGCAGCTGACATGGATAGATGCAGTATTTACAGACTGAATTAGTCAAATATGTGTTAGCCACAAATCAGTTGCGTTAACCTGAAGCATGCTGCATCTCCCATTTGCTCTGTGAAAACAAATACTGCCTTACTCAACAGTGTCCTAGAGTACCTAAAGCAGACATGTCAAACACAAGGCCAGGGGGCCAGATGCGGCCCGCAAAGTAGTTTCATGTGGCCCATGAAGCCATCCTGGAAACAGTGAGGGAACGGCCCCCTCTGCCTTGGCCCTGGCCCAGGCCGGCCGGGAGCCAATGTACAATTTTGTGGTGGCCCTCTATGCTGAAATGCAGTCAGTCTTAGCTCCACAAGGCCATCCAGAAACAGCGAGGAACCAGCCCCTGCCGCGTCGGCCCCGCCCCCTGGGTGCATGCTGGGGAGGTGTTACCCTTCATGAGGAATGAAGAAATGGACTATGCCTTGGTGCTTGCCCCGGTCCCACCCCCTTCTGCCAGAGACCCTCAGATCTGTCCCACTCCTGCCCAGGCCCCCACAGGCACCCTTGATGTGAACGATATAGAGCTGGCCATGCCCACTCAGTAGGCCACACCCACTCCATTCATGCCCACCCAGTAGGCCGTACCCACCCTGGCCACACACACACCACCCCCCGAGGGCAACAGCAATGCTGATGCGTCCCTCAATTAAATTGAGTTTGACACCCCTGACCTAAGGTGTAAAGTAACTCAGAAGAGTCTGTCTTCTCCAGGAATTTATTCCTCTTTCTAAAACAGGGGTGATCCGTGATAAATAATACATAGAAAATATTTGCAAAAGCTGCATTTAAAGAAAAGGCACATTTGGTACACAAATTGTGCCATCTGTTATATCTGTCTGCTGAGTAGGATGTTGACAGTGATTGCATAATCAGTTGCAGATCACAGCTACTGCTTGTTCATTCTAAATAAAATTCAGAGTGTTGGCCTTATTCCTATCCACTGGATTGGAAGTTTTAAACTATGTATATATTTATGTCTGTGTGCATGTTTGCGTGCACGCATGTGTGCATGTGTGTGTGTGCATGTATGTGTGTTCTAAATATCCCTAAGGATCCCACCACTTTTAATTCCAGTAACTAACCTTTAACGACCTATGTTCTCATGAGTAAGTGTTTTGTTTTGTTCTTGAGAAAGGCAATGACTTTAAATGATTTTATTGCTAAGATGGAGGAAGAAGATAAAGATGAGATCATCAATTGGTCCACTATGTATTGTTATGGTATTTGGGGACAACCTCGGGAAGCTGAGAGAACCTACCAAGAGGCAGGGCGACCTAGAGAATGAACAGAGAAGAGATGGCAGAGTCATAGAGATCGTGGGAGATTTGTACTTTGCAATTAATGTAGCCTTACCATAAAGTATAAGCCTTACTTATATTTTGTAGGCTTACAATAAAGTATAAGTGATGTAGTGTTCACAGCTTGTGGAGGCAAGCCGTTCCACTGGTTAATTGTTCTCCTTAGTTCTAAGTTGCTTCTCTCCTTGATTAGTTCCCATCTGTTGCTTCTTGTCCTGCCCTCAGTTGCTTTGGAGAATAGCTTGACTCCCTCTTCTTTGTGAGAGCCCCTCAAATACTGGAACACTGCTATCATGTCCCCACTGGTCCTTCTTTTCACTAGACTAGCCATACCCAATTCTGTCCATCTGTCTGTCTGTCTGTCTGTCTGAGAGAAAGAGAATTCTATAAGTTCTAGCTATACCAGAAGTAACTACCTCAAATTAAACCTGAAATAGGATAGAGTAGATGGGTTGGGGAACAAATGAAGTCATGCTTGCAAGTTGAGCGATTTTCTTTCTTTATTTGGTCAGCTCCAAATATGGAATTTCTACAATTTAGTCCCAGAACTTTAATAAAATTTTCTACAGTGGATTAATTGTTTGCATCATTAGTTAAATTATTTAAGTTGCACCTGCTTGCCATAAATATGAAATTGCACAGTGACTTGTGTAGTCATATAAACTTACGCAGAAAAATATGCAATTGTATAAATGATTAAGGGATTGATTAATAAGTGATGTTGAAATAAACCATAATTTAATCCTCAGCCAGTCTCTTCCATGCAGTAGTTCATTAAAAATTAACTGAGGTTTTTAAGAGTAATTTATACCTGTAGAAGGCAGTGACTTAATCGTTCTGCTTCCAAAGCCTAAAAATTGAGTGAGGATAAGGCAGTTTACAAACAGACATGTATGATCAAACAAATGACTTTATCTTTGTAAGAACGTCAAATACTTAGAGCCCAAAGCAATGGCACAGTCCCCATCAAGCATACTGGTAAAATAAATAGGAAAGTGTTTATTTTTTTCCTCTCTCTCTTTCTCTTTTTATGTGCATGCAAAATTCAGTGTTGTTTAAATATTTAATATGGAAATGTTTCATGCAAAATTCAGCTGAAGCTTTACTTTTAGTTAAGTTTGAAACCATATGGACTTTATTGGTTTAGCCATATGGGCATCATCCTACGCCAATTGCCATCCATTTTTAGAAAACGGCCTTCTACAGATCCAGATGAAACTTTAAATTACTGCCCTCCTGCTGAGCTATGGCAGTAAAAAGTATCAAAACTATTGGGCAGAAGGAGTTATTACCAGAGAAGAGTTATTAACTTCTTATCTAAGCCAAAAGATATCAAGAAATCTGAATTCAGCTGTTTCTCAGCAGTCTGGTACATAAATTGCTAACTTTCCAAAATTCCTACAGATCGAGGGATATAAATTTCCTATTGCTTCTGTTTCCCTGAGATAAATAGGTTTCCTTCCTTCCTTCCTTCCTTCCTTCCTTCCTTCCTTCCTTCCTTCCTTCCTTCCTTCCTTCCTTCCTTCCTTCCTTCCTTCTTCCCTCCCTCCCTCTCTTTCTCTTTCTCTTTCTCAAGTTCTTTTGCTTTGTTTTCAAATCAGAACCATTGTAATAGAAATTCACACATGTGTCATCACATGTGGTTTTTAACCTTAGCAAATTTAAGACATGTGGACTTCAACTCCCAGTATCCCCCAGCCAGTATATACTGTAGGTACTGCATATATACAGAAGCTCTGAATCTCTTAATTTAGCATCTTTCTATTCTGATTCAACTGTTTCAGACTTCCCAATTATATAAGAAGCAAAGCAATCATAGGATCAAACTTGAATGCTAGTTAGACAGAACAGGTTATGGTCACAGCTACAACGAGATCGGTATCTATTTTAAAGCATCTATTAATTTTAGTTTTACCTTACTGAGGTTTCAATTTATAAGGCTTTTTTTTTTCTTTTATCACTGAACATATTTAGCATTTCTTTCTTCTTACTTATTTTATAGTATTTCTTCTCTGAACTTCAGTCAGATTTCTTTTCTCAGAAGTCAACCATATTTCAAACATAGAACGTAATAGGGTGGGAAGGGACCTTTTGAGGTCTTCTAATCCAACCCCCTGCTCAGGCAAGAAACCCTATCCCATTTCAGACCAATGGCTGTCCTGTCTCTTCTTAAAAACCTCCAGTGATGGAGCATCCACAACTCCAGGAGGCAAGTGTTCCACTGATTGATCATTCTCATTATCAGGAAGTTTCTCCGTAATTCTAAATTGGATCTCTCTTTAATCATCTTACACCCTTTACTTCTTGTTCTGCTCTCAGGTGCTTTGGAGAACAGGCTGACCCCTTCTTCTCTGTGACAGCCCCTCATATCCTGGAAGACAGTTATCACGTCCTCATTAATCCTTTTCTTTTTATTAAGCTTGACATAACTAGTTCCCTTAATGGTTCATTGTATGGTTTAGTCTTCAGATCCCTCATCATCTTGGTTGATCTTCCCTACACGTTTTCTTTGTTGTATCATTTTTAAAAACATGTTTGAGGATAAGGAAATGTAGGGACCTACGTTGAAAAGCAAAGAAAAAAACAAAACAAAACAAAAACAAAACTTGATTCAGCATTCATAACTTTCCAATCAGCCTAAGTTGGAAGATTAGAGACCTTGGATATGAAAAACCCAAGGCATAATGGTAAGGATATAATCCTCTGAGCATAGTCAACTATAGAAACCATTATAAGCATGTATGTCTGTGTGTATGTAAAACATCTATATCATTACTTCATGCAATGAAAATGGCAATAAACCATAACAAAAACAATGAATAAAAGAAAAACAAATAGACATGCAGTTGACCACTAGATATCGCTAGGGCCCGCTGCCTTAGAAGAGTGAGGAAAATCCTCAGGGACAACTCACACCCTGGTCAGCACTTCTTTACTCTCCTACCATGGGGCAGGAGATATAGAAGCATAGCCAGCTGTGCCAGCTGTGCCAACAGGCTGAAGAACAGTTTCTACCCATGGCTGCCAGACTCCTGAATGGGAAATAACTCCATGTATAATAGACTTGTTGCGCAGTAAGTTCACATGGTGTAATAAGATTGTGTGTTGTAACTGTGAGTTGTGTTGGGGGGTGCACGAAGGGGGGCTTAGCCAAACTCATTGTACACATGTTGTACTTTGACAATAAAGGTTGATTTGATTTGATTTGATATAAAAGAATCATAACCTGCAAGATTTTAATGTAATTCAGCAGTCAATCTTGAGAAGATTTATTGTCAGCTGGCAAAACCATTTTGCACCATTTTTCTGGATTGTTTTTCCCAAGAGCCTACTGTTGATTGATGCAACCCAAATCAACGTAGAACTCTGTTTTTGAATCCTTGGTGACTGGAATGTACTTCATTTCTCAAGAAAATAAATCCTTTGATCTTCACCCACTTCTCACAAGTTAATCCCGCAAATCCGTTGTTGGCTGATTGAAAGATCTTTTCTGTCTGTGTTTGCCTTTGGTAAAAACCATGATGACATTTCCCTTCTTCTCCACACAAGCCCCCTCCTGTCTTTATGTACTTCGTGGTGACCTGAAGCTTGTATCCCTCCACCTGGAATTATTTTGTCAAGCATCCCCTTCTTTGTAGTAACATTAAAAAAAAAAAAGACCTCTTGGGTAGCGTATGTTTTGCATTGGCACATTTCTCCGCCGTTTGCCTTCTTCAAATTGAAAGTTAAAAGCACATGGATGTCAGGCTAGTAAGGCAACATTTCCAAATGCAAGCATTTAACTTTATCTTGAAATTTTGGGCACCTTTAGATTCATGTCTGGAGTTTGTCCTGAAGTTAAGACAATTTGGTAAGATCATGTGAAAAAATCGTCAATCATCCTAACAGTGAGAACAATTAAGCAGTGGAACAGCTTCCTTCCAGAAGTTGTGGTTGCCCCATCACTGGAGGCTTTTAAGAAGAGATTGGACAGCCACTTGTCTGGAATGGTATAAGATCTCCTGCTTGAGCAGGGGGTTGGATTAGAAGACCTCCAAGGTCCCTTCCAATTATATTCTGTTATCCCTCCTTTCTTTTTTTTCCTTCTCAATCTAACTCCTCAAGACTGATTTCGTAAATGTTCACAGACAGGAGTGGGAGTAAGGAATTTGATCCTTCTAGTTTTATGGAGATGCTGCTCCTAGAGGTCTTGTAATTGACCATGTTGATTAGGGCTGATGGGAATTGAAAACTAAATATAGAAGACACCGTTTGGTTCTCACTATATTACACTTTTCCCAAAGAGCCATTATTTGAGGATAAAGCAGCCCTATAATAACTTGTGGAAGAGGAGTAGAACTCAGGTAGTGCCTACTATATGAGCTATTTATGCATGGTAAAAATAATTTGAGTCAAGTTCAGAGAGCACCTTGTAATTCTTTTGGTTAACAGTGCAGAAATTATTCACAAGAGCTTCTTCTGCATAATTTGTTTGACTTCCTAGCATATCTAGTTTTGTCTCCTCTCTATGTTTTTTATGATGTAAAAAGATGTTGAGACTCTAGAAGGAGTACAGAGAACAGCAACAAAGATAATTAGGAGACTGGAGGCTAAAACATATAAGGAATGGTTGATGGAATTGGGCATGTCTACTTTAATGAAGAGAAGGACTTAGTCTAATGAAGAGAAGGACAAGGGGAGGACATGATAGCCGTGTTCCAATATCTCAGGGGCTGCCACAAAGAAGAGGGAGTCAAGCTATTCTCCAAAGCACCTGAAGGCAGGACAAAAAGCAATGGATGTAAACTAACCAAGGAGAGAAGCAACCTAGAACTAAGGAGAAATTTCCTGACAGTTAGAACAATTAATCAGTGGAACAACTTGCTTACAGAAGTTGTGAATGCTCCAATACTGGAAGTTTTTAAGAAGAGATTGGACAACCATTTGTCTGAGCAGGGTGCTGGAGTAGATGACGTCCAAGGTCCCTTCCAACATTATTATTATTATTATTATTATTATTATTATTATTATTATTATTATTATTATTATTATTATATGTTTTACTTAGGTCTCCACTTGCTTAATCTTTTGATATCTCATCTTTTCAACTTCTCTTAATAGGTATAGTCGTTAATATAAACATCCTTTACATACTATCATAAACAAAATATTCTGATGCCCATTGCCGATAAATGTGTTGGATAGAAGCCTCTTGATACAATATATGGGAAGACAGTTCTTCCTACTCCACCCTTTAAAAAAAAAATGCAAACATGGAAACAGTTCCATGGAAACTGTTCACATGGAAACACCGCACACAAAACCATTAGTGTTCAGAAATATGTGATCTTTTGCAGATTCATTTTCCAAGATGATGATGATGGTGGTGGTGGTGGTGGTGGTGATGGCAGAGAAGAAGTAAAGTATCTGCTTTACTTTTAAAAAAGCAGATGCTTGCCATTAGTCTCTGCTCAAGAGTGCCATGTTAGGTCAGAAGTCCAGTAAATTCACTTCTTTAGAAATGCGGAAAAGACTCTGTTGTTCTTATTAACCTCTGTAGGAACCAATAGAAGTTTTTTTTTCTGGCAATAGACAAATAAGCCGTGGATTGAAATTTGTGTTTGAAATGACATAATGTGAAAGAGCATTAATCTTTTCTACCAAATCTCTGAGTTTGCTCGCACTTTATTGTAAATGCTTTTTGCTCAGAAGGATGTGTTTGTTTGTGAACTGCATTCTGTCAATCAGCTTGGCACTTGCTGTGGTGCATCTTTGGCTAGCATTACATCCACTTAAAACTATTTAAACAAGAACCTCTTTGCTTCCGTAGGAGAAGTCTATTTCATCCTGTTCTCCCTCTAAGAATATAAAAATCTATCAGGAAGCTTTCTGAGAGAATCATTTTGGCTGGACTAAGATTAAACTACCCCTTCCTCAGAATTATTCTATTTATTTATTTATTTACTTACTTTTTTGAGCAAATAGGAATCGTGCAAGGTTGAATTTGAGATTCATCTCTTTGTACCGTAAGGGTGCCAAAAATCAGCTTGGGCTGCTCCCCCTGCAACCCTGAAATAATTTGAAATAAACACAGTTTAAGAATTACTTTCCCCATAAATGTGCTACTGAAGATTTTGACTGTTCATTAAAAAAGCTACAATAAAATTTGGATCTGAGAAATATGTCATCCAATATTTGCTCTGCACCAACATACTTAATAGTTTTATAAACAGGCTAAGTTCTCTGTCCCCTTTCCTATTTGCTTATTTTTCTTTTATTATGATAGTGATCCTTTGAATTCTTTAAAGTGCTTTACCTAATATCCTGGAAAATTTAAAAGGCAATGTTAAACTCAAATGTGCATGTATCTATGTATGTATCTCTATCTCTTAGTCTCTATTGCTATCTCTATCTATCTCCATCCATTATCTATCTATCTATCTATCTATCTATCTATCTATCTATCTATCTATCTATCTATCTATCTATCTACACATACACGTATACATAGTGTCAGTTTTTGTACGTGCACACAGGAACTTACCCACAAATATGGTATATGAAAAAAGACATACACTTTTTCTTCAGCAAAACCCTATTGTATCATTTGCTGAATTGCTCAAATAAAATGAAATAAAACTTTAAGCTATCTCATTTCAATGCACGGATCCACTCAAAATGTTCCTTTTCAAATGCTAACAGTTGTGGTGGCTGTGATTGATTTTAGTCACTTTTTTGACTTTTTTGGGGGGGGGGGCATTTGCAAATCATCCTTGTAGTTTCTAATCTGGACTTCAACTACTCCAAAGGTTAAAATGCATGACATTGTGCCCTTAGGAGATTGGAGAGGTTAATTATTCTTCCTCATGCATAGACGAACCATTAAGGAAGACTGTTTCACAACTGTCACAGCCAATCACTGGATTTATGTTGTCTTTGTTTTCATGTAGGTTAAACAAGCTATTTGCGAGGACTAAACATAATTTATTCTGCTGTGTAGGTATTGTGAAACTGGAGTGTTTTTGAACAGGAGCCATATTGCTTTTGATGTGTCAAGTTCAAAAGCATTTCCCCCCCTTTTGCTGTTTACACAAGCGGCTTTCCCAACAGACCTGTGTGTCTGGGTGTCAAGTTTGGTTTAGCGAGGACTTCTATTCTATCACTTGCAAAGTAGCCCTTTCCACTGACAGGCAAATCCAGTTTTTATCAGCTTTAGACTCCTGTGAAAACTGAATATTTGCCTGGCAAGAAAAAAGGATTGTTTTTGGTGTTTTGTTTTTTTTAAAAAAAAATTGATAAACAGTATTTGCTCTGCTAATAATAGGAGAAACACCAGCACATCTTTTCTTAGCTTTTGTATACAGGTAGTTCACAATGGAGCCCAAAATTTCTGTTGCTAAGTGAGACCTTTGTTAAGTGAGTTTTGCCCCACTTTACAACTTTCCTTGCTACAGTTGTTAAGTGAACCACTGCACTTGTTAAGTTAGTGACACAGTTGTCAGGTGAGTCTGGCTTCCCCCATTGACTTTGCTTGTCAGAAGGTTGCAAAAAGGAGATTCAGGTGATCCCAGGACACTGCAACCGTCATAAATACGAGTCAGTTGCCAAACATCTGAATTTTGGCGCGTGACCATGGGGGATGCTGCAATGGTTGTATGATGCAATTGTTGCATCATCCCCAAGGGTCACATGATCAAAATTTGGACACTTGACAACTGGCAAGCATTTATGACAGTTGCAGTATCCCGGGATCATCTGATCCCCTTCTGCAATTTTCTGACAAGCAAAATCAACGGGAAAGCCAAGTTCACTTAACAGCTAATTTAACAGCTGCAGAGATTCACTTAACAGCGGTGGCAAGAAAAGTCGTAAAATGGGGCAAGATTTCACTTAACAAGTACCTTGGTTAGCAACATAGTTTTTAGGCTTGATTGTAGTTGTTAGAGAAGGAACGGAAGAACCTTGGGGCAGAGTTAAAAGAGGGATCAGCCTTGAATCTGTATATAGTCACAAGCGACTAAGTCCAGTGCCCCTTGAATTCCAATGACCCTTATCTAAACCCAAACAGGTGCTAACTATTAGTTCAGAGGATTCCTGTGCATAGGCTTTTAGCAATAAATCAGTATAATTGGACTTTCACTGTGGACCTGGTCTTTGGTGCCTGACACCTGAATCTTGAAAATGTTCTATATTATTACATGTAACTGAGTCCAATATTCTCTGGGGTTTTTTTTATACGTTCACCAAACATGATAAAATATCCCTTCTTATTTGTTACATTTCCAACAGTGTGGAATATCTTAATCCAGATCAAGACCTGGAGAGGAACTGGATGCTGTCAAGGCAGCTTTGACTTGGAGGAATTGCAGGGACAAACAAACACTCATTATTTTTGACTTGTTCTGTGTTCTGCCTGTACAGTGTGCATCCTTTCAAAGTGAGGACCATCTTTTTCAGTAGTGGCAGAATTGGGAACCAGAGCGCTTTGCAGCAGCCATGTTATCACTTCCTGACCTAAGGATGGAAGTGATGTATTTTTCTGCAGCCTGACTTTTCCTATCTAAAAGAATTGATTTCCCTCCAATTTCCTTTCTAATGAATATTTCTGATTTAATATAGTTTTTAAATGTCTTAATGTATTGTTTTATTAGAATTATATGGTGGAAAAGGAGGTCTTCTAGTCCAACCTTTGCTCAGGGCAGGTCTTACTATATGCCAGTGGTGGCAAACCTATGGCATGGGTGCCAGAGGCGACACTCAGAGCCCTCTCTGTGGGCACACGTGCCATTGCCCCAGCCTCGCCTCCCCCATGACCCCCTCCTCCCCAGCAGCCCCCTGAAGGAGAGTCGCCCCTGAGCGTGGCCCACGCGGAGCAGCACGGCCAAGAACATGGCAGCCAGGCAGCATAGACAACACTCTGCCCTCACCTCCCATCATGCACAGTTGATGTTGCAGGGCGCAGGCAGAGGGCGTGACCGCAATGGCGCTGCTGGTCTGCCTGGCGATCTGCGGTGGGCCCTAGAGGTGGTGAATGGCCCTGCGGGCAGGCGGGGTGGGGGATGGGATGGTGGAGTGGGGGGCGGAGCCAGTTTTTGGGCACTCGGTCTCTAAAAGGTTCATCATCACTGCTATATACCATCCTGGGCAGATGGTTATCCATTATTTTTGAAAACCTCCAGATGATGCAGTTTGATGCAATTTGACAGCCAAGGTAAGTTTTGAATCTCCTTACTAAACAAGTAAAAGACATTTTTTTTTTAACTGAAGCCATTTGTCCAGAATGATATGAGGACAGGGAGTTGGACTAGAAGACCTCCAAATATTGTTATTTTGAGTTTTCATATTCTTGTGAATGGTTGTAGAAGGGGAATCATTGTAGCTCTCAGTTTTAAGGCTTTCCATTCTGAAATGGATGCATAAAAGGGTTCCATATTGATCTCGACGAATGGTTCATCCAGCCCAACACAGCCTGAAACTCCCCAGTTTTAGAATTTCTATTTAAGATCAAGGATGCTTATGGATTTACCTTTACTTCAAAGGCAACCAGGTCTGATCACCCAATATTAACTTACAGAATAGAGGATATTGATATTCTGAAGATTAGCCACCTTTCTATAAACATTGTTGTGCTCCTCCAGTTTGGAAAATAAATGTTTAGAAATCACGTATTTGGTGATAAAATGCCTTGAGAAACCTGTAAGACTAGAGTAGACTGGACTGGACTGGACTGGACTAGACTAGACTAGACTAGACTAGACTAGACTAGAATAGACTAGAATAGAATAGACTAGAATAGAATAGAATAGAATAGAATAGAATAGAATAGAATAGAATAGAATAGAGCTGGAAAGGATCTCTCATGGAGGAGAACCTATAACATCTCAGACAAGTGAATGTCCAGTCTCTTCTTAAAAACCTCCAGTGATGGAGCTCCCATTATCTCTGGGGTAAGCTGTTCCACTGGTTGATTGTCCTCACCGTCAGGAAGTTTCTCCTTAATTCCAGGTTGCTTCTCTCCTTGATCAGCTTCCAACCATTGTTTCTCGTCCTGTGCTCTGGTGAACAAAGTGACCCCTCTTCTTTGTGGCAGCCCCTCAGATACCGGAGCACTGCTATCATGTCTCCCCTATTTCTTTTTTTCTTTAGACTAGCCAAACCCAGGTCCTGCAGCCGTTCTTCATATGTTTTAGTCTCCAGGCCTTTAATCATCTTAGTTGCTCTTCTCTGAATTTTTTCCAAACTCTCAACATCTTTTTTGTGATATGGTGACCAAAATTGGCTGCTGTATTCCAGGTGTGGGTTTTATAATATTTCATGAGATCTTGATTCTGTGCCTCTGTTGGTCAGGTGATTGTCCACTAGGACTCCAAGATCCCTCTCACAGTTACTGTTTTTGATCCAGGTCTTGCACGATCTGTACTTGTACCTTTGAGTTTTCCTGCCTAAATATAAAACTTTGCTTTTCTCCTTATTGAAACTCATTTTGTTGGATAAGGCCCATTGTTCAAGTTTGTCAAGATCTTTTTGGATCCTGAGTTTGTCTTTTGGGGTGTTGGCTCTTCTGCCAGTTCGGTGTCATCTGCAAATTTGATGAGTTCCCCTTCAATTCCCTCATCTAAGTCATTTATGTGATATTGAAGAGTACTGGGCCTAAGACGGAACCTTGTGGTACCCCACTGACGGAAAATGGGATCAAGAACTTTTTGATGACTATTTCTTTGTAATACATATTGAAATATAATTTGTATTCATGGATTAAATATATATATATATATATTAATGAGTGCAAAAACCGGATGGAGCAAATTTTGGAATTAATACATGTACAAATGTTGATTCAGCCATCTCCATGTAAGATCACCTCCCCTGAAAATATTTGGGATTGAAAAGGCAGAATATAAAGATAACAAATCTGTGTGCTGTCTATCTGTTCTCTGATTTATTCATGGCGTCTTGAAAGTAGAACATGATTGGAATTTCCCTACTGACTCCCACCTAGGTCTGTGTTACCAATATGTCTTAGTGTCATGTAATTTTAAACATATTCATTGCCTAGAATGGGAAGTGCTGATAGATGTAATTTTAATATGAGGTGATGAAGAATTAAAAGGAATTGGTGCAAAAGAAAAGAAAAAGACAAGCCCATCAGTAGACATCCTTTCCAAAGGTCCCTTCCAATCCTATTATTCTATGTTCTATATTCTAAACTGATTGGTGACTCCAATCAGTTTGCCCATTTCTGCTAAGGCAGTGGTTCTCAACCTGTGGGTCGGGACTTCATTTGGGGTCGAACAACCATTTCACAGGGGTCACCAAACAATGCAGTCTGCCATAGACTCTCTTAAATAGAGTCTAATTTTATTGGCTTTCAAAAGCCAATAGGAATGGTCCAGGCTGTCTCTGCTCTGCTGAGCCCGCCAAAAATCCCATTCTGCAAACTGTGCTGCAAGTTGTCTGCAGCGAAGGCGAGCTGTCTGGAAGTTTCCACCCCTCCCTGCTGAGCAACTACTAAAAATGTAAGTAAAAGAGGGCCAGGGCTGGGAAGTGGGAGGCCGGCGGGTGCAGGGAGGGTTGCTGGCGCGCGGGGGGCCCGGCGGGTACCTTACTTCCCTTGGGCTGGGCCAGTTGGTGGCCCAGCTGGTGGTCGGCCTGCGCCGTCTCTGCCGCTTGCCAGTTATGCCTCGGCCGGCACAGGGAGTGGCATCACGCATGCGCAGTGCTCCCGGGCAGGTAAAGTCCTCGACTTACGACCGGTAGGGTAGTCCTCGACTTACGACCGGTTTAGTCCTTGACTTACGACCAGTTGTTTAGTCCTCGACCTATGACCGGTTGGGGGTCGCGGCATTAAAAAGGTTGAGAACCACTGTGCTAAGGCAACTGGAGGCCAGCTATCCAGAGTACTGAAATCAAAATATGCATTAGGAGTATTGCAAGGGTGGATACCATACAAATCTCTACAATATGGTTCCCCAGCTAGAACAGAGATCTGACTGGCTAGGTTCTTGATCAATCCATCAAGTCTTGGTCAATAATTCAGCAGAAGAGAGGGATATTTTTTTGTCTGAGAGAAAATAAGAGTTGATTCTGCACCTCCTTTATATTCTCCGTCGTTTCTTTTTGCTAAGGATTGATTCACATTGTGGTTAAAGAATTTGGTAGTGCTTCTTAGAGAGGTAATATATATATATATATATATATATATATATATATATATATATATATATATATATATGCAGGATAAGTACATTTCCTCTTAAGCAGCTTGACATTCTCACTCCAATCTTGCTTCATCTTTACTGTTTGTTTAGAAAGAATCCTTCGGTCCTTTCCTTAGCAAGGAATTTGCTGATCAGCAGATCATATGCCTTTATCTGATGATCTTGTAGGTTGTTTGCAAATAGATCTGAGTGACTCTTTAAATTTTAAAACATCTTGAGAGTTAACCATTCAGTTGCAGCACTGGCATTTCTTTCATTCCACCTAGGTCATGGAACACTGTTAATCACCTCCAAATTCTGCATGGACTTACTCATTAGTGCGCTTAGTGCCAGGGAATTGCAGCTACTCTCTAAACGTGGTTCCACTTCTAATTTTAAGAGAGAACATTAAAAAAAAATAGGGGTGGTGACCCAACAGTCAACAACTGACTTTCTCCCCATTCTCCAAAAACTATAGGATGCCGGGCAATTTTCCAATTTAAAACAAAGATCTCCAGACTGCAGAGATTCTATAGGATTTGAAGTCTAATTTTAGTTGACAGATTTCAAACTTGAAGGATGTGCCTAACCAGAACTGGAACAACTACATCTTAAGTCCTAATTCTCACATGCTTGCCTTGTGCCTGTGCCTACCTTTCCCTTTTATTAGAAAACTCAAAACAGGAGCAAATGTGAAGAGATCCATCCAAATCCTATCAAGCCCAATGAGGGTTTGATCTGTATAATCAGATAGGGAACTGCACCACTATATATATTTATTTAGGTAAGTTGCTGGCACGTGTCCTCAATGAACATGCCTGCCCAAAGGCCAGGAATCAGGACAACAGCTCATTCATCATGGATTGCCATAAGAATTCTTCTAAGAAGTAACCCATTGAGAGTTCTTTGCAGTGTTTTTTTTGTTTGTTTGTTTGTTTTGCTCTCAGAGAAACCTTGATGTCATGTATTCCTAAAGCTTCTTTAGGAGGGCAGTTCTAAGTGGACATTAATTATCCAGGATCATGTATTGCATTGTGCTGCCTTCATACAAAAGAAAAAAACACTTGTAGGCAGGGACACAACAAAATGGCTGCAGTCATTAACTCTGTCCCTTTGTTATTTTTTCTTTTCCATTACATTTGAGATAAAGACTGAGCGATGTTCCGAACGAATAGACAACAGCGGTGCAGTGGGAATAGCAGACTCCAGTGAAATATTGAACACATAATAGGAGGAAGTGCAGGGAATGAAAATGAGAAGATAAGGCCAGTACATGGGTCTTTGCAGAATAATATCATTGACCAGTAAGATACTGGGGTGTAATATGTTATTATGTGTGAAATTGCTCAGGCAGCAAAACGCCAGAGACTCTACTAGCATCCTTTTCCTGAGACATCTTTATTATTACAGTTTCCAAGTACTGTTGCATACAGTATCTCACTGCTGAAGATCCTAATACAATAGTTAGGATAGCTACGTTGCTGAAACTCGAAATTAGATGTCTTGCTGTTCTTAAGTGCATAATGAACCCTGACTTTGAACCAACATATTCTTATATTTTCACAATTCAAACTGAGACTGTGTGTTAATTTATATTTTGTCTGCCTGAGTGGGTCTGCATACAGGACGGAATAGCTGACTCCACCTTTTCTTCAATAGAGTCTGTTAACTTGCAGACTGCTGTAATAGGCAAGCATTTTGTTTCTTGGGCATCTGTTTTTCTGCATGGACTGTCTACACACCTATGGAACTGTATAATTCTATCATTGGAAACTAGGCATATATTATACATTCCATTCAGAGAATGTGTAGATAGACAGAGAAACCATGTTTTGCACATCTGTTCTGAAGTTGGACTTTATTATGAAGGCTATTCTAATCTCAGTGAGCAAATTGCAAAATGTAGGAAATGTTTTCCAGCTTCTATCTTTATTGGCATTAAAAGAAGGGTGGAAGGAAATTGGAAGGAAGGAGAAGAAGGAAAATTAGGAACTCACAAAATAACAGAGTTGGAAGGGATCTTTAAAGTCTTCTTGTCTAACGCCCTGTTCAAGCAGGAGACCCTATACCATTTCAAACAAATGACTATCCAGTCTCTTTTTGAAAGCCTCCAGTGATGGAGCAGCCACAAGTTCTGAAGGCAAGAAGTCCCACTGGTTGATTGCTCTCACCATCAGGAAATTTCTCCTTAGTTCTAGGTTGCTTCTCTCCTTGACTAGTTTCCATCCATTGCTTCTCGTCCTGCTTTTTGATGCTTTGTAAAATAGTTGGACTCCCTCATCTTTGTAGGAGCCCCTCAAATATTGGAAAGGTAGATGGACTCAGATACAGAAAAAGAAAGTCAGAAAGAAAGAGAAAAGGATGTTCAGGAGGCGGATGAACTCCATTATAGAGACAGTTGGAAGTCCTTAAGGACCAGGTTGGGACAGATTCTCCTGGAACTAATCTATCTATATGGTTGCCAATAGTCTGCACTGACTTGATGGCATCTATCTGTGGCATCTAGCTAGTCTGTGGTGAGAAGGTGTGGATTTGGTCCTGGAAGTTTAACGAACCAAGGAACTCCTTTGCTACTTTGTGCTGGTTGTTTTTTTTCAGTGTTGCTGTTGTGAAGATAAAGAAAAGAAGTGAGCCTGACTTGCTCTACCTCCTTTGTTGCTTTTTGGAATATCCAACCAGAGAATCAATAGGCCTCAGTGCTGACTTCATTTACAGTTTCTTGTGTGGCAGGCTTGATATGGAAATGTTTAGTATACATGTTGTGCATTTTACCAAGCTTTGCAGGATTTTATCATTATCAGGACTTACCATTTGTTATTTTTTCCTCTTTAAAATTAGTCAAATAGATTTGATGAGCTATTTGCAATGCATGAGGCAAAAATGGGGAACACAATTTCATTTTAAATGTTTATTTAAATGTAGCATACAATAAATAAACCACCCATGAATGAGAGCTAGGTTTACATACCAAACCACAGTGTGGTTTGTTTGGTTTTGACTTTTTGTGTTGAATGAATCCAGCTACTATAATCCTATGTGGGAATCTAGCCATTTCATTTTATTAATTTACAGGATTATATGGCCCCCAACATATACACAGTAATCCTAGGTTGTTGTTGTTAATTGAGAAGTCATGTCCGACCCATCGCGACCCCATGGACAATGTTCCTCCAGGTCTTCCTGTCCTCTACCATCTTCTGGAGTCCATTTAAGTTCACACCTACTGCTTCAGTGACTCCATCCAGCCATCTCATTCTCTGTCATCCCATTCTTCTAGGTAGCTCACAATAAAACAGAAGCATGCAATAGTAAACCTGCACCTACAAGGAGAACATCATACTTCCTACCACAACACTACGACATTGTCCTGTCAACCTTTGGTGGGCTCACTCCCATCCAAGCCATGTCTTCATGGCCTTCTAGATCTCAGGCTGTTCCAAAAGTCAACAGGCAACAATAAAACAACCCATGCATAAAATGATATGTAACTCATCTGTACACATATAATAACTTTTATGAGTGTTTTGGATTGGTCAGATATGCTATAAATACCAGAGGCCTGTTATTCAGTTCTTGGAAACAGCTTTTGTTTAATCCTAACATATTTAATTAAGTACAGTTATCCCCACACATCAATCTTAGTGCACAAACTTATGTCTGGGTTCACACAGAATGCAGAATCCAACTAATCACATCACATTTTGTGTTTTGTTTCTCCGGCTTTATGCTGTACCAACTTAAGACATTGTGGTGGAATGTAGTCTGGATACCCAGGAGAGAAGATATGCATTCCAGAGGAATAAGTGACAAGCTAGTTCAGATAGTTTGTGTGAGAGAAAGAGGGTGAAGACAGCCCTTCCCTAATAATTCCCAGAGTGTATGCTTCATGTAGGTAGTAGTTTGCTTCAATTTGCCGAGATTCTGTCTATAGTGAGGAACAACAGAGATAACTTGCCTGGAAGAATCACAAATCTTTCTTGGGTTTGGGAGTCTGATATGCTTAACTGTTTGGGTTCATGTTTATATCAAGAGGTCCATCTTAAGACCCCTGACATGTCACTAACAGTGATGTGAGTGAGTACAGAGAGACTTTCACAATCAGCAGCAATTAAGAGTTATATATTTCACCCAGCCATAATTGCACAGATGATGGTTGGTATCCACTACTTTTAGACAATCATTTGTTGCAATAGCATAGAGAGGGGTGCGTGCACAGTTACCGTTCCCTGTTTTCTTTTTGTTTTACTTCTTAGAAAGTTTTCTCTCTCTCATCAAGGTGCATGTTATGCATAACCTAATTTAATGGCTTCCAGTAATATAATGTTCTACCTAATTTGAAGTGAGCTTTCTTATCAGTGTGTTTTGCAATTAATTTAATCTTGTTTCTGTTATTTCCGTAGTATTTCTCTTCTTCCTCCAACCTGGGGAACCTCATTATATTTGCAGAAGCCTTAAATTAAAGTTTTGGATAGAAGTGAGATGATTATCAGTTAATTTAATTATGGTTCTGCATTTGGTCATTTAACAATATGTCTGTTCTGTTTCTGTATGGATCTTGTTTTTTTCTTTTACCTTCCCTGCTCCATTAGAAGGAGTACATGTAGAAAATATTTCCATTTTCTTTAAAGGAAAGCCTGATCTGATAACCGCCATTGCTAGATCTTCATTATATTTCCTTTCTTTACAGGTATGATTTTGATTTTGCAACCATTACCTTGTGTTACTTTTACACAAAGTAACCGTTGAAAATTGTAATGACACTTTTTAGTAATTGTCTCCACAATACTTGTTGCTTTATATAGTTCTAGCTCAACTTCAGGTAATTGTTTTCTCGTACATGACTTGATGTGGGGAGAATAAAATCAGACTGTGGATTTGTTATATTAATACTTAAAAAAATAACTTTCTCAAAGCTATACTGTTTTTTCATAAATGGGATGGAAAGATAAGCAATTTAAATTTAAGAGAAGAAGGGGGGAAAAAACAAGCTTGTCTTCAGTTTTTTTTTAAAAAAAACATCTTTCTGGCTTTGCTGAGTTCTGTTTTGACTTAATTACATCTTGATAATTCAGAAACATTTAGAAAAATGGTTATGCAAGGACAAGCTAAACATATAATTGAGTAAGAAATAAATTTCTGCTTGTTTAGACCTGGAAAATATGTGGGGTTTTTTTTTTCAGTATTTTTGTTTGTCACACCTCACACTCCCTTAAAGGTTAAGGAGATGAAGCAGGGAACAGAGCGACAAAGTTAATTTTCCCGCAGTTAAAAGGTGCCTGCAGAAGAGAAGTGACTTTGAATCCTTGCTTATATAAGCATTGAGATAAAGCGAGAGCTAATTAGCTACTTGTGACTTTAATGAATAGTGCCTGATTGTACGACTGTGAATAATGCTGAAGGGGTAAAGAAACAGATAATGTTACAATTTAGGATGACAACAGAGTAAATTAAATTAAATGTGCCTCATTAATTTTGCTTAGGCATTTTGATGCACTGGGCTTAGCTGTATTGATAGTAGAAATCCCTTCTTCTACCTCATTTAAGATTTGGTAAACCTGAGAGTTTTTATCTGTAACAAACTACTCCTTTTTCTGAAGCGCTCTGGACCTCTTGGAGTGCAACTGTCCCAGTTGGGAGGAGGACTTAAATGGGGAATTAGCTTGGACTCTTTACGTAAAACACAAGAGGGCAAAATCTGATTCCCTCCCCCCAATACCATTGAGCCTTATCTGGTCTTTCTCAGTGAAAGCTATCAGTCTGGGGAGATTCCTGTAATATAGGCAGGAAACAATAAAGTAGCTAAATGTCTATGGAGATTCTCAATCAACCAGGTCATCGAGTCAGAACTGAAGAAGCTTCTCGGATGAGAAGCCAAATGTCTTTCATGGAAAAACAAGAAAGTCCCGTTGCCTTTTGAAAAAAGCACCTTTGGGACAATCAAGTAGCTATTTTGAACTCTATGTGTGAATCTGGGTGTTCGTGCCTGTTGAGACCAGTAGCATTAGCAATTTGCAACTTTTGTTATGTGCAAAAATATTGGGCTGTGCACCAACTCATTATTTGCTTGCTCTTTTCCCTCCTGTTGCCCACATAAGACACCCTGCCAATTGTTGTGTGGCCACAATGTCACATTTATCCCATGAGTGAGACAAGCCTAAGATGTCACAAGTCGTATCGTGATAAAGTAGGATTTTCCACCTTTATTTCTGACATGATCCAAGGGCAGCCTCAAGAGATATAAATCTGTCAGTCTTTGTCACCTTGAAGAGAGAACCCAGGTGACTGGCAGTGACTTGAAACAAAAGCAAGAGAGAACAAGGGCAAGGCAATAGGTACCACAAATTTAAATGCCAGTGTAATTTTCGGCCAGTTCAAGGATGACTAGATAGCACTTGAACTCTGGGTCTCAGTGTCATACAAGCCCAACAAAGTAAGCACAGCTGAGACAAACTGATCTCTAATGCAAAACTTTATTGGGCAAATCATTTCGGCACAGTTGAAAGGAAAACCAGCTCTGGTTAATTGGTGCCAAAATCAGTATATGAAACGTATAGAGCAGTGATGGCGAACCTTTTAGAGACCGAGTGCCCAAAAACCAGCCCATCCCCCTGGCCTGCCTGCCTGCCTGCTCCACCGCCTTTCCATGCTCCACACCCACTCCTCCCTGTGCTCCATCCCCCCATTCACAGGGTCATCCACCACCTCCACGGCCTGCCACATAGCACCCAGGCAGCCCTGTAGCGCTATGGCAGCCACACTCTCCACCCGCACCCAGCAGCACCATCTGTGCGTGTCAGGGTGCAAAGGTGGAATCTTGTCCCTGCTGCCATGTTTTTGGCTGCATTGCTCCATGTGGGCCGTGCCCGGGGGCGACTCTCCAGGCATGCTGTTGGTGAGGAGGGGCCGCGGTGGGAGGTGGAGCTGGAGCAATGGCACGTGTGCCCACAGAGAGGTCTCTGAGTGCTGCCTCTGGCATGCATGCCATAGGTTCGCCACCACTGGTATAGAGTCTCCCTCCCCTCTAATAGTGCAGGTCACATTATCCATCAGACAATTGTTGTGAGAAAGTGTCTTAGTTCTCAATAAACAACTCTTGAGTGACCTTGATTCTCACAGCTTGGCAGTCCCATGTCTGAAGCCTGCATTCCATTCTTCCCTCCCCTCCCCCTTGAATCTGTAGGCAAGCTAAGAAGCAGTAATGGATGCCACCACATAGGTATTCTTCGCAGCTTGACACTCAGTTTATGCTTTGTGGTAGAGGAGAAAAAGCAAGCTTAAGAAGCAATCTAAGTGTTTAGTGTTTATTATTTTTTCCCCATAGTTGTCTTAACCTTTATCCTTATTCTGATAAATCATATCCCTGTCTGATATTCTTCTGAAGAACTGGGAAAATATAGAGCTGATTTTCACTTTCTTATTCATTGGCTTGAAGAAGGCATGGCTGCATTAAATCTTAAGAGGAATTTGATATTAGACAAGCAACCTACTGAGTTTGGACATCAGTGTGAACATGTATAATAAACCTATATTCCAGTGTATAGGGCGACCTGGCATATAAGACGACCCCCAAGACGATCGACGCCGAGTCACAAGATGATTGACGCCGAGTCGCATGCCTAGAAAGTCGTCTTATACGCCGGAAACTACCAGTATTTCCGGCGTATAAGACGATTGACGCCGAGTCACATGCCTAGAAAGTCATCTTATATGCCGGAAACTACGTTATTTCCAGCGTATAAGATAATCGACACCGAGTTGCATGCCTAGAAAGTCGTCTTATACGCCAGAAACTACCTTATTTCCATCATATAAGACAACTCGGCGTATAAGACGACCCCCTAGTTCGGAGGCTGTTTCAACGCTCTCAAAAGTTGTCTTATATGCCGGAATATACGGTAGGTGTTTGAAGGATTTTTTTTTTTAATTAACAAAAGACTGAAAAGTGAATTGTTTGCTGGAAGTACTTCCTGGGGCAGACATCTCTTAGTGTGATCTGTGTTGTTGGTTTCCCAGCTGGCTACTAGCCATCCTGATGGGCATTTTGTCATCAGTTGTCAAGTGTAGATTGATGGCTTCAATATTTCATAACTTGGATTTGTCATCATTTTACCCAAACTTTTCTATTATTTCAATTCTTGCTTTTTCTGGCTGTTTATTTATTCCAATAATTGCATTTCCTTATCTTTCCTTTCCTACCCAATTAGAAGTAAAGTGCAATCATATGAATAGTTTGTGAATAAACCTAGCTTTAGCCTGGAGCTTTTAATTGCTGCTGTTGTTCTCTAATGTCTTATTTACTGTTTACAATTTAATTTATTTTTCCCAAGTTAAAAAGCATGAAAAAATTCTTATTGTCAAAACAGGTTTTATTTAAAAATAATAATTAGTGGCAAAATAATTTAGTTTTCCATGCTGTATGCTTTTTTTTTTTTTTAATCACTGTGCTGTAAGATAATACATTCTTATGTGGATGTTTGGGTTAGTAAACAAGCCATACTGGTAGGAAATCAGCAATTAAAAAGTTCTTAAGTAATGATAATAACACTTTGAAAAGCATGTTTTGAGCAGTTTTGCTTTGTTTTATCAGATTAGCACAGATTGGCACTGGACATTAAAAGGGGCCAGGAATAGTTAATATTCTCATGTACACCTTTTCTTATACCAGTGTAATAAGTCACACTTTCAGAAATCCCTATTTTTATCTATCTGTTGCTCACCTAAAACAGATTTCTTCTTCTTTTTTAAAATAATCATTATATTGAATAAAGGTAATTCTTGACTTACAGCAGTTAGTTTAGTGACAATTCTAAATTGTAATGACACTGAAAAAGTGACTTATGGCCATTTTTCATAGTTACAAACTTTGCAGCCTCCCCATGACCAAGTGATCAGAATTCAGACGCTTGGCAACTGATTCATACTTATGACGGTCGCAGTCTCCCTGGATCACGTGATCCCCTTTTGTGATCGTTTGACAAGCAAAGTCAATGTATACTTCTTCAAAATTGAAGAAGTATACATTGTACAGTTCAGGCATCCCTCAACTTACAACAGTTTGTTTAGTGACGGTTCAAAATTATAACGGCACTGAAAAATGACCATTTTTCACACTTACCACTCTTGCAGCATCCCCCACAGTCACATGATCAAAATTCGGATGCTTGGCGACTGACTCATATTTACGACGCTTGCAGTCTCCCTGGATTGTGTGATTCACCTTTTGTGCCTTCTGGCAAGTAAAATCAATGGGGAAGCCAGATTCACATAACAACTGTGTCACTAACTTATCAACTGCAGTGATTCATTTAACAACTACGCCAAGAAAGGTCGCAAAATGGGGCAAAACTCACTTAGCAATTGTCTCACTTAACAACAGAAAATTTGAGCTCAGTTGTAATTGTAAGTTGAGGAATACCTGTGATCCTTCTGGAAAAAAAAAAGCTACCTGTGGGATCACTGAGAGTCAAAACCAACTTGATGGCACAAAATTAATAAATAATTAGCAGAGGTTGAAATTGGTCCAAAATAAAGTCAGCCAGAAGCCGGGAGACTGAATTTTAATCCTGCCATAGGGATGAAGCCAGCTGGGCAACATTAGCCCAGTCACTCTCTCTCAGCCCTGGGAAGGAAGCAATGGAAAGTCACTTTCTGAAGAAACTTTTTCTGGAAAACTGCAGGAATTTATCTAGGCCAGGGGTAAGGAATCTTGGCTCTTTTATGACTTGTGGTCTTCAACTCCCAGAATTCCTGAGTCAGTCATGCTGAGGGGAAAGGGAGAGTTTCCAAGCTGAGCCATGCTGGAGCACCCACAACTTCTGAAGGCAAGCTAGTCCATTGGTTGATTGCTCTTACCATTACGAAATTTCTCTTTAATTCCAGGTTGCTTCTCTCTTTGGTTAGTTTCCACCCATTTTTTGTTGTCTTGCCTTTTGGTGCTTTGGAAAATAATTTGACACCTTCCCCCCATCTTCGAAGGATATTGAAACTGTGCTCTCATCTCCCCCAATGAATGACAATTATTTGTTTTTTCCCATTGAAGGCTTATAGACATACTGCAATCCCAGAAGATTGTCATCATTCAAACCTAATTTATTCCCTCAAAAAACCTTCACTGGTTCCAACGGAGCACAACACATCCTGCAAATATCATTATTGGGACAAATGGGATATACATATATTTTTTTTAAAAAAATCAAAACAGATGAGGGGCCTGGTGAAGATCACTTTGGTGAAAAGGTTAAGATCCTTTTCTGTCCGCTTTCCTTCATGGACAGTTTTGTCTTAGACAATTTCATCTTGTACCAAATTGTTATGGTGGCTAAACTGCAGAGTATTTTAAAGAGGATTTGTTGAAGAAGTCACAATGTTTACATCCCCAGCATGTTGTTTTGTAATTCATAGATGAAATGCTGTACCAACATGCTCCTTGGTAGATATTTTTTTCCTTCTTGGTACATGAAAATTCTTTTTTTTTTTCCCCTGTTTTTCCTGGTGGTGTTTTTTAACCTCGCTTTATTGTTGGCGGTGCAGAGATTGTGCTCTGCCAATGTTGCCGTTATATCTTTCCATTCCTCTGAAGCTTCCCTGAATGCTTGCATGCTCCATTGTGGGAAAACCCAGGGATACATGGGAATTAAAGTAGCTACTAAGCAGCTGTCCTTAGGGACTGCATAACAATATATGGATAATAACATCCTGCTTGGCTGTTACCAAAGAATTGCAAGAATGCCAGGAATTATCCCATAAGAATTCTCCAATGTTTTTTTTCCTCTTTAGGAAAACCTCTCAAAAGCAAATTCTTTCATTTCAGTGAATAAAAACTTCTATGAAAACAAGAAAGGAAAAAAAAAACACATGGCACTAAAGCTGTCACATGTGACATGTGACATGCTAACATAGAAGGGATCAACGTATTGTCCAAAGCAACCGAGAGCAGAACAAGAAAGAATAGAATAGAATAGAATAGAATAGAATAGAATAGACAGATTGTAGAATAGAATAGAATAGAATAGAATAGAATAGAATAGAATAGAATAGAATAGAATAGAATAGACAGATTGTAGAATAGAATAGAATAGAATAGAATAGAATAGAATAGAATAGAATAGAATAGAATAGAATAGAATAGGATCTTGGATGTCTTCTAGTCCAGCCTCCTGCTCAAGCAGGAGGACCTATACTGTTTCTCAGACAGGTGATTGTCCAGTCTTTTTTTTTAAAAAAAATTCCAGTGATGGAGCACCCATGATTTCTGGAGGTAAGCTGTTCCACTGGTTGACTATCCTCACTATCAGGAAGTTTCTCCTTAATTCTAGGTTGCTTCTCTCTTTGATCATTTTCCAACCGTGGTTTCTCGTCCTTCCCTCTGGTGCTTTGGAGAATAACGTGACCCCCCTCTTCTTGGTGGCAGCCCCTCAAATACTGGAATACTGCTATCATGTCTCCCCTATTTCTTCTTTTCTTTATACTGGCCAAACCCAAATCCTGCAGCTGTTCTTCGTACGTTATAGTTTCCAGGCCTTTGATCATCTTAGTTGCTCTTCTCTGAATTTTTTCCAGACTCTCAACATCTTTTTTGTGATATGGTAACCAAAATTGGCTGCAATATTCCAGGTGTGGCCTCACCAGGGCTTTATAAAATGGTACTAGTACTTTGCGTGATCAATGGATGGAAGATCATTAAAGACATATCCAACCTAGATCTAAGGAGAAATTTCCTGACAGCGAGAACAATTAATCAGTGGAATTGTCTTCCCTTTGGAAGTTGTGGGTGCCCCATTGCAGGTGGTTTTCAAGAAGAGACTGGATAGACATTTGTCCTCAATGGTCTAGGGTCTCCGTCTCAACAAGGGAATTGGACTAGAAGACCTCCAAGGTCCCTTCCAACTTTTATTATTCTATTTTCTATATTTTAATTCTTCTATTCTGCCAAGTGGTAAGGTGGCTTTCTTTAGATTTTGTTTACTTTTATTTGTATACACAACCATTATGCCCAAAATCAACATTTAGCAGATATGGGCAGGTTGTAAAGCCTTGTTTATATGATGTTGGCATTCTCCACTTCCTTTTGTCCCTCCAGTTGGTCACACAGCCAAATGGGGAAACATATTTTGATTTTCCTCTGTATCTTCAATTAGGATTGTGTTTTGGAAATATAGTGTCTCCCAACAAACTACTCATGATCAGAATATATTTCCTGCCTCCCGCAGGAGCAGCCTTAAGTTCTTTCCATTATTAGTGTTATTGCTTAAAGCAGTATTTATTAATTTATTTTAATGCAATAAATGTTTGAGGGTTGAAGAACAATCTGATACTTCTGAAGCAGTTGAACTGAACTAAAAAGTTTGGGGATCCTAGTGCTAACCCCCAATGAAGCAAACCACATTATGTAAAAAAAAAAAAAATAGGTGTGTGTAAATAATAAAGTGTATACGATTTGCATAGGATAATTTGTTAAATAAATCCCCAACTTCCCACTTTTGCCAAAGGATTGAAAAAATAAAATCATTCCTATTACTGGAAGGTAGCACATTAAAAGTATTAATCCACCTGACATGTTTTGCACCCCCCCCCATCTTCTCCAAAAATAAATACAATAAAATAGCAAATCCCCCAAATGTTTTTGACCTGTTATAAAGGTGCAGCTGAAAGTTTGACAAGTCCTCCAGAATCCTTTTGCTTGTGAACAAATAGGAACATTGCAGAAGTTATGTGAGATAAGAAGCAAGTCAGATAGATTATGGGTCAATACACTGTGGATTTGCTGACCTTGGCTGACCTCCTTTACTGTAGGTTTATCTAGCAGGCAGCCCAGTTAATACAGATTCCATAAAGGTCACACAATCCAGTCTGTGCAATTTGCTTTAGTTCAGGAACTGTTGCCCATCTCTCCAACATATACAAAGCTGAAATGTGTCTTTTCAGAACCAAGCTAATGTTCAAGAACGAAAAAGAGGAATATTCAATTTCCACATTATATATAATTGTACCCAAATTGCAATGAACAAGAATAATAATAATTATTATTTTTTAAATGTCTTGTATTCCAGCTAACTTTTTTTAAAAAATGTCACTGTCTATACCAAGTTCAAAAATCACTTTTTCTACGTCAAACGAGAGCTTTGTATATATATATATATATATACACACACACATAGCCCAGGTTCCAATCTCAGAAGGGTATGTCTGGCTGAAGAGAGTTAAGAAGCTTGAAATAGCTATTCCAGTTCTCCCTTTATTCTTTGTTGGCAATCTAAATATGTATGTATGTATGTATGTATGTATGTATGTATGTATGTGTATATATATATATATATATATATATTTGTTTTCTGAGGTTTTCGCGGGTATTTGTATATAGGTCTTTGGTTGTTCGGGTTTTCTTCCGCGTAAAATTGGAAGTGTCTTGGCAACGTTTCGACGAAGTCACATTCGTCATCTTCAGGCTGGTGTTTTTTTTTACGCGGAAGAAAACCCGAACAACCAAAGACATATATATATATATATATATATATATATATATATATATATAAAATTCTCCGTCTTATGGCTTGTTTAGCAAACCATGCTTAAAGCATACCTTACTGTGGTATACCAGTCCAACCGTTATGCCAAACTGCATTCTGTTGTTGTTTTTTAGATATTTAAACAGGCCTGGCTTCAAAACAATGTTAAATCATGCGTTTGCTGGGCTTATATCCTGTCTGTTCCAATGTTGTCATGTTTGCAAAGATGACTGCAAGGTGAAGCATAGAGAACGAACTTGTCTGTGCTTTATATTTTATTTAACATTTTGTGATTCACCATGCAATATCTTTTAGCTTTTGATAATATTACCCTTTGCTTTAAGATTCTCTGAATTTCTGTTACAATTTTGAGCAGCATTCATTTTCAAAGTCTACTATATTCTGATCCATACCTTGGCTACTGTTGTTCCTCTCCTCCTCTTCCTCCTCCCCCCCCCTCTGTATTTGTATGTGTGTTTCTTTGAGGCAGTTTTGATTCCTGGAGAGTCTACATTGTATAGTCCCTACAATTAGCAAGGTTTTCGAAGTGATCTCCCCTTGACTTCTTGAGAGAGAGAAGGACTGGGCCAAGGTCACGTAGATGGTTTTGCGCTTAAGTTGGGAGAAGAAATCAGGGTCCTTTAATCACCTTTAATCACTACACCAAATTGATACATCTGGCTACCTAGCTTCATATTTTTTAAAAAGGCTTGGGAATTATTATTCAAAAAATGTAAAAGCCACTTCTGTAAATTCACACACCCCCTTCTGAATAGTCATGCAACAAGATAGTTGAACTTACAGTCCACCTCGAAGCTGTGGGGGGGGGGGGAGGCAAAGCATCATTTTATTTTATTTTGTGCCTAACAGGTTTGTCTATTACATCCCAACTCAATTGTGTGGTTGTTTGCCTCCATCTGCTGCTCATTCCTGATATTACAGCAAGTGAAAACCACAAAAAAGGACATGTTGGGTGTTTTCTTTTAAGCCTTTTGTAAGTCCCGTCATTCATCCGTTTTCTTTGACGGACTTGGATGTATTTTGTTATTAGTTTATAATATAAAATACGAAAAATACAAAGGAAAATAATAGGAAAAATAAGGGAGGAAAAAGAAAAGGGGGAAGTGTAGAAAAGAGGGGGAAAAGAAAGAAAAGGCATTGACTTTTGACTCCCTTGGTGCAGTAGGATAAAATAATAACATCAAATCTCAACTTCTTACTTAATAGTATAAAGTAGCCATTTCTATAACAACAAATGACTTAGATCTATGTTAAAAAGAAACAAACACAAAGTTCCTACTTTTTCTTACTTTTTTTTTTAAAAAAATCCTTTTTAACAGACAGTCTTGCTATTTTATTTATCCTTTAGGAAAAGCTATAAAGACTTAATAAAAGTTTCAATGAGTTATCCAATATTCCATATATACTGTGTCCCGTCATATAATACATATGTAATACAGGTACAAAATAGAAAACCAAAGCTGAAACAATTACTAATCAAGTCTGTATTTACTCTTTACTAAGCTATAACTAATAATTATAGTTATCACTATAACTAATATACATTATTTAATATGTAATACCTGCAATATCCTAGAAATGTGGCCAATATTTTAATGGTTGCCCAAGTTAGCCTTGGAGAGTAGCTAGAGTGTAACCTTTCAATCAGAGGGACAGCTACAATTTCTGCAGCTGGGTTTATGAGTGCCCGATGCTATGACTGGTGCCATGGACAGTTTAATAATGAATGGATTATTGACTAGCCTCTGTAGCTGAAGTATCATGTAGATTTATTGTAGTATCCTCCTTACTTTCTCAAAAAAACAACAACAATGCAATTCTAGGCTGCATTAATAGAGGGATAGAAACAAAATCACATGAAGTTCTAATACCACGTTACAAAGACTTAGTAAGACCACACTTGGAATGCTGCATCCAGTTCTGGTCCAGTTCAGTTCTGTTGAAACTGTGGGAAAAGAGCAGAGAAGAGTGACAAAAATGATTAGGGGGGCTGGAGGTTAAAACATACGAAGAACAGTTACAGGTATTAGGTATGTCTAGTCCAGGGGTAGGCAACCTTGGCTCTTTTATGACTGGTGGACTTCAACTCCCAGAATTCCTGAGCCAGCCATGCTGAGGGGAAAGGGAGAATTTCCAAGCTGAGCCATGCTAGCTCAGGAATTCTGGGAATTGAAGTCCACAAATCATAAAAGAGCGAAAATTGCCTGCCCCTGGTCTAGTCTAATGAAAAGCAGGACTAAGGGAGACAGGAAAGCACTGTTTCCCATATTTGAGGGGCTCCTACAAAGACAAGGGGGTCAAACTATTTTCCAAAGCATCAGAGGGCAAGACAAGAAACAATGGATGGAAACTAACCAAGGAGAGAAGCCACCTAGAACTAAGGAGAAACTTCCTAATGGTGAGAGCAATCAACCAATGGAATAGCTTGCCTTCAGAAGTTGTGGGTGCTCCATCACTTTTAAGAAGAGACTGGACAGCCATTTGTCTGAAATGGTATAGGATCTCCTGCTTGAGCAGTTGGTTAGACTAGAAAACCTCCAAGGTCCCTTCCAACCCCATTAGTCTATGTTCTATGTACTGCCATTTGTAAATTAGTGGAATAGAAAATAAATAAAATTTCCAATGTTTCTTCCTCCACCATCACCAAAGGAAATTATCACCCTCATCTGTAATCTCGGATCCTACATCACTTTGTGATTTCTTTGCATCAGAGAAATTTCTTTTATCTGTTGATCCTAAAGCTTTGCTTGCTGTTGTTGCCTAGAATCAGAGGCTGGATTAATGCTAACCCTGTCATACGGTTTCTTTTCATTTGGTTTCACACATGCAACCCACTAAAAAGAGACCTAGGGTTTGTGGTTTGCGAACTGTGGTTCATGGCTTGCTTTGATGCCTCATCTTATCGGCTATGGCCTATTACACAAACTAAACTTAATTAAACCATGTTTGAGCATAACATGCAGGGAATACAATGAAGCTCTGGGCAATGAATGAGATTTATTAGGTGTCAAGGGAAAACAATGCTATGTTTCTGCACTTAAACAGATACTTGGGAATGAATCAGAATGTATCTTGATATTTTTGCAGGACAAATGAGGTGACCAGAGTTAGTATATCAATGGTTTTGATTCAATCAACTTAAAAAAACCCTTCTCTATAATAAAAAGTTCAATGTACGGTGTTGTAGATGGATTCAAATGTAACTAGGACATAAATGAATATTTTCAATAGAATACAGCTTTTTCTAAGATTAGGTGTCCTGTTTTGTTACAGTTTTGTCTTTCCCAAAAAAACAGAACTATAATTACAGCTTACAGTTATGAAAACATTTGGACATTTATCCACTGAATGGTATAAAGACATCAAAAAGGTCTTTCAAGATGAAGTTGAGATCACATTGCTAATATCAAGTGGATAACGAAAAAATTAATAATAATAGACATCATGTTTTGTTTTACTGATTAAACAATGAAATTAGTTACTGATGATCATGGACACATTATGTAGACTTTATTTCAGTGAAGAGGTGGAAGCAAATAAATGACTCAAAAGTCCTGGCTGACTACATCAGTTATGGCTCAATTTCCTTGGTAAACATTGACAAAATATAGTAAAAATGTAGAATACAGAGGATATCAGTGGGATCTACAGAGAAGATCAATATCCATTGATTTGGGATGGAGTGTTGTCTATATTCCCAGGAGGGAGGGGCTGCAATCCAGAGGAGCAAGAGACAGCTGTTTAGTTTGATTGAGAAAAAGAGAGTTAAGGCGTCTCCTCTCTACCAATTCTTACAGTATATTGTCGGAGACTGATTTGCACTTTCACCCATATTTCGCATAGCTCGCAGATTGACAAAGAAAAGGGAGGAGGTGGGATGGAAAGCAAGGGTGGGGGGAACTGCATCTGAGCATCATTGGTTCCCGTGAGAGAGTGCTCCAACCCAAAGACACATTGAGCAGGTGGACTAGCGTGGCCCGCTGGTTCCCGTAACAAAATGAACAGAAGTGATTGGTGGACGTAATGGACTGTGGGTGGCCCCATAGGGAAAGGGGGCGAATTAACTACGCTTGCATTTGTGTGGGAAACCCAGAGCTGGTTTTGCTTTGTCTGTGCCAATATAGTTTATCAGTAAAATTTATACTCTTGCTAAAATAATATCTCAAGAGTTTCTTTTTCTGGATCTGCCAACTGGACGATTCACATTTATATTTAATGATAAAAATAGTTTTTGTTAGCTTGGCAAGATTTAAATTGAATTGAATACTTTTTTTGGCCAATAAATTCCAATAAGGAATTTGTCTCCTATGCAGAAGCTCTCAGTGTATATGCAAAGCAACAGAATAACGACACTCATCATCATAATAATACCAATACAAGGCGTGAATAAGAAAGATAATAAGGATAAATAATAATGCTACTGTTGTGGTTCCGGCTAATGAAACATTCCAAAGAACTTCCAGGCATTTATTTTCCTAAAAGTCTTTTATTGTTACAAAATGTCGGCACAGGCACAATGGAATGATGCTAGGATCTAAGTTCTCTTCCTCTGAGCAGTTAAATTATTAGCATATTCCCTCCCTAAATTAGCTGTCATATCTCACATTATCCAATTAGTGTGAAGGTCAAATGTTTTCTTCCTCTTTCTTTCCCGGGCTTTACCCCCAACCCCCCTTCTGCTCTGTATTAACCCCATAATTACCAAACAATTCTGCATATTGTCAAAAGCAAGAATATACAATATTTGCAGCGTTGACAGCTACAGCCATACTACATGGGTAAATACACATAGACACTAGACAGCACTGTGAGAGTTAGGGGTTCAGCAGACTGATGGCCCAAGGGGGGAAAAACTGACATTGTGTCTAGTTGTCTTGGCCTACAATGCCGTATAGCAGCATCCCAAAGAAAGGAGTTTATGTCCAGTCTATAAGTGTTATGTTTTATGTTTCAGTCTATAGGTGAGGAACAATAAAGAAAACAGCTTAGAAGAATCTCAGTGTGTCTTTCTTGGTTTATAGAGCCTGACATCAAACTGATCTTGTGCTGTCAACTCATTGTTGAGTCTTAGCAAACCCATAAATAGTTTTTCTTCATGACGATCTGTCCCTAATCTGGTCCTTCTGCTATTCCAAGAGTGCTGCTCTAATCAAGGCCATCCATGGTGTGAATAATCATCCCCTTTTTGTCTTTCCTTCTGTCTTTCCCAACTTTACTCTTCCTCCGAATCATTTCATAACTTCTCTTTGCATCCCATGTCCAAAATAGTAATTTGAGTCTGGTCATTTGTGCCTTGAGGGAGAACTTTTGATCCCTTTATTTGTTTTCTGGGTTTTCCACAATATTCTCAAGAATCTTCTCCAACACTTAAGTTTAACAGATCAACATTCTTTTCTGTCTTACTCTTTTCATATGCCAACTCTCACTTCTAAAGGGCATTCAAGAAGTACCATAGCTTCCATTTTCCTCTGTAGGTATATATGGATATCATAGCATTTGAATATTTTTTCCAAGATCTTCATGGCTGCTCTACCAAGTCCTAGTTGCAATATTTTTCTTGACTTCTTGTTTCTTTGCTGTTGATGGTTGACCCTAAAAGGCAGCTCTTTGCCAATTTGATATCCTCATAGCCCATTCTGAATCTGGCTGGTCTATCGGTTGCTATTAGATCTTCTTAATTTTAATTTTACTCCTATTTCCTTGCACTGTGCTCCTTGATTTTTATTATTAGAGCTTGCAGATCCTTTTGTAATTTATGCTATCAGATTAGACACACATATAAAGGGATAGATAGCCTCCACATCCTACAGATTTTAGATAGTCTCCATCCTACAGTGTTTAACACCGCTTCCCCCCTGGGGCTAAATAACGCTGTTGATGATACTTCTTTTGATTATCCGTCCTACATAAACTCATTTTATAGGAAGCCATCTGATCACGTTAAATAACCAGCCGACATTTTGGATGTTACTTTTAGAGCAAAATCAAAGCCAGCAGCGATGCTAATGATTTTTCTGAATTTAATGAAGGCCTTTGATAAGTTGCAGTGGAAAGTTTTGAAAGAAGCCTTCATTAAATATGGATTTCCTGCTTATTAATTAATTGGCTTTATATGTAGTACAGTTTAAAGACGTCAATATCTTTTTTTAACCTTTTTCCAAAAAAAAATATCTGCCAGTAGTAGTGAGAACTATGTTACATGAATAATATACTGACTGGGGACAATTAGAATAATATCAAGTATGGCACCAGCAAAAATAAAAATGTCAGTGTTGAAAACATGATGTGATCCCAGATTTCCAACCTCAATTGGTTGGAAGCTGGATTCTATTTACAATCATGTGATTCAATGACCAGGGTAATAAAAAGTCACAAAATCATACAGGATTCACCTAATGATCACCAGGCTTAGCAACAGAAATTCAGTTCCAACTGTACCTACTCCAGACTCAATCCTTTGTAGTCTGGATAAGGTAAGATAGGATCCCTAAACCAGGGGTAGGGCACCTTCAGAAAATGTCCGTTACATTTTCGTTTTTCTTCCTTCTTGGATAACATCCACATGTTCTGCATCTCCTGTGCCCAGAAGTCTGCAATCTCCTTTTGCAGGAAAAATGTCTGCCCTGCTGGAAGGGGTGTGACCCCTCTCTCTGGAGACCGGGGGAAGCAACTCCAAAGAATAGCAATGAATGTTCAGCAAATTAACTCCGACATGAGCATATTGAATTAGGCTGCAAAGATGGCAGGTGTTTCTGGTAAACCAGATGGCCCTCTTTTTTTGAGCTCTGTGGCAGCTGAGGGAAATGAAATGATATCAGTGTTCATTGATCAGCTCATCGCTCCCTGTTACATGGAAAGAAAGGGCCACTTTTCTGTCTAAAGGGCTTCAGCAATAGAGCTGTTGCAACCCGCCTGGTACGTTCTGTGTTCCACATTGATCATTGCTCAGGAAGTTCGCTAAACTCTTTGCATTCAACATCTGCAGGGGGTTTTTTTAATCCTATTTCCCTCCCCCCCCCCACTATCCTTTGAAAGGATAAATGCATCTTATTCTCGATCAGCAATTCTCTCTCCCTCTTCTTAAAATAACTGTTTTAGGAATTTTAATTATAATTGCAAAATATAATTTATTTATTATTTATTTATTTATTAAAATGTATAGGCCGCCCCACTCCCGCAGGACTCCGGGCGGCTAACAATAAAAACACAATATAACTTAACAAGACAAACAATAATACAGACTAAAAAGAAAAAGAAAAAAGTAAAGAAAAGTGATCAATAGAAGAGGATATTTGTCGAAGGAGAAACTTCCTGACGGTGAGGACAATCAACCAGTGGAACAGCTTGCCCCCAGAAATCGTGGGTGCTCTATCACTGGAGATTTTTAAGAAGAAACTAGACAATCACCTGTCTGAGATGGTATAGGTTCTCCTGTTTGTGCAGGGGGCTGGATTAGAAGACCTCCAAGGTTCTGTTCTATTCTATTCTATTCTATTCTATTCTATTCTATTCTATTCTATTCTATTCTATTCTATTCTAGATGAGACTAGACTAGATTAGACTAGACTAGACTAGTTTATTCCCATCACCATCCTCATCTATTCCTATTCTATTCTATTCTATTCTATTCTATTCTAGTCTAGTCTAGTCTAGTCTAGTCTAGTCTAGTCTAGTCTAGTCTAGTCTAGTCTAGTCTAGTTCAGGGTTGAACTGTGGGGGTCTTTGGTATTCTCTGAGCTTCATTGTTTTCTTACAGATGTTTCTTTACCCAACTAGGTAACATCATCAATTCTAGAAGGGGCTAGCATTTTTAGCATTGGTGATGTTACTAGTTGGGTAATATTTCCTGCAAGAAAAGAACCAAGCTTAGAGAGCATGAAGGATCCACCTTGTCAAAAGTGAGGTTTTCCCACCCTTTGGAGATTTGTGTGCATGTGTGTGTGTGTGTGTGTGTGTGTGTGTTCTTGTTTGCCACCTCTTTATTAAATGGTTAGCAGTCTGTTGGAATAAAATGTATCAACTATAAATTACAATGTACCAACTGTAAATTAAGACCGATTAAAATTTAGGAACAAATCAATTCATATTTTTTTTTTTAAAAAAAAAGACAAAAACAGCAGAATAAAACCAACACTTTATTTCCAACAAGGTCTTAACATGCCCTTAAATGGTGTCTCACAACGTGCAATGATTGTGCTTCAGGGTTATTTTGACACCTTGGTCTGGTGAGTTTTCACATTGAAAACAGACCCATTCATTTATGTCTAGGCAACCCTGGTTTGAACAATATTTAAGGCTAACCACAGTGTCCTAGTTTCAGGCATATTGAATAAACATGATTTTTTAAAAATGGAAGCCAAAGTTTTCTATTTCCTGTTGATGGATACATGAAGAGAGAAGTGAAAGACTCATAGAAAGGAAATACAGTATTTGAGACTGTAGGAATCACCCATTGTAGGATCTCCAATAGATGCCATTCACTTTCTGTTTAAACATCTCCACGGAAAGCAAATCTATGACTATTAGGAAGAAATTTGGAAGATTTATCCAAGTTACATATCAAAAGGGTTAAAACATTTTTTGTTTCTTTATATTTTTCAGTTTGATTTGCTTTTGGGATAACTTTAGTTTTTCTGATCTTTTGGGGACTTTCTTAATTCTTCTAGATATTTAATACACTGAAATATTCATTTTACTTGAAGTTTAAATATGAGTGTTGCCATAGTAAATGATTTAATAAATTTAAAGTAAATATATTCTCTGTTTTTGAGTTGGGGTTATGATTATTTTTTTATCTTTTTTATATTTTACTTGCTCAAAATCCCTCTGTGAGGGAGATGGGTGATTTTTAAATTGAACTAATAACTAATTAAACAAATAAATTATTTATAGATATTTTCCCCCTTTTATTTTACCAATTGTTTGTTTTCCTTCCTTTTTTTTCTTTCAATACTTCAGGATACTAAAGTGGAGTGCAGCTCTTGTGTAGAAACAGTGGACAGAAAAGTAAGTCCCTCATTCTAATAGCATTTATTTGGAATATATTATTTTAAAATGGTCTTTTTTTAATGAGCATTGCTACTGTTTTCTTAAAATTATTTCTGGAACTCATGACTATAAATGTGTCATCTTTTAAACAGTTAAAACAGAATGTGTAAATAGAGAAATATATAAAACCTAGACATTTGTGTGTTTGGATTGAGTGTAAATGATTCTGGAGAAATACATAAAAACTATCATGTCTTGAACATTGATCCTTTAATTTGAACATAAAAATATTGTTGATTATTTCGATGACACACTGGAGAATAGTTCTATCAATACTGTAATGGCAGACAAACCACATAATTGATGACTGTAGATAGATAGATAGAGAGAGAGAGAGAGAGAGAGAGAGATAGACAGACAGACAGACAGACAGACAGACAGACAGAAGATAGATGATAGGTAGACAGATGGAAAGATGGATGGGTGGATGGATGGACAGATAGACAGACAACCAGGTCTATTTTCTTTAAAAAAAATTCCTTTAGGTTTTTCTCCATGTATTGCTTTGTCACATATGGATTTCCTGCTCTGTTCCCTTCCTAAAACTCTTTCTAGATAACTTCTTTGAACCTACAGTATATTTGTCTACCATGCGCATAGTTTCACTTTTCAGTCTCTTGCAGAAGAGTTTTTACACATATTTTCTCTTTGAAGATTTTTTTATTTTGAATTTCTTAAACTTTGACTTGCTTGTCTGTCTGAACATGTTATGTGGAAACACTATTGGTGTGGATACTAAAGTGATTGCTAACCATGCTTAGTTTCAAAAGCGATGTTCAAGTGTGTGGGTCAACTGCCAGGTTAGCTGTGCAATGGAAATGGTGCAGAACTGTAGTAAAGGGATAAGGACTAAAGTTGGCTATAGCATTGATGACATTACTGTATATCTGTTTGGAGAAATTTAATCAGGATGATCTTGCTGTACCTCAGTAAAGCATTAGCAACACCTGTGGGTCCTAGAAAGATGCTAATAGCATCTTGAAGAAGTACAATGTGATATAACATCGTTCAAAAGCATCATGGGAAACTGGAATTGCCCACGGACTTTTCTGTTACTCTGGAAGAACAACAACTGCCCAAGGATTCAAATAAAAGTCTCACTTCTGTAGCACTGCTGCAACGCAAGATGGGGAATGACTCTGCAAGACCCTTTGGCAACAGTACGACGGACTTCTTTATGTCACTTCTTCCAGCTCATTGAGATCCAGCAGACATTTCCACAATTTCCAGTGGAAATTTTAAATGCGAACATGTTCACGAGAAGTATGTACCGTTTTTCGAAATCAGATTGAGCCTATAGGAATGGTTGCTGTTGCTGTATCTAAGGGAGGTAGTAAATTTCTGCAACTTACTATCCATTGGTATCTGTACCTATCCTGTTGGGTGGCTGTACCAAACCAGACAGTTTGGTAGAGAGGGAAAAGGAATGGGAAAATGGGTCCCAGAGTAGTTTATTTTCATGGTCCCAGAGTAGTTTATTTCCTCCTATCTGGTTTGGACCTAGTAAGGGAGCGTTTGCCCAGAGAAGTAATTCCACAATGATATGAATGAATGGGTGGCGTTAATATAAATGTAACTAGTTTGGGACATTGGTAAACTGAAAAGGATGTTCACTAAAAAAAAAAAAAAAGAGCCGAGGTGGCGCAGCAGTTAAGAGTGCAGTACTGCAGGCCACTTTAGCTGACTGTGTTCAGCAGGTCAGCGGTTCAAATCTCACCGGCTCAAGGTTGACTCAGCCTTCCATCCTTCCGGGGTAGGTAAAATGAGGACCCAGATTGTTGGGGGCAATGGAAATATATATATATATATATATATATATATATATATATATATATATATATATACACACACACATTGCTTACTGGTGTACACCGCTTAGAGAGTGCTTTGCACTTAAAGCGGTATATAAGTCTCATAAATAAATAAATAAATAAATAAAATAGCATAGCATAGAATAGAACAGAATAGATGCAATGGGGAATGGAACGGAACGGAACAGAACAGAACAGAATAGAATAGATGCAATGGGGAATGGAATGGAATGGAATAGTTAGAGTGCAGTACTGCAGGCCACTTTAGCTGACTGTGTTCAGCAGGTCAGCGGTTCAAATCTCACCGGCTCAAGGTTGACTCAGCCTTCCATCCTTCCGGGGTAGGTAAAATGAGGACCCAGATTGTTGGGGGCAATGTAAATATATATATAGATACATTGCTTACTGGTGTACACCGCTTAGAGAGTGCTTTGCACTTAAAGCGGTATATAAGTCTCATCAATAAATAAATAAATGTGACATTCCTTGCTTTTATGCAGAGCCTCTTCTCTCCTCCCCTTCCCTCCTCTACTCTCCCCTTCCCTCCCCTTCCCTTTCCTATCACTTCCTTTCCCTTCCCTTTCCCTTTTGCTTCCCTTTCGTTTTCCCTTCCTCTTCCCCTATCCCTTCCTCTTCCCCTACCCTTCCCTTTCCCTTTCCCCTTCCCCTTTCCCTGATCCTTCCCTTTTACTTTTCCCTTCCCCTTCTCTTTTTATGCAACATTACAGTGAGACTATTTCCAAGTCTCATTTCTTTCGTCTCTGATCAGCAGTTTTTCTGCCTTTTATAGCTACAATACAATTTGCCAGATATGACAGTAGAACATATTCTTTCTTCTACATATTTATTTGTTTGTTGTTGTTGTTGTTAAATGCAATTTTCATTTCTTCGAGGTGATCAGGCGAGGTGTGGGCAGGGGGAGGAACGTTCTCATTGCATCCGATTCCTTTCTCAGGATGAAACTTTTCCAAAACAAGCTTCATGTCTTTCCTACTCTCCTTCCCTCCAACAGCAATAGTATTCCACGGCTGCTTCTTCGGAACTCATTATTTTTCAAAGTCTCCTTCTCTTTCTGCCGTTATTTTCTGCCATTTTAATCCAAAGCATGGCATCTTTCCTTTTTTTTAAAAAAAAAAAAAAGAAATCCGTACAAAATCATTTAACGAAGATGTTTACTGTAGTACATAATTCAGCCCCTCGGTTTGGGTGAAATTTAAAAAAAAAATGTTGCGGAAGAATGAGACACAGAGTCAAAATTGCTTTCGGGCCCCCGAATTTTCTGACAAGCATTCAGTAATGTACAATTTGTTGTGTGTGAAATTGGCCATTGATATCCTGAAGCCCAGCCTGATGGAGAGCTGAGTGCTGCCTTTAGTCCAAAGGAGCCTTGTAGTGAAACTGATGTGAAAAGGGAAATTCCCATCAAGGTTCTTAACACCAGTGAATTAGAGAAGCAGCCTTAACATTAAGGCCCAGGCCACATCCTAGCTCATCTTTGGAAGGTTTCAAAATGTGTCCTAGTGTTTCATGAACTCTTAGAAATTGTTTCTGAAATTGCTCTCTATACTTTCTTCCATATCCTTGATTGAAACCTTGATTAGATGGTACAATACTTTACGAAGATCAAGTTGCTCCAGAGTTCACCTAGAAAAAAAATAGGGGGGGGTAGAGAAAAAAAAAGAAAGGAAGAACAAAGCACATTTAAGTTCTCCCTGATTTGGACTGCAAAAAGATTGATGTAAAAATAACATGAATAATAATCCCTTTTGTGGAGATAAGAGATAAACTTTGATGCTTTGTTCTTTATGTCATCTGTCTTGTGAATTTGCAGTATTCTTTTTTTGCCATGTATATGTATACATTTGAAGTAGACTGTGATGTTTCTCTGTGTCATATATGTGTAGAGTATAGCATTATGGTATTTTTTTGAGAGCTAAATGCAACAAAAATTCATTTTAATGCATGCTGATTAGTGTACATTTAAAGTGACAAAGCTTATGCACTGAAGACAAATTCCTTGGGTGTCCAATCATACTTGGCCAATAAAGAATTTTACTCCACTCTGCTCTGCTCTGCTCTGCTCTATTCCATTTCTCTATTCTATTCTATTCTATTCTATTCTATTCTATTCTATTCTATTCTATTCTATTCTATTCTATTCTATTCTATTCTATTCCTATTCCTATTCCTATTCTTATTCCTATTCTGATATGTTTATTAAAGTGGATTATAAGATTTTTATCAATTCAGACAAGCTTAGTTATATTTCTGGAACAAATAACTGTCCAGAATTTGTGTCACCAAAGTTATTTCTACCGGTGCAGATAGTTAAGTTTTTAGATCATTTTAATATATTGGAACAAAAAAAGATTGGGTTAATTATTTCTATTTTTATTATTTTATAACTGTTGTAATATGATTACTATAATTATCACTTTATTTAGTATGCTACTATACACATTATCATATATTTATTGTATATTGCATTGTATTGTATTTTAATACAATTTCTACCATACACAATGTTATAGTTATATAATAATGATAGTATTATAATCAGGGCTTTTTTTGTCATAGAACACCCAGAATGGAGTTCCGGCACCTTTTTTGGATGGAACCTTGTAGGGTAGGCAAGGTGGGTTGTATGACGTGTTTGAGTCCTGGCACCTTTTTTTTTTGTTTTGTTTTTACAAAAAAAGCACTGATTTTAATAGCCAGAGGATACTATAACAGTTCCTCTTTGTGTGGTCCAGCCGGACACTAAGAATTTGGTAGGAACTGTATGAACTTCTATATTGAAGGAGTAGCTGAATAAAGACTCTTCTGCTAAGCAACTTCAGCAGGAACAAGAGTTGTCAAGGCCTGCATCTCAAATCTTGTCCAAACATTGGATGTTTTCTTTTTTCCTGGAAAAGAAGCGAGCAGCTATTGAAAACCATATTTGCACACCCGATCTATATATACCTTAGCATGCTCTCCACTGAGCCTGGGGTTTGCTTTTCTCTCCTGTCTGGTTGTTTGATTAGTCTTCTCCTCCTCTGTCGAGTCAACATGGCTGTCATCTGCCCTGACATTCTTGTCCCCTGAGACCACCACAAGGCTGACCGCTAATGAGCAGTTGAGTGGCATAAGCTTTGTAGTATAAGGTCATTCACAGCATCACCTTCTCTTCTCCAGCTCGGGGAAAGAAAAGGTTTTGTTGAGCAAATCCTTTTGAGGTGCATTTTGACAGTGGAAATCATCCACTTTTTGCATGTGCAAGCCTCCGTGGGGCCGAGGAGATCAAAAGCTGCACAGGGATGTGATAATGTGACAGGTCAGCCGAGTTCAGATTCCCCCCTCCCCCTTTTGTGTTGTAATGTCTCATCAGTTGGCGTGATCTTCTTGGCGACACTATGCACAATTAAACTTGGATCTCCTTTCCTACAGTTAGGAATCTCTGTGGCAACAGCTGTCAAAGGGTATTCTGGTTCTTTCCAGAGATTAATTAAAAAACCCCCAGAGGAAGGCAGATGGTGAATTTGGAAGATATAGATATGCAAAAAAAAAAAATAAAAAATAAAAGACCGACCAAGGTCATACCATATATCCACATCCAAAACCAAGAGTTGTCGTTGTTTGTTTTTTTAAGTGTCAGGTTTTTTTTTCTTTTTTCTTACTGAATATTGAGTTTCATTGTTCTATAATGTTTCAGCCGGGTCGTGTTGTATGGGATCTATGTATATGGGAAGCTCACTTTACAGCTAATTGATTATTAGAGAAGAGCCCTAAGAGGAGACTTGAGAGAGAATTGGAGAATCAGGTCATTTTGCTAAACAGAGTGGCTAATTGTTCAGCGGGAAGTCAAGAGAGATTAATTGAATTAATATTCTCCAAAGCACCTGAGGGCAGGACAAGAAGTAATGTGCAGAAGATCGTTCAAGAGAGAGGCAACGTGGAACGAAGGAGAAATTTCATGTCAGTGACATCAATGAAGCACGGGAACAGCATAACTCTGAAAGTGATGGATGCTCCATCACTGGAGGTTTTCAAGAAGACATTGGACATCTATTTATCTGGAATAGTATAAGGTCTCCTGCCTTGGGAAGGGGTTTAACTAGAAGACCTCCACGGTTCCTTCCAACCGTATGATTCTATGCTGACTTTTAGAGGAATACAGTATGTATTATAAAACTACTTTGATATACTATATAAAAGAATAGGAGAAGCATCAGCAGTGGTGGTGCAGTGGTTAGAGTGCAGTATTGCAGGCTAACTCTGCTCACTGCCAGGAGTTTGATCCTGACCGGCTCAAGGTTGACTCAGTCTTCCATCCTTCCAAGGTCGGTAAAATGAGGACCCAGATCATTTGGGGCAAAATGCTGACTCTGTAAACCACTTAGAGTGGGCTGTAAAGCACTGTGAAGCTGTCTAAATGCTACTGTTATCTTCCTTCCTTCCTTCCTTCCTTCCTTCCTTCCTTCCTTCCTTCCTTCCTTTCTTCCTTCCTCCCTCCCTCCCTCCCTCTCTCCCTTCCTTCCTTCCTTCCTTCCTTCCTTCCTTCCTTCCTTCCTTCCTTCCTTCCTTCCTTCCTTCCTAGTAGTTAGAATGCAGCATTGCAGGCTGACTCTGCCCTCAGCCAGGAGTTTGATTCTGAATGGCTCAAGGTTGACTCAGTCTTCCATCCTTCCAAGGTCGGTAAAATGAAGACCCAGATTGTTGGGGGCAGAATGCTGACTCTGTAAACCACTTAGAGAGGGCTGTAAAGCACTGTGAAGTGGTATATGAATATAAGTGCCATTCCTTCCTTCCTTCCTTCCTTCCTTCCTTCCTTCCTTCCTTCCTTCCTTCCTTCCTTCCTTCCTTCCTTCCTTCCTTCCTTCCTTCCCCAGTAGTTAGAATGCAGTATTGCAGACTAACTCTGCTCACACTGCCAGGAGTTTAATCCTGACTGGCTCAAGATTGACTCAGCCTTCCATTCTTCCGAAGTCGGTAAAATGAGGACCCAGATTATTGGGGGCAACAGGCTGACTCTGTAAACCACTGAGAGAGTTCTTTAAAGCACTGTGAAGCGTCATGTAAGTCTAAGTGCTGTTGCTATTTGGAGGACTTGATAATTATTTAATATGTGATGGTGGGTATAATTTTATTATAAAAGATGAACTTAAGAATTCCAGGCTGGTCTTGTTTTTGTTCAAGATGAGTCAAGGCTGAAGGCTAATTTGTAAATTTACCCAATTCTACCTCCTCCTCTGGATTCATGTCCCAGAGAAAAAGAAAAAAAACAGGGAAATTGATGGAAGTATGTAGTTCTATCCAAAATGTTGAGCCTACAGGCTTTGCAGGTGATCTTCCTGGGATTCTTGCCAATCACTCAGTCACACTTTTTTTTGTGTGTGGTAGATTTATGAAGATAGTTAAACAGTGATAAAACAGGTGCTTTTCAACCCCAAGGATGATACACAATTGTGAAAACAGCTGACTACAAAAAGAGACAGGAAAACAGATTTGAGAAATAAATGAACCAGAGAGGAGAAATGACAAAGCCAGGTGGAACACGACATTTTTTACACCTGTCCTGAAATAGGGAAAATATGAGACTAAGGTAATATTTGTACCCTTCTCTAGAGACTGAAATGACACAACAAAGTCTGTGAGGAAACTTGTTAAATCTGGACAAGTTGTATTATTTTATCCAGGGGGAAAAAAAGCATCTTGACTGGGGTTGGGGGAAAAAAATTCTGGATAAGCCCGTTGCATTTTTTAACTGCTTTTGTTTCCACACAGTTTTCCAGGACTGCCCTTTTTAGAGTTCCTTTTGGTAGGCTGGTTAAGAAATTATGAAAAGATGAAATACGGTGAGCCCACTCACCTTTTCCACAAAGATCCTATACTTAGGGACCAAACCATTTTCATACAGTAAATATGTCATCATCCTATACTGTTACACAAATGCAGCATTGTAATCTTATTTAATATTCTCTTTTCTGGACCACTTCATCACATCCATTGCAATCCAGGATTTGGATAAAAAATTATTTGCTTTTCTAAAGTGCGTTCTTCTGCAAACATTTTGCAAAAACAGCATCTAAGGAGTATCCTTCCTTCCCTCCCTCCCTCCCTCCCTCCTTCCCTCCCTCCCTCCCTCCCCCTCCATCCATCCATTCATCCATCCATCCATCCGTCGGTCCCTCTCTTCCTCCTTCCCTGGGTATCTTAACATACCATCCATCTCAGTGGTATTTCTGAGCTTGTTGTTTCAAGGTGCCAAAGTGCTGTTTTTGCACTTTCTAGTTGCAAATCACACCATTTGTTTATGATCTCCAGGCTATTCCTGCTCCAATGTTCCTTCATGCACCTGCTTATTGATATGCAAAAGTTGCATTTGTATAAATATCTTTCTCTTTTTTTCCTCCTCATTCTTGGGGATAGACTAGACCAGTCCCTGCAGTTTTCTTGGCAAGGTTTTTCAAAAATGGTTTGCCATTGCTTCCTTCCTAGGGCTGAAAGAGATGGACTGGCCCAAGGTCACCCAGCCGGCTTTGTGCCTAAGGTGGGACTAGAACTCATGGTGTACTGATTTCTAGCTTGATTATTTAACCATGAGACCAAGCTGCCTATCCCAACATATCTGGAAGGTGCCAAAATAGTATGGCTGACCCTTCCTTCCTTCCTTCCTTCCTTCCTTCCTTCCTTCCTTCCTTCCTTCCTTCCTTCCTTCCTTCCTTCCTTCCTTCCTTCCTTCCTTCCTTCCCCTTAAATCAGTCTTTAAAAAGTGTCCTAGAATTCTGACAACTTTAATTCAAAGAAACTCCTGCAGACATTCAGCAGGATGAAACTACACACAGTTTCCTGATAAATGAAGATTTGGTGCAGCTTAAGGTCCTAATGGGATGTTTCCATGCCATTTGAATGTCGCTGCCACTGGATGTTACAAACAGCCTTGTTCTTCCTGTCACTATGACATGCAATTATGGAATTTCACAGTGGAAAAGATGACAACTCTTCCCGTGTTCTTGTCCTTCTTTCTTGATTTAATCCAGCTGCATCCAGCAGTCAGTAATTTGATAAAGTGACAAGTGATAGCAGAGGTACCAAAAAAAAACAAACACAAAAACCCAGCATCGCTGACCTCCTGAAGTGGCTGCACAACTTCTGCAGCTGTGAGTAGTTCAAAAGATGCACTGAGACTCATTCTTTTCTTGGGCTCTCTGCCATTAGGAAAGAAGCTACAAGCTTCGACAAGAAATTGTTCAGAGTCGACATTGTGTAGTTATTCTGACGGAAGTGGTCCTGGTTCTTTCCGAAGGCCTATCTTTGCCAGATTCCCAGAACAGGTTTAGACTGATGTACCTCTTGCCTTTCTAACCCAGTTTTATAATAATTAATGCACAGATACATTTTGAGCTGTTTTGCATCCATGCCAGACGCAGCAGGGCTGCCTATGCCCTCCTTAAACCCTTTTCATGTGGCTCCTCTAAGATATTTTTAATTTTTAATGTGATTAAAGAGGGAACTTATTAAATGCGTGGTGAAGTTACATAATATCTATACTTCATACAGTTCAGCATCAAATCCAAAGCACTTAGAAATTGGGCCGTGATAAATAGGAAGCAAAAGGACAACTTTAGTTGAAAATGATGTGTCCATCCTTGGCTAATGTCTGCAATTTGAACCGACCGCTTCAAAATTAAAACAGAACAAGGAATTCAGGTGGGACATTTTGAGCAGAAGTTCACAATCAAAGAAAGTAATTTATTAATGTTTATTTTGTTTATTACAAATTTTTAACTATCCAATACCCAATTCACTCTCTGGTGAATTACAATAAAACTATTGCTTGGCATCATATGCCAAGTTTGTTTGGTGGATCATGCCAGTCTCCTTGTAAAGATAAGTAGCAGAAGAACAGAATAAGGAATACAAATATTAAGTGATAAAGCTGTGATTACTGAATCTGACCTGTATCTGCTTTCTCCAGTAATAAAACTACAGTTCCCAGAAGGGTTGAATTTGGCCAATGAGACATTGGTTAGAAAGAGGAACTCATGAATTCCAATCCATGTTCTGTATCTTTTAAAACTATGCACATTTTCCTTTAAATGCTATGCATTTTCACTGTGCAGGTGAATAAAAATTTGTGACCCCAGAATATATCATAAAATTCTGAGAGGGACAGATCTGAAGGATAAATGCATTCCAAGCCATATATCAGCTCAAGAAGAGTGAATTAGGTTGTTTTGCATATATAAACTTAGACTAAACCCAATTTTCCAACATTTCTAGCTGGGGTATATTTGATAAAGATATAGAAATGAGTCAAGCTTTATGACAACATCTTCCGTCTGTGTGATAAACTCTGCCCCACTTGTTTTATTGACACATATTTGCATGGGAAGAAATAAAAAAAATCTCCTGCCACCACCTTCGCAGTGTCTCTTTTTAAGAATAGTCTGACAGCCACCCAGATGAGAAAGAGGAAGTCTCCAAGCTTTAAATATGCAGTATGTGCTATCCGGAAATGATTAATACCATCTTTTTCCTCAGCTTCGTTGGAATTCTATAATGAAGGTCAAAAATTATTGTGTGAGAGAGTCATGCATCCCAGATGCAAGAGAATACTAACAACAACAACAACAACAACAAACATAGTTTGCAGACCAGATTGTAGATCAGCAGTCCAGCTTGGGGGACCAGTGGTGCTGATGGCGCTGGGGTGGGGAGAGGAGATGGTTAAGCATACATGTGTGCCACATGTGCAAACACAGGTTTGTCTGTCTGAGCACTCGCTTGCTGCTTGCATAAACACAGCTTTGCACGCATGCTGCTTGTGCAAATGCAGCTTCGTGCACGCATGCACCCGCTGCTTGCACAGCCCAGTTCCCAATGGGCCTTGGGGTTGGGGACCCCTGATCTAGATAGAGAATTCTTTGATAGCATATTGATAGGAAAAGCTGTGAGTGGAGATGTTTACATGTATGTAATGCTTGATCAGATGAAAATGGTGTCCGTGTTCACTCTCGTGATCACTGTCTCTTGAATTATCAAATAGAACAGAGTTTTCACCTCAAGCATCATTTTCAATATGGACCGCAAGAACTGGGTACATTTCTGAAATAACTGGCGGGCACTGGTTTTCTATCCAGCAAGCGTGGATTTCGGAGCTGGCTTGACTTTACTGCAACCATCATATATAGTTAAAAAAAAACAAAAACAAAAAAACATTGCTTTAAACAAATGGTGTCGAAGACTTTTCTTTCCCAAAGAATTGGGATTGGGGCAGGTTCGACATGTCCTTTTTACGTCTAAAGAGCCATTCATTGGGGATTCTGTGGGGTCTTTCCCACAGCTTGCATTTTCCATGGCAATTCTTCTCAGATTCCTAGAAGATTGAATAACAGGCTTGGAAGTTACCTTGGAGGTCATCTAGTCCAACCCCCTGCTCAGGCAGGAAACCCTATACCATTTCGGACAAATGGCTGTCCAGTCTCTTCTTAAAAACTTCCAGTGTTGGAGCATTCACCACTTCTGGAGGCAGGTTGTTCCGCTGGTTAATTGTTCTGACTGTCAGGAAGTTTCTCCTTAGTTCTAGGTTGCTTCTCTCCTTGATGAGTTTCCATACGTTGCTTCTTGTCCTGCCCTCAGTTGCTTTGGAGAATAGCTTGACTCCCTCTTCTTTGGGGCAGCCCCTGAGATATTGGAACACTGCTATCATGTCACCCCTCATCCTTCTCTTCTTTAAACCAGACATATCAAATTCCAGCAACCATTCTTTGTATGTTTTAGCCTCCAGTCTCCTGATCATTTTTCTTGCACTCTTTCTAGAGTCTCAACACCTTTTTTTACATTATGTTGACCAAAACTGGATGTAGTATTCCAAGTGTGGCCTTACCAAGGCGTTGTAAAGTGGTATTAACACTTCATGTGATCTTGATTCTATACTTCTATAATGGCTGTCCAATCTCTTTTTGAAGACCTCCAGTGATGCAAGTCTCTATTGCAATATAAATGAAAAAGTTCCCTCTGGGTGCCGTTTGAACCAAGGGCACTCTTCTTTATTGCCCTACATTTGGGTTATAAAATTATCATGAACCCCCCAAAAAAACAAACAGTGTGAATCATAATAGTAAACAGAACTCACAATTTGTAGTCAAAGGCATAAAAATGAAGCTACATCAAAAGACAAAGGAGAAAAATTAATCTAAATTACCAGCACTTTATCAAAAAGCATCAGGGTACCGAAATTAAATAAAAAATAGATAGCATGCCTGCAAGCTGAGTAATCACCCATCTGTTCATTATAGCCTTAATTTCTGTCAAAGACGGGATCTCATTAAAAGTGTATCTTTGATTAGAGACCGAGTTTCAACAGCAGCAAAGTTCCGATACTTGGTTTTGATTTATTGGAATTGTGACACTTGTATTTTACTGGGAAAACAAAAATGTGATGGTGAATTAAGCCTTTTGAGGGAGGAAAATAAATGAGGTAAATTTGGGAGGTAATGAGAGGATAGCCAAATGCTGCATTTTTTAAAATGTCAAAAATGGAAGGTGCTGTTTAATCCTACAGTAAAAAAGATATCCCTCTGAACTATGCCTCCTTTGATAACCTGGAGAATTAATCAAATAAAAAAAAACATTTTATTTTATTTTCCATTTATTTATGTATTTATTTCACCTCACTATCAAATAACTCCATGTCTTTCAACCTTGACTATTTGAAGATGGGTGGACTTCAAGTCCCAGAATTCCTCAACCAGCATGGCTGGCTAAGGAATTCTTGGACTTGAAGTCCACCCATTGTCAAGTGGTCAAGGTTGAGAAACATTGAAATAGCTAATAAATAACAGCAAAAGGGTCACATTGATCCAATTTCTCTTCCTCCTTTTTTTTTTTTTAAAAAAAAATTCAACCTCTTTCCCCTTTCTTTGTTCCAGGGTTCAATTTTTTTCACTTTTTTGATTATGAGCATGGCTAGAAACCAAAATACCTCCTGATTCCTTCCTTCCTTCCTTCCTTCCTTCCTTCCTTCCTTCCTTCCTTCCTTCCTTCCTTCCTCTCTATTTCTCTTTCATTTCCTTCTTTCCTTCCTTCCTTCCTTCTCTCTGTTTCTCTTCCCTCCATTTCCTTCCCTCCATTTCCTTCCTTCCTTCCTCTCTATTTCTCTTCCATTTCCTTCCCTCCATTTCCTTCCTTCCTTCCTTCTCTCTATTTCTCTTCCCTCCATTTCCTTCCCTCCATTTCCTTCCTTCCTTCCTTCCTTCCTCCCTTCTCTCTATTTCTCTTCCCTCCATTTCCTTCCCTCCATTTCCTTCCTTCCTTCTCTCTATTTCTCTTCCCTCCATTTCCTTCCTTCCTTCCTTCCTTCCTTCCTTCCTTCCTTCCTTCCTTCCTTCCTTCCTTCCTTCCTTCCTTCCTTCCTTCCTTCCTTCCTTTCTACATTTGGGGAAACATTTGTGTTTTGTAATGTCCAAGGTGCCCTTTGAACAAATACTTTTATTTGAAAATAGTCTTTGGTAAGCCAAAAGACTTCAGGCTAAATGTTAGGATATAATATATCAGCTAAAGGGAGAAGCTCTAAAGGGTTAGAGAATAAATGTTTTGAGCAGCTAGTTTGTGTACAAAGGGTCTCATAGAGTCATAGGCTGTGCTACCTTTCACAGCATGCTCATCATAAAAAAAATATCAGGATTAAATGTGATTTTTTTTCAGCGGGGAGCCACCAGGATATCCCAGATCTGTAGCCTAGAGCAGGAAGTGAAAACAAACAACAGAAGACAAAATCAGAAGATGCAAATGGCAAAGCAATTCGTCAGTGATCAATAAAGCTATGCCCTTGAAGTCACCTGGAATTAGTTGACTTGAAGGAGTGTACTTTCTTTGATGGTTTTAATTTTCATCTCTCCCATCTTCCTAACTTGCAATTATGAAAACCATCGAACAGTCTACGGCTAGGGTGATGATCAAGCACCACCCAATGTTTAGATCTAGTGAAGGTCCTCACTGAACAATTCAGTTCCTGATTTGTTTGGATGAAGAAATTAAGATTATAGACAAACATGGTTTCTTATTCCATTTTATCTGTTATGCTGTGAATCCATTCCAATTGCTGTCTGGAAGAAAAGGCATTATTGGGATATTTATAATGGGATTTTTTGTAGTTCTCTCATACTGAGGTCACTGCTCTTTTTTTTTTTCTCTCTCTCTCTCTCTCTTCATTATTTGAAGGTTGTCATTCTTCACTTGATTTATTCCGAATCAGATACAAATTGCTTTCTTGCATCAGTACCCCAGCACAGGACAATATTTGTATTTTTGTAGAATAGTGTACTTGAAATTTACATACTATTTTGTCCGGTTCTAATAAATAAATCCCATTTTAAGACAAAGTATATATATTGCTTTTTTTAAAAAAATATGTGTTTCAAGATCGATACATATATACTGCTGTATTTCTTCCTTATCTCATTACACAGAGATGGGATTCCTCTATTTTATTTTACTTGATTTTTCTCCTCTCCAATCAATTTCAGCCCATGTCACTTTTGTATATATTCATACATAAATCAATTTCACTTCATTTCTCCATCAGCCTGCATTTTAACAAATTGCACAAAAGGCAGTAATATATTTTTTGATAAAATTTTATTCATCTATTTGTGGCTTTATATTTATATTTATATTTGATGTATTTGAGGGCTTATTTTCAGACTGAACTTTTTTTTTTCAAAATCACTACTGTAACACAATAAAGCTTTTAAAAATGAATAAAAACATCTAACCATAAAGTAAAATCATATATTTTCTAACCTTTTTTTGAATGGCATTCTGTCTCTTTCACCTCCTCAAATATTTTAAAACATAAGCCTATTCCTACTTCTGATTAGATGATTGCATAAAAATGTTCAGATGTGAAAATTTGAGAGCTTCCTAGTTTCCTGTTCATGTCTTAATATACAAAGTGGAGGTCAATTTATTCTAAAATATAAAGAATATGCTTGTGTATCTTTATTTTAGTCAGGTTCAGAAATTAGTAATTAATGTAAAGCAATTTCTTCCTGCCAAGAAATTGTAGAATTTTGAATTTCTACACTTTCCTGGCTTCCTGCAAATCTAGAAAAGGATAAGAAATGGAACACCACTTTGGGGCTATAGAAAATGCAAGCAGTCAAAGAAGCTTCAGAGTCATACCTTCCCAGACACAAAGCACTAATTACATCACAAATTAAAATGAAAAAAACAAAACAAAACAGGTGGACATAACTTCTGGAAATTGGAAGATAGATTTCTGCATTGAGTCATAGGGCTGGAAGAGATCTTGAAGGTCTTCTTCTCCAACACTCTGTCCAAGGAAGGAGACCTTACACCATCTTGGACAAATGATTGTCCAGTCATTCCTTGAAAACCTCCAGGGATGAAGCTTCCACAACTCCAGAAGGCAAGTTGTTCACTGCTTACTAGTTCTCACTGTCAGAAAATTGTTGGAGCTGTCTAATGATCTTCCACCCATTGTTTCTTATCCTATCCTCAGGTGTTTTGGAGAATAGGTTGACCCCCTCCTCCCTGTGTCATCCCCTCAGGTATGGGAAGACAAATATCCTGCCCCCGAAAAATCCTTCTCTTCAATAAGGTAGACATATCCAGTTCCCTCAACCATTCATCATGCAGTTTAACCTCCAGGACCCTGATCATCTTTGTTGCTCTTCTCTGCACACTTTCTAGAGTCTCAACATCTTTTCTGGATCATGGCATCCAGACCTGGACATGGTACTCCAAATATAAATCCATTGACGTCATGGCAATTAGACATGCATAAAATGAGAAGAGGTAATTGTTTTTTCTTCACTTGACTTCAATTTTGAGTGAACAAAGAAAGCTATTTAGATTTGTTTCCTTTTTGTTATGTTTGGCATGGCTTGGCTTGGCCTCATCCAATGCATCATTTAAATTTTCTTGTAAAACTTTGGGAGAAATCTGTCTTTGCAGATCGGGTTTTTTCTTTAGCACCCCAACTTTCTACCTTTGGTTTGAAGCACAAAGGGTCCATGTTTTGATGGTTTTCACATCAACAAAGACATTGTTTTAATCACTTGTATCTCATCCTATGTTTGGCCATCAATTTGGGTTTTGCAAAGGAAATGATTTGTATTGTTGTTGTTGTTGTTAGTTGCGAAGTCATGTCCAACCCATCGCAACCCCATGGACAACATTCATCCAGGCCTTCCTGTCCTCTACCATCTTCTGGAATCCATTGAAGCTCACGCCTACTGCTTCAGTGACTCCATCCAGCCACCTCATTCTCTGCCATCCCCTTCTTCTCTTGCTCTCCATCTTTCCCAGCATTAGGCTCTTCTCCAGGGAGTTCTCATTAGGTGGCCAAAGTACTTGAGTTTCAACTTCAGGATCTGGCCTTCTAAAGAGCAGTCGGGGTTGATCTCCTCTAGGACTGACTGGTTTGATCGCCTTGCAGTCCAAGGGACTCGCAGGATTTGCATTACTTTTACATAAATGTGTTGTGTAAGCCCAATTAATGAATTTAGACTGTGGATAGTGTCTTGTGTAAATTTAAAATAGTGTTACAGCACCAAGTAATGTGCATATTTCTATCTTTCTCTCTCTCTGTGGAATAAGGCTTTTACAGCAATGCAGTGCTTACATTTCAGATTATACATGTTTTTTTCCAGTTATTCCAAAAATCATTTTTCCCACTGAAGACTTTTATATTCTTATCTGAAAATCTATATTTATTTTATGCTACTTTGCAACCCAGGTGTTGAAAGGAGCTAATGCTGTTCTAAATTTGTGGGAGTTTTAACTAATTAGTTAATACAATCCTCTTTGTTGATAACAATCCAGAAGATGGCAGTGCAGGACAACTGAAAACCTCTTAGCAACTTGACTTAAGAATTAATTAAGGAAAGTAATAAAGGATCTTGAAGTTGAAGCCTGGAAGTTTTAGCATTGTTGCGATTATTAGAATAAGTTTGGTGAAACCATACAATAATCTGTGGTCTCCCTGCTCTCCTTTGCAAACACATTTTTAAAAAGGAAAAGAAGAGAAGAGAAACAGCTCACACTTTGTAATTTGAGGTTTTTCTTTCTTACCCTGTTTCTAATGTGGCCCTGGTATTTTACATTTAATATATATATATATATACTGGGATTTAAAAAAAATGTATTACCACTTTCTGGATGATAACCATTTGAGCCCAGGATGAATAACAAAACATAAAAGGAACATTAAAAGATGGTTGATAGAGCTTTAGGGTTGTAGAAATGGTCTGCATTTTCTTGCTTTATCTGTCATCTGGTTTGAAAAATCTTGTCATTAACATGTTTTTCTAGACTTTGCATCTTTAATTATTCAAACCACAATGCTACAAAAAGAATGTAAGATCGTTCCATGTGCAGACTGAAATTTGGACAAATCACAGCCAGTAATAAGTCTGCAGAGGTTAAAATCTATTAAATGGCAGGATTTTTTTTTAAAATTTAAAACCAGTTATGAAGCCTCTTTTCTGTCCCTGGTATTTTTCCATCACTTAATCTCTTTGGGGGAAAAAAAAAAAAAAACAAATATTTCCATGCCTTCATCATTCCTCAGGTCCCCAGACTGCACAGCCCAAACGTTCTGTGAGGTAAATTATGTGAATGCAATTAATGTTTATGTTCTTCATTATGTAAATACTGTAGCAGCCATTGGGGACCACCAACTATATTAACAGTGCTGTTATTCCTCTTCGGGGTCCCTCTTCACTCCTCAACTCCTATAAATGCACAGGGGAACCTAAGTTTGGTGTTAATTATGTTAATATAAATACTAGGTAGGTTTTTCATTATGTAAATAGCAACCATGAGGATGTTCCTTAGGCTATAATGAGCCTCCTATTTACACTGTTGAAGGAAAAGTTTTCATCATAGTTCAGTCCAAGCCGGGAATAAAAAACATGGCAACTGCTTTAGAAAGAAGGTTGTAGTTTATTGATGAGGAGAGCCAGACAGAAAGATGGCTTTGGAAGAAAAAAAGAGAGAGAGAGAGAGAGAGAGAGAGAGAGAGAGAGAGCACATGCAGGGAGAGGGTTTTTATACCATCTGGGGCTCTTGAGGTTGTTTCCTGTTCCTGTCTGAGGCTTTGTATTTCCTGTGTCATGTACTTTTGACCTGAGTGTGCCCCTTTGGCATCTGTGGGTTAATCCTTCCCCTTTGATCTTTAGCCATTCTAATAATTATGGATTGAGGATGGCCTCTTATTTCTATACTCTAACCATCCCCAAGTATAGAAGAGTCTTTTCCCTAGCCCGTTTCAATGTCTTGCCCTCAGCACTACTAGACAGGTGATTCAAGAGGCTCCCATTTAGTGAGCGATTATGCCCCTGTGATAGGGCTGAAGTTGAAACTATGGAGCATGTCTTATTATACTGCCCTATGTATAATACAGCCAGAATTAAACTGTTGCCTCTCCTTGGAATGGATCCCTCTGGTTCTAATGTTAATAATTTGTTCTTATATTGTCTAGGGGATGGCTCCTCCTATATTACTTCTCAGGTTTCTAAATTTCTTTTAAGAGCTGTAACTATTAGAGGAGGACATTGTAATTCCCCTTAGCCAAGGCTTCTGGTGTTAATTGTTTGTGATTATATTTTTCTTGTGTTTTCTTTTGTTGCACTTGTATTTTGTTCTGTGACCGCAAAATAATAATAATAATAATAATAATAATAATAATAATAATAATAATAATAATAATAATAATTATTATTATTATTATTATTATTATTATTATTATTGTGGGTTAATCCTATTATGTCCTGTCTTAGAGTTTGGGTGGGGTATGTAGATTTTAGGTGTCTTTGTCTTCCTAAGCTTCTAGCTGGAGGGCTCCAACCTTCCTGAATGGATTATCACATCTGCATTTCTACAGAGCTGTTTCTGCTTGGGGGAGGGAGACTTGGGGCTATTAAGAAAAAACTGGACATGCTTTTCTGCCTCTTTAAGATCCTTTGAGGAAATATAATATTCTGCCCTTTTAATATTTCCTTCTCTGGTAGGGGGGGCTGACTTCCCACAACACTATGGTACAAAATCTACTTTATCTTAGATGTAATTCTCCAATACACAAATACTTAGATTTTGGAGCTCTTCTATTATTATAGGGGCAAGTATATTTTAAAATAGATATGTATTCGGAAACCTTCATTTTTTTTAAAAAAAGTTTTGAGTTCCATGCAAAATTCACAAAGAGCTGTATAAATTAGGGACAAACATAAAAACCAGCTTGAATTAAAACAGACTTCACATACTTAATTTTTTTAACATCGTTTGCAAGATGCGTGCACATTAGCAAAAGCTGGTAAGCATGTGCTCTTAAGAGACATGCATATTACAATCCATGGCACCATAATAGCAGACTGATGATGAATAACCAGGTCATTAATGATTTTTGCATTTTACAAGCTGAAACATTAATCAAAAAGGCAATTGTGAGAATTCTCTTTGGCTGTGGTCCCAAGGAGATCATGCTAAGACTGCCTCAAAAAGACTTCAAGATGCAGATACATTAGTTCAACCTCTCTATTTCAGCACATACTGTACGTACTATTTTTATTTAATAAAAGTAATCTTTCTATGTAGCTCTGCTCCCAAGGCTTCAGAGAGGTGCCCATAGAAAAATCAGAAGATTAAAAAGAGCGCAGGAATCTTGAAACAATATGATTCATAATGGCATTGACCAATTGCGATAGAAAACAGTATCCAATATCCCCTAAATGTCCCTAAAATGTTTTTAAATATGCATTTTATTTGGATTAAAATATATATATTTTTAGAAAATATTATGGAAATAGTTATTCATATATCAATCAGGCTCAATCCTACATAGATTTTTTGAGATTAGCTAAGATCATTAAGTGTTTCTACCTACATAGACTGATACTCATTTAGAATTTAGAACAGAATAGAGCTGGAAGGGGCTTTGGAGGTCTTCTAGTCCAGCCCCCTGCTCAAGCAGGAGGAGAACCTATACTATCTCAGATAAGTGACTGTCTAGTCTCTTCTTAAAAACCTCCAGTGATGGAGCACCCGCAATTTCTGGAGGCAGGCTGTTCCACTGGTTAATAGTCCTCACTGTCAGGAAGTTTCTCCTTAATTCCAGGTTGCTTCTCTCTTTGATCAGCTTCCAACCATTGTTTTCAGTCCTTCTGTCTGGTGCTCTGGTGAACAAAGTGACCCCCCTCTTCCTTGTGGCAGCCCCTCAGATACTGGGACACTGCTATCATGTCTCCCCTATTTCTTATTTTCTTTAGACTAGTCAAACCCAGGTCCTGCAGCCGTTCTTCGTATGTTTTAGTCTCCAGGCCTTTGATCATCTTAGTTGCTCTTCTCTGATTTTTTTCAAAACACTCAACATCTTTTTTGTGATATGGTGACAAAAATTGCTGCAGTATTCCAGGTGTGGTCTTAATAGGGTTTTATAAAACGGTATTAATACTTTGCGTGATCTTGATTCTATGCCTCTGTTTAATACAATCAAGGATGGTATTAGCTTTTTAGGCTGCTGCCGCACATAGCTGGCTCATGTTTAAGTGATTGTCCACTATGACTCCAAGGTCCCTTCTCCCAGTTCCTGTTTTGGTGCCAGTTTGGTGTCATCTGCAAATTTGATGAGTTCCCCTTCAATTCCCTCATCTAAGTCACTTATGAAGATATTGAAGAATACTGGGCATAAGACGGCACCTTATGGTATCCCACTGCTTACTTCTCTCCATGTGGATGTGATGCCATTGAGGACTACTCATTGAGTATGGTTTGCCAGCTAGCTACAGATCCATCTGGTGGTGATGTTGTCTAGTCCATCTTTTTCTACCAAGGAGAAGCTCTTTAGAATATTGTCTGCTCTCCTTTCTCCTTATGTTGATGTTTTCTTTCTTTTTGAGTGAATTTCTTACAAAAACTGACATTCACATAATTCTCTTATGTTTATTTTGGGGTCCACTAAGAATTTGGTTCTTGAACTGAAAAACCAATAACCACAGATTTTTGCAACATAACCTCCTATAACAGTGATGGGCAACCTTTTAGAGACTGAGTACCCAAAAACTGGCCCCGCCACTGCTCCGCTCTGCTCTGCGCCCATCCTGTTCCCCCATCCCACCTGGCCGCAGGGCCACTCACCACCTCCAGGGCCCACCGCAGATTGCCCAGGAAGCCCAGCAGTGCTATGGCGGCCACACCTTCTGCCCACGCCCCACAGCATCAACTGCATGATGGGGTGTGAGGGCAGAGTCTTGTTTACGCTGCTTGGCTGCCATTTCCTTGGCTGCGCTGCTCTGTGTGGGCCACGCTCGGGGGCAACTCTCCTCCAGGGGGCTGCTGGTGAGGAGGGGGTCATGGGGGGAGGCGAGGCTGGGGCAATGGCACGTGTGCCCACAGAGAGGGCTCTGAGTGCCGCCACTGGCACTCGTGCCATAGGTTTGCCACCACTGTCCTATAATATGCATCTGAGGGCATATGAGATCAGAAACGTCTTAGGACAATGTTTCTCAACTTTGATAGTTTGACGCTGGGTGGACTTCAACTCCCAGAATTCCCTAGCTGGGGAATTCTGGGAATTAAACTTCATGTATCTTCAAGCTGCCAAGGTTGAGAAACACTATCTTAGGATGCTCTCTCTCTCTTTCTCTCTCTCTCTCTCTTCCTTCTCTGAAATCTTTCACTTCTTCACCCTCCAAAAGGAGAGCCATTTTATTTCCCTGTACCCTCAAAATTGCTCTCTCTCACTTCCAGAATGTTCCTCCCAAAGTGTTCCAGAACAACAGCAGTTTTGATGCAGAAGAGCAAACGGGCTGGGAATTCTGCTTCTTCTGCTGCCAACTTTGATTGATATATATAAAAAAAAAGGAAAACAACAACTTCTGGCTGAGAGGGTGGTAGTCAAGTTATATCTGTTGAATAACTGGATAATTTCTTCCTCCCACCCTGAAAGATAGATGCAATAATTTCTTCCATCCTTGGTGAGATAGGCGGCCAATTAATTTAATAAATGCATAATGTTGCTTAAATGCATTGGAAAATTTGGATTCAGGCTGATATATGTATTATCTAAGGAATATACAAGAAATTGTTCATAATAACTTAATATAACAAAGCAAAATCAGTGTCTTCAATATAGCCACAGATTCTCCATATTCTGCCTTAAATGCTATTTACAACTAAACCTCTACTTACAACAATTGGGATCAGAATTTCCACTGCTAAGCAATGTGGTGGTCACAACTAAAAACTAAAAATCTAAATATGGAGATTTGCTCAGAATGAAATATCACCATCTTTTTGTTTTTGATCATATTAAAGCAACCCTCATTTTCTGCAAAAGAATTGTACTCCATGTCAACATTTCTGTGTCATAAATCTGCCTCTGAACTCTTAACAGAGGTGTGCAAATCCACCTTCAGTGTGATGTTGACATAGCCCTATGTTTCTTTTTGTAATTTTCTAATTTTGTAGAGTCCTGCTCCTATTCAGATCTAAATCCCAGAATGTAAATGATTTATGCAGGAGAAAAGGTGAAAGTTTACAACTCGGTCTACTGAATTTATTTAATGAAGATCTGTATTTATGTTTGGAACAGTATTATGTTTGGAACAATATTTTACAGTTCATGTAAAATATTGACAGGCTTAAAACTGAAGGATTAGATATGCCGCAAATATAGGTTGTTTTTCCTGTTTTTATGATACAGTTTTATTATAGCAAGTTCTGATATTTTTATTTTATTTTATTCTTTTCTCCTGGCAGACATCATTTAGTAGAGATGCATGCCTGATCATCACTGGTGCACACAGGGGAAAATAAAACTCTGTTTTGAAATTCCAGTGTTATTCCCATGTGAGGTATTTTTTTAGCAAATAATATTTATTTAGTAATATTACACATACACAGATAAACAAATATAGATAGATGTTCATTCCTTTCCCTCCTCTAAGAAATAAATGAAGAATACTCTGGAATTGTTTTATTTATTTTTTTAGTCTTATAATACTTTTCTTTAAAATAAATGTGTATTTTCAAAAATGCATACTAACTAAGAATAAGTAGACAATTACTGAGGTTATACAATTATTGTGTAATATACAATTAGTAACAGGCACCAGAGTGTATTAAGCTATTTTCATGATATAAAAAAGATGTGTAAATTTTTGAACTTAATGCCAAAATGCCCACTAGAGTACTTTTTTAAAAAAATCCCACTTTTTGATTCTTTTTTAGAAATAATGGTGGCAAACACACCTACCGTAAATGCCGGCGTACAAGGCGACCCGGCGTATAAGATGACCCCCGTCTTTATAGCCGGGCCGCATTCCTAGAACATCGTCTTACACGCCGGAAACTACCAGTATTTCCGGCGTATAAGACGACTCGGTGTATAAGATGACCCCCATCTTTGGCACTGATTTCAGCGCTCGCGGAAATCGCCTTATACGCCGGCATTTACGGTAATTTTCCTTCTCCTTCCTATCTTCCCCACAACAATAACCCTGTGAGGTGGATTGGTCTGAGAGGGAGTGACTGGTCCAAGATCATCCAGCTGGTTTTCATGTCTAAGGTGGGACTAGAACTCACCAGGTGGGACTAGAACTCACCATCTCCTGGTGATTGGCTCAAAATTACCCAGCCAGTCTATGTGTCTAAGGCAGGACTAGAATTCACTGTCTCCCACTTTCTATCTTGGTACCTTAACCACTGCAGCAAACTGGGAGACAAAGGGATATTACATATTATATAGACAAATATTTAATTTAGACATGCACTAAATGTTTTCATTTACCTTGCTGCATAATATGTAATATATATGGAAGCCATTCTTGCTTAAATTTAGTCTGTTTTCTCTCTCTTTCTCTCTCTCTCTCAATCTCTCTCTCTCTCTCTCTCTTTTTCTCTCTCAATCTCTCTCTCTGTCTCTCTCTCTCTCTCTCAATTTCTCTCTCTCAATCTCTCTCTCTCTCTCTCTCACTCACTCACTCACTGTCTGTCTACGTCTCTTTCTCTCTCTCTCTCTCTCTCTCTCTCTCTCTCTCTCTCTCTGTGTGTGTCTATTAGTATTAGCGTGGTGTGTATTCTTCAATTTTAAGTTCCTAGTTTAAGACAATACTGTTAACCTCAGTACCTTTTTTTCAAGGATCGCTCAAAACTTGTCCTAAGTTTGTCCTCACTTTAGATGTTTTTATCTCATCTTGGAATAAATCATAGATCCTTTAGTTCAAGCATAGAGGGAAATACTATTTAGCTTTAAATGAAAAATGTAAGGAAAGTATGTTCCTTGTGCATATTAAAACAAGATTTACCAGTTGTTTTGGCATAGTGATTACATTTGGAGTGCTTGATGTGGCCCCTGGCATATTTGGTTTCCATAATGTATGTGACCTATCAAGAATAATTCAACCATCCATCATTTTATTTATTTTTTTAAAAGCTGCTGATGTAAATATGGACCATTAGATACTGTTTGAAATGTAGGTAATGTTTAGGTGGGCTTTGCAAAAATGCTTCCCATTCTTTTCTTTTTTTTAAAAAAAAAAACCCTCAAATGACTTTAATAAGATTAGGTCACAGAACTTGGAAGGGCTAAGGATTATTATAAAAGGGATATTAAGTCCCCTAGGCACCACATTAAGAACCCAAGTGTTAAGGATCCAAAAAGGAAAGAGGCAGAGAAAGTTTATGACCCTGAGATTAAAGCAATCTTGTAACAAGAAAGCATCAATTTCCAGTTCTTCTCGTTGGGACCCAAACTTTTATTCATCTTTTCTTCTGGGTATGCATAAGTAAATGCGTTCATAAATTGAACTGCACAGAGATTTGATTTAGAAATTCAATGGCTATTCAGTTAAATCTCCAAATTGAGCTGATTAATCTGATCAACTCTTCCGAATGATTCAAGCCGTCATATCAAAAGGATGATTTGATTGCTTTTGTGCATTTAGAAAAGCCCCTTTTCTGAAGGTAACAAATTGCAACCAACTAAAACCTTTCCATTATTGATCCAAATCAATACATAATAATTCAGGAAATAATCCTTTTGTAGGCATGGGAGAACAAATTTAGCTACTTTTGGTCTTTATCTGTTAAACATTTATCTAATCAAAAGACAATTCCTTCTTGCTATTTTCTTTCTTTTTTTTTTTTTGCAGTCAATTGTACATTGTAAAGCTTGTGCCAGAGTGTATTGTACAATTAGAGAGAGAAATATTTTGATAATAAAAGTAGATTTATATATGTTTAGCTGCGAGGTCACATAATCAAGATAGATAGATAGATAGATAGATAGATAGATAGATAGATAGATAGATAGATAGATAGATAGATAGACAGACAGACAGACAGACAAATAGATGAAAGAGAGATAGATCAGATAGATGAGAGAGATGAGATAGTTAGTTAGTTAGATAGATAGATAGATAGATAGATAGATAAATAGATAGATAGATAGACAGACAGACAAATAGATGAAAGAGAGATAGATCAGATAGATGAGAGAGATGAGATAGTTAGATAGATAGATAGATAGATAGATAGATAGATAGATAGATAGACAGACAGATGAGAGAGGATAGATCAGACAGATGAAAGAGAAGATAGAGATGAGATAGATAGATAGATAGATAGATAGATAGATAGATAGATAGATAGATAGATAGATAGATACAGGGCTTTTTTTCCTCATAGAACACCCAGAACGGAGTTCCAGCACCTTTTTTGGATGGAACCTTATAGGGTAGGCAAGGCGGGTTGAATGACATGTGTGAGTTCCGGCACCTTTTTTTTTATAGAAGAAAAAAAGCACTGGTTGGTTAGATAGATAGATAGATAGATAGATAGATAGATAGATAGATAGATAGATAGATAGATAGATAGATAGATAGATAGATAGATAGATACACACAAACATACATAAGCTTTCTTTCTATAGATCTAAGAACCAGTTTGTAAAATTCAGGGAAGCAAGATATCTAAAACAAACAAGCAAACATAGTCTCATTTTTACATATTAGTTCAGGAGCTATGAATCAAGTAGGCTTATTTCAAAATGTGAATTTGTATTAAATGCACATGTATCCCTACTTAAAGGTAGAACATAAAATAGTAGATTGGAAAGGACCTTGGAGATCTTCTAGTCCAACCCCCTGCTTGAGTAAGAGACCCTATACAATCCCAGACAAATGGCTGTCTACTCTATTCTTGAAAACCTCCAGTGATGGACAAGGCAAGCCGTTCCACTGATTGATTGTTCTAACTCAGGAAATTTCTCCTTATTTCTAGGTTGGATTTCTCCTTGATTAGATAAGTTGTCCAATCTCTTCTTGGCATCATTAAACAGATCCAAAATATGGCAGTTCTGTTCCTCTCTTCTAGTCCAGAAATTATGATAATTGTGTGTGATTCTTGTTGTGACCAAACATCTTGTCCTGTGATTGAATTGTTTCAGTGTTGTGACACCAATATGGAGGGGATTGCATTGATTACCAGCTGGGAAGTGCCTAAAAGACCCAGTCTGAGTTCTGTTGCTAATCTTTAGGAGAGCTTTTAAGCGAACATATTTGAGCTTTTCCTTTCTCAAAGACTGGAAACCGTTTATGGACTTTTTGCTGAATATGGATAAAAATGAACTGGGGATTTGGGGATTTACTGATTAAACAGGTTGTTTATGAGAAGAAGGAAAACAGCATGTAATTCAGGAAGGTGGAAACGGTAATTACCTTTTTTTGTAACTGCTGCAAAGAAGATTGAAAGTTGCTTCTTTAGGCACTTTATCGTTATTTTCAAGCTACCTGATATCAACCTAAGCAAACTGTGCTTCCTTTTTCTGGTTATTTGGCTATAACTTTACATAGAATACTGTACAGATAATTGAACAAACTTTGTTGCATTACATTCCTGATTAAATTATCTTTCCATTGATATACAATTTTATGGTACTACTCCAAAAAAAAAGTGGTGTTATTAGCCATCAAACTTCAAAAATACACTTTTCCCAAAAGGTTTCTACATTTTTGGCCACTACTGTAGCTTTGGGAGACAAGTTACTGCATTGTGGGGTTGCCTTTTGGATGCAAAAGACAGTGTGACTTTGCTTTATGTAAACTGCTGGGTTTTGTTTAAAATAATGGGATATAAAATAAACACATTTTTTAAAGTTGTTATTTCATGGTGACCATCAGATGCTCTCTTTCTCTTTTATTTATATTTTTAAGCTGCAACTGTTAAATTGTAATTGCTTGTTAAAGAGAGATCCATCCTAAAAGGAAGGAGAAATTTTCTAACAATGAAAACAATTTAAAAAAAGAAAAAAAGAAACAGCTTGCTTCCCAGAGCTTCAGTGTTTCATCACTGGAAGTTTTCAAAAATAGACAACTATTTGACTGGGATAGTATAATATCTCCAATATCTCAGGGGCTGCCCCAAAGAAGAGGGAATCAAGCTATTCTCCAAAGCACCTGAAGGCAGGACAAGAAGCAACGGATGAAAACTAATCAAGGAGAGAAGCAACCTAGAACTAAGGAGAAACTTCCTGACAGGGAGAACAATTAACCAGTGGAACAACCTGCCTCCAGAAGCTGTGAATGTTCCAACAATGGGAGTTTTTAAGAAGATTGGACAACCATTTGTCTGAAATGATATAGGGTTTCCTGCCTGAGCAGGGGGTTAGACTAGATGACCTCCAATGTCCCTTCCAACTTTATTATTATTATTATTATTATTATTATTAGTAGTAGTAGTAGTAGTAGTAGTAGTAGTAGCAGTATAAGGTCTCCTGCCTTGAGCAGGGGGTTGGACTAGAAGACCTCCAAGGTCCCTTCCCGCCCAATGATTCTAGTTTTCCTATTTTTTAAAAATAAAAATTAAATGTTTCTTAGTATTTTTTTTGAAGGGAGTTTATAACATTTTATTAGAGTATAGAATAAAATAAAAAAATACAAAAGCAAATAGTAGGACACGATGGGGAGGGGGAAAAAGTGAGGGGGAGAAGGGAAAAAGAAAAGGAAAAGCATTGACTTTCTCTGTTGCAGTAAAAAGAAGCATTAACATTGAACCTCAACTTTTTACTTTTCCACAATAGTATAAACTAGCCCATTGATGGCAAACCTTTTAGAGACCCGTGTGCCCAAAAACTGGCCCTGCCCCTGCTCCACCCCCTGCCCTGCCCCCTCTCCGCCCCCCATCCACTGCCCCACCTGCCCGCAGGGCCACTCACCACCTCCAGGGCCCGCCACAAATTGCCCAGGCAGCCCAGCAGCACTATGGCAGTCACACCCTCTACCTGCGCCCTGCAGTATCAACTGTGCATGATGGGGTGTGAGGGCAGAGTCTTGTCTATGCTGCCTGGCTGCCATGTCTTTGGCTGCGCTGCTCCCCGTGGGCCACGCTCAGGGGCGACTCTCCTCCAGGGGGGCTGCTGGTGAGGAGGTGGTCGTGGGGGGAGGCAAGGCTGGGGTAATGGCACGTGTGCCCACAGAGACGGCTCCGAGTGCCGCCTCTGTCACCCATGCCATAGGTTCGCCACCACTGAACTAGCCATTCCTATAACAACAAATCAATCTAATCAGTAAAACCCAAAATCAAAGTTGCATTTCTCCCCCCCCCACCTCAAGCACAAAATCTAGAAGCGGTCTCATTTCTTAGTGTTCTTAAGATATCAGTTGTGTTCTATTTTCTCCCGTTACATGCTGAATAAGCTACCCTTTTATCCTGAAAATGTATCTTTTAACAGTTGTAACTGGAGTTCAGCCCAAATCGTGAATCGATAAACCATTTCAGATCGTCTTCCTGGAGAAGTGGGTGGGGCAAGAAAATAAATTTCCTCTCATCAGCATGATCAGTTTCTTCTGGAAGAACCAGAGTCACGTCAGCTGACATAGATTAATTACAGAGATTGTATCAATTGTCATCTTCATGACTCTGTAAGAGTCCGGAAGAGTCACAGTCGGTTTATTCTCTCCTTCAGTCATGTGTAGGATTAGTATTGATCTTGGTGTCCATATTTCAAATGTCAGAATGTAGCATAAACCTTCACAATATAGAAGACTAAACTGTTAGGCTTACTTGACTAAAAGGTCTGGCTGCTGCATATATGTCTTTGTCTTAATATACCAGGGATTATGGACACTTTCGGCCCATCAAGCTTAATCATTTTGTATTAACAGAACACCAAAGGCATTTGATAAAATTGACCATAGTCTCTCCATCTTGATAAAGTGGAACCGAGGGAGATGGATGGTCCCTCTGAAACATGGATATGCAGGCTGAACAACCAAATCCAAAGTATGGATTATCGGGTCGATGTGTTCACGGAAGGAGGCATCCAGTAGGCTTTATCCTGGGCCTGATGCTCCTCAACAGTTTCATCAATGACTTAGACAAGGGAATAAAGCAAATGTTCGTTGAATGTTCAGATAACTGAAAGCTGGGAGGGGACATGGAGTGGGTTTGCTAAGGCAGGCTGAAGGTTCAAAGGGTTCTTGAGAAACGTGAGGATTGGGCCCTGTCCAACAATGCACAGTTGCATGGTGAAAAAGGTAAAATAGTACACTATAATAGCATGTAGGAAAGACCTTGGGAGATGGTGACAAGTGATACTTGTCAGGTAAGAGAGAACATAGTCTTTAGCTTTTGTTACTACATGAAGGAGAACAAGCTTCTACCTCTGGTTTTGAATTCCACTGCATATAGCAGTGATGGCGAACCTTTTAGAGACTGATTGCCCAAAAACTGGCCCCGCCCCTGCTCCACCCCCTACCCCGCCCCCGCCCCAGCCCCGGCTGCCTGCAGGGCCACTCACCACCTCCAGGGCCCACCGCAGATCGCCCAGGCAGCCCAGCAGTGCCATGGCAGCCACGCCATCTGCCCACGCCCCGCAGCATCAACTGCGCACAATGGCCTGTGAGGGCAGAGTCTTGTCTACGCTTCCTGGCTGCCATGTCTTTGGCTGCGCTGCTCCGGATGGGCCACGCTCGGGGGCGACTCTCCTCCAGGGGGGCTGCTGGTGAGGAGGGGTCGTGGGGGAAGCAAGGGTGGGGCAACGGCACGTGTGCCCACAGAGAGGGCTCCAAGTGCCGCCTCTGGCACCCGTGCCATAGGTTCGCCACCACTGGCATATAGCAATGTTTTGGTTCTAAGATATGGCTGTATCACCTTTCCCTTTTTTTCTGCCAAATGTTCTGGCAGAAAAAAAAAAGATCTTTCGCGTCTTCCTTTTTCAGGCTGGAAATCAGTATTTGTCCGCAAATAGAAAAATCAGCAAATTTCTTCAGTTTTTGCTTTTTTGTTTTGTTTTGTTTTAAAAGAAGAAGATGGAAGAAAGAAGGATGGATTCATCCTTCTCTACCTGAAGAATACACCCTTCTGAATTTTAATGCAAATTGATTTAGGATGTTTTACAGATTGGGCTATAATGATCTTTTGATTTCCAAATTTGATTAGAAATCTGTTAAGGCTGATTTGTAACCCCAAAGTCTCAGAAAAGGTTTTTACACATCTAGTTTTTGGAAGAAGATGTTCAGGAAGATGCTGAACACCTGAGTATTCTACCAGGCCTTGGGGTAGATTGATGGTGGAGACCCCCCCCCCCTTTTGTGTGTGTGTTTGTGTGTGTGTGTGTGTGTATTACTTTGGGGCAGTTTTATTTATTTATTATTCCCTAAGTCACTAGAAGTGATTTAGTTGTTGCTTTTGAGTTGCAGTGACTATATAGATTTTTTCTGTGACAAATTTAGGCGTTGGGTGGCCTCTAAATTGCACAAATAAGTAAATAATCAGGTAATTGCCAACTTGTCTTTGTTCTTCTATGATTTCCCCAAGCCTATCAGATTTATTATATATGGAAAAGAATGTTAGAATTAAATGAGCTTTTTGGCCCAATAGGACTGTTATGACCTTTAAAAAAAAAGATTTCTACCCCTAAATTACTAGATTAATGACATGTTCTAGTATGACATTTGTAAATTGTATTATTATATAAGTTGATACTTGGAATGGGGGTATTTACAGGTGATTGAGAGGGAAAACAACACTTATGTATAGTATTTTCCAAAGTAAAAGATAAGTATTTACCCTCTACCAAATAGAAGAACAATTACTTATTCCTTATCTTCTCCAAATGAAAAATAATGGCCAAAAAAGATGAAGAAGAAGGGAGAGAAAACCAATTCTATTTCTTTTTAAATAATAGACTGGGAAATAAAAGCTCCCTTATTCTTCCTGTTTTTGTTTATTGCCCACCTTTGGCTAATGAGAATTTTGTGTGCAAATGTCAAAAAAAAAAAAACCACAAAAAAACCCCATAAAGACTAAATCTCAGGGGTTGGTTAATGAAACCTTTCTGCCTGGCAGGGCCGTTGCCTCTGCGGTGATCAGCAGTCAGTGCTTTGAGCTGTAATATCTCAAGGATTGTGTAGTGTGTTCCATCACCGGCTCCTAATTTACTTAAGGTCTCCTAGGCACCTGGCAGAGGAGGAAACAAAAGGCAATGAAGCTGTTATAACATCGTTTCTTCCTCAACCACTTCCTCCCCACCTCAGGCTTCTCGGCGATCTGCAACTTCATAAAAGTTCATGGTCCATTTGTTGTCTCTCTCTGTACCATGAGACACATGGAGGTGGCCCCAACGATTGGTGAAGGGGAAGTCTCAGATGGACCATTCAGATGAAGAGTGGCTGCAAAATGACAAATTGCACAGAAGGATACAGTTCGGATTGTTCACCACAGGCATCAAATGTTGGGGGATATAGATGCCTGACTGTTTAGTTTTGGGCCAGCCTTGTGTAATCAGTAGGTGTAGTATTCCACAGGGCGCCATCTTGGATGAGACATTTTTTTCCCAAACTATTTTTCCTCCCCCTTTCCTCATTACAGTTGAATGGTTTAGGCATTTAAGCAATAGGTACAGAGTGTCCCTCATCATAAGAGAAAGCATTTTTCACAGCCGGTAGTACAGGAACAGAATGAAATGAGGAGGAGGAGAAGAATCAACCTGGGGGCGAGGATTGACTTTTTTGTGCCAAAGTTTACCTTAGCATGCTGACAGAAAATGTGAGGTTGCTC